>NC_081360.1:2473962-3078328 GCF_030684315.1 Stegostoma tigrinum
GGCTCATGCTCTATCATGCTAGTGCATAGCACCTTCCACCTCTCTCTCTTGCCTACACAATACAGCCACACATTTCATTTACAGAATATTCCACAGGATATTTGAGACAGTTCCCAGTTTCAGGAAAATGTCAGTATCCCAATATGTAATACATACGTGGAAGGAGTAGGGTCATTCTTTTCTCCAAATTATATATGCTTAAAAAACATCATGAGGCCATTTAGCCCTTCAAACCTGCTCCACCATTCACAAGATTGGGCTGTTCTGATCGTGTCCTGAGCTGCATGTTACCAGAATTTTCAATTCTTCAACCCTCTGGGTTCCTGTCACAGACCAGATGAGAATCAGACACTTACTACACTACTCTTCTGCAACGGTGTATTCAGGAGACATTTTCCATGGCTATGGACTCTCCAAACAATATATTGTATCAGTTTTATACCTGTATGTAACCATAAACTGAATTTACTCAGAATAATCAAAAATATACACTTATTTTATGGTTATCAATATCCAATCACAATTAGTAATTCTGATTATTTCACTGCCCTCACCTTATTGTATTCAGCCAAAGACAGCATCTAAGTACTGTCCCATTACATACAAAAAACAATATTTAACACAGAATTTATTTTTTCCACATCCGTTATCTTGAACTTTATCTGATTGTAACTTCTTTGTTGTTATCAAAGTTTCCACTGTCCTTTGTCTTTGACTATTTCTGTGTATAGTAGTTTCATATTCTCCAGATCAGTTGGCTGGACAGTTGGTTTGTGACATAGAGGTAGGCCAAGACACAAGTTAAATACCCACACTGACAGACATTACTATGAAGGGCTTGCTTTCTCAACCTCGCCCCTCGCCCGAGGGAAGGTGGCCCTCAGGTTAAACCACTACAAGTGACATTTCTCTAATGAGAGAGCAGCCTGATGGTCTTTTGGAACTATAATGACTTTATTCTCTCACGATCAGCATTTCAAAACTTTCTCTACATTATCATTTAATTTTCCATTATATTCTTGGGTATTTCATTTTGTATCTCTGTCAGCATTTTGCCCCACACTCTGACCGCTCCTTGATAATATTTGACTCCATTGTTATTCATGAATCTATCTGTTTGTGCCTCAAAAATACTCAATGTCTCTGCCTCCAATGATCGCTGGGGAAGACAGTTCCAAAGATGTTTACAAAAAGCTGAGGAAAAAAAACCTCATACCTATAATAAAGTGAAGATACTTAAAAGAAAAAGAGAGATATAAACTATGTCCACTAGCTGCACTTTCACTCAACTTCATAGGGAAGACGTGTTGTTGTAGCTGCACCCAGTCTTACTGAGAACACTTCTGGAGGACAGTGGGAAGGTTTTTTTTGTCTTCTTCCCTGAGAAAATCTGTAATTATGTTGAAAACCATTCAGAAATGTTTCACTTCACAAGGCAAAAGATGGATGAAGGCCTTATATAATCAAGGTTTAACAGGTTATCCTGGGAATGAAAGGTGACCATATTGAATCAAAAAATATCTTGAAGAGAGTGGATGAAGTTGATACTATATAGGTGTTTGTATTATCCAATCTTGTTGTCAGTAGGCTTTGTGCCTTTGTTGAGGAAGCTTACCTTCAGCACAAGTCAGTTATTTGTGGCTGACTAAAAAAATCTGCCTGATTAGTGCCAGTCACTGAACCTGACTCAGTCTAAGACCTATATTATTAGCCATATCAACATTCTGGTTACATTTGTAATGTAATGTGTGTTGCAGTTAATTAAAGGTAATTACAGGGGCATGAGAGAAGAATTGACGAAAATCGACTGAAAGCAGAGCCGAGCAGGGAAGACGGTAGATTTAGTAACGGGAGGTCGTGCCTGCCAAACCTGTTAGAATTCTTTGAACAGGTAACAAGTATGTTAGGCCAGGGAAACCCAGTAGATGTTATCTATCTAGACTTCCAAAAGGCCTTTGATAAGGTGCCTCAAGGGAGGCTGCTGAGCAAGGTGAGGGCTCATGGTGTTCAATGTGAGCTATTGGCTTGAATTGAGGATTGGCTGCCTGGCAGAAGGTAGAGAGTTGGTTCCTTTTCGGAATGGCAACTGGTGATGAGTGGTCTCCCGCAGGGTTCCGTTTTGGGGCCGCAACTATTCATTTTATATATTAATGATCTGGCTAACGGGACTGGGGGCATTCTGGCGAAATTTGCTGTTGATACGAAGATAGGTGGGCAGGCAGGTAGCACTGAGGAGGTGGGGAAGCTGCAGAAAGATTTCGATGGTTTAGGAGAGTGGTCCAGCAAATGGCTTATGAAATTCAACGTGAGCAAATGTGAGGTTTTGCACTTTGCAAAAAAGAATACATGCATAGACTATTTTCTAAACGGTGAGAAAATTCGTAAAGCAGAAGTACAAAGGGATCTGGGAGTAGTGGTCCAGGATTCTCTAAAAGTTAACTTGCAGGTAGAGTCCATGATTAGGAAAGTGAATGTAATGTTGTCGTTTATCTCAAGAGGGTTGGAATATAAAAGCAGTGATGTGCTTCTAAGACTTTATAAAGCTCCAGTTAGGCCCCATTTAGAATACTGTGTCCAATTTTGAGCCCCACACCTCAGGAAGGACATACTGGACCTGGAGCGTGTCCAGCGGAGATTCACACGGATGATCCCTGGAATGCTAGGTTTAATGTATGCTGAATGGCTAAGGATCCTGGGATTGTATTCATGAGAGTTTAGAAGGTTGAGGGGAGCTCTAATAGAAACTTACAAGATAATGTACGGCTTAGAAAGGGTGGATGCTGGTAAGTTATTTCCGTTAGGCAGGGTGACTAGGACCCATGGGCACAGCCTTAGGATTAGAGGGGGTACATTTAAAATGGAAATGAGGAGACATTTCTTCAGCCAGAGAGTGTTGCACTCATGGAATTCATTGCCACAGAGTGCAGTGGAGGCTGAGATGTTAGATGCCTTCAAGGCAGAGATCGACAAATTCTTGATCTCACAAGGAATCAAGGACTGCAGGAAGAGTGCAGGGAAGTGGAATTGAAATGCCCATTAGCCATAATTTAATTGGCGGAGTGGACTTGATGGGCTGAATGGCCTTACTTCCACTCCTGTATCTTACGGTCTTATTTATAGTTTGTTGTGACCAGTAGAGGAGTGGGACTAAATAAGGAAACATTGACGCCACCCCGCGCCCCCCCCCCCCCCCCCCCCGCCTTACGTAGGTCCTAACAGGCATGATGATAAATCCACAAAATGGGAATTCATTCAAGTGGAAATTCGCTTTCTGAGAAGTTTGTGTTGGCTAGATCTTTAATCTGTATCAATGTTGACTTCCTTCGAGTTTTATTGGACAGATAAATCAGGGATAATGGGGTATTGGCAGAAGAGTGTACCTGGAACCAAAATGAGATGAGCCATGATCTTACTTACTGGTTGAGTAGCATCAAATGGTTGATTGAACCAGTTGGGCGTCTCACTCCTGTATTCTGATGTTCCATCCAGTCCTTAAGACCTGATACACAGGAGGAGATCAAGGCCATATTAAAAGTTAGGTGTAGATTGTAAACTATCCTTAGAAAATCCAGGCTGGATGAGGAACAGCCTGCCTCCTCAACTTCTGCTCCAGATGCTGATCATGCTGCAGACCCAGATTTGCTACGAATACTGTACCCATTTCTCACCAAATGTTAACTCAACCAAATCCTCTGATCTCTGTAAATGCAACATCGCACAAGACTATTTCCAGGAAAATAATCAGTTAATTTGGAGTAACAAAACATAAAAATGGGAACAGGAGTAGGCTCATCTGCTACTCAATAGCTGACCTGCTCCAGGGCTCAATTCCACTTTCATGTTAACTCCTCGTATCCCTCAATTTGGCCATATGTCAAAAATCCATCCGAATCATCCTTTATACCCTTTTAAGTGATATACCTGCACAACTCTCTGGGTTAGAGAATTCCAGGCATTCACTGCCTTCTGAGAGAGTAATTTATTTGCATTGTAGGTTTAAGTGCAAGCCCTTTTTTCTGTATCTATTTCCCTTTGTTGGAAACTCTGCCCAATATGTTGAAGCACTTTGTCAACACCAATCTTGTCAAGCCCGTCTGTGTCTTGTATTTTTCAGTAACATCACCCCTCAGTCATTTCAATGAATAATCATCTAACCATTTTAGATGTTCTCATTAATTCAACGTTTCAATCGCAGGAATCAGCTGAATGAATCAACCTCATTACTTGCTGCACCAGCATGCTAGCTTTACATTTCGCTTGCAGGAACACTCCAACTCTTTGTACTCCACTTTTTTGGAGCGCTAGCCATTAAATATCTTGTTTTTTGGTTCTCAGTGCCTCATATTTTTGTTTTACAATAAATTCTATCTGCCAATTATTTGCCAACTCACTGACCTTATCTATACCCATTTTCACATTCTTTAGATCCTTACCACAACACATCTTCCCAAGTATGTTTGATCATCTGCAAACTTGGATACTGTTGTACTTGGCCTGACCTGAAAGCCATCAGCATACATTGCAAATAACTGAAGCCATAGATCTGGTATTTTTGGTACTCCAATAGATACATTTTTTTTAACCTGATGAAGACTCATTAATCCCCACTCTTCATTTTCTGTGTGTTAACCAAAACTCATTTCATGCTAATATATTATCTATCATACTATGAGGGCCTGACTTGAAGACAATCTTTTATTTTGTATGTTGTAGAGGTGTCTTGTAGAGAACCTCTTGACAGCCAAATGCACAGTCTCCCAATTCACCTTTGTCAACTATGTTTGTTATATTTTGAAGGAAATACAGCAAAATGTTGCAAAACTTTACAGGGCCAATCATAATTTCCCTTTCACAAAACCATGTTGTCACTGATTCCATTAAGTTGCTCTTTTTTCTATGTTTCCTGCAATCCCTTCCTTAAAAACAGACAGTAGTTGATTCCAAGCAATAATTGTTTAGCAAAATAACCTATAGTTTCCTGTTTTCAGGCTTGTTCCTTGCTTGAAGACAGGTGCCACATTGGAGGTTCTCTACTTTCGTTGGTAACACTCCTGAAATACAGAGATCTATGGATCATTTCAAACAATGCAGACAGTCTACCTGTAAGTACTTCTTTTAAACAATTGCATCAGTTGTTGATTTTTCTACCCTTAGACCTATCTGTTTGTCCAAAACGTTGTTCCTTTTGTCTGTGGCAGCTCTAGAAGCTTCCTCCTGTGACCATCTTGCTTATATCATTGAAATATGTACAGAGTCTTCCCCTGTCTGTAACAATGCAAAATGTTTAAAATTCTCAGCCTGTTCCCTGTAACCAGTTCCTCAGTGTTATCCTCCATGCGTCCCACATATACTTTCCTGATGTTTTTCTTTCAAGGGTCACACACGCACCTTGAATTTGTGTGTGTGTGTGTATATATACACACGTGTGCGTGCGCATGCGCGTGAGTGTATGTCTGTTCTCAAGTGGGTGTGGGGTGTTTTTAGATGCGACAATCGTTATTTGAGAGAGAACACGTGGAGGAAGTCAGTTTAAATATAAACTGGCAAGGGTTTGGGTAATCGACAGATCGAGACAGATTGAGGGATGTTTTGTGGACAGATGTGATGATGTGCTTGAGAATATTAGAGTAAAGGGCTTGACAAACCGAATAAAACTATAGATCAGTGCAGTATCGAATTTAGATTTGCTGATGCAGGTTTGAAGTGGGAGTGCCAACAACAGATATTGGCATCCTTCTGATTGTATTTCACAGCTCAAGGTTCAAATAGCATCTGAGATGTGCCATTGAAATATATTATGGAGGTGTCAGTAGCTAATATTCGCCTCTTGCGCTTGTTACATAATAACAATTAGTTTTAAAGTAGTTAAACGACCTAAAATAAATGTTAAAGTTTAAAACTCAGTAAGCCAATGTCTTAGGCAAGCATTTTGAGTAGCTGATTGGGTGAGGCTGTTTACAGGTAAAGGGACGGTTGGAAAATATGAGGCTTTCAAAAATAACAGAGTGGAAGTCTCAATACATATAGATCCTGTTCCTAAATCTAGGAAATGCTGGATGACTGGAGAATTTGACACTCTTGCTAAGACAAAGAAGGAAGCATACGTGAGGCACAGATAGAGGGATCAAGTGAATCCCTCGAGGAATGTAAGGGCAGTAGAATTATATGCAAGAGGGATGCTTCCTTCAGGCAGGAAGCAGGAAACAGCGTGTCCCCAGCCTGACCCAGAGCCGGACTCTCCTGCCTCCGTACCCCCGACGGGGGGATGCCACCCAGAAGGCAGCACGGACGGTTTCCTGAGCCCGGAGAGCATCCAGCAGTTAGCCTGGGCAATGGGCATGAACGGACAGATGGAGGGGCTGGACCTTGGACTCGGGGAGGGTACTGCGGTCACTGCCCAAAATGGGGGTACGAGTTGTGAGCATTAATGTGCGCAGCGTCAAGTCCACCACAAGATGCATGACCACGTTGGTCTGACAACTGTTAAGGCAGACCTCCTGTTTCTGCAGTAGTCCGGGATAGCGCACCTCAGCAGGTACAGGAAATGGTCAGGCGCCTGGACCTGTGGGCCTTCGATCGGGTCGGGGGGGTAACGACTGTCGCTCCTCGGGCCTGGCTATTCTGCTGCAGGGGCGCAACTTCACCATCTCTCAAGTTCAGGAGGTGGTATGGGGGCACCTCCTAGTGGCTGATACCACCTACAGGAACGCTCCCCTGAAGCTGATCAACGTGTACACCCCAGCGGTACGGAGTGAGCAGTTGGCCATCCTGCAGCAGCTTCCACCCCTGCTGGTTACGTCCAAGGCGGTCATCCTAGGTGGAGACTTCAACTGCATCATCGATGCAGATGGAAGATCCAGTGTGGGGACAGCGGGCGGGGGAGTCAACTGGACGTCACGTGCAGATTCCTGACGGGCACGGTGAAGGATGCCAAGCTGCTCGACATCTTCAGCACCCCTGCATACGGAGCACAGCGGAGATACACCTGGTAGCGGCCAGACGGATCTATCAGCTCAAGGATAGGCTTCCTGTTTGTGTTACGGGCGTTCTCAGTCAAGTCCACCGGCGTCGAGCCGGTGTTCTTCTCTGACCACTGCCTCCCGCTGGCCAACTGTCACTTAGAGGATGACCAGCAGGCCGGAAAGGGGACGTGGAATCTCAACATGACTCTGTTGACCCCAGAGAACATCGAGGAGTTTAAGAGGGAGTACGCTGGTTGGAGAGCCGTGAAACCCCTCTTTGAGTCTCTGGGCAACTGGTGGGAGACGGTGAAAGAGAACGTCAAGAGGTTCTTTGTCCTCAAAGGTGCTCAGAAGGTGAGAGAGTGGCGGGGAAAGCTGTCGTGACTCCATAAAAGGGAGCAGAACCTCCTCCTTCTGCAGTTGATGGAGGTCGATGTCACGGAGGACCTCTGCGAGGTGAGGGGCCAGCAAGCCTCACTCTTCACAGCGGAGGCCTCCAGGATAATCTTCCGGTCCAGGGTCCGCTCCGTGGAGGTGGACGAGACATGCTCACGTTTCTTCTTTCAGAAGGTGCACAAAGAGAGATCTGTGCTTAGCCGGCTGAAGGAGGACGATGGCTCGGTGACGTCGTCTCGGCCCGACATTTTGAGGATCAGCAGATCCTTCTATGCCTGTCTGTACGACACGAAGCCCACGGACAACATGGCCTCCGAGTCGTTCCTGTCATCTATCACGAAGGTCTTAGACGACGGCACGAGGTAGTGGCTGGACCAGCCGATATCCCTGGATGAGCTGACCAGAGCCCTCAAGTCCTTGGAGAGGAATAAGACTCCCGGGAGCGATGGCTTACCAGTCGAGCTGTATTCCCCTCTGCGGGACCTGGTCGGCCAGGACCTGCTGGAGGTGTATGATACTGTGCTTCGGGCAGAGGAAATGTGCAATTCCATGAGGAAGGGCATCATCACCCTCATTTACAAGAGGAAGGGGGAGAGGGAAGAAATTAAGAATTGGCGTCCCATTTCACTATTGAACGTGGACTACAAAATCCTGGCCAAGGTCATAGCCAACTGAGTCAGGTCTGTCCTGGAGTCGGTGATTCACCCTGACCAAACCTGTGCTGTGCCAAGCAGGAAGATCGCTGAGAGCCTCGCGCTCATCAGGGATATGATCGCCTACGTGCAGGACAGGTGGGTGGCCACCTGCCTTGTCAGCCTGGACCAGGAGAAGGCCTTCGACAGGGTCTCTCATAATTACATGAGGGACGTCCTCTCCAAATTGGGGTTCGGGGAGGGCATTCGCAATTGGATCCGGCTGCTCTACACCAACATCGTTAGCGCAGTCTCGATCAAAGGGTGGGAATCGGACAGTTTTCCCGTCAGATCTGGAGTCAGGTAGGGCTGCCCGCTCTCTCCTGCCTTGTTCGTGTGCTGTGCGGAGCCCTTCACCGCATCCATCAGGAAGGACGTGAGCCTGAATGTCATGACTATCCCAGGCAGCAGAGGCCTTCAGGTCAAGACCTCCCTGTACATGGACGATGTCGCTGTCTTCTGCACTGATCGTCGGTCAGTGAGTAGGCTGTTGGACATCTGCGGCCAGTTCGAACTGGTCTCGGGTGCCAAAGTCAATAGGAGTAAGAGCGAGGCCATGTTCTTCGGGAACTGGGACGACCGCTCCTTCATCCCCTTCACTGTCAGGACAGACTACCTGAAGGTGCTGGGTGTTTGGTTCAGTGGAGCTGGGGTGTGCACTAAGACTTGGGAGGAGCATATCACCAAACTGAAGCAGAAGTTGGGCAGGTAGACGCTCCGGTCCCTCTCCATCACAGGTAAGAACCTGGTTGTCAGGTGTGAGGGGCTTTCGGTACTGTTGTATGTGGCGCAGGCCTGGCCTATTCCCTGGACCTGTGCTGCTGCGGTCACCAGGGCCATCTTCCACTTCATGTGGGGGTCAAGGATGGACCGGGTCCGCAGGGACACCATGTACAAAGACCTGGAAAATGGGGGAAAGAACGTACCGAACGCCACCCTCGCCCTGATGGCTACCTTTGTGTGCGGCTGCATCAAGCTGTGCGTAGATCCTCAGTACGCAAACACCAAGTGTCACTACTTACTGAGGTTCTACCTGTCCCCGGGGTTGCGAGGGATGGGCCTGGCCTCGTTGCCGCGGAACGCTCCAAGTAGTTGGACCGTCCTGTACCACCTGTCCTTCGTGGAGAAATTTTTGAAGGGAAGCACCTTTGACCACAAGGCCATCAGGCAGTGGTCAGCACGTAGTATCCTCGAGACCCTTCAAGAAAAGGAGAGGGTGGATCCTGTCATGTGGTTCCCCACCCAGACTGCCAAAGTCATTTGGCAGAATGCCTCATTGCCAGAACTTTCAAACAAGCACAAGGGCATTGCTTGGCTGGCGGTGAGAGGGGCTCTGCCAGTGAGATCCTTTGTGCATGCCCGGAATCTCTGCACCACCACACGCCACCCTCAAGGCGGCTGCGGTGGGGACGAGACTGTTGATCACCTCCTTCTGGAGTGTGCCTTCTGGAGGTCTGGAGGGGGATGCAGTGGTATTTGTCGAGGTTCGTCCCAAGCAGCTCCGTGACACGCAACTCCGTGCTCTACGGGCTGTTTCCCAGGACGCACACCGAGACAAACATCAACTGCACCTGGAGGACCATCAGTGTGGTGAAAGACGCTCTTTGGTCTGCCCGCAACTTGCTGGTCTGCCAGCTGAATGAACTGACCCCGACCGAGTGTTACAGACTGGCGCACTCCAAGGTCCAGGACTACGTGCTGCGCGACGCGCTAAAGCTTGGGGCAGCCGCCGCCAAGGCACGGTGGGGAAAGACCACCAGATGAAACCCCTCATCCAGAATAGAAAAAAGGGCCCTATCTGGTAACTGGGCCCATCTGGCACCTTCCCCAACTGGTCAGGGGGCCAACTGGGACTGTGCAGGGGGCGACTGCCGGGGTATTAACTTTGCTTTGTTTTTTTTCTTCTTTGTTTTGTTTTTGCCTTTAGTTGGTGTACATACCCCCTGGGTAACCCAGAGCAGCTTGCATGGCTGGGTAGGTGTATAAACGTTCTTTTTTTTGTACATTCTATGAATAAAGTATATTTTTTCAAGTAAAAAAAAGTGACGAAACATCTGAAAACTAACCTTCCAGCTCAGCGAGCAAGCTCACATCCATGACCACATTCTAGGAAAAGAAACAGAATGGACATAACTCACTTCAAGCAAGCACTTCAGTATATATCTACAAAAGCATCATATTCAGGAATATCGGAAAAGGCAAAAACTAGATGAGATGAACTTCAGCTTTTATTTTCAAGTCAGCTGATAATCAACAATCTCTCTTTTTTTTTCATCTGTCTTTCTTCCACCTATTCAACTTATACCTTCACTTTAAAATGAGCATCCCTGTCACCAGCATAAATCATGTTATTTTGCTCTATGGTCAGTGGGCTCAAAATGCCAACTTTGTTTTTCTATCAACCCGAGGTTGTCAAGCCTGCTCAGTTTCTCTGGCACTTTCTGTTACTTTTTGTTTCAGATCTCCAGAATTGTTCTTTGCTTGATTTAACCTTTAATTTTGTTATTTTATGGGATGTTGGCATCACTGGCAAGGGCAGCATTTGTTGACTCTTACTAAATGCCACTGACTGTGGCCATTTCACAAGGCAGTAGAGAGACAAACACATTCTTGCAGGTCTGAAATCACCCTTAATCCAGGTAATCCTGTTAGTTTTTTTTTTAACCAAAGGGCATCAGTGAAGCAGATAGGTTTTTAGACAAAATGCTGCTAATGTTATAGTTTATATGTTTGAAATTCATATTTACTCCAATTCTTATCATTTGAAATTAAGCTCTGCCATCAGCTGTACTAGAATCTAAAACAGTGTCATCAGAGTAATAACCTGTGCCTCTAAATTACCCACCAGTGATGTTACTACTTTGACACAATGTCACTATTGTGAAGTAACATTAGAGACAAGAATAAATTTGTGATCAAAATATTTGTAACTGAAAGAGTAGCCAGAAGAAAGCTAGAGTAAAGTCTGAACTTTACCAAGGCATACATATGGTTTATTTAGCAACAACACTGACACAGATATGGAGACTGGGGATATTATGGAGCTGGTAGTGCACAGGTTTGGTGATGGAGACAATATCAAGACATAATTCAGTTCGGGACAAAACAGGACCTCAAGAGTGTGGACAGCGTTGTTCTCAGATGCTTTTGAGGGAGGGGTCTAAAATTCATGGATTATGAATAGAGTTTATAATTCAAATAGATGACAAACACAAAAAACAGATACAGTAAAGAGGTTCAACATGGTTTGTGGAATTAATAAATGGTCAGAGACTTCGTAGGAACGCAGCAATAGCAAGGATAGGATCGTAACACACCTGAATAATCATCAGTGCAGTTTCTATTCATTCCAGTAATGTTGACCAAAAAGAAGAAAGATAGTAAAGGCCAGAAGATAGGCTTTTGTCCATTGCTGAAACATTCCAGTCTATTGTTCTCAGATTCTGATTTCTCCTCTACCTGACTCTGCAGCAGCTGATTCCTGTGTCAGAGTGATTCATCTGCTGCTTCAAATAGATAACGCATAGAAAGAAGCGCATTAATGATAGAAGATGGAAAGCCTCCAGTGACAGACGTCAATTACAATCACTGAACAGATAGTTCAAGTTAACCCCTTTCAATACAATACTTCATTTCACAAAAAAAACTGAACAGGATTGGAATGTTGACATCGCCTTATTTCCCATCATCAAATTTTCTAACAAAGTCTGTTGTGAGGGAGAATGATTAAAGTATCCATTTCAAGGCAAGATTATTCTGCTGTTTTGTCCATGTTCAACATTGTAGCTACCTGCATCATACACCCTGAAAAAGTACAACCAAAATGTTGTTGCTTTGCTGACCTCTCCTCACTATAAAACCGGCCAACCCCCAGAAATTTGTCACTGAGCATAGTTGCCCTAACCATACAAAGCAAGTGTGGATTTGTCTGTCTGTTCGTATCACTGTTCCAACGTGGGAAATTGTAACTTCAACACAGAGTGTGCTTCAGTAACCTTTTTTTTTATTTATAAAGCGACAGATGTCTGATTGCTTTTTCATTTACTTTAAAGCAGTACTTTTACATTTTTTGTCTTCAGCCCAAAGTCAACATTGCATGCACAATGAACTTATTTATTTATTAAAACCCATGAATTCATGAGTCATCTCAGAATAAATATGATATTGGCTGGGGGACAGAAGGGAATGGCAGCAGTGGCTGTGGAGACTGGAGTTATAGAATCATAGAGCCCGACAGCACAGAGACAGGCCCTTTGGCCCAAACTGGTCACTGTAGAAAAAATTGTCCATCCCTGCTCAGCCCATTTCCATGCACTTGGCCGTTATTCTTCTAAACTATTCCTGTGCATGTATTTGTCTGAATGTCTTTTAGATATTGTTAATGTACCCACCTCATCCATTTTGGCTGGCAGCTAATTCCATACCCACACCACCCTCTGTGTAAACATTTATCCCATAGGTTTCCATGTATTCGTTCACTTCTCACCTTAAACTAATGCCTCTCATCCTCTATTGCCTAATCCTAGGAAAAAGACTGAGTGCATTCACCCTGTCCATGCTTTTTATGGTCACATACTCATCCATAAATCACCCCCTCAGTCTCCTATGCCCGAAAGAAAAAAAATGTCGTAGCTTGTCCAAACTGCCCCTGTAACTCAGTCACTTGAGTCCTGGAAACATTCTTGTAAATTTCTTTTGCACTCTGTACAGTTTAATAGCATTCTTCCTGTAGCAAGGTGGCCAAAACTGAACACAATATTCCAAGTGCGGTCTCACCAATGCCATGTACAACTGCGTTATGACTTCGCAACTTTTATACTCAATACACTGACTGATGAAGTTCATTGTGACAAAAGACATCTTCACTGCCCTGTCCATCTTGACTCCACTTTCAGACAACCATGTAACTGAATTCCAATGTCCCTTTCTTACACTACAATCTTTAAGGTGCTGCCATCCACCATGAAACTCCTACATGGATTTGACTTCCAAAAATACAACACTTCATAATTTTCTACATAGAGAGGATTAGAAGAGATAGGATTTATAATCATCTAGAAAAGAACAATTTGATTGGGGATAGTCAACATGGTTTTGTGAAGGCTAGGTCATGCCTCACAAACCTTATCAAGGTCTTTGAGAAGGTGGCCAAACAGGTGGATGAGGGTAAAGCAATTAGTGTAGTGTATATAGATTTCAGTAAAGTGTTTGATAAGGTTCCCCACAGTAGGCTATTACAGAAAATACTGAGTCATGGGATTGAGGGTGATTTAGCGGTTTGGACCAGAAATTGGCTAGGTGTAAGAAGACAGAGGGTGGTGGTTAATGGGAAATGTTCATCCTAGAGTTCAGTTAATAGTGGTGTTCTGCAAAGATCAGTTTTGGGGCCACTGCTGTTTGTCATTTTTATAAATGACCTGGATGAGGGCGGAGAAGGATGTGTTGGTAAATTTGCGGATGACACTAAAGTTGGTGGAGTTGTGGATAGTGCGGAAGGATGTTGCAGGTTACAGAGGGACATAGATTAGCTGCAGAGATGGGTTGCAAGGTGGAAAATGGAGTTTAATGTGGAAAAATGAGAGGTGATTCACTTTGGAAGGAGTAACAGGGCACTGGGCTAATACTAAGATTCTTGGTAGTGTGGATGAGCAGAGATATCTCGGTAAGCATGTGCATAGGTACCTGAAAGTTGCCACCCAGGTTAATAGAGTTGTTAAGAAGGTGTATGGTGTGTTAGGTTTTATTGGTAGAGGGATTGAGTTTCGGAGCCCTGAGTCATGTTGCAGCTGTACAAAACTCTGATGTGGCCACAGTTGGAGTATGGCATACAGTTCTGGTCGCTGCATTATAGGAAGGATGTGGAAGCATTGGAAAGATTGCAGAGATTTACCAGGATGTTGCCTGGTATGGAGGGAAGGTCTTGTGAGGAAAGGCTGAGGGGCTTGAAGATGGTTTCATTTGAGAGAAGAAGGTTAAGAGGCAAATTAATAGAGACATACAAGATGACCAGAGGATTAGGTAGGGTGGACAGTGAGAGTCTTTTTCCTTGGATGGTGATTGCCAGCATGAGGGGATATAGATTTAAATTGAGGGGTAATAGATATAGGACAGATATCAGAGGTAGGTTCTTTACTGAGACGGTAGTAATGGCATGGATTGCCCTGCCTGCAACAGTAGTAGACTCGCCAACTTTCAGGGCATTTAAATGGTCATTGGATAACCATATGGATGATAATGGAATCGTGTAGGTTAGATGGGCTTCAGATTGGTTTCAGAGGTTGGCGCAACATCGAGGGCTGAAGAGCCTGTACTGCACTGTAATGTTCTATGTCATTTCTCATCCCATTTTCCCAACTGGTCAACATCCTACTGCAGTTTCTGATAACTTTCCTCACTGATCATTGTCATCTGTAAACTTACTAATCATGCTTTGTGCAATCTCATCCAAATCATTGATGTAGGTAACAAACAGCAATGGGACTAGCACTAACCCCTGAGGCACACCACGAATCATAGGCCTCCAGTGTGATAAGTATCCTTCCAGTATACCGTCTGCTTCCTATCATCAAGTCAATTGTGTATCCAATTTGGCAGTTCTCCCTAGATTCCATATGATCTAACCTTCCAGAGCAGCCTACCATGTGGAACGTTATCAAAGGCCTTACTGAAATCTATATAGACTACCTCCCCTGCCCTGTCCTCTTCAGCCTTCCTGTCTCATCATCAAATAACTCCAAGAAATTTGTGAGGCATGATCTCCCACGCACGAGGCAATGCTGACTTCTTCTAATCAAACCTTGTCTGTCCAAATGCATATATATCTTATCCCTCAGATTCTTCTCAAGTAACTTACCTACCACAAAGGTTTAGCTCACTGCTCTAAAATTTCCAGGGTTTTCTTTGCAACCCCTTTTGAATAAGGGTCTGAAGTTCACTATCTTCCAGACTTCCAGGACTTCACCCATGGGTTTCAATGATACAAATATATAAACAAGGGCCCCCACAATTTTTTCCCTAGCCTCTTGCAGGGCTCTTGGATACATCTGGTCAGGACCAAATGATTTATCCACCTTCGTACATTATAATATTTCCAATACCTCCTGTATTGTAATATAGACTGCCCCCATGATATCACCACTAACTTCCTCAAGTTCCCAAGCCTTCATGTCCTTCTCCATGGTAAACAAAGCAAAGTATTCATTGAAGGTCTTGCTCATCTCTTGCTGTTCCACATGTACATATCCACTTTGGTCCGTGGTGGGTCCTATTCTCTCTCTAACTATTTCTTTTTTCTTTAACATACTTAAATATCATCTTTGGACTCACCCTAACCTTCTCAGTCAAAGCTATCTCATGTTCCCTTTTTGCCCTCTTGATTTCCTTCTTCAGTAAACCCTTGTATCCCTATATACCTCCAGGCATTCTCTTGATCACAGCTGTCTGCTCCTGAGACAGGCCTCAATTTTTTTCTGTTCAATGACTCAATATCCCCTATCATCCAGATTTCCCTACTCCTACCTAACTTGCCCTTCGCGCTTACAGGAACATAAAAATATTGAACTTTATTGTAAAGGCCTCCAAATTGTCACATGTGCCTTTGCCTAGAAACAAACTACACAAATTTACCCTTGACAGCTCCTGTCTATCCATCAAAATTCGTCTTGCCTCAATTTAAATCCCTGATCCTGTAGACCAGTTTACTTATTTTGCATAAAATATTTTAGAACTGGAGGGGAGCACAATGGTATTCCCCAGTTATCATTATTTGATCAACAACTTTTCTGACAGACAGAATGAAATGCAGTGCAGAACAAGGAGGCTGACTACATTTGGGAGTTGGAGTGCTGAACGACAGTGTGTACAGAACAGGATAATTTTAAATTGGATCTAGAATCCATATTTTATACACACACTTTTTAATCACCAGCTATACAGGTTGATACGATTGTAGCAGCACAGGTTATTCACAATTAAAAACAGACACAGGTAACAAAATATGTGAGGGGTACAGAGAGATCACTGGGCAATAACAATAGAGCACAACTCAGTCTGAGCTGGTGCAGAGATGATGGGCTGAGTGACCACTGTTTTTACCTTAATTATTCTGTGATATGTATTAAAACGTTCAGAGTCTGAGGAGCCAATCTTGTTTTGTGAAAGGCATAGAGTACATCATTCTAAATAATCTATTCCTGTTGTTTCATGAAATGCAGCTATTGCTAAAATTTTCAATCAAAATTGCTTTTCTGAGATTTCAAGGACTGTGACATCACACCTCCCCACCACACCGCCCCCCCCAGGGGTTGAAAATGCTCTCGACCACATCTCTTACATTACCTGCACCTCTGCCCTCACATCCCCTCCCTGCAACTAAACAAAGACAGAATTCCCCTTGTCCTGACATATCACCCCACTAACCTTCGTATTCAAAGTATCATTCTCTGCCACTTCTGCCGCTTGCAATCTGACCCCACCACCAAAGATATATTTCCCTCCCCACCCCTATCTGCCTTCCATAGCAACTGTTCTAACCACGACTCCCTCCTCCACTTCACACTCCCCACTAGCCCCACCACACACGGCACCTTTCCCTGCAACTGCAGGAAATGTTACACCTGCCCGTCCACCTCCACCTTACCTCCATTCAAGGGACCAAATAAACATTTCACATCAGACAGAGGTTCACCTACATAACAGCCAATGTATCTGCTGATCCCAATTTGGCCTCCTCTACATCAGTGAGACCAAGCAGAGGCTCGAAGTTCACTTTGTAGAGCACCTGCACTCTGCACGTGACAAAAGATAACACCTTCCAGTCGCGAACCATTTCAACTCCCCCTCCCACTCCCTGGCCACGTGTCCATGCAGGGCCTCCTCCGGTGTCACAATGACACCAACTGGAAACTGGAGGAGCAGCAACTCATATTCCACCATGGGAGCCTACAACCCAACAGTCTCAATGTGCACTTTACCAGTTTCAAAATCTCCCCAACCCTGGCTTCATCCAATGACCAACCTGGCTCTCATCCTCACCTCCTACCCCCAGCATACTAATTGCTGCTGGCTTGTCTACCCTTAGTCTTATCTGTTAGAGACATTCAACATTTCTCCTATTACCATTTCCTTATATAATTGAAGTACTTTGTGTCTTCCGCTGTGAGGAAAAATGAAAAATACTGAATAAAATCCTCTGCCGATTGTCTGTAAACAAATCCCCAGTCGCATCCTCCATGTGTCCCATTTATGCTTTCCTGACTTTGTTGCTTCGTAGACTGACACAATCATTTTGGACATTAATACACGGAACAGCTCTTGCTGCTTATTTTAATATTTCTTGCCAATTTACTTTTTGTATATTTTCCATCATGTTTTTCACTTCATATCATCCACTTCTGATTTTGATAAGAAGTATCTCAAAACTAGCCTACACTAATTCTCGCCAATTTGAAATTTTTAGCTTGTGATTCTATGGTATGCTTGACAGTGTTTGTGAACCTTGGGTGGTTTATCTTCTTATTGAGTCTTTCTTCGTGACCAGGATCAATCATTGTCGAGGGTTATTAAAATTTTCTAAAAAGTCAGCCACATTTATTTTCACATCCAGCTTTAGACCAGATCTAAGACAAAAATCTGCAATTTAGGTGCTTGGCTCTTTTTGATCATTCAGGGGAACTTCAGAATGTGGATCAACACATGATCAGCTGAGAGTGACATTGTTATCATTCTCTGCCATTTCTGTTCGTTGGTGCAACTTCCCAATAGGAAGCTGCAGATATGGCCCCCTTTTCCCGCAAATGAGAAATCCCCCCAACACTAATGGACAGGGCCTTCAGTTGCGACTGTCCCATTTCCCGTATTGCTGCCCCTCCTCTTCCCTATGTTTTCAGAAGAATGATAGAGATATCCTTGTATTCACTTTCCACTGCACTAGAATTCACATTCAAAAGATCATCCTTCATTATTTTCATCACCTCCAGCAGGACAATGTCATCAAACATATCTTCCCCTCCTGCCATTGTCAGCATTTCAGGGGGCAATTCACCCTGTGACACCCTCCTTCGACCCGAAGGCATCCCCAGTTCCCCATTGCACCTTCCCGTGCAATTACAGAAACTGCAACACTTACCTATTCACCTCTTCCCTCTTCACTGCCCAAGACCTCAAACACACATTCCAGGTGAAGCTGCATTTCGTTTGTATCCTTTCAATCCCATCTACTGTAACTGCTAGTCACAATGCAGTCTCCTTTACACTGGAGATACTAAACAAAGACAGCTTTGAGGAAAACTTCTACTCTGTCTTTAGAAATAGCCTTCATCTTTTAATTGCTTCCCATTTCATAAAACTACCTTGGTCTCATACTAAGAGAGATAATGGGAACTGCAGATGCTGGAGATTCCAAGATAATAAAATGTGAGGCTGGATGAACACAGCAGGCCAAGCAGCATCTCAGGAGCACAAAAGCTGACGTTTCGGGCCTAGACCCTTCATCAGAGAGGGGGATGGGGGGAGGGAACTGGAATAAATAGGGAGAGAGGGGGAGGCGGACCGAAGATGGAGAGTAAAGAAGATAGGTGGAGGGGGTGTAGGTGGGGAGGTAGGGAGGGGATAGGTCAGTCCAGGGAAGACGGACAGGTCAAGGAGGTGGGATGAGGTTAGTAGGTAGCTGGGGGTGCGGCTTGGGGTGGGAGGAAGGGATGGGTGAGAGGAAGAACCGGTTAGGGAGGCAGAGACAGGTTGGACTGGTTTTGGGATGCAGTGGGTGGGGGGGAAGAGCTGGGCTGGTTGTGTGGTGCAGTGGGGGGAGGGGATGCACTGGGCTGGTTTAGGGATGCAGGAGGGGAAGGGGAGATTTTGAAACTGGTGAAGTCCACATTGATACCATATGGCTGCAGGGTTCCCAGGCGGAATATGAGTTGCTGTTCCTGCAACCTTCGGGTGGCATCATTGTGGCAGTGCAGGAGGCCCATGATGGACATGTCATCAAGAGAATGGGAGGGGGAGTGGAAATGGTTTGCGACTGGGAGGTGCAGTTGTTTGTTGCGAACTGAGCGGAGGTGTTCTGCAAAGCGGTCCCCAAGCCTCCGCTTGGTTTCCCCAATGTAGAGGAAGCCGCACCGGGTACAGTGGATGCAGTATACCACATTGGCAGATGTGCAGGTGAACCTCTGCTTAATGTGGAATGTCATCTTGGGGCCTGGGATGGGGGTGAGGGAAGAGGTGTGGGGACAAGTGTAGCATTTCCTGCGGTTGCAGGGGAAGGTGCCGGGTGTGGTGGGGTTGGAGGGCAGTGTGGAGCGAACAAGGGAGTTACCCTCCGCTCCAACCCCAACCTCACCATCAAACCTGCAGACAAGGGTGGCGCAGTGGTAGTATGGCGCACTGACCTCTACATCGCCGAGGCCAGACGCCAACTCTCCGACACCACCTCCTACCGCCTCCTCGATCATGACCCCACACCCGAGCACCAAACCATCATCTCCAACACCATTCATGACCTCATCACCTCAGGGGACCTCCCACCCACAGCCTCCAACCTCATTGTTCCCCAACCCCGCACGGCCCGTTTCTATCTCCTTCCCAAAATCCACAAACCTGCCTGCCCTGGTCGACCCATCGTCTCAGCCTGCTCCTGCCCCACCGAACTCATCTCCACCTATCTGGACTCCATTTTCTCCCCTTTGGTCCAGGAACTCCCCACCTATGTCCGTGACACCACCCACGCCCTCCACCTCCTCCAGGACTTCCAATTCCCTGGCCCCCAACACCTCATATTCACCATGGACGTCCAGTCCCTGTACACCTGCATTCCGCATGGAGATGGCCTCAAGGCCCTCCGCTTCTTCCTGTCCCGCAGGCCCGACCAGGCCCCCTCCACCGACACTCTCATCCGCCTAGCTGAACTCGTCCTCACACTCAACAACTTCTCTTTTGACTCCTCCCACTTCCTACAGACTAAGGGGGTGGCCATGGGCACCCGCATGGGCCCCAGCTATGCCTGCCTCTTTGTAGGTTACGTGGAACAGTCCCTCTTCCGCACCTACACAGGCCCCAAACCCCACCTCTTCCTCCGGTACATTGATGACTGTATCGGCGCCGCCTCTTGCTCCCCAGAGGAGCTCGAACAGTTCATCCACTTCACCAACACCTTCCACCCCAACCTTCAGTTCACCTGGGCCATCTCCAGCACATCCCTCACCTTCCTGGACCTCTCAGTCTCCATCTCAGGCAACCAGCTTGTAACTGATGTCCATTTCAAGCCCACCGACTCCCACAGCTACCTAGAATACACCTCCTCCCACCCACCCTCCTGCAAAAATTCCATCCCCTATTCCCAATTCCTCCGCCTCCGCCGCATCTGCTCCCACGATAAGACATTCCACTCCCGCACATCCCAGATGTCCAAGTTCTTTAAGGACCGCAACTTTCCCCCCACGGTGATTGAGAACGCCCTTGACCGCGTCTCCCGCATTTCCCACGACACATCCCTCACACCCAGCCCCCGCCACAACCGCCCCAAGAGGATCCCCCTCGTTCTCACACACCACCCTACCAACCTCCGGATACAACGCATTATCCTCCGACACTTCCGCCATTTACAATCCGACCCCACCACCCAAGACATTTTTCCATCCCCTCCCCTGTCTGCTTTCGGGAGAGACCACTCTCTCCGTGACTCCCTTGTTCGCTCCACACTGCCCTCCAACCCCACCACACCCGGCACCTTCCCCTGCAACCGCAGGAAATGCTACACTTGTCCCCACACCTCCTCCCTCACCCCCATCCCAGGCCCCAAGATGACATTCCACATTAAGCAGAGGTTCACCTGCACATCTGCCAATGTGGTATACTGCATCCACTGTACCCGGTGCGGCTTCCTCTACATTGGGGAAACCAAGCGGTGGCTTGGGGACCGCTTTGCAGAACACCTCCGCTCAGTTCGCAACAAACAACTGCACCTCCCAGTCGCAAACCATTTCCACTCCCCCTCCCATTCTCTTGATGACATGTCCATCATGGGCCTCCTGCACTGCCACAATGATGCCACCCGAAGGTTGCAGGAACAGCAACTCATATTCCGCCTGGGAACCCTGCAGCCATATGGTATCAATGTGGACTTCACCAGTTTCAAAATCTCCCCTTCCCCTACTGCATCCCTAAACCAGCCCAGTGCATCCCCTCCCCCCACTGCACCACACAACCAGCCCAGCTCTTCCCCCCCACCCACTGCATCCCAAAACCAGTCCAACCTGTCTCTGCCTCCCTAACCGGTTCTTCCTCTCACCCATCCCTTCCTCCCACCCCAAGCCGCACCCCCAGCTACCTACTAACCTCATCCCACCTCCTTGACCTGTCCGTCTTCCCTGGACTGACCTATCCCCTCCCTACCTCCCCACCTACACCCTCTCCACCTATCTTCTTTACTCTCCATCTTCGGTCCGCCTCCCCCTCTCTCCCTATTTATTCCAGTTCCCTCCCCCCATCCCCCTCTCTGATGAAGGGTCTAGGCCCGAAACGTCAGCTTTTGTGCTCCTGAGATGCTGCTAGGCCTGCTGTGTTCATCCAGCCTCACATTTTATTATCTTGGTCTCATACTAACGTTTTGGTCCTGCAGTATTCCAATGAAACTCAGCTCAAGCTAGAGTGACATGCCATTTCACACTTTGATCTTTTACAGCCTGTGGTAATTGATATTCAATTCCATAACTTCACTGCCTGAGCTCCTTATAACTCCATTTTTCATTCATTCTCCCTTCTGGCCCCTCAATGACCTTGTCTTTCTTGTTTATCTCTCTCTCAATACAGTGGACCCATTTCACCCATTCATACCTTAATTTATACCCATTTTACATCTATTGTTCTTTCAAAATATTTAAAAACCTATTTTTTAAAAAATCAGCCTGTCCCTCTCCTGTTTCCTGTCACCCTTTATCCACTACTTTCAGGTGTTAAAAGCGCATTTGCAAACCATTTTCAGTTCTGAGGGATGATGCTGCCCTTGAAACTATATCGCCTTTTCTCTTTCTTCACAGTTGCTGCGATATCTGCTCAGTTTCTCCAGAAACGAATAGGCACAAAACAAATTTTCAATAAAACAAAGAGCTGAAGAGACTGGAAATTGAAAGCAATTCAAAAATGGCTGGATAACCTGGGAGCTTTGAAAAAGTGTCACTAAACCCGAAAGATTAATTCTGCTTTCACTCCACAGATGTTGCTAAACTTGCTTAGTTTCTCCAGCAATTTCTGCTTTTGAACAAATTTCAAAGCCACTGAAATGCCCTGTTCAACATGGAGACCCATATTCCAGGAAGTTAAGCATAACGCAAGGTGCACAAATTCATTGGCTATGCATGTATATAAGTCTGGCACCACTGACATTACAAAGCTCTTAATCATTGTCAGGGAAACAGGAGAAACACATTCATATTAAACATGGAAGATGTCAGTACCAGATTGGAAAAGACTCAAATGAAGATATTAAACAGTTTTGAGGAATGTGACAAATTGGAGGTGTGACAACATGTGGAGACCTTCGGAGAATGAGAATAATAAAATGGAAGTGTTACCACATCAGAATCAAGAGTAGGTTACTGAGTACAGGAGTGATGGGTGAATGGTCTTGGTGTGAATTGGGAGACAGTCATCAGAATTGTATTGCAGATATTACAGCTCAAATCTGGACAGTCATGTGGTACAGTATATCACAGCAGAAAGTGACAAAGAATTATATTCAACCTCATTCAGCAATTTTTGCCCGGGATAATCCCTCAGTTTACATTGCTATCAAGGCAATCTATGGTTCAATGATGAGTGCGTTATAACATGGCAGGGTCAGAGCCATGTGCACCTAAAAATGACGACAGCCCATTATAGCTACTGAACTTGGACTGCTTGCAGCAGTAGCATCTGATAAACAGGGAGAATTGATTGCAAGGCCAACAGACCAACAATCCTGTTTCATCTAGTATAAATGGTGAAGGATGATTAAACATTTCATTGGAGGAGAGGGCTCTGCAGGTATCCCCATCCTAAATAATTGAACAGCATTGCACATAACTGTAAAATTCAAGGATGTAGTAACTGCACTATCCTCAGCCAGAAGTGTTGCGTGGATGATCCACATCACTCTCATCATGATGTCCACAGAATCAAAGATGCTAATCTTCAAATAATTCAATTCACTGCACGTGACATCACGAAACAACTAAACACAGTAGGTGTGACAAAGGCGATGGGCCCTGACACCATCCTGCAGTAGGACTGAGGCCGTCTGCTGCACAACAAGCCGTGCCCTTGAGGAATAATAATTCCACCTCCTACTCTGGCATTAACTGGGAAATGTAAAATATTACTCACCTATATCCAGTCTGCTAAGACGAGAATAATTACAATCTGACCCAATTGCTGTGCCATCAGTCTCAGCATGATTGTCCAATTCATGGAAGTTCTTTTTGACAGAGCTATCATGCAGCACAGGATCTGATCATTATGGTTTCCGATAGGTACCCGTGTGAATGTAGTGCTGTTGTGGAATGTCACTGGATTACTAAACCAGATCTTCAAGGCAGCTGGTGGAAGCTAAAAACAATTAATAAAATATTGAGAGCTAAAATCTAGCATCAGTAATAGTGACCTTGAAGACAAAATTGACTATAAACACCAATGTGCATTTACAATGTACTTGCAGGAAGTATACCTACTGCATTTTCCTGGTCTGGTCTAAAATTAAGACCAGACACACAGAAATGTGATGGACTCTTCAGTAGTTTCTGAAACCATTTATATCAAACTGCTCCGACGTCTTAAAGGATAAAACCAGAAGGAACACTTGGCTCCACTCCCAGTGTCAGAAAAGGAAATGGAAAACACAGACCTGTCGACAGTTTTCCCACAGACTACACAGAAATATCGGAAAAGGAGTATGCTATTCAATTCATTGAGCTTCCCTCATTCTAGTTTAACGGATGAACGTCACCTCAATGCACTTTTCCCACACAGTGTACAAAACATTTAATGTGATTAGCCTTTGGAGAAATATAAAATATTAACTGCAGTGCTCCCATAGTCCACCAATTTTGCTTCCTTGTTCAATATAATGATGGCTGATCTTTTATCTCCACACCATGTTCTTGTAATATCCCCATCCCTTTATCTTCTAGAAAGCCTTACTGATATTCAGTTCCTTGGCTTTAACAGCCTTACCCAGCAGTGAATTCCCCAGATTAACCTGTCACTCAGTGCAGATATTTATTCTCATCTCAACACAGAGTGGCCTGCCTGTACCTATTACTGTTGTCCTTTGTTTTATGCACCACAGCCCGTGGAATTATCATCCCTGTTTCCAGACTGTATCATTCTGTCAATGTTGTTGATGTTGCATTGGCATCTCTACTCATTTTCTTAATACCACTGGAATACAGGGTGGCACGGTGGCTCAGTGGTTAGCACTGCAGCCTCACAGCGCCAGGGACCCTTGTTCAATTCCAGCCTTGGGTAACTGTCTGAGCAGAGTTTGCCAATTCTCACTGTGTCTGTGTGGGTTTCCTCGGGGTGCTCCAGTTTCCTCCCACAGTCCAAAGATGTGCAGGCTATGTGGGGCAGCCATGTTAAATTGCCCGTAGTGTTCAGGGAGTAAGTGGGTTATGGGGGGATGGGTCTGGGTGGGATGCTCCAAGGTGGGGGGGGCATGGACTTGTTGGGCCAAAGGGCCTGATTCCACACTGTAGGGAACCTAATCAAACAGGTGCAATTGTCCAAAGCATTGCTTCACGCCAAGCCTTTCAACCCAGAAATCAGAAACAAAAGCAGAAATTGCTGGAAAAGCTCAGCAGGTCTGGTAGCATCTGGGGAGACAATTCTGAGTTACATTTCAGGTCCAGTAACCTTTCTTCATTACTGATGGCGACTTAAAAAATGTTGGTTTTTACACAGAAGGTAGGGAGGGTGAGTGGATGAGAAGTAGAGATCAGTCTGGCCATCCTTTACTGCACACCCTCAATGTCAGTTTTGTCCATTATTAGGAAGGATATCAAAACTTCACACACTACTGCACAATGTTTGAGATGAGGTTTGACCAAGGCCATGTAAAGCTGGAGTCAGACAAACTTATTCCATGTTCAAATCCTGTGAAATGAAGGTCAAAGCATCATTTTTCTTCCTAATTGCTTTCTGCTCCTAAAATAATGCTTTAAGTGATTAGCGTACAAGGTGATCCAGATTCTTTTCAATGTTACCACTACCCACTTGGCTGAGTCTATATACACTGGTTGGCATGCCAACACCATTCCCATTATTGGTTTCTGGCTTCAGAACTCGCTGCCCTGCATAGATTTCGAAGATCTACACAGACAAAAAAATATATAGTGTAAAATGGAACATAAGTCCCTTTAAAGACCAACAGTGTTCGACCAATCCCTTTGCAAATGGTAGGCTGCCATTCATTTTTTTCCCACCAAAGTGCACAACTTGACATCTATTGCCATTACTCTTCATCTGTCACATACTTGCCCATACACTCCACTTGTCTCAATCACCCTACAGTCTTTTTTTACCTCTGCCTCCCTACTCACAATCCTATATAGTTTAGTGCCTTCCACAGACTTGGGAGTATTGCATTTGATTCCCTCAAACAAAAGTTTGATATGTATTGTGAACAGCTGGGAGCCAAGTTCTGACCCCTGTAATACCCCATGAGCCTTCATCTCAAACAATCATTTTATTCCTACTCATGTTTCCTGTCAGCTCTCCCATTCTAACGCCATGTCCATGTGCTAGCCCCAATCACATATGATTTGATTTTGCTTGCAGGGAACATAAAGACTGATATTAAGAGTTTACACAGGAATGTGAAGAGAAAGTGTTTGATGAAGACAAATGTATGTCCTCTACAGACAGAAATGAGGGAGTGTATAATAGGAAGCAAAGAAATGTCTGATAAACTAAATACATACCTTGGTTCTATCTTCACAAAAGATGACACAAATCAGATACATAAAATGTTGGAGAATGCAAGATTTCGTGATAGGGAAGATTTGAGTGAGATCAACATTAGTAGAGAAATTGTGCTGGAAAAATTGAAGGTGGGTAAATCCACAGGACCTCGTAATCTACATTCCAGATTAATTAACAAAGTGATTCTTGAAATAGTAGATGCATTGGAAATCATCTTCCAGGATTCCATAGGCTCTGGAACAGACCCTGTGTATCGGAGGCTAGTTAATGTCTCTCCAATATTCAAAAAAGGCGGTAGAGAGAAAACAGGGAATTATACGCCAGTAAACCAAACATTGGTTGTGACGAATATTCTCAACTCCATTATCAAGTACATTATTGCAGAGTGTTTAGAAAGCAGGAGCAGTATCAGACAGAATCAGCATGGATTTATGAAGGGAAAAACATGCTTGACAAATCTTTTAGAATTCCATTAAGATGTAAAGAGTAGATTTTACAAGGGTAACCAGTATATGTGATATATTTGGACTTTTAGAAAGTGTTTGACAACGCCCTACATAAGAGATTACTGTGCAAAATTAAAGTGCATGGGATTGGTGGAAGTATATTGAGATGGATAGAAAACATGTTGGTAGAGAGGAAACAAAAAGTAGGATTTAATGGGTCATTTTCAAATTGGCAGGCAGTAACTAATGGGTTACTACAGGGAACGGTGCTGGGACACCAGCTATTCACAATATATTTTAATGATTTAGGTGGGGAACAAAACGTACCATCTCAAAGCTTGCAGATGATACCAAGTTAGGTGGTAGTGTGAACTAATGAGGATGTAGAGATCCTTGAGACAGGAACTGAACAGGTTGGGTGAGTGGCAAAATCAATGGAAGATATTGTATAATTTGGATAAATGTGAGGTTATTCATTTTGGAAGCAAAAACAAGAAGGTGGATTACAACCTGAATGGCTGTAAGTTAGGAGAGGTGATGTTCAGTGCAGCCTGGGTGTCCTTGTGCATCAGTCACTGAAAGTAAGCATGCAGTTGCAGCAGGTGGTAAAGAAGGCAAATGGTATGTTGGCCTTCATTGTGAGAGGCTTCAAGTACAGAAGCAGGGATGTGTGATACACGGTCTTGTGAGGCCACATCTAGAATACTGCATGCAATTTTGATCTCCTTTTCTGAGTAAGAACACTCTTGCTCTCGAGGGGGTTCAATGAATGTTGATCAGGCTGACTCTGGGGATTGTGGGACTGATGTATGAATAGAGATTGACAAGGTTAGGATTGTTTTGGCTGTAGCTCAGATGAATGAGAAGGGACCACATAGAGACTTATGAAAATCTAATATGTCTGGACAGGGTAGATGCAGGGAGGATGTTCCTGATGGTCGGTGAGTCCAGAACCAAGGATTACAGTCTGAGGATTTAGGATAGACAATTTAGGACAGAGATGAGGAGACATTTCTTCACCCAAACAGTGGTGAGCCTGTGAAATGCATTACTATAGGGACTAGTTGATACCAAAATATTGAATATATTAAAGAGGTAGCTAGGTATAGCACTTGGGGCGAATGTGATGAAAATTTATTGTGATAAAGCTGGATCAGGCTATTGAGTTGGGCGATCAGCTATGATCGTGATGAATGGCAGAGCAGGCTCAAAGAGCCAAAGGTCTCCTTATGGTCCTGTCTTCTGTTTCTATGTTTGCATACTTGGCTTGGATCTTTATCAAAAATCATTCTGGAAATCCAAATGCATTGCAACCATTATGCCTCCATCATTTATCTACAAGTTGCTTTCACAGATATGATTCCTATTCATAAATCAATGTTGACTTAGCCTCCACAATCCAAATAATTTCTCAAAACCTGTTTATTTACTAATTTCATCTTATTCTGTTTTTTTATCCTGACCAGATTTTGGTTTTCTCGCTTGCTTTGTTTTGTTTTTGTTTTCTTCTTTATAGGCAGAACTGAGTCAGCTGCTTCATAGGTCTGACATTCCCCTATTTTCCATTCTTCATTCTCTGATCTCAGACTGGAATTAAGCTATACTTCTTTCCCTACCCTTTCACATGAGCATAATTGTAGAAGCTATTTCAGTTCACTTTTGTAACCCTTGTTAATATATCCTTCAGAAACCCATCAATTCATGCGTTAATGTTCACAATGTTTGACATTGCACAATTATACAATCACAGAGGCATAGGCTCTGTACCATCATACATGCAGCTCGATCGACTTTCCTACTTTCCTACACGAGGCCCCTGTGAATGTCATGACACTTCAAGTCGTCACCCAAGTACTTATTTTAGCAGTTTGTAGGGAAACTGTGACAATTAACCTCACATGACCCACCTTCCAGACCCACAATGTCCCAGGGATGTAAAAAAAACTTCAATCTTCTCTTAACCTCAAAACCTTCACTTTAAAAGCGTGCTCATTTGTTCTTGGACTTTTGATCACAGGCCTATTCATCCTATCCATGCAATCTCGTAACCTCAGATTTCTCTGATCCAAAGCAGAGAAGTAGATCTTATCCAACTTCTCTTCACAGATGAATTGCTTCTTACCAGGGTACATCTTGGTGAATATTTTCTGCACATCATCTAGTACAATCACATTCTTTCTGTAATGTGATGTCTAGAACTGCATGCGGCATGTCACCTTGGCCTAACTAATGCCATGCCTAGGGTCTCCTATGCCTTCTTAACTTGACTAGTAACCTGTATTGTCACACTTAAGAATCTGGGGAGAAGCACCCTCAAAGTTCCTAGTGTGTTGTTATTCATGGACTACTTCTCTGTCTGGTTCTTTCTTCCAAAGTACATCATCCCATATTTATGAGGGTTACATTCCATCTGTCACTGATCTGCCCATCTGACCATTCCATCTATACCTTCCTGTAACCTAAGACCTGTCAATCACCTGGCCAATATTTACATCAAGCACAGAATTATTTATCCCACTCTCCAGGCTCCCTCCACATTCACATCTACATTGTTTATGAATACTACAAGCAATAAGGGACACAGCACTATTCCCTGTGGTACACCAATGGACACTGGTATCCAGTAGCACAAACAGCCTTCTTCCATCACCCTCTCTGTCTTCTGCCACTAAGACAATTTCGGATGCAACTTGCCAAGTTACCATCAATACGATGATGTTTTACTTTCCTTATCAGTTTCCAATGTGAGACTTTATTAAAGGCCTTGCTATAAAAATAAACATATAAACTACCTCATCAAAAAAAGTCAATAAAATTTGTTGGCATGACTTCCCTCTAATAAAGTCATACTAACTCTGCTGATCAAACTTTAACTCTCCAAATGGAGATGAAATTTCGCCTTTTCTATTTCTCCAGTAGTTTCCCTTGGCATCATCTTTCCTGTAAAATGGAAATACATTAGCTTTTCTCTAATCCTTTTTGTGGTGTAGTCAACAGGTGAAGAAGGTTACCTCAGAGTACAACAGTTACTTGATCAAGTGCACAAATGGGTGGAAGAGAGGTAGATGGAGCTTACTTCTGATAAATGTGAAGTGTGCATTTTTGTAGGACAAATCAGGGCAGAACTTATACACCTAATCGCAGTGCTGCCAAACAAAGACAAACTTGGGATACAGGTTCATGGGTCCTTGAAATTGGAGTCAAAGTAGACACCGTGGTGAAGAGATAATTGGTATGCATACCTTTATTGGTCAGTGCACTGAATATATGAGTTGTGAGAACATACTGTGGCTGTACAGGACATTGATTAGGTCACTTTTGGAATACTGCATTCAATTTTGGTCTCCCTGCAAGACGAATGATGTTAAACTTGATGGGATTCACAAAAGATTCACAAGGATATTGTGGGGTTTGACCTACAGTGGCCCGAATAGATTGAGGCTATATTTTCTGGATCACCAGAGACTGAGGAGGGACATTACAGAGGTTTATAGAATCACGAGGGGCATGGATAGTTTAAACAGTCAACACCTTTTCCTGAAGATAGGGGAGTCCAAAACTAGAGGACATAGGTTTAATGTGAAAAGGGAAAGATTTAAAAGGGACCTAAGGGGTAGCTTCTTCAGACCAAGAGTGTTGCATGTATGGAATGAGCCGCCAGAGGAAGTGGTGGAGGCTGGCACAATTGTAACATTTAACAGGCATCTGGATGCTTTAAGAATAGGAAGGATTTTGAGGGATATAGACACAACAGAACTAGATTAATATGAAATATCTGGTCAGCATGGAAGAGTTTCACTGAAAGTTCTGCTTCGGTGCTGTACATCTGTATGACTCTACGACACGTGTTTTGAGCTTCTCATCTCTGCAGCCCCTTTTCCATTTGTTGTTCATGTTGCACATTCTGCAACTACATTCCCCAAGCTCTGTCCAGAGTTAAGTCAGAAAATCCCCCGTTCTCCCTGAATGACTAAATCAGATCACAGCACAATCCCCAGCAAACCATCCCCAGCACATCCATTAATTTTTCAATAACAGGAATCAGTCAGTAGTCTCTCAGACCCAAGTTACATTAGTGGTATTTTCGAATAATATTCAATGGTCTTCTTCATGTAACTGGCTGAACTATCAGCTGAGAGGGACACACACAGGTGTTCAGTGGAAAGGCACAGAGCAAGTTTCAAAGACATGCATCAAAGCTGCTGAAACCCTCTGTCCAATATGGAGCACCACAGAGGACACAAGGGGGAGTAAAAAGCAGCCCGCCTTACATCATTTCACTGCTTCTGATTTTCACTATGCCAGAGGTTGATATTCTAGCGAACTAAAAGACCAAGGCCAGAGAAAGATGCAAAGGGATACTAAGATTCACGTTTCAATAGAAATATAAAATTAATTAACTGTAAAGATGTGGTGGAAATGTGGGGGAGTTGATTTAGGCGTAGGACAAACTGGAAGAATGAGAATTCAGAAGGCCCAAATCACAATAATGAGAAAATTGCATGAAGGCATTGCCAGATCATTTGAAATAGCCCAAGAAGGCAGTTCACCATCACCTTCTCAGATGCAACTAAAGACAGGGAATAAGTGCTGGCCAACCAATGACATCCACTTCCCCAGAAACGAAATTAAGTAAAACATCAAATTTTGAAACTGCCTTACAGAACCAGACGAGATAACATAAACTGAGACAAAATGACACACCAGTATGGCGAACTGTATAGATTATGCTAGTGTACTGCTCAGTAAACTGGACTATCCGGCCAGCCTGGGGAGCATTGTGAAGCTTTGCCAGTACATTGCTGCCATACTTGCACAAAATAAATGCCTAGCAAGAGGAAATGTGTAGCCCATGCTGTGCGCAATGGTAAACGGAACTCGTGCAAATCTTTGTCCCTATGCCTCCATTGCACCTATAGAAGGCAAAAGGATTAGAAGATAGGGGTGTGTGTGTTTGGGGAGGTGGTGGTAATGGTGGCAGATGTAAAAATCATTGTTTGGGAAACAGCTTATGTAGAGGAAATCAGTTTAAATATGAACAACTGGCTGGATTGTGGGTAATCAGCAAGAGGAGACTGAGGGTCATTTCATGGATGGATGTGCTGACGTGCTTGAGAATATTAAAATAAAGGCATTGCCAGTCCCAATGATAAGCACCCACAAGAATGATGGATGGATGGGATTTTGGTGTGTGTTTACACAAGAGCTGTGGAGCATTGATTCTGATTTGCTTATGCATGTTTGAAGCTGAGAGTGTCAGCAGCAGGTTATTGACATCAATTAGACTGTAATTCATAGCTCATTGTTCAAATAGAAAATGGGATGACCAGTGAAATATATTTTTTAGGTATTTACAGTTAAAATTAAGAATGGTAATGGTATGGCACCGCAATCAGATCATGGGCAAAGGGATGACCACAGTTATGATTCTTCGGTTTCAGCCTCAGATATTGCTCAGGGGTGGGATGGAGTCAAAAGAGGAAATAGAGCTTGTCACCAGAACAGAAGACAGTGACCTGCATGTGCTTGGTATTTAAATAATGAGGGCAATGATGCAATAAATTGTGGTTCACAGCTGAAACTGAGTAGGCCAAAATAGAAACACTCCCAGAATCAAAAAGGGAGAAGGTGAATGAGCAAGTTCACCGATACAATTCGTAGTGGTTTGTGGAGTGAAAATCCAGATTCAAGATCTCAGCAGGAGCAATAACAGAAGCAAGGAGTGTTGAGTAAATGTGTAGACCAATAATACAGTCCTACATTTTTTTCTGGGAAAAAATGCTGGACACACCGAAGTTAGCCAGGATAGGATAATAAAAATTTCTGAATACTGTAAAGTGCATTAAGGATCTGCACTGATAACAAATTGTACACTATAGAAAGAATCCAAAAATTCCAAGAGAAACTCCTGTCCATTATTGTAAAATTCAAGTCCATTGTTCTCATATTTTGATCAATTGTTAGAACATTCCATCTATTTTTCTCAGATTCTGATTCATTGGTGGAACATTCCAGTCTAATGTTCACTTATTCTGATTCCTTCTGCCAATCTCGCTGGAGCTGCTGCTCCCTGTTCATGTCGTAGGTGATGTCCCCATGTGTACTATTGGACAACAAATTGAATAGAGCCCATTTATCATTAAGAAGATGGAAACCCTGCACTGGGACGATGAGAATCAATGGAGGCTGACATTAATCACAGTCAATGAGCAAACAGATTCAGTTAATCCCTTCCGTACATTGAGAAGGTTAAGAGGGTTGGATTATGAGGAGAGATTGAGTAGATTGGGATTATACTCATTGAAATTCAGAAGAATGAGGGGAGATCTTATAGAAACATATAAGATTATGAAGGGAATAGATAAGGTGGAGGCAGGGAAAGTTGTTTCCACTAGCAGGTGAAGCTAGGACTAGAGAGCATCGCTGCCAAATACGGAGAAGCAGATATAGGACTGAAGCCAGGAGGAACTTCTTGACCCAAAGAGTTGTGACTCTGTGGAATTCCCTGCCCAATGAAGTGGTTGAAGCTACCTCACTGAATGCTTTTAGGGCAAGGCTAGATATATTTTTGACCAATAAAGGAATTAAGGGTTATGGTGAGTGGTGGGTAAGTAGCGCTGAGTCTCAAAAAGATCAATGGTGGGGCATGTTTAAGGGGCCAGATGGCCCACTCCATTCCTAGTTCTTATGCTCTTGTGCATCACATTTCATATCACAGTAAAAGGGAATATTTATTCAATGTGGATGGAATGCATAAGGGTTGCTGAGGGATGGGCCATAAATCTTTCAATCTTCTTATTCTTTCTTCCTTGTATCTGGAAGTTTTACCAGAATACTTCAGTGTTGTATATGCCCCACCCTGTTTATGAAAAGGAGACAGGGATGAAATAACAGACCAGCTGTATAAAATGACGGATGGTAAAATTTTGATAAGACGATAAACCAGGATAACAATATTGATGATGAATGGACTTTATGTAACTTTTGCCCCATGTGCCTATGACCGAATGATAGGAGGTGGCCATTTACTCCAGCCTAGCTAGTTAACACTTGAAGAGGTGGAAATCTGGAATGCTGTCACATTTTGCAAAGCGAATCATTCAAAACATAGGAACATGTTACTGTAGCTGTACGAGGTCTCACTGAGAAAGTACCTGGACCGCATTGTGTTGTTTCTGTTTATGTAACTAAGAGAGGGATTCCATCACATGGAACTTAACGCTGCTCATTACTCATGGGTTGCTACGTCATTTAATGTCTCGAGCTTGTTGCACAAGAACAGGGGCAGGCCGTGCAGCCTCTCAAAAGTGTCACAGAGGGACAAGGAGGAGACCATGCAACCTTTAAAGACTTTTTCTTATCTATTGATTGATCCTGTGGGAATGTGAACATTGCTATCTGGCCAGCATTTGTTGCCCGTCCTCAGTTGCCCTTGAAAAGGTGATGAGGAGCAGCTTTTTTGAACCATTGTAGTTCACTTGCAATGGGTTCACCCACAATGCCATGAGGGAGGGAATTCCAGGATTTGGACCCAGCAGCAGTGAAAGAATGCCAATATATTTCCAAACCAGATGATGATTGGCTTGGAGGCAATCTTAAAGGTGGCAGTGTTCACATACATCTGCTGCCTTCATCCTTCCATGGAAGTGGTTATGGGTTTGGAATGTGCTATCTGAGGATTTTTGGTGAACTTCTGCAGTGCGTCTTGTAGCTACTACACACTACTGATACTGAACTTAGGTGATGGAGGGAAATAGGCTGCTTTGTCCTGGATGGTGTCAAGCTCCTTGAGTTTTGTTGGGGCTGCACTCATCCAGATTTCTGGGAAGTATTCTATCAAACTCCTGACTTGTGACTTAGAAATGGTGGACAGGCTTTGGGGAGTAAGGAGGTGAGTTACTCTCTGAGGTTTTCCTAGCCTCTGGCATGCATTTGCAATTAATGCACTGATGTGCTGTGTCCAATTGAGTTTCCAATCAATGATAACTTCTAGCATGTTAATAATGGGGAATTCAGTAATGGGAACACCATTAAATGCCAAGGGGTGGTGGTTAGATGTCTCTTGATAGTGATGGCCATAAACTGTTATACACGAAATCATTTAGGAGGTCATTCATCCACTTGAGTCTGTTACAAATGAACAGGAGGAGGCCAATCTGCCACTTGATTCTCTTCCAGGGGAACAAGAGGAGGCAATTCAGCCTCTTGAATCTGTTACAAAGGAACAGGAGGAGGCTATTCAGCATCTTAAATTTGTTAGAGGGGAACTGGAGGAGGCCATTTACCCTATCTAGCTTCTCAAATCTGTCCTACAAAAGAACAGCTAGTTGGCTTGCTTGCTCAGTTACTGAGAGGAAAACAAATAAACTCAAATACATTATTCAGATTTTGATGGTGTTTTACATAAACAGGATAGAGACTTTCCCTCAAAAGAGAATAGAATTAATAAAGTGTAGAAACAGGCTGTTTGACCCAATGACTCTCCAAAGAGCATCCCCCCATATTTTCCACAGCTAACGCACATGGCTAAACCACCTAAGCTCTACATTATTGGACTGTGGGAGGCAACACAGCATCCAGCAAAGACTCACACAGGTATGGGGAGAACGTACAAACTGCACACAGCCAGTCGCCCAAGGACAGAATTGAATACAGGTCCCTGGCCCTGTGAGGCATCAGTGATAACTACTGAGCACTATGCAGCTCACAAAGCTGTAAGGAATGTGTGGAGGCCATTCAGTCAGTCAATTCCATTCCACAGGAAGAGCCTGAGGCCACACAGCAATTCCAGTCTGTTACCCAGGAACAAGACGAGGTGACTCACGACCCACCAGCGTGATACTGTGGGAGAGAAGGCAAATTAGCTTGTTACAAACAGAAATACATGAATAAGTTGCATGAGTGGACCATCCAATTTTGCTTCAACTTTCAATAAAATAGTGTTTGAACCGATTGTGACTCCTTGTCCCATTTCACCGAGATTCTGCTCCCTACAGCCTCTGCTTAATTTGTTGGTCGTGTTTCAGACCCAGACGCTGTAACTACAGTTACCCTGACTCATCAGGGATGAGTCGTCCATGCCTCTGATCTTCCAGAATGTCCACAGCAGCTTAAAACATAACCTCCTGGGAAACAGCCCCAGCATTTCCACTAACTTTCCAAGACCAGAATTAAATCAAAAGTCACTTAACTTTTCTTCTTTTCATTCAAGGGATGAGGGTGTTGCTGGCTAGGCAGTATTTATTGCTCAGCCATAATTGCCCAGAAAGCAGTTGAGAGTCAATCACATTGCTGTGGGTCTGGGGTCACATGTAGGCCAGACCAAGTAAGGATGGTAGTTTTCTTCCATAAAAGACATTAGTGAACCAGATGGGTTTTTCCCAACACTGGATTCCTGATCATTATTAGGCTCTTAATTCCAGATATTTATTGGGTTCAAATAATACCATCTGCTGTGGCAGGATTCACATTGGGGTTCACAGAAAGTTATTTGCTTCTCTGGCTTAATATTCCAGTGATAACAGCCCTAGGCCAGTGCCTCCATGCAACCACAAGTTAGCAGTTTGGTCTGAATCAGTAACAGTTGACGGATTTCTGAACACATGATCAGTAAAAAGTGACTAACACAGGAATTCAATTGACGGGCTCAGAACAAGTCACAAAGACATGTCTCAAAGCTTCTGACACCTCTGCCCAACATGGGGTGCCACATAGGATACCAAGAAGTAAACTAAAGTGCGAGTTATGTCGTTTTTTCTTATGGTTTCTGAGCTTCTTAACATTGCAACCTCCTACTCTGGGATGAGCCACACCAAAGTCCAAGGAAAGATGCAGGACAGTTATTCATGTCAAAATTGAACAATTACTAAATGGACAAGAAGTTGCTGAAATATGTGGTTGGGACCAGCTGGAGGAGTCAGATTTTGAAGGGTCCAATGATAAGAATAAGAACATCATGTAAAGGGATTGTCAGGGTAGCTGAAATTATTAGTTACATCACAGAATCAGCCCAGTCACCACAAACTCCAATTAGGTATCTCTTAGACATGGAACACTGTGCAGACCAGGCAAGTGTACTGCTCAATACATTGCAGCAATCTGTCCAGAGTGAAGTATTCACAGGGCATTCAGCTGTCACTGACCCATCTCTCAAACTTCTGCTCTCATTCCTTCCCTTCCTTATAGACATCTCCTTGGGCTCACTTTGCATTGTATTAGAATTCACATTCAAAGAATCATCTTCCAACACTTCCACCACCTCCATAGGACAGCATAATCCAACAAATCTTCCTCTCCCATTCACTGTTATTATTTCTCAGGGACGATTCCCTTTATGAAACCCTCCATCAAGCCGAACACTTCCCCACTTCAACATGTCTCCTTCCCATGCAATTGCAGAAGCTACAACAATTGCTGATTCTCCTCTTCCCTCCTCACTGTCCAAGGCCCCAAACATGCATTCCAGGTGAAGCAGCATTTCACTTGTACTATTTCCATCCCATCTACTGCCATTGCTGCTCACAATGCAGACTCGTTTACACTGATGACACCAAACAGAAACTGATTCAATGAACACGTCCACACTGTCTGCTGGATTAACTCTAGCCTTCTAATTGCTTCCCATTTCAATAAACTTCCTTACTTTCAAGCCATCATTTCAGCCTTGGGTTGCCGCAATGTCCCAAAGAAGCACAGCCCAAGCTGGCATAGCACTTCACTTTATGCTTTGGTACCTTACAGCCTTTGGTACTTAATATTCAATTCCAGAACCTTACAACCTGACCCTATTATGACTGTTCTCCATTTTTCATACATTACCCCCTTGGTCTCCCTATGGCCTTATCTTGTTTGTGTCTTGATTATCAGTTTTGAAGAAGTGTAATGATGAACTCCAAACATTAACTCAGTATCTGTTGAAGACAGAGAAACAATCATACCTGTTGAGTTTCTAAAGAAATTAGCAGGCACAGAATACATTTTCAATAACAGAAAGAATTATGGATTTTGGAAATCTGAAAGAAAAACAAAAATTACTGTAGAAACACGTAGCTTTGAAGAAGGATCACTGGATCAGAAAAATTAACGCTGCTTTCACTTCACAGGCGCAGCCAGATCTGCCCAATTTCTGCAGCAACATCTATTGTTGAAAAAGTTTCAAAGATGTGTGCCAAACTTGTTCAAATGTGCTGTCCAACATGGAGTTTCGTACACCAGGAAGTGAATGATAATGTTAGATGCACAAATTCATTGGCTCTGAAACTGCATACATCTTACGTCACTGGCATGACAGAGCTCTGAGTCACAGTCAGGGAGAGAAACGGGGGCAAACACATGCATTTTAAATGCAGAAGATGGCACAACTGGAAGGAGACAGTAACATTCTAGATTACATTCAGATTTATCTTCTATATACACTTTTCGATACAATTGTTTCAGTTTTCATCATTCTACTGTAATTCAGTTAATTTCTCTGAACTAAAATTATCCACTTTGTCTTCCACCTGTTCTCAACTTTCTCAGCCATTCGGTCAATCATTGACACTGATAATTCGACTTCAAATTTCTTATCTATATTCTTTGATTTCTCCTCCTGTTTCAACCAGTGCCTTTGTGACCTTGTCATCACACAGTCATGAAAAATCCAAGGATATAATTCTTGTAATACCTCAGTTACCTGATTTTAGACTGGTTTTTCAATCACAGTAGGCAACGCTCCAACAGCAGCAATATCATTGCTGAGTACACATTTTATTCCTGTAGCTGAGAGTTTCTCCAGTATTTGTACTACCACTTCTCAGCCTTTCATTGAACTCTCCGACATCATTCTAAATAATGGGGCATTTCACATTCCACATACTAGCACTTTTAAAAGCGATAGTACTTCTGAATTACATATCTCTTCATTTGTCAATATCAAAGGTTGACATTATTCTCTACCTCTTAAAGCTGTAACTTCTTTGCCTTCTGCTTCAGGCTTGTGCGAGTAAACCTTACCTTTGCAAGTAAATGATTTTCAAAGTCCTCTCAGCCAACCTCCGACCAGGCGGTGCATTCTGGTGCAACTCTTTAGGCTTCACTGTCCTTTTCTTTAGCACTTTAACAAAATTAATTGCTTATCCTGTTTTCTTACATCTGTCATCCAAGTGTTTTTTTTCGAAACCGTGAGCATTATAACTTCACGTGACCTATTTTATTGCAGTGAAAACATGTGAGTTTTTTTCTTACTTTCTTTCCTCTTCATGGATTTCCTTTTTAACCCTGTGTTAAACTATTTTTATTATCTTCAGTGAGATCTACTTTTCCCTTAGAACGTGATGATTTCTCTTTCTCCAATTTTTATCTGACAGATTGAAGTTGGTGTCGGAAGCCAAACTTTAACTTGTGAATCAACTCATCATCATCAGCCATTTCATTGGCTTTTATTGGTATTTTAACCCTCTGCTCTTTACATGAGTTCTCACAACCACCGGAAGTGAATTTTTGAACGGTTCCAAAATAATCATCTCTCAGAACGTTATATGTTTTATTTTGTTTTTACCCTTATTCACCTATCAAAACTACTTTGATCTTTTCAAGCCCAATGTATGTTTCACGAGAATCTCTCCTAAGATTCCTGAAACGTTGCCTGTAGGTTTCCAGGACCAGCTCATATGAACTTAAGATGGCTTTCTTCATCACCCATAATCCCCAGATACCTCCTCTGACAGCGATGCAAATGCATCTAACGACCAAATTTGTTTGGACTAAATAAAAATCAAGTGGTCACTGGCCACTTCATTTGTTTAGCCACTTTCTCAAATGAGATAAAAATGTCTTCTACATCCTTCTTGTCAAATTTAGGCAATGTTCTGATATATGTAAAAAGATACCTGCCAGAGCTTCAGCTACGAAGGGTTCCTTCATCCTTACTATCCTCCTCACTAAACTTACATTCTACCTTCACCTACATCATTTTAAGTTGACGTTCCTGTCCAATTGTCAACTTCTGAAGTTCAAGCTCTCTCTCTTTCCTCCTGTCTCCGATGAGGGCCTACCTCTTGATTTCGTTTTGTTCTGCCAGGGCTAATCTTTGCTTAGTCTCTTTTTTCTGCTTTTAATCATAATTCCAACACTTTCAGTTACTTTTCATGTTCAAGCTGCTTCACCTGGAATTGAATTCTAGCCATTTCCAAAGATTCCGATCGCATTTTCAGCAAATTTAAAAGTATAGCCATTGCTGTAATTATTGTCTTTTTTCCACAGGCAAAGGCAAACCCAACTCTAGCCTGTCTGCCAATTCCAACTGTTTTGCCTTGCTCACTATTTGTTTAGACACCAAAGTCACTCCTTCCACCCCAAAAGACACTTAGTGACTGATAGAGCCATTACTGCTCAAAGCACTGCTTAAACCAACCAAATTCAACGCCCAAAACAAAAGACACCAACACCTACCATTCGTTGCATTTAAGCCCAACAACCCTGAACCCAAATTGGAATTATAGAATTATTCCAAAAAGAACCTCCAGTCTCTTATGGACTGGGCCAGAGGCTCTCAAAATATTTTAATAAAGTAGCCTAGTCAAACAAAGAACAAAGAAAATTACAGCACAGGAGCAGGCTCTTCGGCCCTCCAAGCCTGCGCCAATCAAGATCCTCTGTCTAACCTGTCATCTATTTTCTAATGGTCTGTGTCCATTTGCTCCCTGCCCATCCATGTACCTGTCCAAATATATCTTAAAAGATGCTAACGTGTCTGCGTCTACCACGTCCACTGGCAACGTGTTCCAGGCACCCACCATCCACTGTGTAACGAACTTTCCACGCATATCTCCCTTAAACTTTCCTCCTCTCACTTTGAACTCATGACCCCTAGTAATTGAGTCCCCCACTCTGGGAAAAAGCTTTTTGCTATCCACCCTGTCTATACCCCTCACGATTTTGTAGACTTCAATCAGGTCCCCCCTCAACCTCCATCTTTCTAATGAAAATAAGCCTTATCTACTCAACCTCTCTTCATAGTTAGCACCCTCCATACCAGGCAACATCGTGGTGAACCTCCTCTACACCCTCTCCAAAGCATCCACATCCTTTTGGTAATGTGGCAACCAGAACTGTGCACAGTATTCCAAATGTGGCCGAACCAAAGTCCTATACAACTGCAACATGACCTGCCAACCGTTGTACTCAATACCCTGCCCAATGAAGGAAAGCATGCCATATGCCTTCTTGACCACCCTATTGACCTGCATTGTCACCTTCAGGGAACAATGGACCTGAACCCCCAGATCTCTCTGTTCATCAATTTTCCCTAGGATTTTTCCATTTACTGTATAGTTCGCCCTTGAATTTGATCATCCAAAATGCATCACCTCGCATTTGCCCGGATTGAACTCCATCTACCATTTATCTGGCCAACTCTCCAGTCTATCTATATTCTGCTGTAATCTCTGGCAGTCCCCTTCACTATCTGCTACTCCACCAATCTTAGTGTCATCTGCAAACTTGCTGATCAGACCACCTATACCTTCCTCCAAATCATTTACGTGCATCACAAAGTCCCTCACTTTTTTCTTATTTTAATGGTGAAGGTGAAGTGAGTGTTCCAGGTGTCATGCAACTGGTCAAAACACTCGGCATTAAGCAAAACACATTTTTTTTTAAACACTATAGCTAAAACACAAAAGAAGAAAGTAGAATTTAGAAGAAGTTAATTATTGGTAAACTTAACTCAGCACTTGATACAGTAAAGTAATTAATTAACTGCTGCAATATAGTAACATCCTATAAACATGCAACTTGGCAAGAAGGTAAATTCTTTACAAGAAGAAGGAAACAACATCCAGAGACATTTCAGAAAAAGGTAGTTCAGAATCATTTACTGAAGTATGCAACACTTCTGGACTCCAACAGCTTGTGACTGCAACAGCTAAAAACAAACTAGACAGCCGGAACTGAGAGAACTGGTCACTCTTATTCCATTGTACAACTGTTTTAAAAAAGCCTAAAGACCTTCTTTAACTATTGACTTAAACGGTCTCTCATAGTTTTTTCTTTTACCTCTAACTTTACAACCTCTCTTCTAAAAAAAAGAACAAAATAAACTTTTCAAAGTGACAGCGCCTTCACACTGAAGAAATTTTCAAGAGAGGGTGGCACGATGGGTCAGTTGTTAACACTGCTGCCTCACAGCACCAAGGACCTTCATTTTACTCATTTTCCCTCTGTAGCATGGTTTTCCTCTGGTGCTTCGGTTCCTTGCCACAATCCAAAGATACGCAGATAAAGTCGATTAACTATATGAAATGCAAAATTAGAATGATGGAATGATTACAAGTGGAATTTTTTTAGAACATCATTAATGACTGCATTTTTTTTGCACCAGCAGGAGCAGCGACAGTGAGGACCAAGAGTCTGCCGGGAGGTAAGTTTCCAAGTTAAAAACTTAACCTCGTGCAATCAGCGGCCTCCAATTTTTTTGCAGCAGCAACAGCTGGGGGAGCAATGAGACTGGGGACCAGGGGTCTGCCGGGAAGGGAAGTTCTTCATTTCGGCGGGGAGCGGTCGAATTACACTCTCAGAACGCGAGTGAACTGATATATTTGGGCAGTGGCTAACCCGGAGACACTACACATGTAGTCCCACCCGCCCTCCTCATCTGTCCCAAAAAAAGACTCTGGTGTGTTGATAAGGTAAATGTTTTTCTATTTTTTGATGTGTGCTGGTCAGTAGAGTGATTTGGTACAATTCTTTTCATCATCAGCAATGCTAAGAAAGTCGTGGATAGCACGTTCAGCAAACTGGTCGCACCACAGATTAGGATTCATGAGGGAGAAAGGAAACGGGTGACCAAAAGGCAGAATAAAAGCAGGAAGGCAGTGCATGTGTCCCCTGCGGTCATGTCCCTCCAAAACAGGTATACCATTTTGGATACTGTTGGGGGACATGGCTCACCAGGGGGAGGCCGTAGTAGCCAGGTTTATGGCACCATGGCTGGCTCTAGTGTACAAAAGGGTGGGAAAAATAGTGGAAGGGCTATGGTCAGAGGGGATTCAATTGTAAGTGGAGTAAATAGTCGAAAATAAGACTCCCGAATGGTATGTTGCCTCCCAGGTGCACGGGTCAGGAACGTCTCAGATCGACTTCAGGACATTCTGAAGGGGGAGGGTGCACAGCCAGCTGTTGTGTTGCATATAAGCACCAATGACATAGGTAAAAAATGGGATGAGGTCCTATAAGCAGAATTTAGGGAGTGAGGAGCCAAATTAAAAAGTAGGACTCGGAGGTAGTAATCTCAGGATTGCTACCAGTGCCACGTGCTAGTCAGAGTAGAAATGAAAGAATAGGCAGGATAAATGAGTGTCTTGAGAGATGTTGCAGGAGGGAGTGGTTCTGATTTTTGGGACATTAGGACTCATTCTGGGGGAGGTGGAACTGTTACAAATCAGATGGTCTACACCTGGGCAGGACTGGAACCAGTGTCCCAGAGGCTGTTTTTGCTAATGCTGTTGGGGAGTATTTAAACTAATGTGGCATTGGGATGGGAACCACATGAGATTAGTAGACAGTAAGGAGGGAGTAACTAAAGCCTGTAAGGAACTAGATAACGAAGTCAGTGTGACTAAGGGTCAGGGTAGGCAGAGAGCAGATGATGAACACAAAGGGCCAGTTGATCCGAGGTGCATTTGTTTTAGAATGTAGAACATTACAGCACAGTACAGGCCCTTCTGCCCTCGATGTTGTGTCGGCCTGTCATACCGATCTGAAGCCCCCCTCTAATCTACACTATTCCATGTACGTCCTTATGCTTATCCAATGACGACTTAAATGTACCTAAAGTTGGCGAATCTACTACCGTTGCAGGCAAAGCATTCCATTCCCTTACTACTCTGAGTAAAGAAACTACCTCTGACATCTGTCCTATATCTTTCGCCCCTCAATTTAAAGCTATGCCCCCTCGTGCTCGCCATCACCATCCTAAGAAAAAGGCTCTCCCTATCCACCCTATCCAACCCTCCTGATTATTTTATATGTTTCAATTAAGTCACCTCTCGACCACCTTCTCTCTAATGAAAACAGCCTCACGTCCCTCAGCCTTTCCTCGTAAGACCTCCCCTCCATACCAGGCAACATCCTAGTAAATCTCCTCTGTACCCTTTCCAAAGCTTCCACATCCTTCTTATAGTGCGGTGACCAGAACTATATGCAATACTCAAAGTGTGGCCGCACCAGAGTAATACACTTGACTGCATTAAACTCCATTTGCCACCTCTCAGCCCAGCTCTGCTTCAATAGGAGAAGTGTAGTAGGTCAGTCAAATGAACTTAAGGCTTGGATTAGTACCTGGGAATATAAGACTTGGTTGAGGGAAGGGCAAGATTGGCAACTAAATATCCGAGGATATAGATGCTTCAGGCGTGATAGAGAGGGATGTAAAAGGGGTGAAGGAGTTGCATTTCTGGTCAAAGAGGATATCACAGCTGTGCTGAGGGAGGGCACAATGAAGGACTCGAGCAGTGAGGCAATATGGGCAGAGCTCGGAAATAGGAAGGATGCAGTAACAATGTTGGGATTGTACTACAGGCCTCCCAACAGCAAGTATGAGGTAGAGACTCAAATATGTGACAGATTAAGGAAGATGTAGGAGCAACAGGGCGGTGGTGATGGGAGATTTTAATTTTCCCAGCATTGACTGGGATTCACTTAGTGTTAGGGGTTTAGGTGGAGCAGAATTTGTAAGGACCCTCCAGGATGGTTTTCGAGAGCAGTATATAAATAGTTCAACTTGGGAAGGAGCTGTGCTGGACTTGGTGTTGGGGAATGAACCCGGCCAGGTGGTTTAATTTTCATTAGGGGATTACTTTGGGAATAGTGACCACAATTCGGTAAGTTTCAGAATACTGATGAACAAAGATGAGAGTTGTCCAACAGGAAGAGTGCTGAATTGGGGGAAGGCTCCTGCAAAATTCAGCTGGAGCTGGGGAATGTGGATTGGGGGCAGCTGTTGGAAGTAAATCCACATTTGATACGTGGAAGGCTTTTAAAGAGACATTGACGAGCTTCCGGGACAAACATGTTCTTGTGAAAATGAGCGATATATAGGGCAAGATTAGGGAACCATGGATGACAGGTGAAACTGTTTTCCTACTTCTCTACTCGCTAGTGTGTGGCACCAGGAGGAATCAAAATATTATAACTGTTCAGGTCCGTTTTTTTAATCTACTGCTAACTCCCTGAATTCATGGCAAATGACCTCGTTCTTCTTTGCCCATGTCATTGGCACCAATGTGTACCATGGCCTCCAACTCATCAACCGCCCCTTTCAGGATACCCTGCAGAGGTTCAGTGACATCCTGGCCCTGGGACCATGGAGGCAACACACCATCATGGAGACATGTCTCTGGCCATAGAAATGACCGTCTGCTCCCTGACAAAACAATCTTTTCCCTTTCACTATTCTTCATTTTTTCTTCCTCATCCCTCTCCCCACACCTCCTGCCTGTATAATCAACGCGCTTGTGGTGCCAAGAGTTTAGCTTGACTGTTTTCCTGTGATTGTCCTACACCTTCACCAGTTTTCAAAATAGAATATTGGCTCACGGGATCGGAGACTCCTGCATTACCTAGCTGTTCTTTTTGGAATGTCTTCTAGTAACCCATTTCTTTCTTTCTAATAGTACCTTGAGATGTGGTGTGACCACTTCACTAAACATGTTATCCACATAACTCTCAAACTCACAGATATGCCACAGTGTCTCCAACTGCTGCTCAACCTCCGATCTCGGAGTTGCACCTCCTGCACATGTAGTCATTTCGGACACCGAGTGTCCAGGACTCCCCACATGTGACAAGCTTCATGTTCAACTGAACTGTCCTCTCCTGACCTCTATTAGACAGTTAACTCCTTAGACTAGAATTATTAGTCATAGTTTGTTAGGTTTCCAAATGTAACTTTAAATTTTACTGTAACCAAGTTACCACTGCTCTAAATCTGTCCAGATAATAAAGATTAACAAGTAATTGTCAGTTGACCAGTACTCACCAATCCGGAGCCTTTCTCAACTTTTTGAATTTTGATGTCAGCAGGATCCAGACTGCAGATTCTCATAGTGGTCCTCTTTTTCTGCAACTCACTAGATTAATTGGCTTATGGTTAAAGTGTTCCACCTCCCAAATGCTGCTCCAAGCTATGTGCTGTGCAAAGACTAGGCACGAATCCACACCATGCTAGGTTTATGGGCTTTCTGGTTTACTGCATCCCTGCCTGGGCAGCTGCATACGATTTCACGGCTGTTGCTTCAAGCTAAGTGCCCTGTAAAGACACGAGTGACAGAGATAATGGGAACTGCAGATGCTGGAGAATACGAGATTACAAAGTGTGAAGCTGGGTGAACACAGGAGGCCAAGCAGCATCTTCGGAGCGTAGAAGCTGATGTTTCAGGCCTAGACCCTTCAAAGAAGACACAAGTTGTGTCTTGTTATGATTGTGTTTAGTCGCATTGTCTTGCCATCAAATAAGGTGCAAATTCATGGAATGTATTTTGCACGATGAAATTTATTATCCAAAAACAGCATGTTTAGCAGCATTGCCAGCTGATCTAGCTGATTCTTAAACAACATAGCTGCTAGAAAGAATCTGTGATGAATGGCTCGGAAATCAAGAAGATTAAGAATTCTCCTTGAGCTCCTTGGTTACACTAAGCCTCTGTTGTAGATGTCACTCTCGAAGCCTCCATAAAATGCTCATGTGGAAATGGAATCCTGGTGTCAAAACAGGGACAACCTCCAGCATGATTTGTGGAGAACTAAGCAAATAGGGATTTATTTTCAACAAGGCTAGAAACTCAAGCTGTGGCATCTGGCAGGTGCTAAACGCTAACAGCTGCAGCATAATGTTGATGTTGTTTTCAGTATTGTCTACAAGAGATATGGTATAAAATGAACTAAGTTCTCCAAAACATCTTCACAACTGCAACCAGTGGCATCAATCACGATAAAGAAAATTGACACTTGAAAACTCCAATGGCTGCAAATCTGAGTCATCCCCATACCACACTCCATCTTAACCAGGGATGTCAGTTCGGTTCCAATACTGTTGATGAGTGAAAATCTTGTAGCACCTTTGCAAATAGCACTATGGGCAATCACACCTGAAAAACCACAACGGTTCAAGAAGGCACATTAATGCTAGTTTATCCAGGGTGATTACAGATGAACCATAAATGATGACCTAAGCAGGAATGACCCCACCTTGTTGTCGAACAAACAGCTGCAAGATGACACACACACACACACACACACACACACACACACCTCCGTGCAAAGGAAGTGCCTGCATCATCTTGTCGGCCTGAAGTACGTCTAGCAATCATACTGTACGGCAGACATCTATCGTGTGTGTACTGACAATCTAGACATGTGCTACTTTCCAACTTTCTCCTATGCATTCATGGGAAAAGGGCAGTAGGCTTGGATGTATTGCCCATCCCTAATTACCCAGTGTCTTTCATCTTGCTGTGGGTCTGGAGTTGTATGTAGGCCAATCTGGGTACAGATGGCAATTTTCTTTCCTAACAGGTGTTCATGAACCAGATGGGTTTTTTCCTGACAATTGAAATGGTATCATAATCATCATTACAGTTAATTCCAGAGACTTTTAAAAAATGAATTCAAGTTTCACTATCTGCTGTAGTGGAATCGAGATAGCTCATCCACAGAATGTTGCTTGTGTCTCTGGATTAACAGTCGAGCAAAAATATGATTAAGCCGTCATCTGCACCATATCATTGAATATTATGACATCTCAAGAGCTTACGCATTACTTAAAATTGTTAAACTTATCTGCCTCGACCAACCTCCCGTGCAGTGCAGCCCAGAAACTGACGGACCTCTTTTTTTTTTTCAAAGCCCCTCTAAATGGCCTGAATTTCAACTTAAAATGATGCCCCTTGTCATTGAGCATCAACTAATGAGAAAAGCGGAATTGTAACAATCCTAATGTCCCTCGTATTCATATACACCTCCCGTACATCCTTACTCAACTTCCTCTGATTCATAGAAACAACACAAGCTTCTCCAAACCTTCTTTATGGATGAATGGCTTCATCCCAGACATCATCCCAGCAAATCCCCTGTTGACCTCCTAAGCATTCAAAGCTGTCCTATGGAGGAGTGACAAGAAGTGCATATAGTACTCTCGCTGCAATCTGACCGAAGTCCTGTACACATAACTTCACTGATTTTATAATCTTGTATTAAAATGTATTGTCTCAATTTGATGCAGATTCTATATTCATAGGAAGCCCTATACTATATGGAGGATTTGACACAGTTGATCAGTCTCTATCAGGTTGAGGATCTATAGGTAATGGGGATGTGTTCCTGTGTCCCATTTTAGAGGACAGATGCAAATATGCACACTCATTAAAATTAAATGAATGCCTGACACTAAATTTGCAGCCAAACACCAGAGTGTCGTATGATCAAAATGAAACAGGGTTATTCACATTTCGAATCCTGTTACCAAATAGCCATAGTTAAATGTCAGATGTAAATGAAACAATACAAAATCGAGATATACGGCTGACGTAGTGGATAACATTAAATTGACAGAATGTAATTTTTCACTTTGCATTAATTAATTACTGCGTCCCAGGGCTAAACATTTTGCCCACAACAGGGAATTAATTGATTGCTGTAATCTGTTTTCGTTTGGAATTTGTTTTCTTAAAAATAACAATGCATAAAGAGTGAAAATGCTGTAACCTCGTCATGGTGGATGTGATCCCTCAGGGTATAAATTAAAGACACAAACAATGTATGAGATCAAATCTTAATGCAAAGAGGTTACCTGCAGGACGCAAGCACAAAGTACTTCACACAGAAAATGACTGAAGCATTGTACAGGGTTGCTAAAATATTTTACACAATTCTTGCTGCTATTGGTGTTTTTGGTAAGTTTATAGAGCCATGGAAGTTGTGTAATCTTTGTAAACGCTAAGGTCCAATTTTACACGGTGGCCGATGATATTCCTTTGCCACACAGGGGTCAGCATAATGTGAAAACTCAATCAGTATTATTATTTTGTTTGATTTCAAGTATCGTTAAATATCTCCGTGGTTTAATTCTATGTAACTTACAGTATGTACTTCTGTCAGAGCTTCTACCTGTTTCAGGATCCTATATTCACCTGTCATTGTAGGTGTTGCTGCCTCTCTACTTTTGGGAAGGGTCCTCTCTCACGTTCTAGAAACTGTGACCAGTATGCCTTGGCTCTGTACTCTCATGCATTACTGAGTGCGATGTTGACTGCATGCCTAGAATTCGTTTCTCATGCGAATGTGCTGTGCTTCCCTCACCTACTACCCAATGTTGCTCACTGTCAGTCTCCGTTTCCCTCTCTTGTCTATTCCACTGGGTGCTGCTGACAACCTGTCATAATTTCCTTCTGTTCGCCTGCTCGTCTAGGTTCTATTGACTGTGTGTCTCAACTTCATTTACTTGTCTGCTCCTCTAGGCGCTTTTGACTGCTTATCCCGATCTTTCTCTGACTGCCACCCTTAGATGCTGTTGTCTGCGTGTCTTAATATTCTTTCTCTCACCACCTGCTTTAAATCTGGGAGTGTCCTAATTCCTAATTTAGGCAGACAATTATTTTAATATATTTGATTAAGCGTATTGACAAGCAATATTTAACTGTAACTAACTTATATAACGTAAGGAACAATATCACTCCCGATCAAGGATAATACTTTATTGATCTCAGAACCATACTGAAATATAGTAGATACAATGGGCCACTGCAATTTTTGTTAGTGTGGTATTCATCTCTCATAACTTACAGTTTCTCTCAGTAAGATGTAGGATGTCTCCCACAGTTCCTCAAAAATAAAAGACTTGTGCATATGAACTCAACCTCCAGCTTCGTGCATATGGGTTTTTGTCCATGCTGCTGTTCTACGTTTTTGATTTACATTTCATCAAACACTCATCTGATCCCTTCTAATCCATGGACATGGGACAAGCGCTCATGCTGTTAGAATAGTCTAAACAAATTGTGAGGGTATTGATGGTTTTGTCATCTTCATACCATTTACAGTTAACATGCCTTTGTTCTATGTTGTCAGAAACTTCCCACTTGTCGGGCATACAGGAAAGGTGCAATGCTGTCTCAACATTTACTTTTCTTTATTGAGTGCTCCCATTTGGCTTAAGGGGACAAGAATGATGTCTGAGCTTCTAACAAGAAAATATCCTTAGTTCCTCTCACAACTATTTCTTCACTTACTATTGTTTTAAATTGCCTGTTTGTACCCATAATGTATTGTTTTTGTGTTCCAGGAAACATATGAGAACACTAAGAACGATTGACATGAAACTTTGGGTGGCTATACTTCTTTCTTCTTCTTTTATTAATTGTAAGAATTTTAACAGCCTTGCGCTGAATAAATGTTGAAACTTCGTATAGTCCCTTTAGAGTCCCTTTATTCATTTGCATGATTCATTTGTGGATGTCGGAGGGTTGGCCAGAATTTATTGGCCATCCCTAGTTGACCTTGAGGATATGGCCATGAGCTGTTTCTTGAACGACTTCAGTCCATCAGCTTGGGTTGACCCACAATGCCATTAGGGAGTGAATTCCAGGATTTTAACCCTCGGAGCGGGGGATCAATGATGGTAACACAATTAAATGTCAAGTGGTCATGGTTAGTTTGCATCTTATTGGTGATGGTGACAGCCTAACACTTGTGTGGTGTGAATGTTACTTGCCACTTGTTAACGCGAGCCTGGATAATGTCTGGTTGGTGTTACGTTTGAACATGGGCTGTATCAGTATCTGAGGTGTCTGAATGATGCTGAACAGTTACTTTGAAAGGAACGGTGATTCATTTCCAAATTAGGATAGTGAGTGGCTTTGAAACTGAAGGTGCTGGTGTTCATGCATATCTGCTGCCATTTGTATTCTAGATGCAAGTAGTCATCAGTTTGGAAGGTGCTGTCTGAGGATATTTGGTGAATTTCTCCGGTCCATCTTGTGGCTGATCCTCGATATTGGAGGGAGCGAATGCTTGTCGTGCAATTCTAATTTTAAAAAAGGCTACTTTGTCGTGGATGGTTTCAAACTTCTTGTGTTGTTGGAACTACACTTATCCTATAAATTCATCATACTCCTGACTTGTGCCTCGTAGATCATGAGCAGATTGGGCATCAGAACGTGTTTTATGTGCTGCAGTATTCCCAAAATTTATTGACCATTCCTAGTTGCATTTGATAACATAGTGGTGAGCCGCCTCCTTGAGCCACTGTTGTTGATTAAAATCCACAATGCCATTAGAAAGGGAAGCCTAGGATTTGAAACTAGCAAAAGTGAAGGAATGCCGATATATTTCCAACTTCGGATGGCGAGTGGCTTGGGTGGCAGCTTGAAGCTGGTGGCATTCCCATCTTGTGCTCTTGTCCTTCTAGATGGAAGTGGTCGTCAGTTTGGGAGGTGCTATCTGAGGAATCTTTGGTAAATTTCTGTAGTGCATCTTGTAGATAGAACACACTGCTGCTACTGAGGGTTGGTGGTGGAAGGAATGGATGTTTGTGGATGCAGTGCCAATCAGGTGGATTGCCAATTCCTGGATGGTGTCAAACTTCCTGAGTGCTGTTGGGGCTGCATTCATTCAGGCAAGTGGGGAGTATACCATCACACTCCTGATGAGTGCCTTGTACATGACGGACAGGTTTTGAGCAATCAGGAGGTGAGTTACTCACCAGAGAATTCCTAGCCTCTGACCTGCTCTTGTAGCCACTACATTCATGTGTGGGTCCAGTTGAGCTATTGATCAATGATAACTTCCTGGATGTTGATAGTGGGCAATTCAATGATTTGAAAATTTGAATCTCAAGTGGCAGTGGTTCGTTTGTCTCTTACTGGTGATGGTCATAGTCTGCATTTTGTATGGCGTGAATTTTAATTGCCACTTGTCAGCCCAAGCCTGGATATTGCCCAGATTACATTGCATTTAAACATGAACTACTTTGGTGCCTGAGGACTTGTTATTGGTGCTGAAAATTGTGCAATCATCGATAACCTTGGCATTACTCAGCATGTTATTGCTGAGCAGTGTTGCTTGACTGTACTGTTGGTGACATCTGCCCTCACTTTACTGATGAGTCTTTGTGTTAAGTCCACTTGAGCTTCTGGTCAATAATAACTCCAGGATGTTGATAGTGGAGCATTCAATATGGCAACACTATTGAATGTCAAGGGGTGGTAGTTAGTGTATCTCTTATTGGTGGTTATTGTAGCCTGGCATTTGTGTGGCATGATTGTTACTTGCTAATTGTCAGGTCAAACTTGAATGTTGTCCAGATCTTGTTGAATTTGAACATGGACTACTTCAGATTCTGAAGAGAGACAAATGGTGTTGAACACTGTGCAATAATCGGCAAACAGCTTCGCATCTGACTTTATGATGGAGTGAAAGTCATTAGTGAAGCAGCTTAAGATATTTGGGCCTCTGACATTACCTTGAGGACCTCCTGCAGGTATGAACTGAAGGTGAGACGTCATCGTCTTCGTCACAGTTGCCAGATATTTTCCCAATTATTCAATCCTTACACTCATTGTGACAGTTCCATTATCAAGCAGAAAATTCAGCCTCAACATTCTGTCCCATTTGGTACAGTGACATGGAACATTTAACTCTTCACTTTCTGCTGTCCAAAATTGTAAATCCGTCTTCCTCACCGTGTCTTGTCAAGCCCAAATGATCAAGATTAATTTGTGTAATGCCCCTTCCCGGACCTTCTCAAGAACAGTTCCAACTCATTTAGTGTTGTTGTAATCCTGTGCAAAAAAATTGAGTTTGGTTTGATGATGATTATGCCGATTATGATCATAGTGCATGACTGTCATCAAATTAGTAATCCTGATATGTACTTAATGGTGGATGCCTCCAGCTGATTTGTAAGCAAAATAAGAAGAGTATTTGTTATTTTGCACTTTCTGGTTTTATTGGTGCTTATGTACATATTGCAATGATGCTGCCAGGTTAAAAAAAAGAATGGCCTGGGCTTTTCATTTGAAGAGTGGTTGTAAAGGCAGAGGTAAAGTACTGGCTACTGAAAACAGCTTAAGTAAGTAACTTAGGAGGCCATTAGGATTTTAAAAAAACAGTTGTATTAATGGAAGGAGAGTGGCCAGCTCTCTTTCTAGTTTCTTTTCCACAGCTGCAGTAGTAAGACTGCGTGATAACAGGGTGAGAATGCCACAAGTTGAAGCAAGAAGAGAAATAGAGAATAAAGACAATCAAGCTGAAGTAGAATTATCAGAGACCACGCTTGATCAAATAGTAAATACAAGATAAGAATGGATATAGAACAAATTGTATATTTTGTTTTAGTTCAGAGAGATTAACTGAATTACAACTGAAAGATGAAAACAAAGTAGAAAAAAAATTAACAATCACAATTTTGATAGTGGAGGTAAAGTGTTAGTGACACCTCTCATGAAAGGTGAGCTTTTTTTTCATGTGGAGGGTGATTATGTATGGAATGAGCTCCAGAGGAAATGGTGGAGGCTGTTACAATTACAGCATTCAAAAGGAACCTGGATGGGCACATGAGTAGTGATAATGGGAACTGCAGATGCTGGAGAATCCAAGATAATAAAGTGTGAAGCTGGATGAACACAGCAGGCCCAGCAGCATCTCAGGAGCACAAAAGCTGACATTTCACGCCTAAACCCTTCATTAGAGAGGGGGATGGGGAAAGGGTTCTGAAATAAATAGGGAGAGAGGGGGAGGCACATGAATAGGAAGGGTTTAGAGAGCTATAGGCTGAATGCTGGCAGATGCTGTACATCTGAATGACTCTGTGAGTCTACGATTATACGTGGACAATTGCAAAGTCAATGCAGTTACAAAATCTGATTCTAATCCTAGTCCACATTTGGAAGGCTGTATTAAAGATAAGCAACTTATATTTTTAAGTTGGACTTACTCCGTCCTTTATGCGAAAGAATGATGACAATTTTGGTTTTAGTGCAACTGAATGGATTACAGAAACTTACAGTCATGCCATTTCATTTGAAAAATTTGCCAGCCACTTCTCAAATACGAACCAATAAAATAATTTCTGGATTTTTAACCACACTTGGAAGGAACATTTGCAACATTTATTGGTATTGTTTGATCGACTTTGGGAGGCAGGAGTGCTGAAAAATCTGGCTAACAACGTATTTCTCCAAGCCCAGTCATGTTCCTGGGCCATGTTATTCGACATGGACAGATAGTCCCAAGGACTGCGAAAACAGAGGCTATTGAGGAGTTTCCCATATCATCGAGAAAATGAGCATTACTATGGAGCCCGGGATTGAGTGCGCTTTATTGGACGTTCTTACCTAATTTTAGCGGTAAGCTTATTTCACTGACTGACTTAGTGAAGAAGTGCTGAAAATTTCAGAGGAAAGGCCGACTGTCAGAAGCATTTCAAAGACTGTGTTAACCACTGCCCCAGTGTTCATAACATCTAATTATGTAAAGTCATTCAAGGTGATTACCGATGCAAGTGATATGGGTGTTGGTGCTGTACTCTTACAAGAAGACAATGAGAGATAAAAATACCTAATGGGTATTTTGTCAGAAAATTGAATATTCATCAAATGATCGCAAATGAAACCTTAATTTTGGTGTTGACTTTGTAAAAATCTGCCTGGGACAATTGTATATATTGATTAAAAGTCCATTAATGGTTTTGGACAAATTTACAGACAAAATTTTCAAACTGTTTAGATGGAGATTATTATTCCAGCCATTGAGTTTGAAAATTATACATGTCGTAGGACAAAAAACCATAATTGCTGATGGTTTACTGCAACTTTGATGAAGAGAGACAGCGGCATTCAGTGGCAGGAGTAAATGGACTGAAATGGAATTTAGTAGTGAATACTTGCATCCTTAGAATTAAGGTAATGTATACGTTTTGTCATGTACTAATTGTGTAAGATAGAGGGTTTTATAAATAAAGTCATCTTTCTACATTGATGGTTTTTTTTAAGAGAAGGGTGGAATGACAACGCTGTCACTTTAAAAGAAAGTTACTTTGTCCTTTTCTTTGAAGAGTGGTTGCAAAGGCAGATGTGCCAAGCTGGCTATTGAAAACCACTTAAGTAAATAACTGAGGATACTTTTGTTTTTGGAAACAGTTGTAACAATTGAAAGGAGGTTGCCAGCTCTCACAGACCAAGCGTAATAGTTGATATTTTTTAGCCATAGCAATCACAAGCTCTTTGGTGTCCCAGAAGAGTGGGAAGTTTCAGCATATGATTCCTAGCTGCTACTTTCTCTGGATTTGAGAAATGCATATAAGAATCTGCGTCTGAATTTACCTTTTGGAAAGATGTGTTTATGGGATGTTACCATATTGGACAGCTAATGGGTCGTGTATCTGTTATTTTGTTTAGCTTCCAGTTAACAGTTAAGTTATTTGAATTCCTCTTTGTTTTTAAATTATCTCTGTTCTACTTAACATTGAGTAGTTTGACCAGTCGCATCACATCTGGATTACACACTTCACATCTACCCAAAAAATAATTTTAAAAAGAGTCTTGGCTATCTTATTAAAGTATTTTGAGTTCGTCTGATCTGGAGCATGGCAATAATGGCTTTTTTTTCCGTTCTTGACAGAAATGTGAAGAAATTTATCTATGGGATTGACTCTTAAATTATTGAAATGCCCTTAATGATTTGGATTCGAACAAGCTGTGTCTTTCAAACAGTTTCAAAACATAATTCTACCTCACTTGCTGAACTCTTGTTCTATCTATTTTCCATTCCTTACTCTCTTGAATGAAGTTAAAACAGTGATAGACCTGCATTTTGATATGAACAGTGCTGTGTTGTTGCAATTCAACGCTGATAATGAAAACTTCAGACCATATTTACTGTTCTCAGTCTCTGTGATGATTTTTACTGTTAATGCAACAAATCTGCAAGAGAATCACAGGTAGTAGCGAGAATTCTGATTGATTTTAGTGGTGGGAGACGCTACTAGGACACAGCTGAGAGGGTGATTAATACCACTAAGGTCGACCATCATGTTTCCTGAACTTTGAAATTTTATTCTTGTTCCCTCATTTCATCTCACCGTATGATGTATCTGATTCTGGGATTTGTGCCTCAATCTGAATATAAGATCTGACACTGGTTATCATGTTTGAACTTGAGAAGCGAGCCTTATCTCAGGGAGGGAGAGGTGTCTGCTAATGGAAGAGGTTATGTGCAGAGGATACAAACCTGTAATTTTGTTGCATGTGGGGAGTTGCAATCTCAGGTCTTCTTTGGGAATATTGACAATCCCAGACAATGTCATTAATGCATCCATGGCTTCTAAGCTACACAACAGTTCAATTCTGCAGTGTGTGCAATCTTTGGAAAGGTGTGTTGTCCAGGCTTGGGATTGGTAATTGTTCTGTTTACCACTCCAAGCTAATTTTCCTGGAGTTTTACTTTTGCAGAAAACAGGCTATTCAGAACAAACCCTGGAAAAGAAATCCGAGAATTGCAGCTTCACTATGTTTTGTTGTTGTTGTTTCCAAACATTCTTCTTTAAGTGATTGTGTAAGAAATCCTGTCTGGCATTGTGAAACTCCACGGTGAGTTTGTTATCAAAGGATTGTCTTGCTGGGAGGCACTTTAATATCTGAAGTTTAAACTCTAATGACCATTCGCCAATATGCAGTGACTAACTCCTGTTTTACTGTCAAAAATCTTGTTATTACTGTATGTGTTTGTACGGGATACTTTGCTTAATAACTTCCATGGTTTTTCTTTTATCCATGTTACAGTTAATTTAATGGGAATCATGGTCCTATCCCGTGGCAAGTGTGGCCTCTCCACATGCACTACTCGCTACTTGGTGGCAATGGCAATGGCAGATCTACTTTCTATTATCATGGTGGTCATACTTTGGGAGATCAGTTGGTATTATTTCCCTTGGACATTTTTGCATATCACTCCTGTGTGTACATCAGTTGCAGTCTTGATGTCTGTGGCCGTAGACTGTTCTGTCTGGTTCACTGTCACTTTCTCTTTTGATCGATTTGTAGCCATTTGTTGCCCAAAGCTGAAAACCAAATATTGCACCAAGAAATCTGCATCTGTAGCTCTAGCTGCAACCTGTATTTTGCTGTGCTTAAGGAACATACCCTTCTCCTTTATATATGAGCCTTGGAAGGTAATCAACAATGTTCCATGGTACTGTGATCCAAAGCCAAGCTATTATACTGATCCTGGATGGGTGGCATTTGATTTGTTTGATAAAATTATCAATCCTTTAATCCCTTTTGCACTAATCCTATTAGTCAATGCTCTGATGGTAAGACACATTGTAGTAACTAGCCGTGTCCGTAAGGAACTGAGGAGTCAGATCAAGGGGGATAATCATTTTGATCCAGAGATGGAGAGCAGAAAGAAGTCTATGATTTTGGTCTTCACAATTTCTGGCAGTTTCATCATCCTGTGGCTGCTGTCTGTCATTGAATTAATTTATCATAAAATTATGCAAAAAGATCCTGAGGATTACAATGATTCTGAATATATACTTCTACAAGTCAGTCAGATGCTGCGGAATTTAAACAGTTCTACAAATGCATTTATTTATGGGATTACTCAGACCAAGTTCAGGCAGCAGCTCAACAGTGCAGTTAAATATCCATTCACAGCAATCATGCGACTAATGAAGAAATAAAACAACTGACACCTATCAAAATTCACACCTGTATTTGTGTGCACATCCAGCAGAATATATGCTAGTGTTTGACTTTATTGTGTGCATTAGCCAGAGCACTTATGCATTTCTCTTTCTGTGTATCTGAGTTTGTCTGTCTCTGTGCCTTTAATATATGTGCGCTATGTTCATCAGTTTGTACCTTTTGATTTTATCTGCTGCATTTTGTTTTGGTCTGCCTATTTAAAAACAAGAAAAATTACTCCCAGGTCATTGGTGCTGCTGGTTGGCCAGCATTTATTTCCCATTCTTGATCACGGTTGAGAAGGCTTGACGAGCCAAAGGGCCTGTTCCTGTGTTGTCATTTTCTTTGTTTTTTGTGATGGTGAGTTGCCATCTTGAACCTTTGCAACCTAAGTGCTTTATGTTGGCCACAATGCCCTTTGGGAGAGAATTCTAGAATTTTGACACAGAAGCAGCGAGGTAACCTTGATATACTTCCAGGTCAGAATGGTGAGTAGCTCGCACAGGAATATGCATTTTGCAGTGTCCTCATGTATCTGTTGCTCTTGTCCTTCCAAATGGAAGTGGTAATGGGTTTGCAGGTATTGCCATTGAGGGGGGATCGATATCCCGGAAGCCCCTCCCTAATGACATTGTTGGTCAAACCGCAACAGGTGGGCTGCATTGATTCAAGAAGGCAGCTCACGAACATTTTTTCAATGGCAGCGCCATACAGGCAACAACTGGTGGCCAGGCAGTGATACAAACATCTCACAACTGATTTCTAAAAAGCCAGGCAGACTGAATCAAATGGGCTGAAGACTGGTATCTGTGATTCTGGGGGCCACTGGAAGGCGCTGACCTGCATCATCTACTTGGTGCTTCTGGCTGAAGATTGCTGCAAATGCTTCAGCCTTATCTTTTGCACTGATGACCTGGGCAGTTCTATTATTGAAGATAGGGTATTTTTTGAGTGCCTGGCTCATTATGTGTGGATGCATGTCCAACTGGAAGTGTTTACCAGGCGTTTTTGTTATTGTGTTCTCTGTTTTGTTTTGTCATTGCTTCTGCCTCTGTCTCTTTATTTGTTAGTTCATGTGGCTGCCTCAGTTAATTTAGCTTTTAGCGCTCGTGTGTTTCCGTCTTCGGTGGGAGTCTACCTTAGTTTTTACATTGCTGACAGTTAATGTGCACGCACATGTATGCGAGGATAAGAAATATAATGTCATTGTCTGTGAATATGCATATGTGTGCATATTTGTGCGTACGTGCATGTGTGTGTGTCAGAGAGAATGCTAAGAACATCAAGTTTGTGTGTGGCTATGTATGCATGACATCACGTATATCTGTTTGCATTTTTGTGTTTCTCCTCTCACCTCTGTGTCTATTTATTGCTCTGTTTGTGTCTCAGTTCTGTTTACATACATAAGTGTGTACTAAATAAAAACTGAAAGAACTGAGGATGCTGTAAATCAGAAACAAAACAGAAGGTGCATGAATAGCTCAGTAAATGTGGCACCATCTGTGAAAAGAACCAGAGTTGATGTTTCGGGTCTAATAACCATTCTTCAGAAGGCTGTGTATTTATATGGCTTTCTCTCTGAATTTGTATGTTTGCATTTATGTATGTTTGTGCAATGGAATATCTGTGTTTACCAGGTTAATGAGTTAGAAACATAGAAACTAGGAGCAAGAGAAGCAACAGTACACCTTTATTCCTTTAAAATCTAAACAAATGAAACTAAGCCTTTCTTGAATAAATTAAATGCCTTCACTAGCATTGATGAATTCCAGTGGATTGCCACTCTTTGAATGACTAACTCTTTCCTCAATGCTGTCACACATCGTCGACCACTTATAGTGTGAATGTGTCCACTGGGTCCAGAGTCTCCAGCATAGAGCCATAATGTCTTAGAAATGTGTAGCACGGAAGCAAGTCATTCAGCCCGACTTGTCCGTGCAGCCCAGGTTTCATAAACTGACTGATTCCATTTGCCTGCATTTGGACCATATCATTTTTACACTTTCCGATTTATATGTATGCGTCCGAATGTATTTTAAGTGTTGCATTGAACAAACCTGCACCACTTCTTACGATAGTTTGTTACAAATCCACACGACACTCTCTGCAGCTAAAAAAAAATACTCCAGGTCCCTTTTAAATGTTCTTCCCTCTTGCCTTAAACAGATGTAAGATGTAAGAAAGAAAAGGGTGGATATTATGTCTACTGGAATAATGATAGCAACAGAACTCAGAAAAAGAATCTATCGCAAATGCAGGAGGTAGACTAAGGATAGAATAAGGAAGGCTAAAAGGAATCATGAGGAAAGGATGGTAGGCTATACTAAAACAAATAGTAAAATGTTGTTCAAATATATTAATACTAAAAACAAATAGCGAAAGGTAGAGTAGGGTCGTTAAGAAATGTGCAAGGTAAACTGCTCATTGCAGCAAAGAGTATGACAAAGGTGCTAATGAATGCTTTCCTTCTGTGTTTGCTAAATTAGAGCATTGTGACAATAGCCTAGTTGGAATGTGGGTGATGAGCAACTGAGTGGTACAGTGATAGTTGAAACAGAGGTGCTTAAAAGGCTGGCAGCACTCCAGGTACAGAAGTAGCCAAGCCCTGGGATCCATCCTGGATTGCTCATTGTGGCAAGGGAACAAATGGCAGAGCTGTTCACAAAGTTCCATGCCTGACTAGAGACAGATTTAGCTGTTATTTAAGAAATAGGCAACTCAGGAAACTACAAATGTGTCGGCTTGACTTCAATCATAGAGAAACTGATGGAAGCCATGATACAGGATAAGATAAATATACACTTAGAAAAGGATGTGTTAATACTTGACAGTCAACCTGGCCTTGTCAAATTTATATCATGCTTATCAAATTTAATTGAGTTCTTTGGCGATATGACACAGGCAGTGAAAGAGGATAGCGGTGAAGATGTTGTATATTTGGACTTTTACAAACATTTGATATAGTGTCATGTGGTTGCTTGTTGAGCAAATTAGAACTGTTTGGAATTGATGAGTCTTTCACAGCATGGATCAGAAATTGGCTATCAGATAGAAAACAGAGAGTAGGTACAGATGGGCATTTGTCACTCTGGAAAAAAGTTGAAAATGGTGGCCCAAGACACTAGTGTTGGGACCCTTGTTTATTTCTGACTTGGAGATGGGTGTCAAGGGATTTTTCTAAATTTTCAGATGACACAGATACCCAGATAGTTCAATTCTCCAATGTATCACTTTCAATTGCTTATTCAGCTTGCTCTTGAAACTTACAGGATCCACCTCCACCACTTTCCCAGGCATCACATTCCCAGTCCTTGATAGCTCTCTGAAGTTTCTTCTCATCTCACTCCTTGAATATTTGCTGAAAATCTTGACATTGTGACCCCTTATTACTGACTTACAAATTGGTAGAACAGAATATCCTTCTTTACCTGTTGATATTGGTCGTGATCTTGAACACGTCCCTGTAGTCACCTTTTCATCTTCCCTGTTGGAAGGAGAATTATGCCACTTTCTCTGGTATCACTTTGTATCTAAAATCCTTCAATCATGATATCATTCTAATAAACCTGCATTGCACTCTCTCCAGGACTTTAAAATCCAAGATATACGGAACATAAGGTCCCAGTACTGAATAAAATGCTCTAACTGTGGTTTCACCAGTGATTTGTGTAGCATCACATTCTCACTTTTATGCTTCATACTTCTATTTATAAACCCAAGGATCCCATAAGTCTTCTGAACAACTCTTTCAACTTGCCTGGCCACCTTCACAGAATTATGTACTTGAACACCAAGATCCCTCTGCTCATTTCCTCCCCTCAAAGTTATACTATCGAGCCTGTATTGTCAGTCCCTGACTCTTCTGCCAAAATACAAGACATCACACTTAGAGTCATATATTCGTGGAGTCATATAGTGCAGAAAATCCCTTTAGCACATTGAGTCTGCGCCAGCAATAACAACAACTAAAGGCATGTTAATGTTAATTTCTTGCACTTGTCCCATATCCATGAAGGTTAAAATACTTCAAGTGTTGATTTTTTTTTTTAAAGTTTATAAGGTTTTTATCACCCATTCCTTTTCTAGGTAATGCATTCCATATTCTCACTCTGCTCTGAGTGAAAAAAAGATTTTTTTTCCCTCTCAAATCTCCTTTGGATTTCCTGCCCATTGTTCTAAAACCATACCCTCCCATGGTTGACCCATCAACCATTGAGAATAGCTGGCCCCTATTCATGCTGACAATATCCCTCATGATCTTATACACCTCAATGATGTATAATATCCTTCTACTGCAACCTTTTGTGTCCTAATACTAAGGCAGTTTCTGATCCATATTTCCAGGTTTCCCTGAATTCCATGGGCTTTAACCTTCTCATTCAGTCTCACATGTGTTAACTTGTCCAACGCTTTTCTAAAAACCATCTTAACTACATCAACTGAACTTTCCTGATCCACACACTTGATCACACTTGCAAAAAAAACTAACAAATTTGTTAGGCGCAACTGCTGTTCCCAATGGACATTAATTCGCTCCTCAGAATTTTTGCCAAATGATTCCTGACTGATAACTTGAGAGTGACTAGTCTGCATAATGTGTTCATTTTAACACTCTTCTTAAAAGGTGGGACCATATTAGCCAGCCTGTAATCTTCTTGCTCTTTTACCGTGACTGTGGAGGGATTAAATTAAATGGTATCACAGCCCCTACGATTTCCTGCCTCACTTGGCACAAGCAGCCTAGGATGCAATTCATTGGGCCAGGGGCTACATTCGTTTTTAAGTCCATCAGAGCCTCTAATAAATTTTCCTTTTTTTTGGCTTTTGTGTCTACCTCCTAGCTTCTTTTCTTACAGAAATGTCCAAAACTCCCAGCCTCAGCACGCCATGGCTTAGCTTCCTGGCATGGTGGTCACCCGACTAGTCTCCAGCATGGTGTAGTGGTCTCCCAACCCGACTTAGTGGTGCCCTGGCCTGGCACTGTGGTCTTATGGCCTGGCTTGGACTTCTCCCTGCCCCACCTGGTAGTCTTTCAGCCCAGCAGGGTGGTCTCTAGGCCTGCTATGGTGGTCTCTTGCCGCGGTGTGGTGGACGTTTGGCCCTGCTTGGCAGTCTCTTGACTTGGCGGGATGGTGTTCCAGTGGCCTGTGGCTGCTTTTTCGCATAGCATGGCTTCAGCATCAGCTTCCAAGGTGATTTGAGAGCAGTTGTATTGGCCTCAAGAGCCTCGACTTGAAACCTGGTAGTATGGACTCATTGCCTATTGCTGACTGGAGGATAGCAGAAAGTATTGCAAAGGCAAAGTTTTGAACTTTTTATGTATCTAATTTATAACTTACTCCTATGACCTGCAATTCTGGATTTTTTATTTCTTTATTTTTCTAATTTCTTTTTATTTCTATTTCTTTTTCCCTGAGAACTTGTACTGAAGAATCTGTACTGAGGTATTGTATACCAAAGATGGAGCCATCATTGGCAAATTGTAAATTTTTCACTGTGCTCATTTGAGTCTGTGTCAATAAAGTTAATTCAATTCAATTCATTTCCTAATTCAATCTGTGAAAGTTCTTCCCAGTCCTCTGCAATCGCTGAAACTATAACACTTGTCCATTTACTTCCTTCCTCCTCACTATCCAAAGTCCCAAGCTACAGCTTTCAGATGAAACAATTATTTACCTTTGTTTCTCTCAAACTGCTCTCCTTTCTTCAGTCAAGAGATAAAGGTGTTGCTGACTAGGCCAGTGTTAATTATCCATCCCTAATTGTATAGAGGGCAATTGAGAGTCAACAACATTGCTGTGGCTCTGGAGTCACATTTAGGCCAGACCAGGTAAGGATGGCAATTTCCATCCCTAAAGGTCATTAATGAACTTGATAGGCTTTTTCCTGGCAATCGGCAATGGAGTCATTGGTCATGAGTAGACTCTTAACTCCAGCTATTTATTGAATTCAAATTCCACCATCTGCCATGGTGAAATTCGAACACAGCTCTCCAAAACATTATCGATGTCTCTGGATTAACCATCCAGTGATAATACCACTAGGCCATTGCCTCCCTAGTCTATTGAATTTGCCACTCACAATGTGGTCTCCACTACATTGTGGAAACAAAGCACACACTGGGTGGCCATTTTGCACAACACCTACATTCTGTCTACAAAAGCGACCTTGATCTTCCAGTTGCCTCCCATTTCAACACTCAACCGTGTTGCCTGTCCCTCATCTCTGTCTCAGGCTTGCTGCAGTGCTCTAATGAAGATTTGCACAAACTACAAGAACAACAACTCATTTTCCACTTGTGACGCTGCAGCCTTCTGGGTTCAACATCAAGTTCAATAATTTTGTAGCTTGAACACCTTCTCCTATGGCCTTACTCCAACCTCCACACACCAGGCCTTGTCATCACATAGGGTGCTACCACACACAACTCAAGTCAGCTATTTATAGATCCCATTTGCAGCTGGTTCATTGTCCAAGGCTAACTTTGCCTTTACCTTTCTCTGTCCACTTATGCTTCTCTCTCTTTGGGCTTGTCTCCAACTATCATTTACTCCTCCTTTTCCCTCTACCCAAAACTATATTCTGCATAAATGTCAACGTTTTCATAGCTACCGTCAGATCCAGGAGGGGTTACTGGACCTGAAACCTTAAATCTGCTTTCTCTTCACAGATGCTGGCGGAATTGTTGAATTTTTCCAACAATTTCTGTACTTGTTTCTATTTATTCATGCATTTATTTTCTGGGTGCTTGCCAAGTTACTATTCATCTCAACATACCACCCCATTTGCTTTAATTTGACACTTTAATCACTTACATGGGACTTTGTCAAAAGCCTGCTGAAAGTACAAACAAATGACATCAACTGGCTTCCCTTATCAATTGTACTTGTAATGACCTTGAAGAATTCCAAGATTTGTCTCAATCACCAAGGTTGAAAGCTTTGATTCTGCCACTATCTTTAAGTGCTGTATTGTAAATTAATTAACAACTGATGCTATCATCTTTCCTACAACTGATGTAAGACTCACTGACAAATAATTCCTTTTGTTCCTTCTACCTTCGTTTTAAAATATTTGTTATGTCAGCTATACTCCAGTCTGTAAGCACTGATACAGATTCTAAATAATTTTGGAAGATGACCATGAATGTACCCAGTATTTCTACAATTGCTTACATTAAAGCTCTCTGAATTACCGTCCAGCTGCCAAGTTAGTTTAGCACTCTCGCAATGTTGTTTGTGATATACCCCGCAAGAAAAGAAATCCCAGCTCTGTTCAGGTGCAGTCCTTTTAGTTTTATGCGCTGGCTTCACCAGAAACAGTTCCAGCACCCCAAGAATCTGAAGCACTCACTCTTTTACTATATTTAACGACATAAATTCATCTGCCTTATCCTCCTATTTCTTGCAGGTGGCTCTGGGAGCAATCCTGAGATTATGCAATAGAAACATTAACTAAATATCAAAGCATTATTCAACAATTCTGCCTTTCTAGGGTGTAAATGGGGGTCAACTTGCTAATTTTCTACCTAGCTTCCTGAATTATGGCTGCAGAGCCACAACTCCCTTCCTAAATAAATCATTGATACACTGCTCACCCTTCTTCAAACTAATCATATGATCCCTAAGGTGTGGAAACAGGCCATTGGGCTCAAAAAGCCCACACCAGTTCTCCAAAGAGCCTCCATCTGGACTCACCAACTGCCTCCATCCCCTAATTACCATTGATAGCTAGCCTACTATGCACAGCCCTGGACAGTTCTCCTGAACTGCATATAGTTGGGCTATGGGAGGAAACTGGAGCACCCAACGTAAACCCACACTGACACGGGGAGAATGTGTAAATTCCATACAGGCAGTCGCCTAAGGTTGGGGTTGATCCTGGGTGCTTGGTACTGTGAGGCAGCAGTGCTAACCACTGAGCCACCATGCTACCCATGGCGCTGTATAGCTACATGGTGAAATCCTTGTCCCTGGTACTAACAAGACAACATAGCATGCGGGAGTCATGCTGATAGCAACAAAAAGTCACAGTGGGAATCCTTTATGGATTGGAAAGTTCAATTAAACACCATTGACGTGGACTTGGAAATTATCTGTCTAGATACATAGAACATAGAACATAGAACAGTACAGCACAGAACAGGCCCTTCAGCCCACAATGTTGTGCCGACCATTGATCCTCATGTATGCACCCTCAAATTTCTGTGACCATATGCATGTCCAGCAGTCTCTTAAATGACCCCAATGACCTTGCTTCCACAACTGCTGCTGGCAACGCATTCCATGCTCTCACAACTCTCTGCGTAAAGAACCTGCCTCTGACATCCCCTCTATACTTTCCACCAACCAGCTTAAAACTATGACCCCTCGTGCTAGCCATTTCTGCCCTGGGAAATAGTCTCTGGCTGTCAACTCTATCTATGCCTCTCATTATCTTGTATACCTCAATTAGGTCTCCTCTCCTCCTCCTTTTCTCCAATGAAAAGAGACCGAGCTCAGTCAACCTCTCTTCATACAAATTAAATGGCGCCTTCGTGCCTGACTCTACCACCTCCACTGGCAAAATGTTCCAGGCACCCACCACCCTCTGCGTAAAGAACTTTCCACGCTTATCTCCCTTAAACATTTCCTGTCTCACCTTAAATTGTGACCCCAAATAACTGAGTCTCCTACTCTGAGAAAAAGTTTCTTGCTATCCACCCTGTCTACACCTCTCATGATTTTGTAGACCTCAATCAGGTTCCCCCTCAACCTCTGTCTTTCCAATGTAAATCCTTTGGGAGTGATGAGTAAATATGTCCCTCTGAGACAGGCAAGAAGGGGTAAGATAAAGGAACCTTGGATGACGAGAGCGGTGGAGCTTCTTGTGAAAAGGAAGAAGGTAGCTTACATAAGGTGGAGGAAGCTAGGGTCAAGTTCAGCTAGAGAGGATTACATGCAGGCAAGGAAGGAGCTCAAAAATGGTCTGAGGAGTGCCAGGAGGGGGCACGAGGAAGGCTTGGCAGAAGGAATCCGGGAAAACACAAAGGCATTTTACACTTACGTGAGGAATAAGAGAATGATCAAAGAAAGAGTAGGGCCGATCAGGGATAGCATAGGGAACTTGTGTGTGGAGCCTGAGGAGGTAGGGGAAGCCCTAAATGAGTTTTTTGCTTCTGTCTTTACGAAAGAAACGAACTTTGTAGTGAATGAATCCTTTGAAGAGCAGGTGTGCATGCTGGAATGGATAGAGATAGAGGAAGCTGATGTGCTGAAAATTTTGTCAAACATTAAGATTGACAAGTCGCCAGGCCCGGACCAGATTTGTCCTCGGCTGCTTTGGGAAGCGAGAAATGCAATTGCTTTGCCACTTGCGAAGATCTTTGCATCCTCGCTCTCCACTGGAGTCGTACCTGAGGACTGGAGAGAGGCAAATGTAATTCCTCTCTTCAAGAAAGGAAATAGGGAAATCCCCGGCAATTATAGACCGGTAAGTCTCACGTCTGTCGTCTGCAAGGTGTTAGAAAGGATTCTGAGGGATAAGATTTATGACCATCTGGAAGAGCATGGCTTGATCAAATACAGTCAACACGGCTTTGTGAGGGGTAGGTCATGCCTTACAAACCTTATTGAGTTTTTTGAGGATGTGACTAGAAAAGTTGATGAGGGTCGAGCTGTGGATGTGGTGTATATGGACTTCAGTAAGGCATTTGATAAGGTTCCCCATGGTAGGCTCATTCAGAAGGTCAGGAGGAATGGGATACAGGGGAACTTAGCTGCTTGGATACAGAATTGGCTGGCCAACAGAAGACAGCGAGTGGTAGTAGAAGGAAAATATTCTGCCTGGAAGTCAGTGGTGAGTGGGGTTCCACAGGGCTTTGTCCTTGGGCCTCTACTGTTTGTAATTTTTATTAATGACTTGGATGAGGGGATTGAAGGATGGGTCAGCAAGTTTGCAGACGACACAGGTCGGAGGTGTCGTTGACAGTGTAGAGGGCTGTTGTAGGCTGCAGCGGGACATTGACAGGATGCAGAGATGGGCTGAGAGGTGGCAGATGGAGTTCAACCTGGATAAATGCGAGGTGATGCATTTTGGAAGGTTGAATATGAAAGCTGAGTACAGGATTAAGGATAGGATTCTTGGCAGCGTGGAGGAACAGAGGGATCTTGGTGTGCAGATACATAGATCCCTTAAAATGGCCACCCAAGTGGACAGGGTTGTTAAGAAAGCATATGGTGTTTTGGCTTTCATTAACAGGGGGATTGAGTTTAAGAGTCGTGAGATCTTGTTGCAGCTCTATAAAACTTTGGTTAGACCGCACTTGGAATACTGCGTCCAGTTCTGGGCGCCCAATTATAGGAAAGATGTGGATGCTTTGGAGAGGGTTCAGAGGAGGTTTACCAGGATGCTGCCTGGACTGGAGGGCTTATCTTACGAAGAGAGGTTGACTGAGCTCGGTCTCTTTTCATTGGAGAAAAGGAGGAGGAGAGGGGACCTAATTGAGGTATACAAGATAATGAGAGGCATAGATAGAGTTGATAGCCAGAGACTATTTCCCAGGGCAGAAATGGCTAGCACGAGGGGTCATAGTTTTAAGCTGGTTGGTGGAAAGTATAGAGGGGATGTCAGAGGCAGGTTCTTTACGCAGAGAGTTGTGAGAGCATGGAATGCGTTGCCAGCAGCAGTTGTGGAAGCAAGGTCATTGGGGTCATTTAAGAGACTGCTGGACATGTATATGGTCACAGAAATTTGAGGGTGCATACATGAGGATCAATGGTCGGCACAACATTGTGGGCTGAAGGGCCTGTTCTGTGCTGTTACTGTTCTATGTTCTAAATAATCCTAATCTACTCAACCTCTTTTCATAGCTAGCACTCTCTATATCCGGCAACATTCTGGTGAACATCCTCTGCACCCTCTCCAAAGCATTCACATCCTTTTGGTAACGTGGTGACAATTGTACAGAGTATTCCAAAAGAGGTCAAACCAAAGTCCTATACAACTGTAAAATGACCTGCAAACTCTTGTACTCAATATCCCGTTGGATGAATGAAAGCTTGCCGTATGCCTTCTTGGCTACTCTCTAGACCTGCGTTGCCACCTTCAGGGTACAATGGACCTGAACACCCAGATCTCTCTGCGCATCAATTTTCCCCAGGGCTTTTCCATTTACTGTATAGTTTACTCTTGAATTGGATCTTCCAAAGTGCATTGCCTTGCATTTGCCTGGATTGAACGCCATCTGCCATTTCTCTGCCCAACTCTCCAAACTATTTATATTCTGCTGCATTTTCTGACAATCCCCTTCACTATCTGCTACTCCACCAATCTTAGTGTCATCAGCAAACTTGCTAATCAGATCATATATACCTTCCTCCAGACCAATTATGTATATCGCAAACAACAGTGGTCTCAATATGGACCCTGTGAAACACCACTGGTCACAGTTACCCATTTTGAGAAACTCCCTTCCACTACAACTCTCTGTCTCCTATTGCCCAGCCAGTCCTCTATCCATCTAGCAAGTACTCCCTGGACACCATGCAACTTCACTTTCTCCATCAGCCTACCATGGGGAACATTATCAAATGCCTTACTGAAGTCTATGTATATGAGATCCACAGCCCTTTCCTCATCTATCAGCTTTGTCACTTCCCTATGTCCTGCCCTTGTTTGTTCCACCAAAATATAGTACTATTTCACCAAATTGAACTCCATTTGCAACTGCTTGGCACATTTTTTTTTACTTTTTGTTCACTTGAGGAACGTAGGCATCACTGGTGCGTCAGCATGTACTGGCGGGCTCTAACTGCCCTTGAACTATGAAGCCATTTCAAAGGCAAGTTGAAAATCAACCACATTGCTGTGGGCCTGGAGTCACATGAAGGCAAAATCAGGTAAGGCATACAGATTTCATTCCCTGAGTGGCATTAGCGACGCAGATGAGATTTTTTTGTGACAATTGACAACAGTTTCTTGATTAAAGATGTCTTAAAACTGAGTCAAAATTCAACCATCTTCTCGTGGTAGGATTCATACCCAGGTCCCCAGAACATTAGAAACAGAAGCATAAATTTTCCTAAAAAAAAGTGCTGGTCTGACAATATCTGTGGAGGGAAGTCAGAGTTAACGTTTCTGGTTTAGTTAAGTTTCCTCATAACTCTGAGGAAAGGTCTCACAACCCACTTCCGCCAATGGCATAACGTTACTTCCGCTGCTGCAAACCATGCCGTTGTTGCTGGCAATCGTACCATTGACGCCATCGCTGGCAGCGTGAGCCCTGCTGATGCTGCTCCTGCTGCCCACTTCAAGGACAATGACGATGACGCCAATGTTGCCACTCTCACTTCCGCCCAAGATGCCAAAGAGAGCCACACCTGACATCAGAGATAACAAGCTGTGGAGCTGGATGAATGTAACGGGCCCACGGGTATCAGAGGAGCAGGAAAGTTGAAGTTTTGGGTCTGGACCCTTCCTCAGAATTGAAGATTTCTAACTCAAAAACAAAACCAATTTTACAATCAATGGAATTTGAGACCATCTATCTGATCCAAGTTCCCCGTCGAGAAGGTGATATTTTCCCTTCTATTGAACTGCTGCAGACAAGGTGGTGAAAGCACAACCACAATGCTTTCTGATGAAGATGGGATTTTTATCCTGCAACAATCCAGAAACAGCACTTAACGTCCGAATCAGAATTTGAAGGAGATTTGGAGATAATGTTTCTGAACACCTGCTACTCTTGGCTTTCCATGTTGCGGAGGTGACAGGTTTTGACAAAACCTATGTTGAGGTTCAAATATATGAATCCTCTTTACTAACTTCCCAAACTGTCTTGTCCAGGCCCAGTTCTACTGGTATGTTTCATTTCCTTATGGACGCTAGCATATAGTTGCATTTTTATCACCATCCAGCGAGTTCACAGACTCTTTTTCACGTGCTGACCGCATGAAATACAAGATTCATTCGGCTCAGTTACACAGTCTATTTTTGTATTTTTGTGATTTCTCTCTCTCATTCCTTTTTTTTCAATTCTAAACATCAGATATTGGGTGGAGAGGATGTGTAAATGGAAAGCCCAAATATCACATCAGGATCTGAGAGTGATGCTTGATTCCTTGGGATCTGAATATCAACGGCCTTTGATCATGGAAATAGAAAGCACCATGTTCTGAGTGTGGACAAGGCTACAGTTGATCATCTGGGTTGTCAAACACAAATGAAATTACACTGTGGAGAAATCGTGTAAATGTCACAAAGGATTCAGTGACCTCTATGAGCTGGAATGTCATTGACACAGTCATACAGGGAAGAGGCCATTCTGCTGTATTGAATACGGTGAAGCATTTGTTCATTCATTCACCCTGCTGACACACCAGTGGGTTCACACTGGAGAGAGGCCATTTACCTGTCCTATGTGTGGGAAGAGATGTATGTTTTTATCTGTGATGCTGAGACACCAGCAAGTTCACAATGATGAGAAACAGGATAAGAGCTTTCATATTATGATGCGATTAGACACGAGTTAGGAAGCATGGACTGGGAGCAGTTGTTCCATGGTAAGGGAACTATAGACATGTGGAGATGGTTTAAGGAACAGTTGTTGGGAGTGATGAGTAAATATGTCCCTCTGAGACAGGCAAGAAGGGGTAAGATAAAGGAACCTTGGATGACGAGAGCGGTGGAGCTTCTAGTGAAAAGGAAGAAGGTAGCTTACATAAGGTGGAGGAAGCTAGGGTCAAGTTCAGCTAGAGAGGATTACATGCAGGCAAGGAAGGAGCTCAAAAATGGTCTGAGGAGAGCCAGGAGGGGGCACGAGAAAGGCTTGGCAGAAGGAATCCGGGAAAACACAAAGGCATTTTACACTTACGTGAGGAATAAGAGAATGGTCAAAGAAAGAGTAGGGCCGATCAGGGATAGCATAGGGAACTTGTGTGTGGAGCCTGAGGAGGTAGGGGAAGCCCTAAATGAGTTTTTTGCTTCTGTCTTTACGAAAGAAACGACCTGTGTAGTGAATGAAACCTTTGAAGAGCAGGTGTGCATGCTGGAATGGATAGAGATAGAGGAAGCTGATGTACTGAAAATTTTGTCAAACATTAAGATTGACAAGTCGCCAGGCCCGGATCAGATTTGTCCTCGGCTGCTTTGGGAAGCGAGAAATGCAATTGCTTCGCCACTTGCGAAGATCTTTGCATCCTCGCTCTCCACTGGAGTCGTACCTGAGGACTGGAGAGAGGCAAATGTAATTCCTCTCTTCAAGAAAGGAAATAGGGAAATCCCCGGCAATTATAGACCGGTAAGTCTCACGTCTGTCGTCTGCAAGGTGTTAGAAAGGATTCTGAGGGATAAGATTTATGACCATCTGGAAGAGCATGGCTTGATCAAATACAGTCAACACGGCTTTGTGAGGGGTAGGTCATGCCTTACAAACCTTATCGAGTTTTTTGAGGATGTGACTAGTAAGGTTGATGAGGGTCAAGCTGTGGATGTGGTGTATATGGACTTCAGTAAGGCATTTGATAAGGTTCCCCATGGAAGGCTCATTCAGAAGGTCAGGAGGAATGGGATACAGGGGAACTTAGCTGCTTGGATACAGAATTGGCTGGCCAACAGAAGACAGCGAGTGGTAGTAGAAGGAAAATATTCTGCCTGGAAGTCAGTGGTGAGTGGGGTTCCACAGGGCTCTGTCCTTGGGCCTCTACTGTTTGTAATTTTTATTAATGACTTGGACGAGGGAATTGAAGGATGGGTCAGCAAGTTTGCAGACGACACAAAGGTCGGAGGTGTCGTTGACAGTGTAGAGGGCTGTTGTAGGCTGCAGCGGGACATTGACAGGATGCAGAGATGGGCTGAGAGGTGGCAGATGGAGTTCAACCTGGATAAATGCGAGGTGATGCATTTTGGAAGGTCGAATTTGAAAGCTGAGTACAGGATTAAGGATAGGATTCTTGGCAGCGTGGAGGAACAGAGGGATCTTGGTGTGCAGATACATAGATCCCTTAAAATGGCCACCCAAGTGGACAGGGTTGTTAAGAAAGCATATGGTGTTTTGGCTTTCATTAACAGGGGGATTGAGTTTAAGAGTCGTGAGATCTTGTTGCAGCTCTATAAAACTTTGGTTAGACCGCACTTGGAATACTGCGTCCAGTTCTGGGCGCCCTATTATAGGAAAGATGTGGATGCTTTGGAGAGGGTTCAGAGGAGGTTTACCAGGATGCTGCCTGGACTGGAGGGCTTATCTTATGAAGAGAGGTTGTCTGAGCTCGGTCTCTTTTCATTGGAGAAAAGGAGGAGGAGAGGGGACCTAATTGAGGTATACAAGATAATGAGAGGCATAGATAGAGTCGATAGCCAGAGACTATTTCCCAGGGCAGAAATGGCTAGCACGAGGGGTCATAGTTTTAAGCTGGTTGGTGGAAAGTATAGAGGGGATGTCAGAGGCAGGTTCTTTACGCAGAGAGTTGTGAGAGCATGGAATGCGTTGCCAGCAGCAGTTGTGGAAGCAAGGTCATTGGGGTCATTTAAGAGACTGCTGGACATGCATATGGTCACAGAAATTTGAGGGTGCATCCATGAGGATCAATGGTCGGCACAACATTGTGGGCTGAAGGGCCTGTTCTGTGCTGTACTGTTCTATGTTCTATGTTCTATATTCATGTGGACTGAGGGAGCACCAGCACATTCCCATCGGGTACTCATCATTCCAATGTTCTCACTGCAGCAAGAAATTTAGGCAGTCATCCAGCCAGTTGATTTATCAGCGAGTTCACACTGAGGAGGGATCATTCACCTGCTCTGTGTGTGGGAAGGGATTCACTAATTCATCAAACCTGCTAATACACCGGCAAGTCTATACTGGGGAGAAACCTTTTCAAATGCCTACACTGTGGGAAATGTGATAAACTTCCTGGGGATCTGACTCACCATCAACCTGTTCACATAGATAAGAGACTATTTAGGTACACTCTGTGGCAGTGGATTCAGGCAATCATCTGATCTCTCTGTACCCCGGCAAGCTCACACTGGGAAGAGGCCATTCACCTGCTCCTTAAATGGGAAGAGATTTGCTCATTCATAAAACCTAAACAGACACCAATGATATCACAAATTACTGCTGGGATTGGATTCTGCTGTTATTGTTAATCAAATCCAACACCAAACCATGTTCATTCTGACTGTTGCAATCTGTTTCTGATGATTTTATAGCTCCAATTGTTAGAATCCTGGATAAGTGTCAAATCCGTGAAAGTTTGTGAAGACTTTCTGTGATTGCCGAGACAATTCGGTTCCGATTGAAATAATTTCTTTGTCATTTCACAACATCCAATGTGTAAACAGTGAGATCCCAAAACCAACAGTGAGGCAAGTCACCATTCAATCAAATTGTTTTTTTTTTATGGTGGTGTTACTTAAAGCAATAACGTTAGTCCCACTGCAGATGGGAGAACTGCCCTGTGGTCAGCGTGTGGAATTTTGGAGGTCACCTGACCTGAGTGTGGCACTGCTTTGAGCTGTCTGGCCTGCAGTGTACCTTGAAGAACTGTTATGTGGGCCTTTCCTCTTCATTCACTTGCTCTCAGCTGAAATTGTTTCTTCGGTAAAACAGTTCACTTTGAACATCAATCCCAATTTCATGTTTGGAGCAAATCTACAAACTAGCTGTGCTCAGTGTGGTCACTCAAGCTCTCTTTTCTTCCCTTCCCAATAATTGAATAATAATTAATTTAAAACTGCCTGGACTGGAGGACTTATCTTACGAAGAGAGGTTGACTGAGCTCGGACTTTTTCATTGTAGAAAAGGAGGAGGAGAGGGGACCTAATTGAGGTATACAAGATAATGAGAGGCATAGACAGAGTTGATAGCCAGAGACTATTTCCCAGGGCAGAAATGGATAACACGAGGGGTCATAGTTTTAAGCTGGTTGGAGGAAAGTATAGAGGGGATGTCAGAGGCGGGTTCTTTAAACAGAGAGTTGTGAGAGCATGGAATGCGTTGCCAGCAGCAGTTGTGGAAGCAAGGTCATTGGGGTCATTCTGCTGGACATGCATATGGTCACAGAAATTTGAGGGTGCATACATGAGGATCAATGGTCGGCACAACATCGTGGGCTGAAGGGCCTGTTCTGTACTGTACTGTTCAATGTTCTATGTTCTACGCAGTTTTAAGCCCCAATTTCCATTATTGATGCAGCTTAGATTCTCACAATGCTATTTGTGCTTGTAGCTCACCAACATTTTTCATCAAACTGTGTCCATTTATCCACATACGTTTTGACACGAAGATTCCCAGCTCTCCACCCTGGGAATCTCCCTATGAACGGGGTGGGATGTAATTGGAGAAGTGATACATTCCAAATTTTCCACATTGAAAGGGGCAAGAAAGGGATTGTTTGGGCTGCCTGATGCTGTTTTATGACATCACTGCAGTGCTTAGTAACTATCCTCCCTGAACCTTGCTCATTATGGGCTGTACTGAATCCTATTTTGTTCCAGGAAGTGGAACAGGAGGAGGAGCCAAGGATAAATGGGAAATGAAACAGGATCAGCTTTGATCTTACTGAGTGAGAAATGCAATTGTCCCAGACACCTCAGGTTCTTTGGCCCCTGCATCCCTATGATGCATTTCATAGAATTGTAGAATCTGTACAGTGCTGATAGAAGCCATTCAGGCCATTGAGCCTGCACCAATCCTCTGAAGAGCATCCCAATCCCACCCTAAGCCTATAGCATATTTACCATAGCTAACCCACCCAGTCTGTATGACCCTGGACCTATTGGCCATTTGGTACGGCCGAGCCACCTAACCTGCGCATCTTTGGACTGTGAGAGGAAACTGGAGCACCCAGAGAAAACCCATGCAGACACAAGGATAGTGTGCAAACTCTCTTCAAACAGTCACCCAAGACTAAAATCGAACCTGGGTCCCTGATGAAACAACAATGCTAACCATTGAGCCACTGTGCCGTCCCATATGGTCTAATCAGACTGTATCTGACTGGATAATGTCTGATTCTGAGAAGTCTTTCTCAGCTTGATCTTGATGAGATCACCCCATCAATTTCTGCATTGGACTCAGATCTTGAGGAATAAGTGTCTGGGATAGTTTGCACCTTGATCTTGATCCAGTTTTGAACTCCCTCCCACAGCTCATCACATCCTGCTTTGTTCTAATGAAAAGACTCCCAGTTTACCTTGTCTCTCCTCATGGGTAGTGAAATTAGAACTGAGTTAGAATCTCAAACTACAGCTTCAGAATAGACAGGACACCCTGAGAAATAGTTCATTCCACAATGAGCTGTTACAATCTAGAGTGCAGTGTCTGAAGGTTTGGTGCAGTAACAGAGACTTTAAAAGGGAAATTAGAAAAGTGCTTGAAGGACTGATGAGGGAACAGCAATGGAGTGTTGGAGTTTGAAATTCAAACTGGTTTCTTTGCCGCAGATAGTTTGCCATGACAACACTTGATAAAACATTCCATTCCACATTAAAATTCCACAGACTCATGGAAAACTAAGGTAAAATCTTAAGGTCCTTGGAAAATGAAGAATTGGAGACATGAGGGGAAAGTTTATAGTTAATATCTGGCATATTCTGTCTGAGAGGGTGATGGAGATAGATTTAGTCAAGATATTCAATAAATAAATTGGTTCATTATCTAAGGAGAAAAGAAACTGGGGGAATATCACTTGGTGAATATCTCAGTCAGAGAGCCACCCATTGTTACAGGAAGAAGCTCTGGGATTGAGACTTGGTGATTTGATGATTTAGATGGCATCCTGCAGTATCACCATTATGCCCATAAATGTTATGGGGAGAAGCTGCAAAATTAATGCATCATTCAGAAAGAGCCCCAGAACACATGGCTAATCGGTATCAATGCCTCTCTTCTCCCCCTCTGGATTTTATTACGGCCACAGTGGGGACATTGTAAGATGGAGATTGGTACTTGTTCAGTACTACCCTGTCACTGCCACAGTGCAATTTCTGTTCTGCAGCCTCTGAGCTGAATGGTCTGAAAAGGTTTCTGTTGTTGTGCCCTTATTTGTCCTGATTGGGCACACCACATTCTAGAAAGTTCCTCAGTGGGGTCAGATGAAAAACATTACTCCCCTGATTTGAGTTTTGGCTCGCTCTCACTGTGTTTTCCGTGCTATTCAGACCTGTCCTCGCAGTAATGCTCCCTCCTGTCTGATTACTAAACTTCACTTCAGAGTCCTTCACCTGCTGCGCTCTGCTGCTGCTGAACTTGTCATGAGGCATTCTTTTGCTTTCAGCCACCATTTTTCTAGGTGTAGATACTGCCTTCTCCTGGTCAGAATATCACTAGCAGCTTCTGAGAGCTTGGGACGGACTGGACAGAACACAATACTGTCAAAAACTAGCACCACTGTTTACTATAAATCAGAAGCATCTGATGGGCAGAAAGGTCTCCTCCTGTGTTGCAATAACACATTTTTTTTTAAATTGTATTTTCTTCTGGTATCTAACACCCAATAAAACAGAGAATTCCTAGAAAGATGCTCTTTTAACTGGAGACTAAATGTCTATTTGTATACTTATAACTGAGGTTTAACAGGCTCCTGTGAACTCCCCTATCTGCAGACTTTGAACAATTTATTTCAAACAGGTCTATTTTAAGAGTTAGCACCAGCCTTAAAGTCGTGGTTACTCTGTGACAGCTACAGTCAGTTTCAGACTGGAAATTTAAACCTGTTGTTTTACTTTCAGTCAGGGGCAGATCACGGTTTGACGCCAGTGTCTGATTTGACAGCACACTTCCAGCATTCACCAATGTTCTTCCTGATTTTAAACATAATTATAAAGGAGCTTCTGTTCTGTATCTGTTTGAAAACCTTTGAAAAGTGAATCAGCGAAACATTTAACTAGCTTAGTGGGCACCATGGTCAGCATGGACCAGCTTGGGCCGAAGGGCCCGTTTTCAGGCAGTATTACTCTGACTCTATGACTATTTCTTACACACCTCAGGGTTAATCCGCATGGGAATTTTACTGTCAGAGAGATGAGAAAGTTCAAAGTGCTATTTGTCCCCGTCAGCGTGACCCTGAAGATCTGTGTCCAGACTGGACTTGTGTTCCTGCCAATGATCCCTCCCTAGATTATCCTTTCTGAGCTCCAGCAGGTGACATTAAACACTTAGATGGGAAAGAAAAATCCACAGCAATGTACTTAAGTAAAGCTGAATTATCAACCATGTACCCAAGTTCCAGCTCAGCTACAAGAATTGTTAATATCAGCAGCAGAAAACCTCAACTATCAGAACATTATTAAGAACTGGATATGATTAACAGCAGAATCCAATCCCTGCTGTTACTGGTGAACTCACAAGTGTCTAAGTCTGTGAGATGACCGAGTGACTATTGTCCCACACACAAAGCAGACGAACAGCTTTTCACCAAGGTCAGTGGGTTTACAGGACAGCAAATCCATTTTGCTTTTAAATCTCTGATCACAGAATATTGAAATGTTTTCTTATCAAAATGAGCAAGTTGCTGTATTGTGAGGTAGTTGATTAATTTGTGTCTTTTGCCACACACAGAACAGATGACAGTTCTTTCCTGGGTGTGATTTTGCTGGTAGGCAGTGATTTCACATGATCCTCTGCAGTGGGAACACCTGGATGGTCTCTTGTCAGTGTGAACACGTTGATGACACATCAGCTTTCACACTACATCCTGTAATTAGTAAGTTAAAAGCTCTTCTGTCAGTGAGCACTTGGTAGTGTGTCCACAGATGTGTAATTAAATGGTAATAAAGGGTTATGGGGATAAGGCAGGAAAGTGAAGATTATGTGATCATCCATGATAGCTTTTGATGGTGCAAGACTTGCTGGACTTAATGGCCTATTCCTACTCCTATGTCTGTCCTTTATGCACCACCATAGCCCAGGCCGTATCATGACATGGGCAGCTTTCAGCACAGCCAACCCATTTTCATCTACTTATTGTCCCCATTATGTGCATTTCTTTCTCCCTGGTGTACTGTCATCTGCCCATTCCTCAAGCCAACTTTTGCTGTTTCTGCCGATCCACTAACACTTTTTCTCTTCCCATTCCCACCCCATCTTCAGCTTATCTACCACTTTTCATTGACCTCACCTCAGCCTTTCAGCTTCTCCTTCCATTCCCTTTTTTCACGTGTAATTGTTGAAGTACCTTTTGAAGGTAACTCAGCTTATTGTTTGAAACATTTCCTGTAGTGGTGAGCTCCACATTCCCAACAACTCTGAGGAAAGATATTTCTCCTTACTTCACTTTGGATTTATAAGTAACTACCTTGGTGCTCTTGGCCCCTTATTTAGGATCTTGCCTTTAAGTAGAAGTATTATCTCCAGGTCGCTAAGGTTGCACATGATAGACTGGGCATAAAAGTAAAGTTGACAAGATCCAAGCACAGGTTACAAATTCTATCCAAAGTTAACTGGATGGCAGGAAGCAATGAATGATAGAAAATTGGTGTTTGTTTATATGACAGGGTGGTTGGTTTCAGTGAGATTCTCCTGGGGTCAATCCTGGATCCTTCATTCTTGAATTGTATTCTTGATGTAGATGAGATGTAAGGACATGAATATGAAATTTTCAGATGATACGTAAGATAAGCAAGGGCTTGATATTAAGAATGAATGCTGTAGATCACGTATGGTTAACACTAAACTAGTCAGGACATGAGGGATAGGAGCATAATTAGACCTTTTGGCCCATCAACCATGCTTCACCATCTAAAACATTTATCACTGAACTCACTTTCATGAAAAATCTATTCCTCAACTTTGAATATTTTCAGTACCAACACCTGCACTGCTCTCTCACCAAACACACACAACCTTTTGAGAGAAGAAATTCCTCTTTGTCACTGTCTAAAACCAAAGATTCTATTCTTAACCTGATTTTCCCTATTCTGGAATTTGCCACAAGAGAAAACATCCTCTCAGCACCTATGCTGGATCTAGGCCCAAAACGTCAGCCTTACTGCTCCTCTGATGCTGCTTGGCCTGCTGTGTTCATCCAGCTCTACACCTTGTAATCGTTAGAATTTTACATTTTTATGAGATCACCATTTGTATCCACCAATGAATACAAACCCAAATCATTCCACATTTAACAATCCTTTCATCCCGGGAACTGGACTTTTGGAACCTTCTTTTGAATGGCCTCCAATGCAGGCGTAGCCCTGCTTAAAGAAGGCGGTTAGAACTGTTGTTTCGACTATGACAGGAGGAATGTGATGGTAATCAATTACAGTATAGCCCCATGACACCACCAATGACACATTCTGCGGCATTGCATTGATTTGTTCACCACAACAGCCAATTAATTCCCAATCATACTACTATGCAGAATAAAAAGAGACGTTGACCACTCTTCTTTCAAAGTAAATTTCAGAATAATGCATTTATTATGAAACAGAACTTACAGTTAAAACTAGTGGCAATCTGTGGGTAACATCTGAGATGTAGCTTGGAATAAGAACTATATTCCCTTAAAGACACACACAATACGTAGGATACTGGGGAGATTACATATTTTTAGAAAGGTGCAAGGTTCTGAAAAGAAAGGATATAATTTCATGAATCTTCATAATCCATTTCTTGTTGATAAAATTGAATTGCTGACAGGTGTAGGCTGGAAGATCTTCAGTTCGGAATGAAATTAAGCTGGGCCTGGTGTTTGGGAAGTGGTAACTGTTGAACTTTTGAAAGTCATCATAAATACTGATATTTGGAAACTTTATCAGATTCCTAATAACTCATACTGAGAGACTAAGTGAGAGAGACTTGCAGCTTCTGAGATTTCCTTCCTTACTAACCAATTAGATCAATGAAAACACACATCAAGACTAGAAAAGGTCATAAGGAAGCCCATCAGAACTCATAATTCCCAAAGCCTTTTTTTAAAAAAAACACTTTTTCCCCCAGGAATTTATTTCCATAAATCCATCTCCCAAAAGTTGACTCCTTCATCGAAGTTAGTGGTGTAGATTGCAAATGGTTGAAGTCCATGAGTTAAAGTTTGCCAACATGAACAATAATCATTTATCACAACTATCAGGCTGCTGTTAGTGAGTGAACTGTCTGTCATACTAACCACAAGCACTGTAAGCTCTTACTTTGTACAAAAACCTGGCATCTTATTGAATGCTGGTTGGAAATCCAAATACACAACATCTGGTCTTCTTTCTCCACCCTCTATTTCACATGCTCTAAGAGTTCAATGGTCCTCATTGTTGGAGGTGAGAATAGAGGAGACAGGGAAGAGGATAAGTCCTTCACAAGGAAGTAACTTGCGTGAGAGATATTATTGTCTGGATCCTTGTTCACAAATCACAGAAAACTAATGTGATGGTGTTACCATATGTTAGGGGGACAATTGATGAGTTATGATTCCTTACCAAGGCATGGCAGTCAGGAAGGGTCAGCGCCTTGCTGTGAGATTGTACAGGGACATGGTCGCCCCCTGAACCAAATCAAAAGGGCTAACAGATGAATGTAGCAATTTACAGATATACCAGGAGAGGAGAGAGAAAATCAGACAGACAAACAGGCCAAGGGAGGGAGAGTGGCAGAAGGATATTCAGATTTCCAACATGCATTAGTTCACGCCAGTTTTCAATTTTAAAAAATGAACATTTTCTTGGTGAAAATATTTTGAAAGGTATATTGTGAAACAGAAATAAAGAGTATTCAAATTGAGTGACATAGAGATGGTCAGTGAGTGGGTAAAACATTGCTCAATGTGGTATAAAGTGGAGGGTTTCTTTGTTAGGAAGAATTGATAAAGAGCTCTTAATTTAAATGGGGAGATGTTGCAGGACTCTGAGATACAGTGAGACCTGGGTGTCCAGGTATATAAATCACATTGAGTTAGTCTGCATTGTCACAAGTGATTAAGAAGGTAAAAGCTTTTTTTTTAAATTTGTTCACAGGATGAAACCATCACTGGCTGGGCCAAATTTTTGCGCTCTGCCAAATATTTTTCCTACCACATTCCAATTGAACCCTCCTCCAAATTTTCTGCCTCTCAAGTTTGCACACAATTTTTAAACTATCTGCCATTCCTATCAGCCCTGGATAAGGTGGCAGTGAGCTGCTACACTCCAAGAAGTTGAATTTTTTTTGGACAAACAGAATGTAGCAGAAATGAAACTACAGCTTTCTCTTTTCCTGCTCCCAGTTTAGCATTCAATCATTCAGTTTCCACTGAATTGGAGATGGAATCTCATTGATGCTGTCAGTGCTTTTGTAGAACATAAAACAGGGAATGAGTTACTCCATGAAATGTAATGAAGTGATTTGGATAACTTATAGAAACAGAAATAGGTAGCAGGGACTCAGTTGCAACATGGAATTTAATCTAGGGCTTTGAAATGGTTTATGTCCAGAGTCTCAGAATCCTTGGAGTGAGTTACAGACTAGAATCTTGTCGAGGGGGTTTGGGCTGGTTGACATTCAGAATAAAAGATACCCAGGAGTGAGGCACAGACTTTAATCTCAGTAATGGTTTCATGATGGTTTATGTACAGAGTCACAGATAAATGGGATTGATTTACAGATTGGAATCTTATTGAGGTGTTCGGTATGGTTTTCACTGTAGAATGACAGATATACAGGAGAGAGTTAGACACTGGAATCTAATCAAAGGGTTCAGGATGGTTTAAAAATTGTGTGCAAACTTGAGAGGCAGAAAATTTGGAGGAGGGTTTAATTGGAATGTGGCAGGGAAAATATTTGGCAGAGCGCAAATATTTGGAGTGGGGTGAGTACCAAATCTGAGGGTAACAGTGTTAGGTGAGGTGCAGAATTTAGGGGCATAATAACAGGGGGAACTTGAGTGCTTGCAAAATATGTAGGGGTTGCTAATTCAGGGGATCATAAATTTAGGCCTGCATAACTGAGGAATATGCAACACTGGGGAGGTGCATAATTTGAATGGGCATAAAATTGGGGGGTGTTTGTAGCAGGCTGCATAATTCTGTGCAGGGCGTTGTCAATGTGGGAGTACAATATCATGGGTCCAATACTTGGAGTGCAAAGTTTGGGCAGGGGCACAAAACTTGGGTGTGCAATATTTGGGGTCGGGTGCAAATTTTTGGGCAACACAGCAAAATAGTCGTTTTTCTATAATTGGAGTTGGGTGAAGACATGATTGGGTGCCAGATGAGGCAGAGCATAACTTTTGGGGCAAAATTGTGGGGGCTGCAAACAGGAACAATATCAGGTGTATAAAACTGGAGGGTTGGCAAATATTAGTGGGCACAAAACTGGAGTTAAAATTGGGGTTGCAAAATGTCAGGGTGAGGCACAAAGCATGAGGTGGGCACAATATTTGGATAAGATCAAACGTTTGAGAGGTGCACATCCATTTTGGCCACTGCAGTATCTGTCTAGGGACACAGTTTTGGGCTGGTATAATGGGGTGACCATTTTTGGAGGTGATGGAAAACGTGGGGGTGTGGATACAGCAAGATTTGAGAGTTTTCAAAACCAACGTTGGGAGTATTCAGACATTTTGGGATACAATACTATGGGACTATCATATTCAGTGGCAACACATGGTGGGAGGACTGCATCATTTCAGTGATGCATAATTATGGATGGGTTGCAAAACAATGCCTAGATATATGCAGCGAGGCAGGGTAACGCAACTCGGTGGGGGAAAGTTCCCCCCCTCGCACCTTGAACCTGTGTCCCTTCGTAATTGATCCATTTTAGAAGCGAATGGTGATTACGCAGACCTATTGTACCAATTAGCACAAGTTTACTGTACAAATGAGGTTCAGTTTATTGGGCAGATCAACCCTGACATTATTCCAAGGGACGATATGTGTGAGTGTGTGTGGAATGGTCACCGGACCCGAAACGTTAACTTTCTTTTTACCTTCACGGATGCTGCCAGACATGCTGAACTTTTCCAGCAACTTTATTTTTGATCCTGTAACCCCTCATTGAACAGCACTGCGGGAGAACTCACTGCAGTCCCAGTCTTAAATTAGATTAGAACTATTTTGAGAAATGCCTCCTCCTAAAACAATGCCTGAACTTTCAACAGACATCTTCAGGTCAGCAACTAAGGTTGGGAAATACTTCCCGTGACAGCCTCACTTCGGACGTCATGAGAACTGGTCAGTCTCAGCGGAGCCTGGCGTTAAACTCAGCAGCTTCTCCTCATTCTCTTCTCGATGAAAATAACACAACTAAAAGTAACCTACACAGAAGGCGAGGGACCGACTTCAGCATCCAATCGTAAAGCAGTTCTTTGATTGTGGTTACAGATTGAGTTTTGGGAGCAATTCCCGACAACAGGCATTGGGAGCTCTGCAAGAAAGTGAAAATGTTGCAAATCCTCAGCAGCTGACGCAGTATCTCTGGAGAGAGATTGAGTGCAAATTCCAGCTCAATGATCTTCCGTCTCGACTAATTGTTACTCCTCAGCCTTCGGGGCTCTAGCCGTTTGTCCACCTAACTCGAGCTCTGGGAGCGGCTGAGGTTCGCTGTCATCGAGGCTGCGTTCAACTTCCGGGAGTCGTAGAATGCGTGCTCCGCAGGGACGGGAAACAACTAATGCTGGAGATGACAAGGTGTGGAGCTGGATGAACACAGCAGACCAGGCAGCATCAGAGGAGCAGGAAAGCTGACGTTTCGGTGACTCGAAACGTCGGCTTTCCTGCTCCTCTGATGCTGCCTGGTCTGCTGTATCCATCTATACCTTGTGATCGCAGACTCCAGCATCGGCAGTTCCTGCTATCTCCTAATGCTGGAGATCACAGCGCGTCCGCAGTATCCATGGGGAGAGAGGGAACAAGGTAACGGTTCCAGTCCAGATGACTCTTCATCAGAACTGACGTGGGGGGTGGGGCAGCATTTATGTAATGGTGGGGTAGGGGGAATGTTGAGGGAGCAAGGCTGTTGATGGAGCAGATTAAGTGATCGGAATGTGAGAATAACAGAACAATGGTGTGTCTAACTGCCACACTGGGAAGTACAGCCAGCCCCACTTGGGTGGGGGGAAGGGAGAGATGGCATGGTGACGGAGATTACATCCAGTAAAACTAAGAGTTAGGGAAGGTTTGAGAAATCAGTAACGTTTTGGATGGGGTGACCCTTCCTGAGAACTCCAGTTCTGGTGCTGCCAAACCTGCTGAGCTTTTCCAGCAATTACTGCTTTTATTTCTGATTTACAGCATCCGCAGTTATTTTGATTTTTATTGCGAAGGAATGGGAGTGGGTTCACAATCTGAAGGTGCTTATCTCAAAATTAGGCCCAGAAGGTTGTAAACTGTCTGAAGATGATAGTAGTGTGGAACTGGAAGAACACAGCACGCCAGGCAGCATCAGAGGAGTAGGAAAGTTGACGTTTCAGATCGGGAGAAGGAGAACTGGGAGGTAAGGAAAGATTCAGGAGGAGATAGTCATTATTCCAGTGGATCCTAGCTGTCCTGATGGTTTCTCAGTCCCTCTCTCCCATGAGGTACAGATCGTGCTCACGGAGTTTGCTTCAGCCTGTCTGGTTCAGGGAGGAGTGGGTGTGGAGCTGAAGGATCAAAGGAGTCGGGGTAGGGAATAAACGATAGGACTCAAGATCGAGTTTAATAATTTTACGGCCTAAACGCTCCCATGGCCTAGCCCCCTAACCAAAACACCAGGTCTTGTTATCAGATAGCCTATCACTATCACCATCTACTGTCACGAACAGTCCCCATTAACAGCTATTCAACCTCCCAGCCAAATCTTTATCAACTCCTTTGCCATCCTCTCTCTTCGGACTCTATCCTTTATCCTATTGTTTACTCCACCCCTCCCTGTTTTCAGCAAATAAACCAATGTTTTCCCAGCTGCCATCAGTTCTGGGGAAGGGTCACTTGACCCAAAACATTGACTCTGGAATTTTTCTTTACAGATGCTGCCAGAAATGCTGAGCTTTTCCAGCAACGTCTATTTGTGTTTCTGATTTACAGCGTCCACAGTTCTTTGGGTTTTTATTTAGTATATGCCTCTCTATCTATCCCTGCCCTCCCCTACCCTCCTCACCTCACACACTGGTCCCAGACTTAAAATCCACATAGAGACAAAGCTGCAGTTTCAAACCGGCAGGAACAACAGTAGAGGTTCATTTAGACAAGGAAAGGCAGGCTTCTGGAACTCAAGGACATTTTTTTTCCACAAGGGAACACAGGATTTTCGCAGAGATCATCACAAATGGGAGTGAAATGATCAAGACAGCAAGTTTACTTTCAATGAGTTTCTGAGAATTCTATGAATGAATCAATGTATTTTACAATGAATGGTGGTTACAAGGTCGAATGTATAAGTTCATGGGTTTATTGTATAAATGAACTTGAGTTTATTATTTGACTCCCACTCCCTCTCCCCTCTTTAATTGAGCTGTAGTTCATCACCCTCAGCAGAAACAGACCCAAAGAAACATGGTTCAATCTCGCTTAAGAAATGAGACAAACAAAAAAAAATCAAACCACACTAATACAGTTCGCTATAACAAAGTGTGGGGCTGGATGAACACAGCAGGATCAGCAGCACCTTCGTTTCCGAAACGTCAGCTTTTGTGCTCCTGAGATGCTGCTTGGCCTGCAGTGTTCATCCAGACCCACACTTTGTTATCTTGGATTCTCCAGCATCTGCAGTTCCCATTATCTCTAATACAGTTCGCTAGCAGGTGGGACTTGAAACCAGAGCTGCTGGCTGAGAGGGAGGGCACCATACAGATGACAGGACAGAGAGAGCAATGAGCAAAACATTTGGACTTTGACCTTCAAGGGAGGTATGGTTGCTTCGTGGTCAGCACTGCAGCCTCATAGTACCAGGGACCTAGGTTCAATTTCACCCTTGGCTGACTGTGAGGAGTTTGCACGTTCTCCCTGTGTCTGTATGAGTTTTCACAGGGTGCTCCAGTTTCTTCCCACAATCCACGGATGTGCAGGTTAGTTGGGAGATAACAAAGTGTGGAGCTGGATGAACACAGCAGGCCAAGCAGCATCTTAGGAGCACAAAAGCTGATGTTTGGGGCCTGGATGCATCATCAGAAAAGGGGGATGGGGAGAGGGTTCTGAAATATATAGGGAGAGAGGGGGAGACGGACCAAAGATGGATAGAGAAGATCGGTGGAGGAGAGTATAGGTGGGGAGGTAGGGAGGGGATGTCAGTCCAGGGAGGACGGACAGGTCAAGGGGGTGGGATGAGGGTGGTAGGTGGGAAGTGGAGGTGTGGCTTGAGGTGGGAGGAAAGGATAGGTGAGAGGAAGAACAGGTTAGGGAGGCGGGAATGAACTGGGCTGGTTTTGGGATGCACTGGTGGGAGGGGAAATTTTGAAGCTTATGAAGGTGCTTGACTGGAAGGTGCAGTTTATTGTGAACCGAGCATAAGTGTTCTGCAAAGCAGTCCCCAAGCTTCCGCTTGGTTTCCCCACTGTAGAGGAAGCCACAACGGGTACAGCGGATGCAGTATACCACATTGGCAGATGTGCTGGTGAACATCTGCTTGATGTGGAAAGTCATCTTGGAGACTGGAATGGGGGTGAGGGAGGCGGTGTAGGGGCAAGTGCAGTACTTCCTGCAGTTGCAGTCGTGAACCATTTTAACTCCCCCTCCCATTCCTTAAACAACATGTCCATCCTGGGCCTCCCGCAGTGCCATAATAATGCCACCTGAAGGTTGCAGGAACAGCAAATCATATTCTGCTTGGGCACCCTGCAGCCCAATGGTATCAATCTGGTTTTCACAAGCTTCAAAATCTCCCCTCCCCCCACTGCACCCCAAACCAGCCCAGCTCATCCCCGCCTCCCTAACCTGTTCTTCCTCTCACCTATACCCTCCTCCCACCCTAAGCCGCACCTCCATTTCCTACCAACTAACCTCATCCCACCCCCTTGACCTGTCCGTGTTCCCCGGGCTGATCTATCCCCTGCCTACCTATCACCTCTTTCCATCTTTGGTCAGTCTGCCCCTCTCTCCCTATTTATTTCAGAACCCTCTCCCCATCCCCTTCTGATGAATGATCCAGGCCCGAAACGTCAGCTTTTGTGCTCCTAAGATGCTGCTTGGCCTGCTGTGTTCATGCAGCTCCACACATTGTTATCTTGGATTATCCAGCATCTGCAGTTCCCACTTTCTCCGCAGGTTAGATGATTCCCTACAGTGTGGAAACAGGCTCTTCTGCCCAAAAAGTCCACACCGCCCCTTGAAGCATTCCCCCCCCCCCCCCCCCCCCCATACCCCTGAACACTACAAGCAATTTAGCATGGCCGATCCACAAGACCATAAGACATAGGAGTGGAAGTAAGGCCATTCGGCCCATCAAGTCCACTCTGCTATTTAAATCATGGCTGATGAGCATTTCAACTCCACTTCCCTGCACTCTCCCCATAGCCCTTGATTCCTTCTGAGATCAAGAATTTGTCGATCTCTGCCTTGAAGGCATCCAACATCTCGGCCTCCACTGCACTCCGTGGCAATGAATTCCACAAGCCCACCACTCTCTGGCTGAAGAAATGTTGTCTCATTTCCGTTTTAAATTTACCCCCTCTAATTTTAAGGCTGTGCCCACGGGTCCTAGTCTCCCCGCCTAACGGAAACAACTTCCCAGCGTCCACCCCTTCAAAACCATACGTTATCTTGTAAGTTTCTATTAGATCTCGCCTCAACCTTCTAAACTCTAATGAGTACAATCCCAGGATCCTTAGCCATTCATCATACGTTAAACCTATTAGTCCAGGGATCATCCGTGTGAATCTCCGCTGGACACGCTCCAGGGCTAGTATGTCCTTCCTGAGCTGTGAGGCCCAAAATTGGACACAGTACTCTAAATGGGGCCTAACAAGAGCTTTATAAAGCCTCAGAAGCACATCACTGCTTTTATATTCCAACCCTCTCGAAATAAATGACAACATTACATTCGCTTTCTTAATTATGGACTCTACCTACAAGTTAACCTTTAGAGAATCCTGGACCAACACTCCCAGATCCCTTTGTTCTTCTGCTTTGTGAATTTTCTCACCATTTAGAAAATAGTCCATGCCTGTATTCTTTTTTCCAAAGTGCAAAAACTCACATTTACTCACATTGAATTTCATCAGCCATTTCCTGGACTACTCTCCTAAACTGTCGAAATCTTTCTGCAGCTTCCCCACCTCTTCAGCACTACCTGCCTGTCCACCTATCTTTGTATCATCGGCAAACTTCACCAGAATGCCCCCAGTCCCTTCATCCAGATCATTAATGTATAAGGTGAACAGCTGCGGCCCCAACACTGAACCCTGCGGGACACCACTCGTCACCGGTTGCCATTCTGAAAAAGAGCCTTTTATCCCAACTCTCTGCCTTCCGTCAGACAGCCAATCCTCAATCCCAGCCAGTAGCTCACCTCCACCTAGCCTGCACATCTTTGGACTGTGGCAGGAAACCGGAGTACCCAGAGGCAACCCACACAGACACTGGGAGAATGTGCAAACTCCACACAGACAGTTGCCCAAGGCTGGTATCGAACCCGAGTCTCTGGCACTGTGAGGCTGCAGTGCTAACCCCGAGCCACTGTGCCGCCCCAGTGGATTGGCAATACTAAATTGCCCATAGTGTTCAGGATATGCAGGTCAAGTAAATTAGCCATGGGACACACAGGGTTATAGGGATAGGATGGAGTGGGACTGAGTGGGATGCTCTTTGGAGTGTCAGCACGGAGTGAATGGCCTGTTTTCTCACTGTAAGGATTCTATAAATCAAGATATCAAGGAGAAAATTACACAAAAGATGCTGATCTTTCAAAAACATGTCTTTAGGACAGAACCAGAATCCAGTTCTGGTCACCAGGCTTCAAGCATATGAGTTTTGATAGGTTTCCATTCTACTGATGAGTCAAGGTTTGGGGAGCTCGAGTTAAGGTTTGGGAAAGAGATGCAGAGGTGATGTCACAAACAGTTTCATTAAGAACAACAACAGCAACAGGCACCTGGCCCTGCAGTGCACTCGCTGGTGTCTCAGCAGGTGGGATGACTAAGTAACTCCCTTCCCACAGGGGAAGGTGGAAATGCAATGATGCACTCAGTGTTGATAGTCCATTCAGCTGTTGTGTGTGTGTTTTTTTTGGGTGGGGGGTGTGCAGAGTGTGGATTTACTTATTGATCTCACCTGCAGACCCACAAACAAGTTGACAATGGGGAGATGCTGTTCAGTTACTCCAAGTGTGAGGAGGTATTCATTCTATCAGAGAGTTTAACTGTAAAAAGACCTTTCAAATGCCCAGCTTATTGGGAAGTGTTATGCAGCTTCCAGGGACCTGATATCCCAACCACGTATTCTCATTGATGAGAAATCATCGGTGTTCTTGGTGCAGGAGTGAGTTCAGGTGATCACTACAACTCACTGTACACTGGCACACTCACAATACAGAGAGGCAGCTCACCTTCTTCATGCATGGAGCAGATTCATTCAGTCACTCACCTCCCTGAAACACCACAAAGATCATACTGAGGAGAAATTTCTGAAATACCTAGAATATGGCAAGTACATTAAAGGTTCCAGTGAACTGATGTCCCATTAAACCTATTCAGGCTTGTTAGGGGCTCTCATGAGGGATTGTATCAGGAATGAATGGCACCTGTACAAGCCAGATGGATTCCATCCATCAGAGTTTGTGAGCACTTACAGAATGATAAGAAACAGTAAAGAATGCTCAATAAATATCTTTTAGAAGGACTAAGTTTTATGATGGAGTTTCTCAGGGATTGGCATTGAGACTCTTCCTTTTCCTTACATGTGTTAATATGTAAAGTTACATACAGTTACACTTTTAAAAGACATTTGGATAAGTTCATGATTCGGCAATGTTTGGACAGATACGGGCTAAGCACAGGCAGGTTGGACTCATTCAGTTTGGGAATATGGTTGGCATGGACTGGTTGAACCAAAGAGTCTGTTTTCATTCTGTATGATTCTATGACTCTATTAAGTTGTTTGGACATTGACCAATTGGAGGAGTGGGCAGATCAAACATGAATAGTGTAAACTAAAGGTGACTACTCTAAAGAGGACATGAGCAGAGACACCTGGATGCATACGTGCACAAGCTATTAAAGGTGGCCGGACAGGAGGAGAAGTGCTTAATGAAGCCGATAGTAACCCAAGATTTATTATTAGGGGCATAGATTAGAAGAGATTATGCTGAGTTTGTGTCAGGCACTAATGAGACCTCAGCTGCAGTACTGTGTACAGTATGTGTACACACTTCAGCAAGAATGAGAACTGATTAGATAGAGTGCAGAAGAGTTTTACAGGAATGGTTTCAGGGATGAAGAATTAATTATAAAAATACCATGAAGGAATTGGTATTGTTTCCATTACAAAAAAAGGCTAAAAGAAAATTTGATTGAAGTTTTCAAAATCATGAGGGATCTACATGCAGGAGAAAGGGAGAAATTGCTTCTGTCCATAAATTGGTTGAGAACCGAAGGCATAATTTGAAAGTTAAATGCAAGGAGAGAGAAACCTTTTTCATAGTGAATACTTAGGAAATGCACCACCTGCAACTATGGTGGCAACAACTTGAACTGAAACATTCAAGACAGGATCAGATAATCATGAATTGAAACAATGTGCAGGACTAAGTGGAAAGGCAAGAGAATGTCACTCAGTTATTTTGCTCATTTTGAGAGGCAGTGCAGATACAATGGGCAGACTGGCACCACAACAATTCTTTGATTCTGTTTTGATCTTTCCATCCAGTCAGCTGCCTGCTTCTTCAGTCCATACAGCCTGATCAGGTTCACCTTTTAGATCAGTCAAACTGTGATGGATGGTAAGTCTGTTACAAAACAGAAAGAGTGCAGCTGTTATGGATAGCTACTCAAGACAGTCAAAAGTTAGGCACTCCACAGGGAGTAACACTGAACTCACTGTTATAAACAATATATTATACTTTGGGTATCAGAAATATGAACCCCAATTTTGAAATATGGAGGCAGAATTCCAGTAAATTGCAAACAGAAATTTTAAATTAATAACACATAATAGAACAGCTCATTAAAATTTTAATTTAGTAGCTGACTGAACAAGTCATGAGGAAGTCATACACTGCTTTATTTACTGACTAACTGATTATCAAATTGAGAGGTAAAGTTAACAGTGAAGACAACTACTATAAAGTCCTGGTAACTGACACATATACATCAATGAAATGGTGAATTCATGGTAACACATTGCAGATCCAGTCTTAGTTGGAGATCAAATGTTTGTTGTAATTGTTTCAGTATTTAACAGCCCCTGTGAACTCTTCAATCTGCTGTTTACATGCACAGCTTAATCAATTACTCTTATTAATTTGCTAGATATGGGCATCGCTGGCTTGGCCAGTATTTATTCTCCATCCCCAATTGACCTGCCTTCTAGAACCACTACAGTCCACGCAGTATAAGGACACTGACAATGCTAATCAAGAGAGAGACCCAGGATCTTGACCCAGCAATAATGAAGGATTAGCAATATATTTAAAGTCAGGATCGTGAGCATCTAGTAGCAGAACTTACAGGTGGTGAGGTTGCCATGCTATTGCCCTTCGAGAAGGTAGAGGTTGAAGGTGAGTTACTCGTTATAGGATGCCTAGTCTCTGACCAGTTATTGCTCAATGTTAAAATTGCTATAAAAATAAAATTAGTTTTTGACCGTTTATTGAAGCTGTTGCCTCAGGACAGTCACAAAAACACATTTAAAACTTAGCAGAATAGTAATCAGAAATAGTAGGAACTGCAGATGCTGGAGAATCTGAGAAAACAAGGTGTAGAGCTGGATGAACACAGCAGACCAAGCAGCAATGGAGCAGGAAAGCTGACATCTCAGGCCTAGACCTTTCTTGGGTCTAGGCCTGAAATGTCAGCTTTCCTGCACCTCTGATGCTGCTTGGCCTACTGTGTTCATCCAGCTCTACATCTTGTTTTCTCAGAATAGTAACCAGTGTCATTTTAAAGCTGGAAACTTAATTCTGCCATTTTAGTTTTAGTCACTCTTACAATAATCATGGGGAGATCTTCAATATGCAGGTCGATTGGGAAAATTAGGTTGGTAACACATCTCAGGAAAAGAATGTGTGGAATGTCTACGAGGTGGTATTTTCAGAGCAGCTTGTGTTTGAGCCCATCAGGGAACAGGCAATTACAGATTTTGTGATGTACAATGAGACAGACCTGATTAAGGAACTGAAGGTGAAGGAGGCTGTAGAAAGGCTGTCACTATATAATGGCAGAATTCACCTTGCAGTTTGGGAGGGAATAAATTCAAATCAGAGGTAATGGTATGAGAAATTGTGTGAAGGCAACTACAAAGACACGAGCAAGGAGCTGGCCAGAGTTGGAAGAGAAGCTCAGCAGGGACAATCATGGAGCAGCAACGGCAGAGGTTTCTGGGGATAGCTCAGGAAGCATAGCAGAAAATTGTACCGAAGGAGAAATATGCTAAGGGGAGGATGAAGCAATCATGCTTGACAAGGAAAGTCAGGGAACAGCATAAAAGCAAAAGAAAGGAGCATACCATGTGTGAAGATGAGTGGGAGGCCTTTAAAAACCTGCAGAAGACAACTAAGAAAGCAATAAAGGTTGCAAGGGAGAGGGTGGTAGGAGATGAAATATGAGAGTTAGCTGGATAGTCATACACACAGTGCGAAGCTGGAGGAACACGGCAGGCCAGGCAGCAGAGGAGTAGGCAAGTTGACATTTTGGGTCAGGATCCTTCTTCCTGACGACACTGTTATCTCTGACACCAGCATTGGCAGTTCTTACTATCTCATATAAAGATTGCAATTGCTTTGTTTTAGATATCTAAAAAGGTGAGAGGAAAGAGTGAACATATTTTCCAGTGGTCCAAAGGCTACAGAAATAGAAATGGAGAATAAAGAAACGGCAGAGGAATTGAACGTATACTTTGCTTCAGTCTTCAGTGGAAGACACCAGCAACATCCCACAACTTCATGACAGTCAGGGGGAAGAGGTGAATGTAGTAGCCATCACTAAAGAGAAGGTGCTGGAGAAGCTGACAGGTCTGAAGGTAGATAAACCACTTGGACTGGATGCTCTACATAGCCAAGTTCCAAAGGAGATAGCTGAGGAAATCGTACAGACATTGTTGGCGATCTTTCAGCAATCATTGAAGTCAGGAAGGCTCCCAGACAACTGGACCACCCTTGTCTAATAAGGGTGGGAGGCAGAAGACAGGAAAGGATCGGCCAGCCAGCCTAGCATTGTTCATTGGTAAGAAGTGATTATAGACAGGAGCAGACAGGTAGGACTAGCTTGGTTTGGCATGGACTGGTTGGATCAAAGGATCTGTTTGTTCTGTACAACCGTATGACATTGCCATCCTGTCTAAAATTACACCATGCGATTTAGCCCTCAATCCTGGGAACTTCTGAGTGGATGTTTGAGTGTAATTCAAAGAACGTGAACAGTGACTCATTATTTGGATCCATTAACCCTGCCAGCCTTGCAAGCTATTGCAAACTGTCTCTATAGTCCTGGTTACTGAGTGATCCCTGACTGCACATTCGGAAACAGAGAGGGGGGTGGGAGGGGGAGTGGGATAGAGGGAGATAACATTTCAGCTTGATGAGCAAGTGAGAGAACAGGTTTGATACAAATCCATTGAAAAAAAAGGGAGAGAGGAGAAAATAATAAAAAGGAAGCTCAGTGATTGGGTGAAAGCCAGGAGAGGTTCAATAACAGAAGATAGGATGGTTAAAACCAGGTGATGTGAATGGAAAATGTAAAGAAACAGAAGATGGACGAGCCATTCTGGATCAATCAGCTCTCTCTGCTTTGGATACGTATCACTCTTCTGACCAAACTGAGAACTCACAATCCTTTCGCTGCATGACAGGCAGTCAACATTTTATTGAAGAAACACACACAGGAAGATTATCCAATCAAAATGATGTTCAGGGGCAGTTCCCTTATGTCTTTCTCCTTATCTTCTGAACAGTTCATTCTGGTTTGAGTTCATTTAACAGAGTCATCCTTAGCAGTCCACCCAGACAGTGTCCATTCTCATTCTGTGATACTGAGCAGTTATTTTGGTCCACAGATTACGTCCTTGTATACATTCAGCGACACTGACAAACTGAAGCAGAAGTGGTTTCCACTCAAGCGCCACCAACTGGGACATGAATAAAAACAGAAGAGATCCCGTTTGAACACAAGACAAAGCTGTAAAACAATGGCACATGATCTAGATGAGCCTGAAATTAAGACACCCATGATCTACCAATGAGTGAGCTGCATATAACTGGTTAGTTAGTTTCCCTTTTCACAGAGGAAAACCCACCTGGCGCCTCTGAATTTAAGATGCTAAAGTCATTTATAGAGAAAATATCAAGGCTGCAGTTCATTCTACTCATTCACCAATATTTACATTCTCATCTTCCACTCCTCAGTTATAAACTCCTTCAGAACATTGCAATCCACTTTCAGCACATGTTCCAGGATTTAACATTCAATATTCATATATTTTAGTATCAGTGCCCTCATGTTTTAGCTGCCCATGTGACTCTAGGACTGTCTGCAAAACAGTGAATAAAACTGTGAATCTGTTTCAATAAACCCAGTCATTTCTGTTACAGACTGTAAGAAATTCATATCTGTCTGCAGAGTTATATGCAACTCTTCAGATCTCTATTTTCTGTCTCAGCAAGTTTTGTCATTTCTCATACTGGGGACTGGATTTTCAGAACTCAGTTATAAAGGTTCAAAGGAATAGGAAGAATTTGTTGCTGGTGTTGCCAAATTTAAAATAATTTTCATCCTTTCAATATCAGGAGAAACATTCACGGGGATCAGGATTCCACAAATTGTATCAGCCGAGGTTTGCCAATTGGAAGATCAAGGAAACTTTTCACTCACTCGGGGAATGAGTCAATCCCACGTGGAGGCTTTGTAAGTAGGGTATAACTTCCCTGCTTGCTCCTGAGCCTGTTCTCAGTGCATTGAGCTGTTTGGCACAGTTTGTAGGATCTCACCGCCCTGTGATATGAAGTCAGCCACTGCTTGCCAGCAGAAAGTGGTCACTGCTGTTTTATTGGGAGATTGGAGTGTATGGGGTCAAATCCCGTTGCCTGTCCCTGTGTCACAGTGTGGAGCAAGGGATGAGGAAACCAGTGGTGAGTTTATTTTTCCTTCTGAAGTGTAGCTCAGGCTCATTGTCATTTTTGGGACAATCAGTCAAAATGTGTGGGTTTAGATGGACATAACTGCCAGATGGCTGCATTCAGTCAATATTTAACAAACATGATTCTCTATTTCTTCACTCTCAGGTTAAGACTATTTCACTGAAAATCCTGTTCTAGCCTTTCCTTGTTCTTCTCATTAACATTAGTTGCAACTAATCTCTCAGGATGTTTAGCCTTGTAGATGTCCTATTGAGGGACAATGCCTGTGGCTTCAGCAGGGGTAGGATTTGAAACAAAGAAACTTACAGCACAGGAACAGGTCCTTCAGCCCTCCAAGCCTGCGCCGATCAAGATCCTCTATCTAACCTGTCATCTACTTTTTAAATCGGTCTGTGTCCATTTGCTCCCTGCCCATCCATGTACCTGTCCAAATATATCTTAAAAGATGCTAACGTGTCTGCATCTACCACCTCCGCTGGCAACGCGTTCCAGACACCCACCACCCTCTGTGTAAAGAACTTTCCACGCATATCTCTCTAACTTGATATAAACTGACAAGTAAAACCAGAACCTAAGATTGCTCAACCACACTACAACAGCAAGCAGACTGCAATAAAACGTCTTGACTGATGGGATTCAAACCCAGTGTGAATGCATGCTCGCAGTGACTTGGAATCATTTCCAAAACCTCATCCCAAAGATACACCATTGTATTAATATTTTGGTACAATATTGGCACTTTTAATATAGCAGGATTTAATAAGATCAGTATAAACAGCCAATAAGCAGACATCATTATGTGGTATGAGTAAGAGCAAAATCCCTCAACTGGGGTTCTTTGTGAACTTGCTGGTGTATTAGCAAGACGGAATACAGAGTGAATCCCCCCACCCCCTCACACAGAGCAAACAAACGGCTTTTCTCCAGTGTGTACTCGCTGGTGTCTCAGTAGGTGGGATGACCGAGTGAATCCCTTCCCACACTCCAAGCAAGTGAATGGTCTCTCTCCAGTATGAATGCGGTGATGTATCAGCAGGTGTGTTGACTCAGTGAATCCCTTCCCACACTCAGAGCAGGTGAATGGTTTCTCCCCAGAGTGAAATCGCTGGTGTGTTAGCAAGTTGTATGACTGACTGAATCCCTTTCCACACACAGAGCAGATGAAAGGTTTCTCTCCAGTGTGAATTCGCTGGTGTCTCAGCAAGCTGGATAACTGAGTGAATCCTTTCCCACAAACAGAGCATGTGAATGGTTTCTCTCCAGTGTGAACTCGCTGATGTTCAAGCAGGTAGGATGAAGCAGCAAAGCTTTTTTCACACACAGAGCAGATGAATGGTTTCTCCCCAGTGTGACGTCGCTGGTGTATGAGAAGATGGGATGACCGAGTGAATCCTTTCCCACACACAGCACAGATGAATGGTCTCTCCCCAGTGTGAATGCGTTGGTGAGTTTCCAGCTGGGATGGGTAACGAAATCCCTTCCCGCAATCCCCACACTTCCACAGTCTCTCCTCAGTGTGACTGCACTGGTGTTCTGACATTTCAGATTAACGTTTGAAAACTCTTTCACACAGAGCATGTGTAGAAGCTCTCCCTAGTACGAATAATGTTTTTTTCTTTCCATGTTCAAACCCGTGATAATCAGCGTGTGAGAAATAGAGTGACTGCTGGATCTGGACGCAGTTTCATTTGACTTCTCTAATTGAAAATAAACCTTTCAAACAGGAAAAAATAAGTAGTGAGAGAGAAACCAAAAGAACACAGACATGTTGTGAAATTGAGAGAAATTAATCTGGTCATTTGTGGAACTGACACTTCGCTAGAAATATTACCATGAAAGCTGCTGGATGATCATTAAATCCCAACATTAGAACCAGTATTTTTTGCCCACAAACCTACAGAGATCAAGGTGGCAGAGCAGTACATATATCTAAAATTTGACCCTGTTCATGCTTTCTCCCAATGCATTCAATCCATTGGTCTGAAGAACTAAGAACACGTACAGAAGCAAAACTCTGGAAATCTGAAATAAGAACAAACTGCTGGAAGTACTCAACAGATTTGCCAGCATCTGAAATAGCGACAGATGCAAGATCCATTGCAACCCCTCAGGAGAAGGTCCGTCTCACAGACGAGTCAAGCACAGTAGTATTCAGTCAAGAGGGAGTGGCCCTAGGAATCCTCAACATTGACTCCCAACCCCATGAAGTCTCATGTAAAACATGGATTGGGAAACCTCTACTGATTATCAAGCACTTTGCTCCATCAGCTGATGAATTAATATTCCTTCATGTCGAACAACATTTGGAAGAAAGACTGAGGGTGGCATAAAATGCATTTTTGCTGGGGGATTTCAATGTTCCAACACCCACAGTGGCTTGGCAGCAGCACTATTGATCTAATTAGTCAAGTCTTAAAGGACTTGCTCAACTGGGTCTGCGGCAGTTGGTGAGGGAACGAAAAAGAGGGGAAAACATACTTAACATAATCTTTACTAATCTATCAGCTACAGATGCATTTTCCATGACAGTCTCAGTAAGACTGACCATTGCACAGTCTTCGTGAAGGTGAGGCTTTGTCTCCACAATGAGAGTGCTCTCCCCATTGTGTTATGTGGTACTACTACCATTCTAAATGGGATAGGCTTCAAAACAGATCTAGCAACTCAACACTGGTTACGCACGAGGTGCTGTGGGCCATCAGCATTACTTCACTCGAATACAATTGCAACCTCATGGCCCCACTCAACTATTACCATCAAGCCAGGAAATCATACCTAATTCCCTGGAGAGTGTAGGAGGGCATGACATGATCAGCATGAAGCAGAACTTAAAAATGAAGTGTCAACCTGGTGACTCTCATCAGTATGAGATGCTTGCCAAACAGCATAATCCACGTGATCTACAGAGCTAAGCAATTCTAGCACACCCAGTTAGAATGGTAAACAATTAAACATCTCAACAGAAGATTGAGGTTGACCACTTCCACGAAAAAGGAGAAGGGCAGCAGATTCAAGGGAAGACCACCACCAGCAAGCTCTCCTCCAAGCTTCTCACTATCCTGACATGGAAATATATTGGCATTATTGCATTGTTTAGGGACAAAATCCTGAAATTCCCTCCCCAAAAGCATACTGAGTCTACCTACAGTACGTGGACTGCAGTGATTCAATTCGACAACTCACCACTATCGTCTCAAGAGCAAATAGGGGCAGGCAATAAATTCCAGCCTGCGATACCTGCTTATTTGGCACGGTTTTGGTCATCCGACCTAACATCTCCATCTGTAGCTTCACATCAAGAAATCCTCTACAGTAGTTCTATGAAATTAGAAACTTGAAAAATATTTTTTCAAAATATTGTTGATTGGGACATATATTGGCAACTTTTCACTATAATGGGGTGAATGATTTGTAACTCCTTATCTAACCACACTGTAGGAATACTTTCAAAATAAAAATGCTGAAGTACAAGAAAATCAATCAACACCCTCCCCACAGGTAACAGGGCTTTGGCAATAATTGCTGGTACATGTGGAGGGAGTAACAGAGTTAATGTTTTAGGGTGTGCAAAATGAATTACAGGGAATGATAGTAGTACAAAATTTGATAGTCAGAAAATAAAGGAAGTGAATTCTCAAGCTGGAAAAAAATTCCTGACTGTGAAAGATATTGTGTGCAGATAAATCTAATAAGACAGCAGCACACGGTCAGCAGTGCAAAAATCATTTACATAAAGGTCAATGGAAGTAACAGTAAGATATTAAACAGGGCTAAACTACACCTATTATTAAAATAAAGAAGTCAGATATTAACAGAGTTGACCAAGTAGCAAAGTGGAGAATTAGAGAAGTTTCAGTATTTTGATCCCAATTATATGAACACTAGACAAACGGATACGCGTGGACAGATCACAATGTTTAAAGCAGGACTTCCCACCGTGAGACTGCAAAAGGTAACATGGAGCTCTGACCAAGTTATAGGTATTTCGCATCCACTAAGTATCTGAAATCTAACAGTAGCAATACTGCTGTTGGAAACCAGTTTTTTGTTTCAATGCTCTGTCAGTGTCAAACGTCTCTTCTAGGAAATACACACCATCTCTCTTCGTCCGAGAAAAAAAATTCAGAAGAAATATTTCTCTGCGTAAATCCTCCTCTTCGCACAATGAAGGCCTGCGCAAACGTGAAGCTGCAGTTCGCTATCTACCAAAATGGCGGCCCCGTATAGGTCCCCAGAATCATGACCCCCAAAAGATGGTAGCGGTTAATCGGGCCTATCAAACTGCGCCTAAGGACTTCAGCTGCTTTCCCGTTTGCCACAAATATGGGACCGTGAGTTTAAGATTTGTGTTCTCCGACGTGCACAAAATGTTATTAAAACTTCAGTCAAAACGAGCACTTTCTTCCCGCTTTTTCCTATTTACCTCTCTTCACTGCATCCTTTCATTCGCTTTCGAGCTTCCGCCACAGTGATACTGCGCTGCGGGCGTGAACTGATCACGTGATTTGCACTCGTCCAACCCTTAGCTCGCTCCTATTGGTTGGGGGAAAAGCCTCTCCTGTTGTGTCCTCCAGCCCAACTATCCTCCTATTGGGCTGAACCTAACACCAATCACATGTGCTCCCAACGTGAGCTGAAGCATGCGCAGTTCTGTCTATTCCTCGATCCAGCTTCTGTCCGGCTCTTCCTTTCTCCCTATTTATTTCAGAATCCCCTTCCCCTCCTTCATTTCTGAAGATGGGTCTAAGCCCGAAACATCAGCTTTCCTGCTCGGCCCGCTGTACACCTTGTTATCCTAGAGTCTGCAGTTATTACTATCTCTATCCATTTTTGTTACTGTTCGTCAGCTCTGAATGAAGGTGAGCCTTCATCCTGAAATGGGGGGGGAAAGTGTCATTTCTGATTCTCCTAATGTAAGGCAATTACAACAACAACTTGTATTTTATGGAAACTTTCACACTCGCTATCCCAAGGTGCTTCACAGATGATCAAAACATCGATTACAGGTATCGATTTTAAGATATATTGTAGAGAAGGAAAGCGCGATTTAGGAAGGAGGTGTCATAGCTTGTGACGTCAGCAGCTCCAATCGCTTGGACTGACGTAAATGGGGTGGGTCGGAAAGGCGAATTGCAGGAGGTCCTTACGGTCTTCAAGACTGTCAAAATTCCAGAGACAGTCTGTCATATAGAGTATGGTTGCCTCAAAAAAATTGAAGCAGAGCACTGCAATGGCCACACACAAGCCATGACCACAGCAGTAGTGAAGATTTCTGTTGATTTTTGTGAGGGGCAGATCATGCCTCACAAACCTTAGAGTTCTTGGAGGATGTGACAAGAAAAGTTGATGAGGGTTGAGCTGTAGATGTGGCGTATATGGACTTCAGCAAGGCATTTGATAAGGTTCCCCATGGTAGGCTCATTCAGAAGGTCAGGAGGAATGGGATACAGGGGAACTTAGCTGTCTGGATACAGAATTGGTTGGCCAACAGAAGACAACGTGTGGTAGTAGAAGGAAAATATTCTGCCTGGAAGTCAGTGGTGAGTGGGGTTCCACAGGGCTCTGTCCTTGGGCCTCTACTGTTTGTAATTTTCATTAATGACTTGGACGAGGGAATTGAAGGATGGGTCAGCAAGTTTGCAGACGACACAAAGGTCGGAGGTGTCGTTGACAGTATGGAGGGCTGTTGTAGGCTGCAGCGGGACATTGACAGGATGCAGAGATGGGCTGAGAGGTGGCAGATGGAGTTCAACCTGGATAAATGCGAGGTGATGCATTTTGGAAGGTCGAATATGAAAGCTGAGTACAGGATTAAGGATAGGATTCTTGGCAGTGTGGAGGAACAGAGGGATCTTGGTGTGCTGATACATAGATCCCTTAAAATAGCCACCCAAGTGGACAGGGTTGTTAAGAAAGCATATGGTGTTTTGGCTTTCATTAACAGGGGGATTGAGTTTAAAAGTCATGAGATCTTGTTGCAGCTCTATAAAATTTTGGTTAGACCGCACTTGGAATACTGCATCCAGTTCTGGTCGCCCTATTATAGGAAAAGGTGTGGATGCTTTGGAGAGCATTCAGAGGAGGTTTACCAGAATGCTGCCTGGACTGGAGGGCTTACCTTAGGAAGAGAGGTTGACTGAGCTCGGTCTCTTTTCATTGGAGAAAAGGAGGAGGAGAGGGGACCTAATTGAGGTATACAAGATAATGAGAGGCATAGATAGAGTTGATAGCCAGAGACTATTTCCCAGGGCAGAAATGGCTAACACGAGGGGTCATAGTTTTAAGCTGGTTGGAGGAAAGTATAGAGGGGATGTCAGAGGCGGGGTCTTCTCTGAGTTGAGAGAGCATGGAATGCGTTGCCAGCAGCAGTTGTGGAAGCAAGGTCATTGGGGTCATTTAAGAGACTGCTGGACATGCATATGGTCACAGAAATTTGAGGGTGCATACATGAGGATCAATGGTTGGCACAACATCGTGGGCTGAAGGGCCTGTTCTGTGCTGTACTGTTCTTTGTTCTAAATAGGATCACAGATCTTGTATCCAGGGAACATAGGCAAACTACTCTTGAGGTAGAGTTGGGCGATGATGGGATGCTGCTCCCAAAAAGGGGACAGGGAGTAGGGGACTCCACTCAAAGCTCAGCCACCTTCTCATTATGTTCAGCTCCAAATCAAGGGAGTACAATACACACCACCTCTATCTGCCATCACAACATTGTCCCACACTAGCTGCATCTGGTCTTGCACAAGTAGAAGTAGAATAGTCGTTACTGGGACCTTCTGGGGCTCTGAAGCTCTTAAGTGAAAAGTAAAAGTATCTGAGCAGTGAAAGCAGAAATTTCAGAAGACTGTTTCCAGCTTTGCTGAAACCCACAAAATGCACTGCCTAATGAACAATAAGAATCTGGACTACAAAATGTAATTGATCAAGTGCATACTCACATTAGGGGAGGCGGGGCAGGGGATGAGTTACAAAATGTTCAATAAAAACCAAAAGAAATGCAGATGCTGTAAATCAGGAACAAAACAGAAGTCGCTGAAAAAGCTCAGCAGTTCCTGCATCATCTGAAAAAAAAATCAGTTAGTGTTTCAGGTCCAGTGACCTTCCTCACAACAAATGATCACTTTCCTTCATTGGGTAATCCAAGATGGAGAATAGGAAAAACTGTGGCTGTAACACCTCTCATTTGAGGTATTTTCACTGTTGGAGCCAATTTCTTCAAACTGTCGGAGCAATAATTACTGTTTAATGGGCTGTTGCATTGTTTTGCAACTTTGGGGAAAAAACATCAAAATAACAGCACTTTCAAAAGGAGGAAGACAAACAAAGGCAATGACCACAGAACGTGAATCAAACTGAGAAATAAACCTGTACACATGTCTGACCCAGCAGTGAATCAGCACAGCTGACTATTCTGCTGTTTCATTACATGTATCTCTGGATATCAGAGTTCAGCTAAGAAAAATTAACAAACAGCAAAATTCACAGCTGACCTTGGAGAAACCTGTGTGGGAGAGCTCACAGCAGGGCAGAAAGTAAGTGGCTTTTTAAAGTGTAACTTTTTTTGTAAATCTACAATAGTGAGGAGAGTGGCTTCCATAAGACATGGGATGATGGGCATTTCAACTGCACTTACCCGCATTCTCCCCGTAGCCCTTAATTCCTTCCGAGATCAAGAGTTTATCAATCTCTGTCTTGAAGACATTTAACATCCCGGCCTCCACTGTGCTCCATGGCAACGAATTCCACAGGCCCACCACTCTCTGGCTGAAAAAATACATTCTAAATTGACCCCCTATAATTCTGAAGCTGTGCCTAGTCTCCCCGCCTAATGGAAACAACTTACCAGCATCCACCCTTTCTAAGCCATACATTATCTTGTAAGTTTCTATTAGATCTCCCCTCAACCTTCTAAATTCTAATGAATACAATCCCAGGATCCTCAGCTGTTCATCGTATGTTAGGCCTACCATTCCAGGGATCATCCGTGTGAATCTCCGCTAGACACGCTCCAGTGCCAATATGTCCTTCCTGAGGTGTGGGGCCCGAAATTTGACACAGTATTCTAAATGGGGCCTAACTGGAGCTTTATAAAGTCTCAGAAGCATATCGCTGCTTTTATATTCCAACCCTGTTGAGATAAATGACAACATTTCCATTCGCTTTCTTAATCACAGACTCTACCTGCAAGTTAACCTTTAGAGAATCCTGGACTAGCACTCCCAGATCCCTTGTACTTCGGCTTTATGAATTTTCTCACCATTTAGAAAATAGTCCATGCCTGTATTCTTTTTTCCAAAGTGAAAGAACTCCCATTTGCTCATGTTGAATTTCAGCAGCCGTTTCCTGGACCTCTCCTAAACTGTCTAAATCTTTCTGCAGCCTCCCCACCTCCTCAGTACTACCTGCCTGTCCACCTAAACTTCGTATCATCGGCAAACTTCGCCAGAATGCCCCCAGTGCCTTCATCCAGATCATTAATATAGAAAGTGAACAGCTGCGGCCCCAACACTGAACCCTACGGGACACCACTTGTCACCGATTGCCATTCCAAAAAAGAGCCTTTTACCCAACTCTCTGCCTTCTGTCAAACATGCCTTCTGTCAAACAGCCAATCCTCAATCCATGCCAGTAGCTCACCTCGAACACCATGGGCCCTCACCTTTTCAGTAGCCTCCTGTGAGGCACCTTATCAAAGGCCTTTTGGAAGTCTAGATAGATAACATAGATAGACCAGGTTTCCTTGGTCTAACCTACTTGTTACCTCTTCTAAGAATTCTAACAGGTTTGTCAGGCATGACCTCCCCTTACTAAATCCATGCTGACTTGTTCTAATCCAACCCTGCACTTCCAAGAATTTAGAAATCTCATCCTTAACAATGTTAAGAATCTAGAATTTTACCAACAACCGAGGTTAGGCTAATCTTTTATCTTGATCCTTTCTTGAACAAGGGGGTTACAACAGCGATTTTCCAATCATCTGGGACTTGCCCTGACTCCAGTAACTTTTGAAAGATCACAACCAATGCCTCTGCTATTTCCTCAGCCACTTCCCTCAGAACTCTAGGTTGTAGCCCATCAGTGCCAGGAGATTTATCAATTTTTAGACCTTTCAGCTTTTCTAGCACTTTCTCTTTCGTAATGCTGGCCATACTCAACTCAGCCCCCGACTCTCCTTAATTGTTGGGATATTACTCATGTCTTCCACTGTGAAGACTGACGTAAAGTACTTAAGTTCTTCAGCTATTTCCTTATCTCTCATCACGAGCCTTCCAGCATCAATTTAGAGCGGGCCAATGTCTACTTTTGCCTCTCGTTTGTTTCTTGAGTATTGAAAGAAACTTTTACTCTCATTTCTAATACTACTGGCCAGCCTACCTTCATATTTGATCCTCTCCTTCCTTGTTATCCTCTGTTTGTTTTTGTAGGCTTCCCAGTCTTCTGATTTCCCAGTGCTCTTGGCCACCATATAGGCTGTTTCATTTTCTTTGATACATTTCCTGACTTGCATTGTCAACCATGCTGTCTAATTCCACACCCCCCCCCCCAGATAATCTCTCTTTGGGATGACCCTCTGTACTGTGTCCCCAATTATACCCAGAAACTCCTGCCATTGTTGCTCTACTGTCTTCCCCAATAGGCTCTGCTTCCAGTCGATTTTCGTCAGTTCCTCTCTCATGCCCCTGTAATTACCTCTATTTAACTGTAACACCATTACATCTGATTTTGCCTTCTCTCTTTCAAACTGCAGACTGAACTCTACCATATTATGATCGCTGCCTCCGAAGTGTTCCCTGACTTTTAGGATCTTTCTTCAAGTCTGCCTCATTACATCACACTAAGTGCAGAATAGCCTGCTCCCTTGTTGGCTCCATCACAAGCTGCTCCAAAAAGCCATCCTGTAAGCATTCCATGAATTCCCTTTCTTTGGATCCACCGGCAACATTATTCACCCAGTCCACCTACATATTGCAGTCCCCCATGATCACCGTGACCTTGCCTTTCTGACATGCCCTGTCTATTTCCCGGAGCATCTTGCGCCCCTGGTCCTGACCACTGTTAGGAGGTCTGTACATAACTCCCATTTTGTTTTTTTTTGCCTTTGTGGTTCCTCGACTTCACACAGACTTCACTTCATCTGACTCTATGTCATTCAGTGCCATAGATTTAATTTCATTCTTAATTAATAAGGCAACCCTGCCCTCTCTGTCCATCTCCCTGTCTTTTCAATAAGTCTCTGTGATGCCTACCACATCATAATCATTCAAGGCGATTTGTGCCATTAATTCATCTACCTGGTTACAAATACTGCAAGCATTTACATACAGTGCCTTAATGCTAACTTTCTTATTATTAGAGATATTGGAAATCATAAGATGTCCTAAATTATCCTTTTTGCTGTTTTCCTAGTCTGCCTCGAGCTTAAGCCCACCTGCACACATGCTGTCCTGCTGCTTATCTTTCCATTTAACTTCATACTCCGTCGCTTTCACTTTCGCTTTCCCTACCCCCCCCCACCCCCCCCCCGACTCAGAAGTTTAAAGTCCTACTGACCACCCTATTTATCCTTTTCGTTAGTACACTGGTTCCAGATCGGTTCAGGTGGAGACCATCCCAACAGTACAGATTCCTCCTCTTCCTCCCCTCCCCCCACCCTGGTTCTAAAATTGATGCCAATGCCCCATGAAATGGAATCCCTCTTTCCCACACCAATCCCTTAGGGAAGTAAACACGTGGCTAACTTTCTTATCCCTATGCCAAATGGCATGTGGCTCGGGCAGTAATCCGTAGATTATGACCCTAGAGGACTTGTACTTCAATTTCCTTCCTAGTGCTTGATAATCCCTGAACAGGTCCTCTATCCTAGCTTTGCTTATGTTGTTAGTCCCGATGAGGACCACAACGACTCGATTCTCCCCCTCCCGCTCCAATATCCTTTCAAGCCGGTCGGAGATGTCCTGCACCCTGGCATCAGGCAGGCAACACACTATGCGGGACTCCCGATCAGGCTTGCATAGGATACTATCTGTCCCCTTAATCATAGAATCCACTCTAACAACTACTTGTCTTTTTGCTCCTGCCTCTTGAATGGCCTTCTGCACCATGGTGCCGTGGTCAGCTGGCTCATCCTGTCCACAGCCCTTCTCATTACCTGTTGGACAAGGTCAAGGGCTGAGGCTCCTGCACTCCTGAACTCAGAATCCCCCTACCTGCTTCACTTACAGTCATACCCTGTTGTCCCTGAACACTTATTGAATTTGAATTACTTAATCTACTGGATGTGACTGCCTCCTGAAACAAAGTGTCCAGGTAAATCTCCTCCTCCTGGATGTGCCGCAGAGTTCGAAGCTCAGATTCCAGATCAATTCTGATCCAGAGTTCTTCCAGCAACCAATACTTGCTGCAGATGCGGTCGCCGCCGTTCACAAGGAGATCAGCCAGCTCCCGCATCGTCCAGCTACAGCACATCACCTGTCCAGCCATAACTACTTATTTAATTAACTTTTACAATTTATGTATTAAATAATTTCTAGTACTTCTCTGCTATGGTCTTATTCAAATAACCAATTAAACTTTTAATCAATCACACAATACATAAGAAATATAAATTGAAAAGCCTTACCTTAACAACACACGAGAGTCCTTCTTTTTTGATTACACATTTTATTGAGATCTGTCTCTTTATTAAAAATATAAAACACAGGTACTAAGTCAGCGTGGAGTAGCGATTTCAGAGTAGCAAATGTGTGCTCTGTTCTGATGAAGGGTTTTAGTCCGAAACATCAACTTTATTGCTCCTCTGATGCAGTCTAACCTGCTGCGTTTTTCCAGCTCTACATCTATTGACCTTGGCCTCCATCATCTGCAGTCCTTACTGTCTCCAAGAGTGTGCTATTTTCTTAGGTCAGTTAGAGGCAATAAAGAATTTACAAGAGTTGGGGGTGAGATGCATGGCAGTTGCAGGAAGAGAGAAACATCAAAAATACAGTGAGGTAGATGGGCTACCTCCAGGAAAGGTAGGAGAGGGACAGAGGTTGTGCAGGAGTGTCCTGTGGCTATCCCCACCTCAAACAGGTATGTTGTTTTGGAAAATGTTGGGGATGATGGACTTTCAGGGGAATGTAGCACTGTCAGGTTCCAAGCAATTGATTGTGATAGGGCACACAGTAGTGAGAGGCACAGGCAGGTGATTCAGCAGCCGACATCAGAATCGTGTGTTGCCTCCGTGGTACAAGGGTCAAGGATATCCTGAGAGGGTGCAGAATACACTCAAAAGGGGAGAGGGACCAGCAGGAGGTCATTGTACAAGTTGGAACAAATTACACATGGAGAAAAGGATGAGATTCGGAGGAGGGAATGTTGATGTTAGGCAGGAATTAGTACCCTCGAGGATTCTAATATCTGGATTGTTCCCAGTGTCATGACCTCAGGGGTAGGATTAGGAGAATACAGCAGATGAATGCATGGCTGAGGAGCTGTTGCAGGGGAGATGTGATTCAAATTTTTTTATTTTCATTTGAATCTCTTCTGGGGTAGAAGTGATCTGCCTGAGAAGGACAGATTGCACCCGAATTGGAAGGGAATTAATATACTGGTTGAGAAATTTGCTAGAGCTGTTTTGGGGAGATTTAAAATAGTAAGGAGGGGCAGGGAGATAGTGAGGAAAGAGATCAGCCTTAAACTGGTATAGCTGAGAAAAGGAGCAAGTCAAACAGACAAGACCGGCAGCTTTTTCCAATTTCCACCCAGTCCTCACTTTCACCCGGTCTCTCTCTGACTCCTCCCTTCCTCGATATTTCTGTTTCCACTTCTTGTGGATAGACTGGGCACTAATATCTACTACAAACCCACTGACTCCCAAAGCTAACTTGATACCCCACTTCCTGTAAAGACTCCATCCCATTCTCTCAGTTCCTCTGTCTCCGTCACGTGTTCAAATGAGGCCAACTTCGACAAGGGAGCCACTGAATTGTCCACCTTCTTCCTCAACCGAGGATTCCCCAGCTCCACTGTCAACAGGGCCCTCAACCAAGTCCAACCAACCAATCTGCCACACTTCCACCCTCACTCCTTCTCTTCAATCCGGCAACATTGGTAGGGTTCTTTGTATCGTCATCTACCATTGCACCAACATCCAAATCCAGAGGATCATCAGACACCATTTCCACCACCTCCAGCGAGATGCCACCATGGGATACATATTCCCCTCCCACCCCTTCCTTGTCCGCATTCCGCAGGGACCGTTCCTTCCAGGACACCTGGTCCTCACTTCCTTCACCCCAACACCTCCCCACAGCCCTATGGCACCTTCCCCTGCGACTGGCGAAGGTGGAACACCTGCCCATTTACCTCCTCCCTCCCCAGTATCCAAGGGCACAAACATACGTTCCAGGTGAAGCAACACTTCACCTGCACTTCCCAGAATCTAGTCTACTGCATTCACTGCTCACAATATGGTGGCCTCCACATTAGGGAAACAAAGTGTAGACTTGGCGACCGCTTCACAGAACATCTTCATTCTGCTCACAAAGAAGACCCTGAACTACCTGTTGCCTGCCACTTTAACACACCACCCTGTTCCTTGACCAGCATGTCTGTCTCTAGCTTGCTGCAGTGTTCCACCGATGCTCAACACAAGCTAAAAGAACAACAGGTCTGAAGAAGGGTCTCAAGCCGAAACGTCAGCTTTCCTGCTCCTCTGATGCTGCTTGGTCTGCTGTGTTCATCCAGTTTTACACCATGTCATCTCAGATTCTCCAGCATCAGCAGTTCCTACTATCTCTAAAAGAACAACACCTCATTTTCCACTTGGAGACCCTACAGCCCTCCAGACTCAATACTAAATTCAATAATTTTAGGGCTTAAACTATCCCATGTCTCAGCCCCCCTACCCCGCACACCAGGCCTTGTTACCACATAGCCTACCATTACACACCCCGTTATTAGTCACTAACAGTTCCCATTAACAACTGTTCACCCTCCCAGCCTGATCATTAGCAATTCCTTTGTCTGTTGAATTGTCTTTCTGTCTCTCTGGGTTCTATCCTATTGTTTACTACCTACCCCATCCACCTCCCTATTTTTTGCATATAAACTGACGTTTTCCCAGCCACCAACAGTTCTGAGGAAGGGTCACTGGACCCGAAACATTAATTCTGTTTTTTCCCCTCCACAGATGCTGCCAGACCTGCTGAGCTTTTCCAGCAACTTTGTTTTTGTTCCTGATTTATAACAGCCACACTTCTTTCAGTTTTTAAACTTTGCTGTGCGAGGACTGGCACATTCCAGGGTATAGATGCTTTGAGAAGGATCGAACAGGTGGTTGGCGGCGGTTGGGAGGGCGCTCGTGGGAAAAGGGGAATTTTTGATTGAGGATAACATTGCAGCTGTACATAGGCAGGATATTCCTGGGAATATGTCCAGGGAAGTTATTCGGTGGAACTGAGAAATAAGAAAGGGATGACCACTTTCTTGGGATTGTACTGTAGACCCCCAATAGTCAGTGGGAAATTGAATACAAATTTGCAAGGAGAACTCAGTTACCTTATTTATGGAGGCAGCATGGTGGCTCAGTGGTTAGTACTGCTGCCTCACAGCGCCGGGGAAACCAGGTTCAATTCCACCCTCGGGCAACTGTCTCTGTAGAGTTTGCACATTCTCCTCGTGTCTGCTTGGGTTTTCTCCCACAGTCCAAAGATGTGCAGGCTAGGTGGATTGGCCATGCTAAATTGCCCCAGTACCCAGGGATGTGTAGATTGGGTGGGTTATAGGGCACTGGATGTTGGTGGGTTGCCTGAGGGTCAGCGTGGACCTGTTGGGCTGGAGGGCCTGTTTCCTCACTGTAGGAATTCTTCTATCCTATCCTATCTGTAAGGATATTAGGGTGGTTACGAGAGGAGATTTTGACTTTCCAAACATAGACTGGGACTGCTACTGCTGTTAAGGATCGGATGGAAGTTAATTTGCTATTTGTGTACATGAAAATTTTCTGATTCATTACATGAATGTATCTATTGAAGAAGGTGCAAAACCTGACCGACTGATGGGAAATAAGGCAGGACTGGTGACTGAGATGTCAGAGGGGAGCACTTTGGGGCCAGAGACTATAAATAGATTAGATTAGATTGGATTCCGTACAGTGTGGAATCAGGCCCTTTAGCCCAACAAGTCTACACTGCCCCTTGGAGCATCCCAAGCAGACCAATCCCCCTATAACCCACACACCCCTGAACACTACGGGCAATTTAACATGGCCAATCCACCTAGCCTGCACATCTTTGGACTGTGGGAGGAAACCGGAGCACCTGAAGGAAACCCACGCAGACACAGGGAGAATGTGCAAACTCTGCATACACAGTTACCTGAGGCTGGAATCGAACCCAGGTCCCTGGTGCTGTGAGGCTGTAGAGCTAACCACTGAGCCACTGTGCCGCCCTATTCTACTAGTTTTAAAGCAGCAATAGAAAAAGGAAAGACTGGAACTAAAAGGTAAAGTTCTAAATTATTGGAAGGCCAATTTTGATGGTATTAGGCAAGAACTGGGGGCAGATATTTGCAGCTAATGGAGCAGCTGGAAAATGGGAAGCCTTCAAAAATGAGATAGAGAGTCCTGAGACAGTATGTTCCTGCTACGGTGAATGGAAAGGCTAGTAAGAATGGGGAATTATGGATGACAAGAGAAGCAGAGGTTTTGGTCAAGAACAAGAAGGAAGCACATCAGGTTTGGGCAGCAAAGATCAAGTGAATCCCTAGAGGGGATTAAAGGCAGCAGGAGTATATTCAAGAGGGAAATCAGGAGAGCAAACAGGTGACATGAGATAGCTTTGGCAAATAAGGTTATGGAAAATCCAAAGGGATTCAACAAACACATTAAGGACTAAAGGGTAAATAGCAAGAGAATAGAGCCCTTTAAAGATCAGCAAGGCTGCCTATGCATGGAATCACAGGAGATGGGGGAGATACTAAATGAGTATTTTGCATCAGTGTTTACTGTGGAGAAAGAAATGGAAGATACAGAAAACAGGGAAATAAATCGTGACATCTTAAAGAATGTCCTTATTACAGAGAAGGTGGTGCTGGGTGTCTTACAACACAAAAGGTAGATAAATGCCCGGAACTGATCTGGTGTACTCCTGGAATTCTGTGGGAAACTAGGGAAGTGATTGCTGGGCCCCTTGCTGTGATATTTGTACATCAATAGCCACAAGTGAGGTACCAGAAGACTCGAGGTTGGCTAACATGGTGCCATTATTTAAGAAAGGTGTTAAGGAAAAGCCAGGGTACAATAGACCAGGAGTCTGACATCTGCAGTTTGCAGGTTGTTGGACAGAATCCGGAGGAACAGGACTTACATGAATTTTGAAACGCAAGGACTGATTAGGGATAATCATAGCTCTGTGCACAGGAAATCATGTCTCACTAACTTGAGTTTTTTGAAGAAGTAACTGAGAGGATTGATGATGGCAGAGCGATGGACGTGATCTATATGGACTAGAGTGAGGCATCCAACAAGGTTCCTTTATAGTTGCCTGGTTAGCAAGATTAGATCGCATGAAATACAGGGAAGACTTGCCACTTGGAAATAGAACTGGCTTGAATATAAAAAAAGTGTGGTGGTGGAGGGTTGTTTTTCAGAATGGAAGCCTGTGACCAAGGTGTGCCACAAGGATCAGTGCTGGGTCCGGTGCTTTTCATCATTTAAATAAATGATTTGGATATGAACGTAGGAGATATGGTCAGTAAGTTTGCAGATGACACCAAAATTGGAGATGCAGTGGACAACGAAGAAGGTTGCCTCAGCATACAAGGGGATCTTGATCAGGTGGGCCAATGGGCTGAAAAGTGGCAGATGGAGTTTCATTTAGATAAATGAGAGTGCTGCATTTGGAAAGGCAAATCGGGGTAGGACTTATACACTTAATGGTAAATTCCTGGGGAGTGTTGCTGAACAAAAAGATCTTAAAGTGCAGGTTCATAGTTCCTTGGAAGCGGCATCACAGATAGATAGGAGAGAGAAGGTGGCATTTGGTATGCTTGCCTTCATTGGTAAGTGCATTTGAGTATAGGAGTTGGAACGTCATGTTGGGACTGTACAGGACAATGGTTAAGCCACTTTTGGAATACTGTGTGCAATTCTGGTCTCCCCGATGTAGGAGGGATGTTATGAAACTTCAAAGGGTTCAGAAACGATTTACAAAGAACATTGCCAGAGTTGGAGGGTTTGAGATATAGGGAGAGGTCGAATAGGCCGGGACTATTTTGCCTGGAGTTTCGGAGGCTGAGGAGTGACCTTATAGAAATTTATAAAATCACGAGAGGCACGGATAGGGTAAATAAAGAAGTCGTTTTCCCCGGGGTGGGGGAGTCCAAAACTACAGGGCATAGGTTTAAGGTGAGAGGGGAAAGATTTAAGAGACCTGAGGGGCAACTTTTCACACGGAGGGTGGTACATGTGTGGAAATGAGCTACCACAGAAAGTGAGGAATGCTGTACAATTATAACATTTAAAATGCATCTGGATGAGCATATGAATATGAGGAGTTGAGGGATCTGGGCCAAACGTTGGCAAATGGGACAAGTTTTATCTAGGATATTTGGTCGGCATGGACAAGTTGGACTGAAGAGTCTGTTTCCGTGCTGGACATCTCTGAGCCTTTTTGCAGCGGAGAGCAGTGCGAGCCGGGCGGACACGAGGTCAGGGCAGAGAGGCAGTTGGGAAGGTGAGTGAGTGCTATTTAAGTCGGTGTGTTCTCAGCCCCAGGTCCTACACAGTAGGACCTCCCTCCCACCCTCCTCCTCTAACCTAATTAAAGAGTCCACAGACTCACAGCAAAAAACAAGGGTTGAGGGAAGTGCCTGGTGAGTAAAGTGCAAGTTTTTGGCGAAGAGGCTCAGTGAGGAGATTACGCCACTGTTGAAGAGGGTGAAGACATGACTGGCAAGCTGATTCAGTGTGCTCCGTGCATGATGTGGGAGGCCAGGGACACTGATGATGTTTCTGGCTCCTATACCTGTGGTAAGTGTGTACACATTCGCTTCTGAAGGAGGTTGCTGCAGCCCTGAAGAAAGAACTAGATGACCTCAGGCTCATCCTAGAGAACGAGAATTTTCTGGACAGGACCTTCAGCGAGGTCATTACACCAAGGATACCTGAAGAGAGAAGGGGAATATCGATGATGAAGGAAGACATGAATGAAGTACAAGAGACCCCTGGGGAAGCACCTATTATAAACAGGCTGACTGTCTTGGAAACTGTCGAGACAGACGACACTGCCAGTCCGAGAGGTGGACAGGTCTGCGAGTCAAAAATTGGTGTAGAGGCAGAGCTGAGAAGTCAGACATCACGGAGAGCTGTGGTAATAGGGGACTCCACAGCGAGAGGGACTGACAGGGGTTTTTGCGGCAACAGGCGAGATTTGAGGATGGTGTGTTGCCTTCCTGGTGCCAGGGTCCAGGACGTCACTGATAGAGTGCAGAGAACCCTCAAGGGTGAAGGTGAAGAGCCAGAGGTGGTGGTGCATGTCGGCACTAATGACATCGGGAAGAAAAGGAGGAGCATTCTACAGCGGGACTTCAGAGAACTCGGAAGAAGGCTGAAAAGCAGGACTTCCAGGGTGGTTATCTACGGTTTGCTCCCAGTTCCTCGGGCTGGAGAGGGCAGGAACAGAGAGATAATGGACTTGATCGTGTGGCTGAGGGACTGGTGCCTGAAGCAAGGATTTAAACTCTTGGATCAATGGGGTATGTCCTGGGGTAAGAATAAATTGTACAAGAAGGTTGAGAGGTGACTTAATTGAAACATATAAAATAATCAGAGGGTTAGATAGGGTGGATAGGGAGAGCCTTTTTCCTAGGATGGTGACGGCAAGCACGAGGGGCCATAGCTTTAAATTTACGGGTGAAAGATATAGGACAGATGTCAGAAGTAGTTTCTTTACTCAGGGAGTAGTAAGGGAATGGAACGCTTTGCCTGCAACAGTAGTAGATTCGCCAACTTTAGGTACATTTAAGTCGTCATTGGACAAGCGTATGGATGTACATGGAATAGTGTAGGTTAGATGGGCTTGAGATCGGTATGACAGGTCGGCACAACATCGAGGGCCAAAGGGCCTGTACTGTGCTGTAATGTTCTACGTTCTATGTTAAGAGGAACAGTTTGCATCTTAATAGGTGGGGGAGCAGCATTCTGGCAGGCAGGTTTGCCACTGCAACACAGGTGTGTTTAAACTAAGTAATGGGGGGTAGGGGCCAAACTGGAAATTTAAGAATCAAGTTAAAGGGAAAGTGAGAATAAGAGAAGTTAAGAAGGACAACAGAATCAACAGAGCAGAAAACTCAAGAAGGGATTGTACAGTCCGGGCAAGTGAAATCGGGATTGATAGGAAGGGTGAGGGGAGAAACAAATTAAAAATATTATGTATGAATGCACGAAGCATAAGAAATAAGGTAGATGAGCTTGAAGCTCAGTTGGAATTTGGCAAGTATGATGTTGTGGGGATAACTGAGATGTGGCTTCAAGTGGACAGAGCCTGGGAAATGAATATTCAAGGATATATGTGCTATCGAAAGGACAGACTGGTGGGCAGAGGGGGTGGGGTGGCCGTGTTGGTGAGGAATGATATTCAGTCCCTTGCGAGGGGGGGGACATAGAATCAGGAGATGTAGAGTCAGTATGGATAGAGCTGAGAAATTCTAAGGGTAGAAAGACCCTCATGGGAGTTATCTACAGGCCACCAAACAGTAGTCAGGATGTAGGGTGCAAGTTGAATCAAGAGTTGAAATTGGCCTGTCGCAAAGGTATCATTACAGTTGTTATGGGAGATTTCAACATGCAGGTAGACTGGGAGAAACAGGATGGTACTGGACCCCAAGAAAGGGAATTTGTGGAGTGCCTCCAAGATGGATTCTCAGAACAGCTTGTACTGGATCCTACCAGGGAGGAGGCAATTCTGGATCTGGTGTTGTGCAACAAACCAGATTTGATCAGGGACCTCAAAGTAAAGGCGCCATTAGGAGGTAGTGACCATAATATGAGAAGTTTTAATCTGCAGTTTGAGAAGGAGAAGGGAGAATCGGAAGTGTCAGTATTGCAGTTGAACAAAGGGAACTATGGAGCTATGAGGGAGGAGCTGGCCAAAGTTCAACGGTACAATACCCTAGTAGGAATGGCAGTGGAACAACAATGGCAGGTATTTCTGGATATAATGCAGAAGGTGCAGGATCAGTTCATTCCAAAGAGGAAGAAAGATCCTAAAGGGAGGCAGGGGCACCCATGGCTGATGAGGGAAGTTAAGGACTGTATAAAGATAAAAGAGAAGAAGTATAACATAGCAAAGATGAGTGGCAAGCCGGAATACTGGGAAGCTTTTAAAGAGCAACAGCGGATAAGTAAAAAGGCAATACGCAGAGAAAAAATGAGGTACGAAGGAAAACTGGCCAAAAATATAAAGAAGGATAGTAAAAGCTTTTTTAAGTATGTGAAAAGAAAAAAATGGTTAAGACTAAAATTGGGCACTTGAAGTCAGAAACGGGTGATTTTATGATGGGGAACAAGGAAATGGCAGAAGAGTTGAATAGGTACTTTGGATCTATCTTCACTAGGGAAGACACAAGCAATCTCCCAGATGCAATAGTGGCTGAAGGACCTAGGGAAATGGATGAACTGAAGGGTATTTATATTAGGCAGGAAATGGTGTTGGATAGACTGTTAGGTTTAAAGGCCGTTAAGTCCCCGGGACCTGATGGTCTGCATTCCAGGATGCATTCTTAAGGAGGGGGCTCTAGAAATCATGGACGCATTGGTAATTATTTTCCAAGGTTCTATAGATTCAGGATCAGTTCCTGCAGATTGGAGGGTGGCAGATGTTGTCCCACTTTTCAAGAAAGGAGGGAGAGAGAAAACAGGAAATTATAGACCGGTTAGCCTGACGTCAGTGGTGGGAAAGATGCTGGAGTCAATTATAAAAGATGAAATTACGACTCATTTGGATAGCAGTAACAGAATAGGTCAGATTCAGCATGAATTTACGAAGGGGAAATCATGCATGACTAATCTTCTGGAATTTTTTGAGGATGTATCTATGAAGATAGATAAGGAAGAACCAGTGCATGTAGCGTACCTGGTCTTTCAGAAAGCCTTTGATAAAGTCCTGCATAGGAGATTGGTGAACAAAATTACGGCACATGGTATTGGGGACAAAATACTGAGTTGGATTGAAAATTTGCTGGCTGACAGGAAGCAAAGAGTAGTGATAAACGGGTCCCTTTCGGAATGGCAGGCAGTGACCAGTGGGGTACCACAAGGTTCGGTGCTGGGACCGCAGCTGTTTACGATATATATTAATGATATAGACGAAGGCATTACAAGTAATATTAGCAATTTTGCTGATGACACAAAACTGGGTGGCAGTGTGAAATGTGAGGAGGATGTTATGAGAACACAGGGTGACTTGGACAGGCAGGGTGAGTGGACAGATGCATGGCAGACGCAGTTTAATGTGGATAATTGTGTGGTTATCCACTTTGGTGGCAAAATCAGGAAGGCAGATTACTATCTAAATGGAGTCGTTAGGTAAAAGGGAAGTACAACGGGATCTAGGTGTTCTTGTACATCAGTCAATGAAAGCAAGCATGCTGGTACAGCAGGCAGTGAAGAAAGCTAATAGCATGCTGGCCTTCATAACAAGAGGAATTGAATAGAGGAGCAAAGATGTCCTTCTGCAGCTGTACAGGGCCCTGTGAGACCGCACCTGGAGTATTGTGTGCAGTTTTGGACTCCAAATTGGAGGAAGGACATTATTGCTATTGAGGGAGTGCATCGTAGGTTCACAAAGTCAATTCCCAGAATGGCAGGACTATCATATGTTGAAAGATTGGAGCGACTAGGCTTGTATACACTTGAGTTTAGAAGGATGAGAGGGGATCTGATTGAGGCGTATGAGATTATTAAGGGATTGGACACTCTGGAGGCAGGAAGCATGTTTCCGCTGATGGGTGAGTCCAGAACCAGAGGACATAGTTTAAAAATAAGGGGTAGGCCATTTAGAACAGGGTTAAGGAAAAACGTCTTCACCCAGAGAGTGGTGGATACATGGAATGCTCTGCCCCAGAAGGCAGTGCAGGCCAATTCTCTGGATACTTTCAAGAAAGAAATGGATAGAGTTCTTAAAGATACTAGAATCAAGGGTTATGGGGATAAGGCAGGAACAGGATACTGATTGTGGATGATCAGCCATGATCATAACGAATGGTGGAGCTGGCTCGAAGGGCCGAGTGGCCTACTCCAGCGCCCATTGTCTATTGACTATGACACTTTTTGTTCAAGAAAAGTTTCTTCAATATATAAATGTTCCTACTCGAGGATGAACAAAATGTGACCTTCTCTTGGGTAATAAAGCAGGGCAAGTGACTGAAATGATAGCTGGGGAACACTTTGGGTCCAGTAATCATAATTTTATGAATATTAAAGTGTTTGTGGAAAAGGATAAGCCTTCTATGAAAAGGCATGATCATTAAGTTTGTGGATGACACCAAAGTTGGGGGTAGAATGGACAATGAAGATGGTTATCTAAGATTACAAAGGGATTATGATCAATTGGGTCAATGGGCTGAGGAATGGCAGATGGAGTTTAATTTGGATAAATGCAAGGTATTGCACTTTGGTAAAACAAACCAGGGCAGAACTTGTACAAACAAAAGTCTGGCCTTGGACAGTAGTGTAGAACAGAGGGCCCTGGGGGTTCAGGTACATAATTCTTTGACATTTGCTTCACACGTAGACAGGGTGGATAAGAAGGCATTTAACACACTAGCCTTCATTGCTCAAACCTTTTTGTGTATAGAAGCGGGAAAGTCATGTTGAGGTTGGTGGGTATGGGTGGGATGCTCCAAGTGTTGCTGTGGACTCGTTGGGTCGAAGGGCCTGTTTCCACACTAAAGGGATTTATTTTTAAAAAAACATTAATGAGGCCTCTTCTGGGGTACTTTGTTCACTTCTGGCCAGCCTGTTAAGCAAAAGATGTTATTACGCTCGAGATAGTTCAGAAAAGATTTGAGGATGTTGCCAGGAATGGAAGGTTTGATTTGTTAGGAAAAATTGGATAGACTGGGACTTCTTTACACTGGAGTGCAGGAGGTTGAGGGATGTCATTATATTGGTTCAGAAGATCATGAGAGGTACAGGTAAGGTTTATGGCAGGTGTCTTTTCCTAGCTTGGAGAATATCAAGACGAGGGCGGCATATTGTAAAGGGGAGAGAAGAACGATTTTAAAAAAAAAACAAATGAGGGGCAACTTTTTTTTAAAACACAGAGAATGAAGTGGTGGATGTGGTTTACATCATTTAAGACATTTGAATGAGTACATGAATGAGAAATGTTTGGAGAGATCTGGGCCTAACGCAGACTGGTGGGACTAGTTCAGTTTGGGATTATAATTGGTATGAAGCGGTTGGACCAAAGTGTCTGTTCCTATCTTGTATAACGCTGACTCTATCTGTGACTCACATGAGACGGGGGCGAAATTTATTGCTGTGAATACAGAGCTAACTGGCAGATGGGAAATCAAGAGTTGGTCATTTTTTGTGTATCAGCTAGTGAGCACCTTGGTAACGCAGTGTTTGGACCCCAGCTATTCAAAATATATATGAATGGTTTAGATTAAGAAACTTAAATCTCATATCTCCAAGCTTGTAGAATTACATGAAGCTGAGCGAGACAATGAACTGTGAGAAGGATGCAGATATGCTTCAGTGTGATTTGAAGATGTTGAGTGAGTGGGCAAAAATGCAAGGAAGATGAAGAGTAATGTGGAGAAATGGGAGGTGATCCAGCCTGGTTGCAAAAACAGGAAGACAGGTTATTATCTGAATGGCGAGAGGTTGGGAAAGTGGGAGACGAAATAACAATTGGTGTCCTAGTACGCCAGTGACTGAAAATAAGCATACAGGTGCTGCAGGAGGAGGAGAAAGCAAATGGCATGTCGGCCTTCGTAGCGAGAGGATTTGAGTACTGGAGCAGGGACACCTTGCTGAAATTGTACAGGGTCTTGATGACACCACACCTGGAGTACTGTGTGAAGGTTTGGAATGCTTATCTGACAAAGGTTGTTTTGGCTATGGAGGCGATACAACAGAGGTTTACCAGACAGATTCCTGGAATGGCAGAACTGATTTAAGAGGACAAAACTGGATTGGTTAAGACAAAATTCACTGGAGTTTAGAAGGAAAGAGAATCTCACTGAAACCCAATAAAATAAAAAGGACTAACAAGGTAAATGCAGGAAGGATGCTCTCAATAACTGGTGAGTCGGAGTTTAAGGAGATGGGGTAGGTTGTTTCGGACTAAGATGAGGAAATATTTCTTTTCTCAGATTGGTGAGCCCATGGAATTTACTGCCGCACAAATTGATTTGGGCCAAAACATTGAATATATCTGAGAAGAATATAGATGTAGTTCGGAGGGCTAGAGGAATCAAAGGATATGGGTCAAAAGTGGGACCAGGCTTTTGAGAAGAAAAGATCAGCCATGACTACAGGGAATAGCAGAACGGAGTCAAACGTTGTAATGGCCTACTCTTGTTTCTATTTTCCATGTCTTATTCTGTTAAAGGTATGATATAAAAACAAAATGATTGTAACTGACAGATACCTAAGCTACCTCATCACCACTGGACAAAAGTCCTATCCTGTAACTCGTTACCAAACAGCAATCCGGGAGTAGCTTCACCAAACAAGCTGGAGCAGTTCCAAGAAGGTCAAGGAGGTGCAGAGTGAATTTGGAAGCTTCTGGCTTGGCTGTTCTTTCTGATTTTCTTTCCAGTTTTCAAATTGTTGAATGCTGTCAGAAAAGCAAAACAGTATGTAGGAAATAGGCAAATATTTATGGAAGTTTGCTGAAACTGTTTACATTCACTGCTGACTTAGAAATTAGGTAAAGTTTTACACGCCTGTGAACAACTCATTGTCCAAGGATTGCACAAAGACTTGGCATCCATTGTTGGAAACTCCTTAATTGAAGCGACAATTTACATTTATTTTATTTTCTGTTTAAAATGTTCCTTATGTGTGTCTGTCAATCAGTGAGAGTGGACGTTCTGAACAAAGAAGATTGTGTTTAAAATCACATTCATTAGCTTGTCCAGTTGTTTACATTTACTTTGCCCTAGTTATTGTTATTTCTTCTTTCTATAAACTTGATGTCCAAGATCTGTTATTCATAAGGTTTGGTTAGAAACATTTGGATAATTTTGAGCATTATTCAATGTTTTAATCTCCCTGTGTTGTGAATCCAGTGACAGTGAGGCTGTTTTTGTTTTGGGTTGCTGTCCTTATGCTGTAACAAGTATTTGATGATCAATATTAGCACAGAAGCAGAAATTACCTCCAGTGCAGGGCAAATAGCTCCTGACCATGGAAAGATAAAGCTGGAAAATCAGCAGCATTAAACCAGAGAGGGGCAGCAATAGAAACCTCTCATTTAGATACTGTTGGCAGAGATAACAACAAAACACCAAACAAGGCTCAGATACACCCATAATGAGAGGGGGTCAGGGAGGAGGAAGGGGGATGATGAATGGGAAGAGGCAGCAAGCGGGAAGCAGTGGCGACAGGGTGACGTTGGCCGGGGAACAGCAAGGGACGGGGGAGCATCGAGGGGAACAATGGGCCAGGGATTTGTGTAGGGACTCGGGTGAACAAAAAGTCCCAATTTCCAAATTCCCCACTCCACTCAGTTGTTTACCTCCACTTTCTGGTCCGTCCTCTTAGCCTCTTTCATGCTGGCGGCCAGCTCAGTGACAAAGATGTGCACACAAACACTTTTCCATCAATCTCAGTCACTAGCACACAGATATGCATCTTCCAACAGAATACTTTACATACTCCTCAGCAAGCACAATGATTTAATCCAATACCCTTTGTTTTCATCTCTATTCACACCAAAGATAGATAAACAAAGTTAATGAATAAATTAAATAAAAATAAACAAAACAGATCACAGACAAGTTAAGCGGTTACCATGACGCATTGTTTCACAGGTACTCAGCATTGTCAAACCCTCATTCTGGACCATCAACAGCCAAACACCTTTTCTGAGTTCAGAAAACTCTAGCCTTTCTTTCTGTTTGATCATGTCCTGTTCTAGACTTGCTGACCCAGGTAACCTCATTAATGGCCAAAACAGTCTACAGAGTTTTTGATCAAGAATGAACCTGCAGTTAACCTCCGAGCCTTGTCACAAAAACAAACACCAGCTTGTTTATTCTTTTTTAAACGCAAGCTGCTGCCCACAGTCTAACTTTTAATCTTATTTTGTATGTTGTACTCTATATTGTTACTGTAGTGTTTAACTTTTAACTTTATTCTGTCTTTTTGCCGTGTTCTGAAGATCCTGTACCTAGGTACTTGTCCCTAAGATGGTGTCCTGTGTGGCAACATTATACAGTTTTCACTGTACTTCTATGCTTGAGTAGATGTGACAATAAAATATTCAAAATCAAATCAGTCCTGAGATCATCATTCAGCTATGATTCAAAACTTTTTTTTGTTTGTAATCAGTTCTAACACTGCACAGTGGGAAGACCTTTAACCATACAGATTGAGTGAGTGCAACACTACACATGGCGGGGGGGTGGGGGGGGGGGGTGGAGAAGAGAACAGTGAGAGGTGACCCCATCAAAACGAATCAAATTTTGAAGGGGCTCGACAGGGTAAATGCTGAGAGGATCCTTCCTCTCTTTGGAGAGTCTCGGGCCAGAAAGCATTGTCTAAGAATAAAGAGATACCAAATTGAAGCTGAGATGAAGAGAAATTTCTTCTCAAAGGGTTCAGAGGTTTTGTAACATAGTGTCACAGAAAACTGTGGGAGCAAAGTACTTGTATATATACACAAGGCTGAGATAGCTAAATTCTTGATCACTAGAGGAATCAAGGGCTACAGGAAAAGCACTGGAAAGTGGACATGAGGAATGTCAGATTAGCCACAGTCCTATTGACTGGCAAAACAGACTTGAAGGACCAAATAGTCTATTCCTGTACCTATTACATATGGTCTTCCTTTAGACTGTAAAAAGAGCTCTAACCAGTTACACAGCCTGAGTGAGACTGTTGCAGTAAACTGACTGTCGAAAGAGTTTTAACTTAAACTAAAAACAAATACACCACATACAGTTGAGAGATACTATATGGAAGTTCTGTCCATCGGATTTGCATTTACCTGCTCACTTAGCCAGGAGAGACAAAAGATGCCTACACTATGAAGATACTGCGGAAATATCAGGATAATGACAGGGTTACAGTTACGTACCCGAGCTGGCCACCCACTGATGCCGTCATACCAGAGACAGAGCATTCTCCCGTTCCATGAGCAGGGAGGATTCAGTCAGTCATCCAGCTGCTGAAATACCTGCAAATTTACAGGTGAGGTTACATGAGTTGGATAGTTGCTTTTTATCACATCCAGCTTCACCTCCCCTTAAATGTTGCTCTTTTACCGCAGTAACCAAACAAAACTGCAGAACCCCGGATGGAAACCTTGGGACGGAAGAGAAGTGGGAGACCGGAAACGGGGGGGGGGGGGTGCTATGCGCGCCTCCCGCCCCCAAAATACATCTCGAAACTAACTGCGCACGCGTACTCCTACGTCCCGCTGATCCGAGATGGTGGCTGTTGTCTGGGGAGAAGCCTCAGGCTCTCTGCAGTTTAAATTGCAGCAACGGAAAACTCATGTTCGGATCTGGATGTTTAAGTTTGGTAATTATAAATCCTTCTTGCTGTACTATTTTGCCGAACGCTGGTCTACGCCTTTACTTACCGCCTGTGACTGATGGACAAACATTTTCTTTTCGCTGCGCATGCCGAAGTCCTAAATCACTGTCTGACTCTAAATAAACTAGATTAGATTCCCTACAGTGTGGAAACAGGCCCTTTGGCCCAACAAGTCCACACCGCCCGTTGGAGCATCCCACCCAGGCCCATCCCCCTATAACCCACACACCGTAAACACTATGGGGCAATTTAGCATAGCCAATCCACCTAGCCCGCACGTCTTTGGACTGTGAGAGGAAACTAGAGAACCCGGAGGAAACCCACGCTCACACGGGGAGAATGTGCAAACTCCGCGCAGATAGTTGCCCGAGGCTGGAATTGAACCCGGGTCCCTGTTGTTTAGTGCAGTTGTTTATTGCGAACCGAGCGGAGGTGTTCTGCAAAGTGGTCCCCAAACCTCGCTGCGAAGCCTCTTCTAGAAATGCCTAACCTGAAGAACCTCCGCTCGGTTCGCAAGAAACAACTGCACCTCCCAGTCGCGAACCATTTTAACTCCCCCTCCCATTCCTCAGACGACATGTCCATCATGGGCCTCCTTCAGTGCCACAACGATGCCACCCGTAGGTTGCAAGAACAGCAATTCATATTCCGCTTGGGAACCCTGCAGCCCAATGGTATCAATGTGGACTTCACAGGCTTCAAAATCTCCCCTTCCCCCACTGCATCCCAAAACCAGGCCAGCTCGACCCCCTCCCCCCCCTCCCCCCCCTCCTCCCCCCCCCCCTCCTCCCCCCCCCCTCCTCCCCCCCCCCCACTCCTCCCCCCCCCCCCACTCCTCCCCCCCCCCCCCCACTCCTCCCCCCCCCCCACTCCTCCCCCCCCCCCCCCACTCCTCCCCCCCCCCCCCCACTCCTCCCCCCCCCCCCCCACTCCTCCCCCCCCCCCCACTGCATCCCAAAACCACCCCAGCCTGTATCCGCTTCCCTAACCTGTTCTTCCTCCCACCCATTCCTTCCTCCCACCCATTCCTTCCTCCCACCCATTCCTTCCTCCCACCCATTCCTTCCTCCCACCCATTCCTTCCTCCCACCCATTCCTTCCTCCCACCCATTCCTTCCTCCCACCCATTCCTTCCTCCCACCCATTCCTTCCTCCCACCCATTCCTTCCTCCCACCCATTCCTTCCTCCCACCCATTCCTTCCTCCCACCCATTCCTTCCTCCCACCCATTCCTTCCTCCCACCCATTCCTTCCTCCCACCCATTCCTTCCTCCCACCTCAAGCCGCACCTCCATTTCCTACCTACCACCTCATCCTGCCTCCTTGACCTGTCCATCTTCCCTGGACTGACCTATCCCCTCCCTACCTCCTCACCTGTACTCTCCTCTCTACCTATCTTGTTTTCTCTCCATCTTCGGTCCGCCTCCCCCTCTCTCCCTATTTATTCCAGTTCCCTCTCCCCATCCCCCTCTCTGATGAAGGGTCTAGGCCCGAAACGTCAGCTTTTGTGCTCCTGAGATGCTGCTTGGCCTGCTGTGTTCATCCAGCTCCACACTTTGTTATCTAACAACTATTCACCCTCCCAGCCTGATCATTATCAACTCTTTATCTGTCCAAATGCTCTTCTCCCTCTTTAGGCTCTATCCTACCATTTCCTCCCTACCGCATCATCCTCCCCCCACCCTTTTTTTGCGTATAAACTGACGTTTTCCCAGCCACCATCAATTCTGAGGAAGAGTCACCAGACCTGAAATGTTAACTTTTTTTCCTTCAGTGTTGCTGCCAGACCTGCTGAGTTTTTCCAGCAACTTTGTTTTTGTCCCATCAATCACTGCCTGGACGAGTAAAGCATTGTATTTGACACAGAGTAAAGTTCCCCTAACAATGCCATCAACAAAAATGTGAAGGGTAGGTATAATCTGAGGAGAGATAAAGAATTAAACTCTGTCAACTATCCCCTCCAACACCATCACCGCACTACCTCCGAGAAATGAACCAGGTGTGAGTTGCTGCACGGAGTCTAATTAAAGGTGCTTTATCACAGATACATGGGAGTGAGTTTACAGTCTTGATCATTAGGAGGCTGGGGTGGTTGGTGTACAGAATAACAGGTAGTCAGGAGTGATATACAGACTGAAATCTAATTGAGTGGCTTGGGGATGTGTTTTGCATGGAAGCACAGATACCCTGGAGTGAGTTTGAGACTGTAAACTGAGCAATTTGGGGTGGTTTGTGCATAGAATACCAGATGCAAGGGAGTGTGTTACAGCTTGGAATCTAATCGAGGGGTTCAGAATGGTTTATGTACAGAGTCACAGATACATGGAAGCGACTTACAGATTGGAAACTTATTGAGGCATGCTGAGTGGTTTATATTCAGAATAACAGATGCATGGAAGTGATTTACAGATTGGAATCTAACTGAGGGGTTTGAGATCGTTTACGTGGAGAATAACAAAATGACTTGAGTGACTTCCTGGTTGGAATCTAACCAAGGTGTTTGCTAATAGTTTATGAGGAACAACAGATACTCAATGATGAGTTACATGCTAGAATCTAATCAAGGCATTTGATGTGGTTTATATACAGAATTGCGAGGATGAGTTACAGATTGGAATCTGACAGAGGTATTCGGTGTGGTTTATTTTTGAAAAACATACCCAGGAGTGGTACAGACTGGAACCTAATTGAGAGGTGGTTTATGTACAGAGCCATGGAGACATGTAAGTGATTTACAGATTGGAAACTTATCAAGGGTTTTGGTGTGGTCAGAGGTTACGTTGTCAGGAGAGATTACACAAATGAGCCATGTTATCTGTAGAATTCAGAAGGTTAAGGAGATGATGTGATTGAAGTCTTTAAGTTATTAACAGGGCTAGACAGGATTGATAAAGATAACAAGATGGAGAGCTGGATGAACACAGCAGGCCAAGCAGCATCAGAGGATTGGGAAGGCTGATGTTTCGGGCCTAGACTCTTCTTCAGAATCTAATTTCTGAGGAAGGGTCTCAGCCGGAAACGTCACCCTTCCTGCTTTTCTGGTGCTGCTTGGCCTGCTGTGTTTGTCCAGCTCTACACCTTGTTATTTCAGATTCTCCAGTATCTGCAGTTCCTACTATCATTGATAAAGATTAACTATTTTCACTGGTTGGAGATTTGAGACTAAGCAGCAGAATTAGGGGCAGACCATTCAAGAGGGATTTAGGAAGCACTTTGACTTACAAAAGTTGCTAGACATTTGGAATTTTTTTTCAATTAGACTAAATTCCCTACAATGTGGAAACAGGCCCTTTGGCCCAACAAGCCCATACTGCCCCTTGCAGCATCCCACCCAGACTCATCCCCCTATAACCCACACACTATGAACACTATGAGCAATTTAGCATGGCTGATCCACCTAGCCTGCACATCTTTGGACTGTGGGACGAAACTGGAGCACCTGGAGGAAACCCATGCAGACATGGGGAGAATGTGCAAACTCTGCACAGACAGTTATGTGAGGCTGGAATTGAACCCAGGTCCCTGGTGCTGTGAGGCTGCAGTGCTAACCACTGAACCACCGTGCCCCCCACCCCCCTCAACCTCCCACAACCACTTTCTTCCACAAACAGCAGTGGATGCCAGATCAGTTGTTAAGTTTGAATCTGAGATAGATAATTTTACAGAAATGTGGTAAGGGATATGAGCCAAAGAAAGGTATCTGGGGTCAGGCCACAGATCAATTATGATCCCATTGAAAGACCCAACAGGTTTGAGGGGCTGAATGGCCTACTCCTGTTCCCATGTTCCAGACTTAAGATCCCCTCTACATTGTCCTCATCAAACACTCTCGGGACATAAACAACATGGGATTATATACAGAGTAAAGCTCCTTTTACTGTACAAATCAAATACTCCCAGGACAAGGGCGGCATGGGATACGATACAAAGTAAATCTCACTCCACACTGTCCCCATGAAACACTCCCAGGACAGATAAAACATTGCATTTGATATATCCCTGAACTCTCGACTGTGATGAACTGGTTCAACAGTCTCAACAAGAATGGACTTACTCCACAGATTCAACACAAAAGTTCTTTATTTGATTCTCTCTGTTCTATTCTGTTTCTCTACGACATTCCTGCTCCTTAATATCCATATGTATAATCATGCTAATCCCATGTGCAACATCCTGCTCCCAAAGCCAGTGTGTGATCCAGGAGCCTGTCAGTTTCAGGGGGAGGTGAGTCTGGCTCCTGACCCAGCTGTGTGATTGTCCTGTGTTAATCTGACACACATGAATTATTTAAAGGAGCTGTAATGTTTGAAAATCCTAATATTATTTGGTATTCCCTGTGCCCTAATAACTGTTTTGTATTATTGGGTCAAGTACTCCTTCACTTCAGAACATAAATTATTAAATGTTATTGTCTGGATCCTAGTACACAATACACAGAAACCTAATGTGACAATTTCACCAAATATTCGGAGGACAACCGATGGATTGCCAGTTATTACCAGGGGATGGGATTTGGCATTGAGGATGTTTTGCATGATTATACAGGAGATTCTACTGGATAGGTTTGTCTCACTGAGGCAAGAAAGAAATGGTAAGGAGAAGGAACCTTGGATGACAAGACATGTGGAACACCTACTCAAGAGGAAGATGGAAGCTGACGTAAGGTTGAGGAAGCAAGGATCAGACAGGGTTCTAGAGGTCTACGAGGTAGCCTAGAAGGAACTGAAGAATGGACTCGAGATCCAGAAGGGAGTATGAGAAAACCTTGGTGGGTAAGATCAAGGAAAACATCAAGGTGTTCTATGCTTATGTGAAGAACAAGAGGACGGCCAGACTGAGGGTAGGGCCAATCACAGATAGTGAGGGAACTTGCGTGCAGAGTCAGAGGAGGGAGGGGAGGTCCTTAACGAATACTTTGCTTCAGTATTCACCGGTGAGCAGGATCTTGACATTTGTGAGGAAAGCATTGAAACAGGCAAAGATGCTCAAACAGGTTGATGTTAGGAAGGAGGATTGCTAAAAATTTTGAAAAACATGAGGATAGATAAGTCCCCTGGGCTAGACGGGATATACGCAAGGTTACTTCGGGAAGTGAGGCAAGAGATTGCTGCCCCTTTGGGAATGATCTTTGCATCTTCACTGTACACTGGAGTAATTCCAGATGATTGGAGAGTGGAACATGTCATTTTGTGGTTCAAGAAAGGGAATAGGGATAATCCTGGGAATTATGGACTGGTCAGTCTTACTTCTGTGGTAGTCAAATTGTTGGAGAGGATTCTGAGAGATAGTATTAATGATTATTTGGAAAAGTGCAGTTTGGTTAGAAATATTCAGCATGGCTTTGTCAGCGGTAGATCATGCCTCACAAGCCTTATTAAATTATTTGAGGATGTGACAAAACAAATTGATGAAGGCAGAGCAGTGAATATGGTGTATATGGATTTTAGCAAGACATTTGTTATAGAACATAGAACAGTACAGCACAGAACAGGCCCTTCAGCCCACAATGTTGTGCCGACCATTGATCCTCATGTATGCACCCTCAAATTTCTGTGACCATATACATGTCCAGCAGTCTCTTAAATGACCCCAATGACCTTGCTAAGTTATGGTTCCACATGGTAGGCTCATTTAGAAAGTAAAGGAGACATGGGATTCGGGGAAATTTGGCTGTCTGCATACAAAACTGGCTATCCAACAGAAGACAGAGAGTGGTAGTAGATGGAAAGTATTCAGCCTGGACCTCGGTGACCAGTGGTGTTCTGCAGGGATCTGTTCTGGGTCCTCTGCTCTTTGTGATCTTTATAAGTGACTTGGATGAGGAAATGGAAGGGTGGGTTAGTAAGTTTGCTGGTGACACGAAGGTTGATGGAGTTGTGGACAGCTTAGAGGGCTGTTGTAGGTTGCAACGGAACATTGACAGTTTGCAGAGCTGGGCAAAGAAGTGGCAGATGGAATTCAACTTAAGTGTGAAGTGATTCCTTTTGTTAAGGTCAAGTTTGAATGCAGAATACAGGGCTAATGGCAGGATTCTTGGCAGTGTGGAGGAACAGAGGGATCTTGGGGTCCACATCCATAGATCCCTCAGAGTTGCTACTCAAGTTGATAGGGTTGTAAAGAAGGTGTATGCTGTGTTAGCTTTCGTTATCAGGGACATTGAGTTTAAGAGCTGTGAGGTTATGCTGCACTTCTGGTTAGATCACACTTGGAATATTGTGTTCAGTTCTGGTCACCTCATAGGAAAGATGTGGAAGCTTTAGAGAGGGAGCAGAGGAGATTTACCAGGATACTGCCTGGACTAGAGGGCAGGTCTTATGAGGAAAGGTTGACGGAGCTAAGGGTTTTTCATTTGAGCAAAGAAGGATGAGCAGTGCCTTAATAGAGGTGTACAAGATAACGGGAGGCATAGATAGAGTGGATAGTCAGAGACTTTTTCCCAGGGTGGAAAAGATTGTTACAAGGGGACATAATTTTAAGGTGATTTGGAGGAAGGGAGAGGGGAGATATCAGAGGTAGGTTCTTTGCACAGAGAGTGATGGGTGTGTGAAATGCACTGTCGGCAGTGGTAGTGGGGTCAGATACTTTACAGACGTCCAAGCAACTCTTGAATAGGCACATGGAGGATAGTAAAGTGTAGGTTATGCAGGGTAGTTTGGCTTCTTGGAATAATAGGTTGGCACAACAACATGGACTGAAGGACCTGTACTGTGCTGTACTGTTCTATGTTCTATGAGACACAGTCACCATGAACGAACTCAAAAACGTTAACGGATGAATGTGGCAATTTACAGATATTCCAGGAGAGCAGAGAGAAACAGACAAAAGAAAAAAAAAATCAGAATTAGTTTTTTCGGGTCTGGTGACCCTTCCTCAGTTCAGGACAGTCTTCGATTTTAAAAAAAACATTTTCTTGCTGAAAATAGCTAGGCAGGTAAATCATGAATTGGATGTAATGGGTATTCAAATTGAGTGATGTAGGGATGGTCATTACGTGGGTAAAATATTGTCTCATGCAGTATTAAATGAAGAGTGTGATGTTTGTCAGGAAAAATCAGTAAAGAGCCTTTAATTTAGTTAGGAAGCATGGACTGGGAGCAGTTGTTCCATGGTAAGGGAACTATAGACATGTGGAGACGGTTTAAGGAACAGTTGTTGGGAGTGATGAGTAAATATGTCCCTCTGAGACAGGCAAGAAGGGGTAAGATTAAGGAACCTTGGATGACGAGAGCGGTGGAGCTTCTAGTGAAAAGGAAGAAGGTAGCTTCCATAAGGTGGAGGAAGCTAGGGTCAAGTTCAGCTAGAGAGGATTACATGCAGGCAAGGAAGGAGCTCAAAAATGGTCTGAGGAGAGCCAGGAGGGGGCACGAGAAAGGCTTGGCAGAAGGAATCCGGGAAAACACAAAGGCATTTTACACTTATGTGAGGAATAAGAGAATGGTCAAAGAAAGAGTAGGGCCAATCAGGGATAGCATAGGGAACTTGTGTGTGGAGCCTGAGGAGGTAGGGGAAGCCCTAAATGAGTTTTTTGCTTCTGTCTTTACGAAAGAAACCAACTTTGTAGTGAATGAATCCTTTGAAGAGCAGGTGTGCATGCTGGAATGGATAGAGATAGACGAAGCTGATGTGCTGAAAATTTTGTCAAACATTCAGATTGACAAGTCGCCAGGCCCGGATCAGATTTGTCCTCGGCTGCTTTGGGAAGCGAGAAATGCAATTGCTTCGCCACTTGCGAAGATCTTTGCATCCTCGCTCTCCACTGGAGTCGTACCTGAGGACTGGAGAGAGGCAAATGTAATTCCTCTCTTCAAGAAAGGAAATAGGGAAATCCCCGGCAATTATAGACCGGTAAGTCTCACGTCTGTCGTCTGCAAGGTGTTAGAAAGGATTCTGAGGGATAAGATTTATGACCGTCTGGAAGAGCATGGCTTGATCAAATACAGTCAACACGGCTTTGTGAGGGGTAGGTCATGCCTTACAAACCTTATTGAGTTTTTTGAGGATGTGACTAGAAAGGTTGATGAGGGTCGAGCTGTGGATGTGGTGTATATGGACTTCAGTAAGGCATTTGATAAGGTTCCCCATGGTAGGCTCATTCAGAAGGTCAGGAGGAATGGGATACAGGGGAACTTAGCTGCTTGGATACAGAATTGGCTGGCCAACAGAAGACAGCGAGTGGTAGTAGAAGGAAAATATTCTGCCTGGAAGTCAGTGGTGAGTGGAGTTCCACAGGGCTCTGTCCTTGGGCCTCTACTGTTTGTAATTTTCATTAATGACTTGGACGAGGGAATTGAAGGATGGGTCAGCAAGTTTGCAGACGACACAAAGGTCGGAGGTGTCGTTGACAGTGTGGAGGGCTGTTGTAGGCTGCAGCGGGACATTGACAGGATGCAGAGATGGGCTGAGAGGTGGCAGATGGAGTTCAACCTGGATAAATGCGAGGTGATGCATTTTGGAAGGTCGAATATGAAAGCTGAGTACAGGATTAAGGATAGGATTCTTGGCAGCGTGGAGGAACAGAGGGATCTTGGTGTGCAGATACATAGATCCCTTAAAATGGCCACCCAAGTGGACAGGGTTGTTAAGAAAGCATATGGTGTTTTGGCTTTCATTAACCGGGGGATTGAGTTTAAGAGTCGTGAGATCTTGTTGCAGCTCTATAAAACTTTGGTTAGACCGCACTTGGAATACTGCGTCCAGTTCTGGTCGCCGTATTATAGGAAAGATGTGGATGCTTTGGAGAGGGTTCAGAGGAGGTTTACCAGGATGCTGCCTGGACTGGAGGGTTTATCTTGCGAAGAGAGGTTGACTGAGCTTGGTCTCTTTTCATTGGAGAAAAGGAGGAGGAGAGGGGACCTAATTGAGGTATACAAGATAATGAGAGGCATAGATAGAGTTGATAGCCAGAGACTATTTCCCAGGGCAGAAATGGCTAGCACGAGGGGTCATAGTTTTAAGCTGGTTGGTGGAAAGTATAGAGGGGATGTCAGAGGCAGGTTCTTTACGCAGAGAGTTGTGAGAGCATGGAATGCGTTGCCAGCAGCAGTTGTGGAAGCAAGGTCATTGGGGTCATTTAAGAGACTGCTGGACATGCATATGGTCACAGAAATTTGAGGGTGCATACATGAGGATCAATGGTCGGCACAACATTGTGGGCTGAAGGGCCTGTTCTGTGCTGTACTGTTCTATGTTCTATGTTCTATGTTCTAATTTAAATGGTGATATGTTGCAGAACTCTCAGATGCAGAGTGATGTGGGTGTCCTGTGATATGAATTACCTCACATTGAGTTAACCTGCAGGAGCAGCAAGTGACGAGGAATGCAAAGGCATTGTAGATCATCAGTGAGTGGGCCAGCAGATTTAGACAATAGACAATAGGTGCAGGAGTAGGCCATTCAGCCCTTCGAGCCAGCACCACCATTCATTATGATCATGGCTGATCATCCACCACCAGTATCCTGTTCCTGCCTTATCCCCATAACCCTTGATTCCAGTATCTTTAAGAGCACTATCCATCTCTTTCTTGAAAGTATCCAGAGAATTGGCCTGCACTGCCTTCTGGGGCAGACCATTCCATTATATCTGCCACTCTCTGGGTGAAAAAGTTTTTCCTCAACTCTGATCTTCACTGCCTGCTGTACCTGCATGCTTGCTTTCATTGACTGATGTACAAGAACACCTAGATCCCGTTGTACTTCCCTTTTACCTAACGACTCCATTTAGATAGTAATCTGCCTTCCTGTTCTTGCCACCAAAGTGGATAACACCACATTTATCCACATTAAACTGCATCTGCCATGCATCCGTCCACTCACCTAGCCTGCCCAAGTCACCCTGTATTCTCATAACATCCTCCTCACATTTCACACTGCCATCCAGCTTTGTGTCATCAGCAAATTTGCTAATATTACTTTTAGTGCTTTCATCTATATCGCTAATGTATATTGTAAACAGTTGTGGTCCCAGCACCAAACCTTGTGGTACCCCACTGGTCACCGCCTGCCATTCCAAAAGGGACCCGTTTATCACTACTCTTTGCTTCCTGCCAGCCAGCCAATTTTCAATCCAAGTCAATATTTTGCCCCCAATACCATGTGCCCTAATTTTGCTCACCAATCTCCTATGTGGGACTTTATCAAAGGCTTTCTGAAAGTCCAGGTACACCAGATCCAATGGTTCTCCCTTGTCCACCTTCATAGTTACATCCTCAAAAAATTCCAGAAGGTTAGTCAAGCACGATCTCCCCTTCATAAATCCATGCTGACTCTGACCTATCCTGTTACTGCTATCCAAATGAGTTGTAATTTCATCTTTTATAATTGACTCCAGCATCTTTCCAAGAACTGACGTCAGGCTAATCGGTCTGTAATTTCCTGTTTTCTCCCTCCCTCCTTTTTTGAAAAGTGGGACAACATTAGCCACCCTCCAATCTGCAGGAACTGATCCTGAATCTATAGACCAATGAAACATGATTACCAATGCATCCACGATTTCTAGAGCCACCTCCTTAAGTACCCTGGGGTGCAAACCATCAGGTCCCAGGGACTTATCAGCCTTCAGACCTAACAGTCTATCCAACACCATTTCCTGCCTAATATAAATTCCCTTCAGTTCATCCATTACCCTAGGTCCTTCAACCACTATTACATCTGGGAGATTGCTTGTGTCTTCCCTGGTGAAGACAGATCCAAAATACCATTCAGCTCTTCTGCCATTTCCTTGTTCCCCATAATAAATTCACCCGTTTCTGTATTCAAGGGCCCAATTTTAGTCTTAACCATTAGTTTTCTTTTCACATACTAAAAAAGCTTTTTCAGTCCTCCTTCATATTTTTGGCCAGTTTTCCTACGTACCTCATTTTTTCTCTGCGTATTGCCTTTTTAAGTTATCTTCTGTTGCTCTTTAAAAGCTTCCCAGTCCTCAGGCTTGCCACTCATCTTTGCTATGTTATACTTCTTCTCTTTTATCTTTATACAGTCCTTAACTTCCCTCATCAGCCACGGCCGCCCCTGCCTCCCCTTGGGATCTTTCTTCTTCTTTGGAATGAACTGATCCTGCACCTTCTGCATTATATCCAGAAATACCTGCCATTGTTATTCCACTGCCATCCCTGCTAAGGTATTGAACCATTGAATTTTAGCCAGGTCCTCCCTCATAGCTCCATAGTTTCCTTTGTTCAACTGCAATACTGACACTTCCGATTCTCCTTTCTCCCTCTCAAATTGCAGATTAAAACTTATCATATTATGGTCACTACCTCCTGATGGCTCCTTTACTTTGAGGTCCCTGATCAAATCTGGTTCGTTGCATAACACCAGATCCAGAATTGCCTCCTCCCTGGTAGGCTCCAGTACAAGCTGTTCTAAGAATCCATCTTGGAGGCACTCCACAAACTCCCATTCTTGGGGTCCAGTACCATCCTGATTCTCCCAGTCTACCCACATGTTGAAATCTCCCATAACAACTGTACTAATACCTTTGCCACAAGCCAATTTCAACTCCTGATTTCAATTTGCACCCTACATCTTGACTACTGTTTGGTGGCCTGTAGATAACTCCCATTAGGATCTTTCTACCCTGAGAATTTCTCAGCTCAATCCATACTGACTCAACATCTCCTGATTCTATGTCCCCCACCCCTCGCAAGGGACTGAATATCATTCCTCACCAACAGAGCCACCCAATGCCCTCTGCCCATCAGTCTGTCCTTTTGATTTACCCACCATTCCTGTCAGCCCTCGAGAAGTTGGCAGTGAGCAGCCTTATTGAACTGCTGCATTCTAGAAAACTAATTTTTTGGAGAAATGGAACATGGCAGAAATTAAACTTTCTCTTTTCCTGCTCCCAGTTTACCATTTAGCCATTCAGTTCCTACTGAGTTCGAGATTGGAATCTCACTGATGGTCTCAAAGTACATACGTAGAATAACACAAGGGGGAATGAGTTACCAACTGGAATCTAATCAAGGAGATTGGGGTTTTACATAGAACATAACGTACCGGGGATTGACTTACAGTCTGAAATGTAACTGAGGGATTTAAGGTTGTAGATGGAGAATAATAGGATCACAGACTAGAATCTAAACAAGGGGTTCAGGGTGGTTTATATCTGGAATACACGAGAGTGAACTATGGACAGGAATCTAAGCAAGCGGTTTGAAGTGGTTTTTGTATGGACTCGGATACATGGGAGTGAGTGAGTGAGTGAAATGTTATTGAAGTGTTTAGGGTGGTTTATATATAGAATATCAGCTATATAGGAATGAGTTAGAGACTGGAATCTAATTGAAGGATATGTTCGCAAAACCTAACAGGGTCTGCAGAAAAACAGGAGAGGAGAAAGAGAGAGACAAGGGAATAAAAAAAATGAAGAAAATGTGGGAATGACGAGACAGGAATAAAAAGAAAAAGAAAAAAAGTGTGGAAAAGAACAGAGATAAAGGCAGTAAGATGAGGTTAGAGAATGGATTAAAAAAAGACAACACAAAAAAAGGGCATGGGTGAAAAATAAATCGTGAGAAAGAACAGAGACAGTTCAGGGTTAGAAATACGAAAGAAAGAAAGAGACAGTGTAAAAGACAGGTGGAGACAAACACAGGCAGAGACCAAGACAGAGACAGACAAGCAAAAAAAGTCAGAAAGAAACAGACAAGAGTTAGGGAAGAACCAGGAGAAATCAGGGAGGGGCAAGTCCTGTCCTGGTGAAGGGTGTAAACATGAAACAGCAACGTTTCTGCTCTTCTGATGCTGCCTGACTTTGTTTCCCTCCAACTCCACACCGTATTGACACAGACTCTCATCTGCAGTTCTTGGGGATACTCACCATTCCAGTGGGTCCCACCTCCTTCAATGGTTTCTCACTCCCTATCTTCCACAAGGTACAAGCCCTGCTCCTGAGGTTTGCTTCAGGGAGATGGTAAGGTGAGATTCCAACAGTACCTACATTCTCTCTTACACAGATGCAGAAACAGACAGAAACCCTCTGATACTCAGCTCCTGTTGTGTGCATATGACAAAGGGAACTATGGTTGCCAGTACCTACTTTAAATACCTTCAGGTCTGTCACTCAGACTTTTCTCCACCCAAATCCCTCTAGGTATGGAGATCAACAGGCAATTTTGAGATTAAAAGGGGGAGGGAAGAGTTGAGGGAGAAAGCAGCAGCTCAGTGGTCTAGTCCAGACTGCTTCTGTCTGCCCCTCTCCTCCCTACCTCTTCACCTCACACACTGGCCCCAGATTTAAAATCCACACAGAGACAAAGCTGCAGTTTCAAACCAGTAGCAGCCACAACACACAGGTTCATTTCAACAGTGGAACACAGGCTTCTGCAACCAATGGGCACACTTATTCCACAAGATAACACAGGATTTCACACAGATCAACATGAAGTACAAGTGGGACTAAAACGAACAAGTCACCAAGCTTACTTTTAATGAGTCTGAGAATTCTACAGATGAATCAATCCATTTTACAAACAAACAAAGTGATTACACAGATCTATTGTACAAATTAACATGTTTATTGTATGAAGGATTTATTAAACAGATCAACACTTATGAATTACTGAGAGAGTATTTGTGTCTCTATATGGATGTTTTTGGGTGTCTGTGTTTCTCTCTCTGTTTGAAAGTGTGTTCGTGTGACCTGTCTACATGTGTGTCTGTATACTTAATCTCATTTTGTGCTGTGTATGCGCACCCAGTTCTGCCTGCAATGGGATATACTTTGAAGGAGAGTATGAATCAAAATCACAGCGCATCTCTCTCATGTTTTAAGTGACAATGCCAACATCTACTGACCTCCCCAAATTACATCACAAAGTTACACATATTTCACTGTTCCACTGCATCTCCTTCGTGGCCCTCCGGGGTTGGATCAATCCACATTCACATTGATCACTCAGTCCTCCAGGGATTGGATCAAAGTTTCATTAAGAGCAACAGCAACCGACACTTGCCCTGCAGTCACTTGTGAACTCATTGGTGTGTCAGCAGTGGGATGCCTGAGTAAATACTTTCCCATGAGGGAGCAGGTAACAACTTCTCACCAGTGTGTATTTGTTGGTGTCTCAGAAGGTTTTTTGAATTCACAAACTGTTTTCCCACACACGCAGCAGAGGAGTGGTCTGTCCCCAGTGTGAATGTGTTGGTGTGTCAGAACTTCACGTCTCCACTTAAAGCTCTTCTCACAGTGAGAACATTTGAAAGGTCTCTCATCAGTGTGAGCCAGTTGGTGTGCCCTGAGATTGGATAACAGAGAGAATGCCTTGCCACACTCAGAGCAGGGGAATGGCCTTTCCCCAGTGTGAACTCACTAGTGTATCTGTAGGTACAATGAGTCACTGAATCCCTTCCCACACTCTGGACAGAAAATTGGCTTCGCCGAAGTGTGAACTCACTGGTATCTCAGCTGGTAGGCTGACTGAGTATATCCCTTCCCACAGTCTCAGCAGATGAATGGCTTCTCCCCTGTGTGAACCTGCCAGTTTGTCAGAAGGTTGGATGAGTCTCTGAATCCCTTCCACACTCAGGGAAGAAGAACAACCTCACCCCAGTGAGTGTGTTCATGTTTCAAAAGGTCAAAATCCCGTGTGAATCCCTTCCAACAAACAGAGCAGGTATATGGCCTCTCCCCAACGTGACTTTGTCAATGAGTTTCCAGTTGGGATGGGTATTTGAATTCCTTCCCATAATCTGTACATTTCCGAAGTTCCTCTGTGGTGCACGTGTCCTCATATCTCTCTCCATACTGCATGATTAGGTGACTCCTCATCCGTACCCAGGACTAAGATAGATTTTGTACCCGCGATGAACAGTGTGCTGTTATTTAGGATGTGTGACTGGTTCAAGACTTGTCCACAGTCTGTTCACTGAAACACTCATTAGGTGGATGATTGTGGTTCATTTCCAGTCACACTAACATTTGAAATCTTTTCACACAGAAATATGTAGAAAAACCAATGGTTTTCAACTCCTGATGATTTGAGTCACTCTCAGATCTTGATAGGATGTTTATTTGGAATCCTTGCGAATAAATGCACCTCTGTGATTCTCTGTAAAGCAAAGTTGAATCAGGAAAAGGTGAGTATGAGAAAGAGACCTGTTCAAGACACTTAAGGAGATAGTGAAATGGAGCGCATTGAATTTGGTAATTTGTGTGAAAGACACTCAAATAGAGACCATGAAAAGTTACTGGATTGTCATAAATACTCAACTTGTTCATTAATGAGACCAACTGCTTGTCCTAGACTTTCACAAGACTCAGCCATCAATGGGAAGAGAGACAGTGGTATACTTATATAATGGTATACTTAAGGACACGATTTACTCCATTGGCATCACAGGAGTAACACTGACAGATCATCACTCCAAGAGATGGTGCTAGGAGTAAAATCCAGCAACTTCTCCTCGCGCTGCACTATGGTTGAAAATGAAACATCAAAAAGTGACCTACACAGGAGGCCATGGACCCATCTCTGCATTCAACTGCCACTCTGATGTAAAACAGCTCTTTAACTGATTCACCTGTGGTTCGAGACTGGCCTCTGGGAGTAGTCCCTTACAACAGATACAAGCATGGGGTTGCAGGAAATTTGCAAGGAAGTGAAAGTACTGCGAATCGTCACCAGCTCATGCAGTGTCAGGGGGTAGGGGCGAGGGTGCAACTTCCAGAACATTGATGTTCAGTTTTCAGCTGCTCCAAAACCTTTCAGTCCAGGAGAGAAAAATGTTTCTCCAGCTTTGAATTTGCCGTGTGTAACTCCTGTCACTCCAACACCTTCCCACCGCCCGCTTTTCGGTAAAAAGAATTTCCTGGGCTCGGTACAAACGAAGGTCCAGGAGTTTCTAATCTGGCTACGGACAACTTTGACCGTGTACCAGTACCCCCTCCGTCTAAAATTTTTTTTTACGTACGTGTGGATATTACCTATTTAAGAACCGGACAGCTCTTGGACCTTGCCTCACCCATCAGTCCCCTACTGGAAATTATTCGGTTCCGTTCGTGGTGAAAACTAGCAGCTTTTCCGCCATCTCTAAGTCAAACTGATACAAGTTTTAAAAAGAAACACGCATACAAGACCTGGGACTGTCATCCTCATCGAACCTCCACATACCTGTCCGCCTGTCTTTCTACAGTGGGTTTTAGGAACAATCCCTGAAAGAAACACGAACAAAATGGTGGTAGTCTGCAACAACAGAGAAAATGCCGAAAATCCTCCCTACTCAGACGGTACCGGTGGACAGAAAGTGGACATTCTAGTTCAAGTACTTTCACTCCGCAATAACCAGCCTCTCCGTCGTGTCCTATACCTTCACTGCAAAAAGCTCTGTCCTGGGTTCTGTGAGACGCTAAGACTCAGTCATTGAGGTCACATTCGGCTTCCGAAAGGCGCACCCCGCAAAAGAAAAGTCTGCTTCCGAGGTGCGGCCTTTTGGCGTTTGCGCAGTAATGCTCTGGTGATGGATTAAGGCAGCAATTAATGCCATTTGGTCTTGCCATTTCACCATTGGCAGTAACTTTCCTCACGATAAATGAAGACCAGACGATGGACAGACGTTTCTTTCTCGGATCCTCAACGGTAAAAAAATACAAAATCCAAGACAGCCAGATGTACAGAGCATGTGAGGCAGTATCTGGTTAGAGAAAATACAGTGAATCATTTGAGTCCAGTTACCTTTCAGCAAATTTTATATATCTATTCGTTTTTAATTTTATACTTTGATCTCTCTGTGATCGCGCATTCTGGTGATGCAATGGCGTATGTTTTACCCAGAATGCCCTGCGAAGGCGACAATGTCTGATTCACATTGAAGGAGTAAATGCGCAGCTGCAATACCGGGTCACGGTTGCGAACATGAGCGCCTGCAGGCTGACGAGAACATGGTGTCGTGAGCATGCGTACTGATGGTCCGGAAGCAGGAAGGGAGACTGTTGTTCTTCTCCTGGGCAGACAGTGATGGCTCCTGGAAACTCCTTTCGCAGGGGTGAAAGGAAGGAGTAGGGGACCATTTCCAGACAGGAAACCTTTTCTTCGAGGAATGTTTTACTGGAGCCATGTGGGTGAGTCTTTCTAATCCCTGTCTTACTCTCCTGATGTCAGTGGAACGTAGTTCGCTGCGAACGTTAGGCTGCACTCCTTTCTTCCTCCTTTCTTTTATTTCCCATCCTAAATTGTGTCAGCCTGAGCTCAAAGCTTCAGACCCTTGAGGTTCGATATTATCTCGAGTGAGACTGTTGGGCACTGGCTCAGCTCCTTGGATTCAGAGATGCAGAGCTGGGGAAGATTATAGAGATAGCCATTTACCTGACTACGATGGAGAACTGGCGTTTTAAAATTGAGCTGCTGCTCAATATCAGAAGCCTATGTGGGTCAGCAGACACTGAAATCATAGGTTAACTGGACTTGGTGTGAGGGAGGCTATAGCCAGCAGTGACCTGGAATCAAACAATATCATTGGACCTGAAACACTGACTCTGCTTTCTCTCCATAGATGCTGCCAGACCTGTTGAGGTTCTCCGTCAATTTTTGTTTTTGTTTTTGTTTCAGATTTCCAGCATCTGCAGTCATTTGTTTCTTCTTTGATTAGTAATCTGGGTGATCTGAGATTGATGGAGAATAGACTGAGCGCTGACAAGTACATAATGTAATTTTCAGAAGATGCGCTAAGGTGGGATAGAGCCAGACACTATTCCTGAGGATGTAATGACATGGTCATACTGATAGTGTAGACATGTAGTTGGAAGCTACATTTTGGAGGCAAATTATTCACCAAGCTTTCAAGGAGCCTGGTTTAGTCTTGCACTTTTGGCAGGAAGAGGTGGCTGGAGAGTAGTGTTAACAACAGAGGTTGAAGACACTGGCTTGAATGACTTTATTTATTTATTTAATTAATTATTTAATGTGCAAAATTTCTAAGTATCTAGAATTCAAGGTTGGAAAAGTCAAGACAGTGTAAACATAGGGAGAAACTTCAGGACAATGATATTTCCATGAAGCTGCATTTTGTTTCATGATTATAGATTTGGCAGGTTCTGTCAAGCATCTTCTTGTGTTAATGACACCTAAAATGTCCACCCTTTTCTCCCTGTCTCCTCGCTCTCAGTCTCTATCACGCTGTCTTTCCTGTTTCGGGTCCCGAGTCATCCATAAGCCCAAGCCAGGAAGAGGGGTTCCTTCACTAAAGGAGATTGTTGAACCAGTGACAATCCATCCATATCCATGCCCATTAATTCCTAGTTTTGACCCCACAACCTGCCTTTGTGATTTTGTGGCTTCTCACTCCCTCCCATTTTTTATTGACCAGTTACATAAGATACTGGATTGGCATAATTTGCAGACAGAAGTTTCAACCATGCATGACGTCACATCAAAATTGAAGAGTAACCCAATTTCTCAGAACCCAAACACCACCTTGAATTATGAACATGAAAGGCTATAGCACATTCACAGTAGAAAGTGTACACGTGCTGTGTGTATGGGTCAGGTTTCAAGCAATCATCTGGCATGTCCATGCACAAGCGCAGGCACATTAGGGAGAACATGTGGAATGTGGGGATAGTGGGAAAGAATTCAATTCCCACCAAACCAGAATTTTATCTGTATATTCACACGAGGCGAGGCTACTCACCTGTTCCCAATGTCGGAAAGGATTCACTCACTCATTTCGTCTGCTGAGATATAAGTGAAATCACACCGTGGAAGTTCTGAGGTCCAAATGTCCCATGAATGTGTTCACACTTATCAGAGACCATTCAGGTGTTCCCACTGTGGGACTGGCAATCAGATAAACTCACTCGCTTGTATTGATGAGAGTCCATTCCGCTGCTGGGCATGTGGACAGGGAATTTAGTCAGACATCCACTCTGCTCAGACACCAAAAAATTCACAAGTAACTGCAGCGAATGGATTTTTCAGTTAATCACATCCGGGCTGACCCACGGTCATTGTGTTCTATTTGTACTGGTGTTCATTCAGTCCAATCCAGTCACAGATGCTGATATTTTGGATGAAAGTAGAATACAGTCACTTTACGTTTGTGTTTTTAATTTCTCTTACACAGGATCACTCATTTTCAAGGGCAGGCACCCTCCATTTTCTGCTTATCCCTCCCCTCCAACAGCTGGAGAATTGAAGCCAGCCGTAGTGGAGGGAGGGTGAAAACTGGGGGAAGAGAAAAGAAATGCTGGAATTGAGTTTGAATTTCGACCCAGGGAGAAGTTGTGGGCAGGGATTTACAGCTTTGGCAGAACGAGCGAAGAAAAACTGTTGTGTAGTAACTAGAATTGTGTCCTGAGTTTGTTTTGTGCCTCTTTTCTAGGGTATAAAGGAAGATCCACACAAAGTGAACCAAACAAAACTTCTCATCAAGGTATGAAATATTTACTGGATTCAACATGAGCTGAACTTCATTGGCCTTTGAATGTATTTGGGAGAAGTTGTTTGTGGAAGATTTCAAACATCTGTATGGCTGAGAACAAAACTCACACCTGCCCAAATGGTGTGTTCTAGCCTCCTGACATTGGAAAGAGCTTTTCAGCCTGAAAAGAAATCACACCATTCCCAGTGGGGAGAAACCACACTTGTGTTCCGTGTGTGGTCCAGGCTTCAATTATTCATCCAAACTGGAGAAACACAGGGATACCATGGAGAAACCGTGGAAATGTGAGGACTGTGGGAAAGGATTCAGTTATCCATCCCGGCTGGAGCGCCATCGGCGCAGCCACATTGGGGATGACACCATGGAGAAACCATGGAAATGTGAGGATTGTGGGAAAGGATTTTATTATCCATACCAGCTGGAAAATCATCGCCACAGTCACTCAGGGGAAAAGCCGTTCATCTGTTCAGAATGTGGCAAGGGATTCACTGTGTCCTCCCACCTGCTGTTACACCATCGAGTTCACACCGAGGAAAGGCCTTTCAGCTGCACTCACTGTGGAAAGAGGTTTTCGTGTTCGTCCAACCTCATTGTACACCAGCGAGTGCACACTGGGGAAAAACCATTCAGCTGCTTGGAATGTGGGAAGGGATTCAGCCAGTTGTCGGGTCTCCAGTCACACCAGCGAACTCATACTGGGGAGAGGCCATTCACCTGCTCTGTGTGTGGGAAGGCATTTGCTCTGTCTTCCAACCTGCTGTCACATCAGAGAGTTCACACTGAGGAGAGGCCATTCACCTGCACATCCTGTGGGAAAAGGTTCAGGTCGTCATCCAACCTCAGTGCACACCAGCGAGTTCACACTGGGGAGAGGCTGTTCACCTGCTCTGTGTGTGGGAAGGAATTGACTAATTCATCCAGCCTGCGGTCACACCAGCGAATTCACAGCGAGGAGAAGCCATTCAGCTGCACTCACTGTGGAAAGAGATTCAGGCAGTCATCCACCCTCACTGCACACCGACGCACTCACACTGGAGAGAGACCATTCACCTGCCCTGAGTGTGGGAAGGGATTCACTCAGTCTGGCAGCCTGCATTTACATGAACTGTCTCACACTGGAGAGAAGCCGTTTCCCTGCTCCGTGTGTGGGAAGGGATACACTCGGTCATCCCATCTGCTGACACATCAACAAGTTCACGTGCTAGTACAGGGTTTGGATTCTGCTGTGACTGCTGCTGTTAATCACACCCAGGATGATTGATAGCCTGATAACAGATGGTTTGTTAACATCTGTAACTGACTGGAGCTTAATATTCTGGATGTGTCGCTGATTTTTCAGTGTTGCACGGTCTCCTTTTAAAACACCACCTGTGATCTTTCCCCAATTACACCACTGTTCCGAACTTCTGCTTTAACTTTTCATTGGTATAAAATCTACAATTCAGTGTTCAAGACATTCTACTGATATCAAGAAAGTGCTGATTAATTCGTGCTGACAATTCTTACTGACTTACACATTCTTCATAGTGACTCCTTCATTATGGACTGAAATTATCAAGGAACATGAAGCAGCTTACTAAAATATTTTCCAGGCCCATCAATAAATGCTTCATAAATTAACATTGATATTGAAGAAGTTTGGAAGTCGCTGGATTAAATAACTCATGTCACAATTATCAATATTAGGAAAATGTGGAGCTCATAACAAAGACTGGTTTCGGACCTGCTCACCAGAGGTAGCAAATGTCATTGAAGCCAATTCCAAAGCCTTCTCAACATAAACCCAACAACTAGAACACTGAGGTAACAAGGTGTAGAGCTGGGTGAACACAGCAGAACAAGCAGCATCAGAGGAGCAGGAAGGCCAACGTTTCCGGCCTAGACCCTTCTTCAGAAACTAGAACATTATCACTTGGAATGAGCAAAGACAGTCTTGTATACTGCAGGGAGATACAGTACAAATAAACATTGGGTCAATCTAAGCTTTGAAATCCAAACTGCCATCGCGGATTGAAATCTACCTGCAGTGTGCAATACCATCGAGAGAGAACTCTGAAAAACCATCACTGACATTACCCCTGCTTGAAGTCAACAGACAGTGAAGTACGCAGGGAGGCAAATTGACAGAAGCGCCACACGGTTGAATATTACTTTGAGTAGTACTATGAGACAGATATCTCCCAATCTCCATTTGGTACTTCCTTGCAGTTTCCTGTCATGAATGAGTTGAATGCCGATCCCTCCTCAACTGATCTGAAAATGGCCATTTGTTGGATTGAGCGAACATTTGTAATTACACAAAAATGAAATGTTTGTCAAAAGCAATAGTTGGTCTACCCAGGCAGAAACGGGAGAATTTTTAATGGGAAATAAAGAAACAGCAAAGAATCTGTCTTCTTAGAGGAAGATACAAGAACAAAAACAAAGTTGCTGGAAAAGCTCAGCAGGTCTGGCAGCATCTGTGGAGGAGAAAACAGAGTTAACGTTTTGGGTCTGGTGACCCTTCCGCAGAGCACACCGGACCCGAAATGTTAACTGCGTTTTCTCCTCCACAGATGCTGCCAGACCTGCTGAGCTTTTCCAGCAACTTTGTTTTCATTCCTGACTTGCAGCATCCACAGCTCTTTTGGTTTTTATTTGGAATATACAAGAAGTCTCCCAGAAATAATTAATATGGAAAGTTCTAGTATTAGTACAAAGTAGAATTGGAGAAATTAATGGGACTGAAAGTTAAGAAATTGCCAGGACCTTCATTGTCAAATGTTGAAGTGATGGCTCTAGAGATAGTAGATAAATTGGTATTTGTCTATTAAAATGCAGGACATATACATTTAATGTTAAAGTCCTGGCGAGTGTTGCTGAACAAAGAGACTTTGGGGTGCAGGTTTTCTATCCTTAAAATTAGAGTTGCAGGTAGATAGGATAGTGAAGAAGGCAAATTTGATATGCTTTCCTTTGTTGGTCAATGCATTGAGTTTAGGAGTTGAGAGGTCATGTTGCAACTGTAGAGGACATTGATTAGGCTGTTTTTTGAATACTGTGTTCAATTCTGGTCTCCCTGCTGTAGAAAAGATGTGAAACTTGAAAAAGTGCAGAAAAGATTTACACGGGTGTTGCCAAGGATGCAGGGTTTGAGCTAAAGGTAGAGGCTGAATCTGGCTGGGGCTGTTTTCCCTGGAGTGGCGGGTGACCTTTATAGGGGATTATAAAATTGTGACGGACATGGATTGGGTGTCAAGGTCTTTGCCTTGTTCTGGGGATATCCAAAACTTCAGGTCGTAAGTTTAAGGTGAGAGGGAAAAAATTTAAACAGGACCTAAGGAGCAACGTTTTGTCACAGAGGATAGTGCATGCGTGGAATGAGCTGTCAGAGGAAGTAGTAGAGGCTGGTACAATTACAACATTTAAAAGGCATCTGGATGGGTATATGAATAAGAAGGGATTAGAGGGGTATGAGCCAAATGCTGGCAGATGGAGATAGATTAATTTAGGCTATCTGGTCAGCATAGATGAGTTGAACTGAAGGGTCTGTTTCTGTGTTGCACGTCTGTGACTGGATGATTAGTTTGCAAAGGTCCCTGCAAAATGAGAGGTTATAAATGTCCTGCAGTGTTAAAGGAGGGAGGAGAATAAACAGGGAGCTCAGACCTATTAGATCGCTGTGAATTGGTGAAAAATACTAGAGTCTATTTTGAGGGATATGCTTGCTGAATTTTCAAAAATAGTTGTTGGATTAAACAGAGCAGACTGACTTATTAAGGGAAAGTCATGTTTGAGAAACCTGATGTATGTTCTTTAAGGATTTTACCAGCAGAATCAAGAATGGGTGGGGTGAATATAGATTTTCCGAAGAGTTTGTTAACATTCCATACAGGAGCGTAATGAAACTGAAGTGCATCGGATTGAAAGAAATATACTAGGATGCATTGAAGACTGGTTAAAGAGGTAGAATGCAGAGAGTGGGAATAAATGAGTCACTTTCAGTTGCTGGTCTGTGCCTTGGACTCCAGCTATTCACAATCAATATCAATGATTTGGATATGGGAGCTGATGGCGATAATGTTGAATAGAGGAGGGGATTTATTTAGAATATTTCCTCATCGCCGATTACACAATCTTAGTGGGAATGTGCAATGCAAGGAATCTGTAAAGAGCCTTCAAGGCCTTAGACTGGATTAGAGAGTGGGCAAGAGCATGGCAGATGGAATATAATGTGGGGAAGTGAGAGGTAATTATCCACTTTGATTGGGAAAATCAAAAGTGTAAGGTGTTTGTTAAATGGTGAGAGATTAGAAAGATGTCTAAAAATATCCTTGTTATAACTCAGTGGAAGCTATTATGCCAGGTCCAAAACCAATTAGGTTTACAAATTTGCAAAAGGTTTTGAGAACTGAAGCAGTCTTGATTTAATTGTACAGAACACTAGTGAGACCACAACAGTAGTACTGTGTGCAGTGGGAAGAGTGTACTTGCCATAGAGGGAGTGCCGTAGAGCTTCACCAGACGATTCCTGAGATGGTAGAACTACTGTATTAGGAGGGATTGAGCTGATTGGTTCTCTAATCACTGCAGTTGAGAAGAATGTGAGATGAGCATTCAAAAATGTATATATTTCTGGAAGAGGTGAAGAGAATAGATGCAAAATGGATGCTTCCCCCTATCTGTGAGGGCCACAACTAGGGACAGAGGATCAGAATAAAAGACAATCCACTTAGGATTGAGATGGGGAGGACAGTCAGAGGGTGATGAACCATTGAAGCTCTCTTTCCCACAGGGCTGTAAAAGTTCAGTCATTAAGTAATTTGAGTAGAAATATTGATAAATTTCCTTTTATTAATGGCATCAAAGGATGTGGTGATAGCATGGGAATGTGGTACTGAGGGAGATAATAGAGGAGCAGGCTTGACAGGCTGAGTGGCATACTTCTTTGCTCCAACACAGCTCGTGTCATTGTTAATGACTCCCCAACAATCTCTGAGCCTCTGTAAAATGTGAGCTATTCATAGCTTGTGTCATAATTCTGTGTGAACTGATCACTCACTGAGTGAGATAATAAAATGTGAGGCTGGATGAACACAGCAGGCCAAGCAGCATCTCAGGAGCACAAAAGCTGACGTTTCGGGCCTAGACCCTTCATCAGTCTGATGAAGGGTCTAGGCCCGAAACGTCAGCTTTTGTGCTCCTGAGATGCTGCTTGGCCAGCTGTGTTCATCCAGCCTCACATTTTATTATCTTGGAATTCTCCAGCATCTGCAGTTCCCATTATCTCTCACTCACTGAGTGAGTCTGTTTCAATGTAACTGAGGCACAGCTTCCTTTGCCTCTGCTGTGACAAGTTGACCTGAGACAATATCAACCCCCTCACCTTCACCTCTATTGCCACTCTCAGTAGGGGAGTTTGTGTGGGGAAGAGTCTTCAACTAACTGTATCACTGCCAGTGACAACAGGAAACCCGCCTGAAGGGAGTTCAAAGAGAAACTAGGGACCATCAGATGAAGTTTGGCCCACTGGAAGAGAGAAAGAGAGGGAAGCAGCAGAGAAAGCTGATCAGATTCTCTCAATTCTTATGCCAAAGAAGCTCCATGAGCTCCTTGTTCTTGTGTTTGGAGGTGAGAATGAAGGACAAAGAGAGAGGGAGAGTGTTTGGAAAAGGGGTGATCTCATGTTGGGAAACATTTAAAGACTCAACACATTGTGTGTAAGACAAAGATAATTTATTTGACCTGCAGAGTGTTAACACCCATTACTAGGTTTATTAACATCAACAGAAACAGAGCCCCTGAATATGGTTGAAGCTTGGATGTGATGAGCAGCAGAATCCTATCATTGTATTTACTGGTGGACTTGCTGGTATGTCAGCAGGTTGAATGACTGAATGAAATCCCTTCCCACTCTCAGAGCAGGTAAATGGCCTCTTCCCAGTGTAAACTCACTGGTGATTCCACAGATGGGACAACTGAGTGAATCCCTGCCCACATACCGTACAGGTGAGCATTCTCTTCCCCAGTGTGAACTTGCTGGTGTCTCTGCATTTGGTGCAGGTGAGTGGTCTCTGTGCAGTGTGAAGGCACTGGTGTTTGAGGGGGGTGGATGACTGAGTAAATCCTGTCCACGTTTAGTGCAGATGAATGGTGTCTCCCCAGTGTAACTACACCAATGATTTTCAAGCTCAAATGGGCTATGGAATCCCTTCCCACAGTCCTCACATTTCCACAGTTTCTTCCTGTTGTCACCGCATTTGTCTCCCCACAGGTCACATGATTGACTGATGTTTTGTCCACACACAGAACATCACTGTAAACAATGCTTTTTCTTTGCATGTTCAAAGGCTGATGATATTCAGCTCCTTAGAATCGACCATTGCTGGCACTTCTTGATTTGAAGTTTGATTTGAGCTTCCTGTCCATAAATTTCTAATTGCCTGGAAAATAATTTAGAACAGGACAAAAATGGAATGAAAGTTGCTGGATTGTGATAAAATAACATAACCTGTGTCACTTTGTAATTGGATCAGTGTTAATGACCTAAGCTTATTGAAAAAGTAACATTGTAAGTAAGTGGGAATTGATGGACCACCTTCAGACACATGCAGCCCCCCTTGCATACTGCTGAAACTGCAATTTGAAGGATTTTGTTAACTGGTTACTATACTTAAAGAATGTTGCCAGTACATTGGAAGCAGTTCAGCAAAGGTTTAATGGACTAATACCTGGAATGAATGGATTACCTGATGTGGGAAGGCCAGACAAGCTAGACCAGTATCCTCTGGAGTTTCTTGAAGACCAAGATGATGAAATATTTTTGGGGATATGCAAGCACAGATTTGAGATTGAAATCAGATCAACCATGATCATGTTGAGTGGCAGAGCAGGCTTGAAGAGTCAAGTAGCCTATTCTTGTTCCTCATTTGTATTTTTGAATAAACTCGTGAACAAAGAAACTCGAGTCTTGTCTGATTACTGGGGGTAAGGAGGGTGTTTGAGTTCCAAATTCACTCATCCAATGGAAATTGTTCCTTTCTATCTACCCAACCAGCTTCAATTAACATCAAGACAATTTTCATCAAATCATCTCTCAATTTTTTAAATTGCAGTGGAGACAACATTCCTGGTGAGAGATACATTTTGGTAGAAGAGGTAGAGAATGTACAAAACAGGAATAAAGGTAGTCCATTCAGCCCCTCGAACCTCAAAGGTCAGAGTTGATTGATTTTAGGATTGAAATCCATATTCCCACTTAGTCTCAATGTGATAACATGGTGTGAAGCTGGATGAACACAGCAGGCCAAGCAACATCAGAGGAGCAGAAAAGTTTGACGTTTTGGGTCGAGACACTTGTTCATCTAACTCTTAATCCCTTTTTCTAGTGTTTGGCTAATAGCTTTGTATGCCTTTGAATTCCAAGTGCACATCTAAATGTCAAACCTTCATTCCCCTCTGCTGCTGCTTGGCCTGCTTCAATCATCCAGCTTCACGCCATGTTATCTCAGATTCTCCAGCATCTGGATACCAGCTCCTACTATCTCTAGTTTGAATAATCTCAACTAACAGTTGTTAATCTGTTGTTAGTCACTAACAATCCCCATTAACAACTATTCCCCTCCCAGCCTGATCGTTAGCAACTGCTTTGAGTGCCCAACTGTGTGTCTGTGTCTCTCTCTCTCTCTCTCTGTCTGTGGGCTCTATCGTATCATTTACTCCCTACCCCACCCACTTTGCTATCTTCTACGTATAAACTGATGTTTTCCCACCCACCATCAGTGCTGAGGAAGGGTCACCAGACCCAAAACATGACCTCTATTTTCTCTTTCATGGATGCTGCCAGATCAGCTGAGCTTTTCCAGCAGCTTTGTTTTTGTTATATAAATTTAATTGGTCTGCCATCCATTTCTGAACAGATATTCATCTTTATTTATCTTTTCTCCTCGCAGACATTTTGATGCTTTTGCCATTATCTGTGATCTAGCGTCTAATGATGACCATGAAACGATCATTAGGGAAAACCCACCTGGTTGACTAAGAGATAGCAAGAACTGCAGATGCTGCCATCCTTATCCAATCTGGCCTATATGTGACTCCAATGCCAAAGTAATGCAGTTGACTCTTAATGGCCTCTAGGCAATCAGGGATGGGCAACAAATTCTGACTTAGCCAGCAACACCCGCATCCTGTGAATGATTTAAAGAAATACATTAGTTTCTATTGTCCCTGCAAGATTATTCTTATACTCTATTTTCCCCTCTTCATCACTCCCTTTGTTGAAATCTAAGCTGTTTCAAATCCTCAGGCCTGTTGCTTTATGGTGCCAACTGGTATGCATCTTCCTTAAATTTAATACTAACCGTAAATTTCCTACTTGCTATGGTTTGTCCATGTTTCCTACATTGTTCCTTTGTCTGACTGGATGAATAATTTTTGTAGCTTGTCCAGACACTCGTTAAGTGTTTGTCATTACCTGTGTCCATTTAAACACTGATCCACACTTTATTACGACTAGGTCATGCCACATATCATTGTAATTCCTTTATTTCAGTTCAGGTTAATCTCAGAAGGATTGACATCTCTCCCCAACTTAATCAAAAATTCTATCCTAGTGTGGTCACTCTTCTGTAAGGGGCCGTGCTCAACTAAACTGATAACTATTCATTTTTTGTTACCAAATACCCAGTTGCTTCCTCAACATATTGGCTCATGAAACGATTCCAGATACGCTCACTGAATTCCTACTCTGTTGTATTGCTATTAATTTGATTTGCACAAATTATATACAGATCAAAGACACCCATGATTATAGCTACATCCGTATCTAAATTCATTCTAATGTCTTCCCCAAATTACTACTGCAGCTTGGATTCTATATAGAACCTTACTGTTGTTTTCTGCCTATTGGTGTTTCTTTACTCAATCTATATAGCTTCTACTTCACCAGACCCCATATCCTTGCTCAGAATCATGTTAATATCCTTTTTAATCAGCAATTCTACCCACCTGTTTTTCCTTGTTGTCTGTACAACTTGTTCTTCTTTGACAACCTGCCAATTCCAGGTATCAGTCCAATAAACCTCCTCTGAAGCATCTCCAATAAATTCATATACTTACTGAAAGTTGATGAGGAAAACAGTACACAGTATGAAAGATGCAGTCTTATTAAATTCCCTACACAAATGAAGTAGAACATCCTTACATTTATGTTCAAATCCTGTCATAAAACGGTAGCTTTCTTGACTACATGCTGTATCTGCATAGTAACTCTGTGACTCATGCTTTAAACCTTGGAATTCTGCAGTCATTCACCATTTAATTATATTCTGCTCTTATTTATTCTTCCTGCTCTAAGTGAATGACCATGTTTTCCCACTTCATACTCCATGTGCAAGATAATTTGCCTATTCACTAAACCTATCCATACCTGTCTGCAATCTCGTTATGTCCTCATTATAACATTTTTTTCCATCTTTATCCAGCGTGCCTTCATTCTTCTACTTAAGTTATTTGTGTAAAATCTAAAAGCTTGGGTAGTGCATTATATCCAACTATTTACAAGATGGGCAAGAGATACGCGGTAATAAAGTTATTTTTTTTCCAGGAGTGGTACTACGCAGTCCTTTGAGTTTATGGTTGGAAACCAAGAGAATTAATGACTTACGTTGTTCAAATTACTTCTTTCTGTGCCATGATAAATCGAAGACTGATTTTTACATGCCCTACTCATAATCCAGGAATCATTGGGGTAAACCTGTATTGCTCCCCAGGAAGGTCCATAGGTCCACCTTTTTAAGGTGCAGTGCCCAGATCTAGGCACATCCTCCAGGACTGCCCTTTGCAAGATTTTGAATCTCTCGGAGCTTTTCTAGTCACACTCATCTCGGAAATTTCTTGCAACAAACAAACTTTTGTGCTCCTGAGATGCTGCTTGGCCTGCTGTGTTCATCCAGCCTCACATTTTATTAACCTATTACGTTGCACGGCAAAAGGCTAATTAAAGTGAGGCGCTGATGAATGGAGTGACTCCGTTAGATCTTGCTGGAATATCTGTTTAGGATTAGCGATCTGGAAATGCTTCCCATTGCATGTAATGTTCGAAATGCCCTCGTTCGTGCGCACAATTCTCAACTCATTCACTGACTGGTTGAAGCCCTAACCACGTCCTTCGTTCAATCCGAAAGGTTGGAATCCCCGCCCACCCCCATTCTCTCTGATCGGTTGAAGGAACAGCAGTTCCGATCCTGCAGTCCTGCCCCTTGCTTGTGATTGGTCGTGAAAAGTCATCAATAATACGAGCAGTGTGCTGGAACTTGCGCAGTTTTCACTGGGAATTGCGATGTGGACTGGAAAGTAATCAATGCCGCACGTGATGCCCTGAAAGAAGCGTTCGTCTATATCGTGTAAAGACGGTAATTAATAGTTAAGCCAGCGTTTATCGCAATATTCTGGCAAGGAAGTTTCATGATCGAGAGATAGAAGGAACTGCTGATGCTGGAGTCAGAGATAACACAGTAGGCCAGGCAGCATCAAAGGAGCAGGAGAGCTGACGTTTCGGATAGGGATAACAAAGTGTGGAGCTGGATGAACACAGCAGGCCCAGCAGCACAAAAGCTGACGCTCCGGGCCTAGACCCTTCATCAGAGAGGGGGATGGGGAGAGGGTTACATTGTACCGGGTACAATGGATACAGTGTACCACATTGGCGGATGTGCAGGTGAACCGCTGCTTAATATGGAAAGTCATCTTGGGGCCTGGGATAGGGGTGAGGGAGGAGGTGTGGGGGCAAGTGTAGCACTTCCTGCCGTTGCAGGGGAAGGTGCCGGGTGTGATGGGGTTGGAGGGCAGTGTGGAGCGAACGAGGGAGTCACGGAGAGAATGGTCTCTCTGGAAGGCAGACAAGGGTGGGGATCGAAAAATGGCTTGGGGGGGTGGGGTCGGATTGTAGATCCCAGGCCCCAAGATGACCTACCATATTAAGCAGAGATTCACCTGCACATCTGCCAATGTGGTATACTGTATCCATTTCACCCGGTGTGACTTCCTCTACGTTGGGGAAACCAAGCGGAGGCTTGGGGACCGCTTTGCAGAACACCTCCGCTCGGTTCGCAATAAACAACTGCACCTCCCAGTCGCGAACCATTTTAACTCCCCCTCCCATTCTTCAGATGAGGTGCCCATCATGGGCCTCCTGCAGTGCCACAATGATGCTACCCGAAGGTTGCAGGAACAGCAACTAATATTCCGCTTGGGAACTCTGCAGCCCAATGGTATCAATGTGGGCTTCACCAGCTTCAAGATCTCCCCTTCCGCCACCACATCTCACAACCAGCCCAGTTTGTCCCCTCCCCCCACTGCATCACACGACCAGCCCAGCTCATCCCCTTCCCCCCACTGCATCCCAAAACAAGCCCAGCCTGTCTCTGCCTCCCTAACCTGTTCTTCCTCTCACCCATCCCTTCCTCCCATCTCATGACTAACCTCATCCCACCTCCTTGACCTGTCTGTCTTCCCTGGACTGACCTATCCCCTCCCTACCTCCCCATCTATACTCTTCTCTCTAACTATCTTCTTTTCTCTCCATCTTCGGTCCGCCTCCCCCTCTCTCCCTATTTATTCCAGAACCCTCTCCCCATCCCCCTCTCTGATGAAGGGTCTAGGCCCGAAACATCAGCTTTTGTGCTCCTAAGATGCTGCTTGGCCTGCTGTGTTCATCCAGCTCCACACTTTGTTATCTTGGATTCTCCAGCATCTGCAGTTCCCATTATTTCGGATAGGGACCCTTTTTCAGAAATGCGGCAGGGGAGGGGAGTAGGCAGGTCTGAAATCTGAGGTCTTTCCGGAGGGAGGAGGATAACTCCTTCAAGGTAGGCATCCCCCTTCGCAGTGGGGTTATGACTCACTCAGAGATTGTAAGAACTGCCGATGCTGGAGTCGGCTAAAACAGTGTGGAGCTGGAGGAACACAGCGTGCGAGGCAGCACCAGTGGAGCAGGAAAGCTGACTGTAATGGTGCCGCCTCATGCTCCCACATGGAGCTCGAACAGTTCATCAACTTTACTAACACTTTCCACCCCAACCTCAAATTCACCTGGACCATCTCTAATACCCCTCTCTCTCCTTCGTGGACCTCTCTAAATCCATCTCTGCTTACCACCTCGAAACTGATGTCTATTTTCAAGCCCACCAACAGCTACCTCGACTACACCTCCCCTCATCCACCTTCTTGCAAGAATGCAATTCCTCACTCTCAGTTCCTCTCATCTTGGGAAATGATGCGGGTGTTCCACTCCCAAACATCCCAGATGTCCTCGTATTTCAAGGACTGCAACATTCTCCCTCAGTGGTCGAAAACGCCCTTGAATGCATCTCTTGCATTTCCCACACCTCTGCCCTCACACCCCCCCACAATAAAAATAAAGACAGAAACCCCCTTGCCCCCACTTATCACCCCATTAACCTCTGAATTCAAATGCATCATTCTCTGCAGCTTCTGCCACCCGCAATCTGACTCCACTACATAGGATATATTCCTGCAACCGCAGCAGGTGCTACGCCTGCCCCTACACCCAAACCCCTCCCGATCCCAGGCCCCAAAATAACCTTCCACGTCAGACAGATGTTCACGTGCACATCTGCTAATATGGTCTATTTTATCCGCTGTTCCCGATGTGGCCTATTCTACGTCAGTGAGACCAAGCGGAGGATCAGACACTGCTTTGTAGAGCACCTGTGCTCAGTTCACGACAAATGACAACCCCTTTCAATCACAAATCACTTCAACTCCCCCTCCCTCGCCCTGGACAACATGTTCATCCTGCGCCACCTCTAGCATCACAACAATGCCACCTAAAACCTGGAGGAACACCATCTCATATTCCACCTTGGGAGTCTACAACCCAATGCTCTCAAAGTGGACTCCACTATCTTCAAAATGTCCCCATCCCAGAACCAACCGTCCCTCTTATCCCCACCTCCTTGACCTGTCTGCCTTCTCTCCCACCTATCCACTCCTCCCGCCTCCCTGACTAATTCCCTCAACTGCCTACCTGCACTCACCTATCAACATCCCACCTACCTTCCCCAGCCCAAGGCCCCCCAATTTATTTCAGAGCCCCTTTCCCTTCCCCCATTTCTGAAGAAGGGTTTTGACCCGAAATGTCAGGCGTCCTGGTCCTCTGATGCTGCCTGGCCTGCTGTGTTCCTCCACACTGCGTTATCTCTTAAGTTTCATGATTGCCTAGTAGAGGTCTCAAGCCCTAAAAACGGATTTTCTGGTGCCGCGAGTTCAGTTGCAGAGAGCCTCAGGCTTTTTCCCCAAAAACAGGCACGAGTCAACAGCAGCCAACTTGGTTGAGGAGGTGGGGGAGTGCACAGGCTCAGTTAGCACAATGAGGCAAGTGACCCTCCTGAAGAAGAGCCCCAATCCAAAATGTCAACTTTCCTATTCCTCTGATCCTGCCTGACCTCCTATGATCCTCCAGCTCCACGCTGTGTTCCCTCTGACATGAGCACCTGCAGTTTTTGCTACCTCTGAGTGAGTGGTGGGACCATGTGATGACCATCCCCCATTTTCTGATATCCCTCTTCCTCTCCCCAACTCTTCCCCCCTCTGTCTCCAAAACGCCCCAAAATCTCCATCTGGGGATCTGCGGTTTTGTTTGATTACTCCCGGTGGGAGGGATTACTGCAGTGAAAGTGCAATATGAAGGGGAGTTGAAGCTGGCGGTGATTCAAAAGTGGCAATCCCACCAAAATCCCACTCCTGTAACTCCCCTGTAAACTTGTGTGTCTCAGCAGCTGGATGTCTGACTGAATCCTTCCTGTACATGGAGCGGGAAAATGGCCTGACTCCAGTGTGACTGCACCATCAGTTCACCAGCTCAGGTATCCCCATTGTTGTCCAAATATATCCACAGTATCTCCATCATTTAGATATCTCTATTTTTTTTTCTCCAGGCTGGGTGATCAGGTAAATTCTAATCCACTGGACAGAACATCCATATATTTTCGGTCAACTGTATGTAGTGAGTTTTTATTTCACTCTCTAAGTTAAAGCTGTTTCCACAGTCAGTTCACTGGAATACTCATTCAGGTTGTGTAACTGGTTGCAGCTCTTTCTACAGTCTGTTGGAAGACCATTTAGCTCCCTGAGCCTGTTGCATCATTCTGTAGGATTGTGGCTGATCTGACATTCCTGATGCCCACTTTCCAGCGTTTTTCCTGTAACCCTTGATTCCTCCACTGATCAAGAATCTATCTCAGCCCTAAATATACATAAGGACTCAGTCGCAGCTTTCTGTTGGCAATAAGTTCCAAAGAGTCTCGACCCTCTGAGAGAGAAGTTCTCCTCGTATCAGCTTTGAACTGGCACTGTTTATTCTGAGACTTTGCTTTCTAGACCTAGACTCTCGAATAAGTGGGAAAATCCTCTCAACATTTACCCTATCAAGACATTCAAAGTAAGATTAGAACGTTGAGAGGTGATCTCATTAAAGCAAAACTCCATGCGTAGACTCCCACTCACCCAATCTCTGTCACCGGTTAAAAGTCTTTCCACTGTGTATTGTGTTAGAACCCTCACTGAGTTTTTTAAAATCATTTTTGGTTTGAATTTGAGAGTTGAACAGTGACCTCTGGACTGCGAGCAGCAGCTTGTGTTGAAAAGAATACACAAGCTGTTGTTCATTTCTGATGCCAGGCCTGGAAGTTATTTGCAGGTTTGTTTTTGATCAAAAACTCTGTAGACTGTTTTGGCCATTAATAAGGCCAGTATCTGGGTACTGGTACCAGCAAGTTTGGGAGAGCATGTGATCAAACAGAAAGAAGAGCCAGAGTTCTTTTGCACTGGGGCTTTCTGAGAAAAGGAGTTTGGATGTTGATGCGACAACATGAAGATTTGACAATCCTGTGTACCTGTGAAACAATGCATTATCGAAACTGCTTAAGTAATTTGATCAGTTTTGTTTGTTTTTTTTAACTTATCCCATGACCGTTTGTTTATTTGTCTTTGGTGTGAATTAGGCTGAAAACAAAGGCTATTAGGTTAAATCATTGCTGCGTCATTGAGGAGTATATAAAGTGTGCTGTTGGGAGATGCTTGTGCATGTGCTAATGACCGAAATTGTTGGAAAAGTGTCCTCATACACATCTTTGTCACTGAGCTGGTTGCCAATGTGATAGAGACTGAGAGAGCAGACCAGAGAGTGGAGGGAGAGAACTGAGCAGGGTGTTTAGGATGTGGTTTTGAAATTGGGGTTATTATTTCCCTGTCACTACATGACAAAACCCAATCCGTTGTTTCTCGCACTGCTCCCCTTCCCTTCCCCCAATATCAGCAGACTTTGGAAGATATTTTCTTATTCCCCAGATACTATGTTTTTTTTACATAATAATATTCAATAATTTGAGAACTGGAGAGAAAAAGGAGACAGAGTAGCCACTCCAGAAGCTTCCAAAATCACTCTGCACCTCCTTGACCTTCTTGAACTGCAGCATTCTGTTTAGTGAAACTGCTCCCAGATTGCCATTTCAGCAAGGAGTTACAGGATTTTCAAATGGTGGTGATAAGGTAGTGCTGATATCTGTGTCAGTTATAATCATTTTGTTTTTATATCCCAAGTTTAACAGAATAGAAACGTAGAAAATAGGAACAAGAATAGGCCATAGTGGTGTTTGATCCTGCTCTGCTGGTCAGCATGATCGTAGATGATCATTCCAGTCAGTAGCCTGTTCCCACTTCAGACCCATAACTTTTGGCCCTCGGATCCATATATATCTTCTTCTTAGAAACATTCAATGTTTTGGGCTTAACTGCTTTCTATGGCTCACGACTCTCTTGTGTAAATAAATGTTTCCTCATCTCAATCTGAAACAGCCCAGCCCATGTCCTTGAACTGTGAGTCACTGGTTCTGGACTGCCTGCTCGTTGACAGCCTCCTTCCTGCATTTACCTTGTTAGTCCTGTTGGAATTTTATTGATTTCTGTGATATGTTCCCTCATTCTTCTAAACTCCAGTGAATTTCATTCTAACCAATCTATTCTGTCCTCATACATCGGTCTTGCCGTCACAGGAATCAGCCATTTACAGTCTCCATAGCCAGAACAGCCTCCTTCTGTTAAGAATTCCAAATCTGCACGCTCCACTCCAGGCGTGGTCTGACTAAGATCCTGTACAACTCCATGAAGACGGCCTGCTCCTGTACTCCAGTCTTCTCAACTCTGAAGGCCAACATACTATTTGCTCCTCCACCACCTCCTGCACCTGCACGCTTACAGTCAGTAACCTGTGTTCACCTGAATTTGTAATCCAACTGGATAACCTCCCATTTTTCCACATTGTACTTCATCTGACTTCCAGTTTTGTCCCCTCACTTAACTCCAAATCACACTGAAGCACATCTGCATCCTCCTCACAATTCACTGTCCTACCCAGTTTCACGTCATCTACAAGCATGCAGATGTGACATTTAAATTTCCTCATCTAAATTATTAATAGATTGTGTGAATATCTGGGGTGCAGCCACTGACTGCTGTGGTACCACACTGGTCACTGGCTTCCACACAATAAATGCCTGATTATTCTGACTCTCCTGTCTGCCAGCCAGTTCTGTGTTCTCATGAATACCCAATCTCGTGCTTTAATTGTGCATGCTAATTTCTTCTGTGGGACCTTTTCAATGCCTTCTCAAAGCCCAAGTAATTGACATCCACTGCCTCCTTATCAACTCTAAACGCTGCATTCTTGAAACGTTCCAGCAGATCTGTCCAGTGTGATTTCCCTTTTGTAAATCCATGCTGACTGACTCTGTTCGATGTTCAACACCTGTTTTCCAGTGTTAGGCTGACCAGTCCATAATTCCATGTTTTCTCCATACCTTCGTTTTTTCAAATTGTGAGGTTACCTTAGCTACCCTCCAAGACATAGGTATTGTTCCAGAGTCTATAGAATCTTGAAAGATGACCATCAATTTCCTCTATTTAGATTGAAGCCCCTAGTTTCAGAATGCATCCATTATCTCTCAGGCCAAATTGTTAAGCAATCTCGGTTGAAGATTACTAGGTTCTGGGATATATTGGCTTTTAATCCCATCAATTTCCACAGCACCATTTCCCTACTAATACTGATTTCCTACAGTTCCTGCCTCTGATCTGTTACCCAGCATTTTAGGGATATTATTTGTGTCATCCTCTGTGAAGACAGAACCAAAATATGTGGTTAATTGGCCTTCCATTTCTTTGTTCCAAATTATAACTCCCCTGTTTCTGATTGTGAGGGATTGGTTTTCATTAATTTCTTTTTTCTCTTCATATACCTTTTAGGAGCTTTTACAATAGGTTTGTACCTACCCCGCAAGCTTACTCTTACACTTTATTTTTACCCCCCTAATCACTTAGTGCTCTTTTGCTGAAATCTGAATTGCTCCCAGCTTTCAGATCTGCTGCTCTTTTTAGCCAGTTTGTACCCCTGTTCCTTGGATCCAGTACTATCCCTAACGTCCCTGGTTAGCCATTGCAGAGCCAACTTTCCTCATTTACTTTGTGTCTGACAGGAATGAACAACAATTGTAGTTCCTCCAAGTGCCCACTTAATGTTTGTTATTCCTTTCAAGTTATGTTCCCCAATTTATTGTAGCTTGCACACGCCTTGTAATTTCCTTAATTTAGATTTCAGCCCCTGTCTCAGAGTCAACTCTGTCACACTCCACCTTAATTAGGAATTCTATCACTTGAGGTGCTCAATCTCCCACAAGCTAGATTGCCAATTATTCTCCTCACATTACACCGTTAACATTTTGAAACCCCAAGTGTCTTTATTTTACAGCACTACTTTAATTGTGTAAGTCCTGCCTGTTTAGCATTAGAATCCCTACAGTATGGAAACAAGCCATTCGGCCTAACAAGTCCACAGTAACTCTCTGAAAAGCATCATACCCAGACTCTCATCCCTACTCTATCCCGGCAACTCTGCATTTCCAACCTAACCTATAAATACTGGGACACTACGAGTAATTTGCATGGCCGATCCACCTTACCTACGTATCTTTGGACTGTGGAAGGAAACTGGATCACCTAGACGAAACCCACCTAGACATGGGGAGAATGTTGAAACTACAGATGGATGGTTGCCCGAGGCTGGAACTGAACCCATGCTCCTGGCGCTGTGAGGCAGCAGTGCAAACCGTTGAGCCACCATGCCACTCCACAGTGCAATAGCTCACATGTACCCAAATTAAAGTCCGTCTGCCACTTCTCAGCCCACAAGCACAATTGATTAAGATCTCCTTATAATCTCAGATAGCCTTCTTCACTGTCCTCTCCAACAATTTTGGTGTCATCTGCAAACTTACTAGCCATACCTTCTATCTTCTTATTTGAAATCATTTATGTAAAAGACAAGCACAGTTGGACCCAGCACTGATCTCTGTGGAATACTGCTGATCATAGGTTTCCAGTCCGAATAACAACCCTCTACCACCACACCATGTCTCCTATCATTAAGTGAATTTTGTATCCAATTGGCCATGAATCCCATGTGAGCTATCCTTACAAATTAGTCTACCAGGCGGAACCTTGTCAAGGGCTTTTCTGAAGTCCAAGCAAACCATGTGCACTGCTCTGCTCACATTGATTATCTTGGTTACTTCATCAAAAAAACTCAGTCAAATTTGTGAGACATGATTTCCGTTGCACAAAACCATGCTGACTATCCCTAATCATTCCTTGCCTCTCCAGATGCTATCTTTCAGAATCACCTCCAATAACTTGCCCGCCACTGAAGCCAGACTCTCGGGTCTTTGTTTTAGAAGGGATTTACGGAGAAGCCTGAGAACTAAAGGCACATCATTAGTTACTGTCCCGTCATCCAGCACCTCACTCATATTTATAGATAAAACAAAGGAGCCTCACAATTTCCTCCCTTACTTCCCACAATGTCCTGGGATACACCAGATCAGGCACTGGAGATTTATCCACCTCTATATTTTCTAAGCCTTCCAACACATCCTCTCCTGCCATTTTCAAAACATTAGTATTTGTTTCTCTGAGTTGTTTAGCCTCCTTCGGTCCAACTTGTCCATGCTGACCAGGTTTCCTAAACTGAATTAGTCCCACTTGCTTGCATTTGGTTCATATTCCCTCTAAACGTTTCCTGTTCGTGTACATGTTCAAATGTCTTTTAAACGTTGTAAATGTACCTGCATCTACCACTTCCTCTGGCAGTTCATTCCACATACAAATTACCCTCTTTGAAAAGTTTGCACCTTGGTTCCCTTTAAATCTTTACCCTGGCACTTTATAAAAATATACCCTCTAGTTTTGGACTCCCATATCCAAAGGAACATACCTTTGCTATTCACCTGATCTACACCTCTCGTGATTTTATAAACCTCTACAAAGTCAAACCTCAAACTCTGATGTCCCAGGCTATCCCTCTCCTCATAACTGAAACTCTCCAGTCCTAATGAAATAAGGACTGTAAGTGTAGCATGAAGCCACACACAATAGAAAGTCAATCCAATTGTGAGAAACATCACCTAGTCTCCATTTCTTTGGCCCTTGGTCAAATAGTTTTACAACAGGAACTGTGCAGCTTTATGCATGCTGAGTGAACATTTGGGCCAGCTTTCTCCATGTCAAAACTGACACGAAATATTCATTTTAATAGCTCTCCCATTGCTGAGTTTCAACACAAAGACATCCTCCTTGAGCTTTAAGGTGCTCCACTCTCTCTCTACTTGCTCTATAATACTTGTAGAATCTCTTTGGATTATCCAAAGCCTTAGCAGATCAGGTTATTTTGTATCCCCTCTCTGCCTTCGTGATCTCCCTCTTAAGAAAGCCCCAACACACTTTCTACTGTTCAAGAAATTCATTTGAACCCAGTTGTCTCAACACAATGTTTGGTTCATTTTCATTCTTGACTAGAGTCTCAATGCCTTTATTCATCCATTGTTTTCTAATCATACTTGCCTTACATGTCACACTAACAGGAACTTTATGGAATGTAATGGATCTGAACTCTTGTCACACTTTTGAAAGCCTCCCACTTATCAGACGTTAGTCTACCATGAACAGCGTACTCCAATCAACTTTTGAAAATTCTTGTCTCATACCATTAAAATTTACCTTGGTTGAATTAAAAACTGACTTATGGAAGGCTTATTCTTTTCCATAATTGTTTTTAAACTAACAAAATTATGACTACGAGACCTAAAGTGTTCCTCTCTATCACTTAAGTCACTTGCCCTACCTTATTACCCAAGAGAAGGTCAAGTTTTGCACCTTCTCTCAAAGGAACATTTACATAGAGTCGTACACCACAGAAATGGACACTTTGGTCCAACCAGTCCATGCCAAACATAACTTCAAGCTAAGTTAGTCCCATCTGCCTGGTCCTGGCCCATATCCCTCCAAACAATTCCTATTCTTGTACTTATCCAACATATTTTAAACATTATAATAATTTACCACGTCCACTGCTTCCTCAGGAAGTTCATTACAAACACAACCACTCTGTGTGAACAAATTGGCCATTATGTCTTTTTTAAATCTTCCTCCTCTCACCTTTAAAAATATGACGCCTAGTCTTGACATCTCTCACCCAAGAGAAATGGCACCTGCCATTCACCTTACCTGTATGCTTCATGATTTTGTAAGCAACTATAAGGACACCCCCACCGATTCCTGCACTCCAGTGGAAAAAGTCTTAGCCTATCCAGCCTCTCCTTATAACTCAAAACCTCCATTCCTGGCAAAATCCTGTTAAATCAGTTCTGAATCCGCTCAAGCTTAATGATATCCTTTATATAATGGTCAAACAGAAGTGGACACATCACTCCAGAAGAGGCCTCACTGACCATGCTTCACCATCCAATAAATTTATCACTGAGCTCACTTTCATGAAAAGCCTGTTCCTCAGCTTTGAATATTTTCAGTACCCCCACCTGCACTGCTCTCACCAAATACGCACAACCTTTTGAGAGAAGAAATTCCTCTTTGTCACTGTCTTAAACCAAACACTTTATTCTCAAACAGATTTTCCCTGTTCTAGAATCTGCCACAAGAGAAAACATCCTCTCATCACCTATCCTGCCAGGTACCATCAGAATTTTACATGTTTTTATGAGATGACCCATTCATTTTTCTAAACTCCAATGGGTACAAAACCAAATCATTCCACATTTAATAATCCTTTCATCCCGGAAACTGGACTTTGGAACCTTCTTTTGAATGGTTCCCAATGCAGGTGTAGCCCTGCTTAAAGAAGGCGGTTAGAACTGTTGTTTGGACTATGACAGGAGGAATGTGACAGTAATCAATTACAGTACAGCCCCATGACACCACCAATGACACATTCTGTGGCATTACATTGATTTGTTCATGACAATAGCCAATTAATTCCCAATCATGCTGCTATGCAGAATTAAAGGAGACTTTCACCACTCTTCTTTCAAAGTAAATTTCAACATATTGCATTTTTTATGAAACAAAACTAACTGTTAAAACTAGTGCCAATCTGTGGATAACATCTGAAATATAACTTGGAATAAGAACTATATTCCCTTAAAGACACACACAATACGTAGGATACTGTGGAGATTATTTTTAGAAAGGTGCAATGTTCTGAAAAGAAAGGATATAATTTCATGAATCTTTATAATCCATTTCTTGTTGATAAAATTGAATTGCTGACAGACGTAGGCTGGAAGATCTTCAGTTCGGAATGAAATTAAGCTGGACCTAGTGTTGGGAAGTGGTAACTGTTGAACTTTTGAAAGTCATCGTAAATACTGATATTTGGAAACTTTATCAGATTCCTAATAACATTTACTGAGAGACTAAGTGAGAGAGACTTGCAGCTTCTGAGATTTCCTTCCTTACTAACCAACCAGATCAGTGAAAACACACATCAAGCCTAGAAAATGTTATAAGGAAACCCATCAGCACTCATAATTCCCATTTTTTTCCAGGAATTTATTTCCATAAATCCATCTCCCAAAAAATTTTACATTCTTTTTCTTCTAAGTTATTTGACTTTCAGGTAAACCATAGCAAATATTAACTCTGAATGCATTTTCCAAATAAATGAACTATTTTCATTCCAGAAAGTGCCCCAAGTAGTTGAATACCTTCCTGTTTTTCACACAGATATGAATTTTATTCCCAACACTGCCCGAAGTACTCACAGACATCCCCACCAATGCCTTGCACAAACCTGATGAGATTTCCATATCAGGGCTAACAGTCCACTTGTTCTTCCTGATTATTTACTATAACTGCATACAACTGTACATGATCCAAGGACATGCAGGTCGTCCTGCAATGCAGCATTCTGCCATCTCCTCCACTGAAGAACCACTCTGCATTTTTATACTTCCTTCCAGAGTGGACATCCCCCAGTTAGGCTCAATCTGTCATTTTGTTTTCCCCAATACCTTTCGTGCAATAGGTTCAGTCTAACCTCCACATATCTTGCTTAGCAAGTTTTGTTACAGGACAGTTGACTCCTTCATCGAAGTTAATGGTGTAGATTGCAAATGGTTGAAGTCCATGAGTTAAAGTTTGCCAACATGAACAATAATCATTTATCACAACTATCAGGCTGCTGTTAGTGATTGAACTGTCTGCCATACTAACCACAAGCACTGTAAGCTCTTACTTTGTACAAAAACCTGGCATCTTATTGAATGCTGGTTGGAAATCCAAATACACAACATCTGGTCTTCTTTCTCCAACCTCTATCTCACATGCTCTAAGAGTTCAATGGTCCTTGTTGTTGGAGGTGAGAATAGAGGAGACAGGGAAGAGGATAAGTCCTTCACAAGGAAGTAACTTGCGTGAGAGATATTATTGTCTGGATCCTTGTTCACAAATCACAGAAAACTAATGTGATGGTGTTACCATAGGCTAGGGGGACAACTGATGAGTTATGATTAGATTCCCTACAGTGTGGAAACAGGCCCTTGGGCCTAACAAGTCCACACTGCCCCTTGAAGCAACCCACCTAGACCTATCCCCCAAAGCCCCACACGCCGCTGAACACTATGAGCAATTTAGCATGGCCAATGCACCTAGCCTGCGCATCTTTGGACTGTGGAAGAAAACCGGAGCACCCGGAGAAAACCCACACAGACACAGGGAGAATGTGCAAACTCCACACAGACAGTTACCCGAGTCCGGAATCGAACCCAGGTCCCTGGCACTGTGAGGTTGCAGTGCTAACCACTGAGCCACCGTGCCAAGGCATGGGAGTCAGGAGTTGTCAATGCCTTGCTGAGAGATTGTACAGGGACATGGTCACCATGAACCAAATCAAAAGGGTTAACAGATGAATGTAGCAATTTACAGATATTCCAGGAGAAGAGAGAGAAAAACAGACAGACAAACAGGCCAAGGGAGAGAGAGTGGGAAAAGGATATTCAGATTTCCAACATGCATCAGTTCATGTCAGTTTTCAATTTTAAAAAATTGAACATCTTCTTGGTGAAATTATTTTAAAAGGTGTATCGTGAAGGAGAAATAAAGAATATTCGAATCGAGTGATATAGAGATGGTCAGTGAGTGGGTAAAACGTTGTTCAATGCAGTATAAAGTGGAGAGCCTGTTGTTTGTCAGGAAGAATTGATAAAGAGCTCTTAATTTAAATGGGGAGATGTTGCAGGACTCTGAGATACAGTGTGACTTGGGTGTCCAGGTATATAAATCACATTGAGTTAGCCTGCATTGTCAGCAAGTGATTAAGAAGGTAAAAGGAATTTTTTTTAAATTTGTTCACGGGATGAAACCATCACTGGCTGGGCCAGCATTTATCCGCCATTCCTATCAGCCCTGGAGAAGGTGGCAGTGAGCTGCTGCACTCCAAGAAATTGAGTTTTTGTTTTGGACAAACAGAATGTAGCAGAAATTAAACTACAGCTTTCTCTTTCCCTGCTGGCAGTTTAACATTCAATCATTCAGTTTCCACTGAATTGGAGATGGAATCTCATCGATGGTCTCAGTGCTTTTGTAAAGAACATAACACAACAGGGAACGAATTACTCTCTGAAATGTAATCAAATAATCTGGGTATTTTACATACAGAGAAACAGGTCGCAGGGAGTCAGCTGCAACATGGAATTTAATCTCAGGGTTTGAGATGGTTTATGTCCAGAGTCGTGAAATCCTTGGAGTGAGTTACAGACTAGAATCTTGTCGAGGGGGTTTGGGCTGGTTTACATTCAGAATAAAAGATATCCAGGAGTGAGACACAAACTTGAATCTCAATAATGGTTTCATGATGGTTTATGCATGGAGTCACAGATACATGGGAGTGATTTACAGATTGGAATCTTATGGAGGTGTTCAGGTCGTTTTTAATGTAGAATGACAGATGCACAAGAGAGAGTTAGACACTGGAATCTAATCAAAGGGTTCAGGATGGTTTTAAAAATTGTGTGCAAACTTGAGAAGCAGAAAATTTGGAGGGGAGTTTAATTGGAATGTGGTAGGGAAAATATTTGTGGAGAGCAAAAATTTGAAGAGAGATGAGTACCAAATCTGAGGGGGAACAGTGTTAGGTGAGGTGCAGAGTTTGGGGGCATGATAATAGGGGGAACTTGAGGGCTTGCACAATATTTAGGGTTGCTAATTAAGGGGATCTCAAATTCGGGCCTGCATAACTGAGGAATATGCAACATTGGGGAGGGCATAATTTGAATGGGCATAAAATTGGGGGGTAGTTTGTGGAGGGCTGCATAATTCGGTGCGGGGTGCTGTCAGTGTGGGAGTACAATATCATGGGAGCAATACTTGGAATGCAAAGTTTGGGCAGGGGCACAAAACTTGGATGTGCAATATTTGGGGTAGGGTGCAAATTTTTGGGCAATACAGCAAAGTAGTTAGTTTTCTGTAATTGGAGTTGGGTGAAGACGTGATTGGATGCCACATGAGGCAGAGCCTAACTTTTGGGGAAAAATTGTGGGGGCTGCAAGCAGGAACAATATCGGGTGTATAAAACTGGAGGGTTGGCAAATATTAGTGGGCACAAAACTGGAGTTAAAATTGGGGTTGCAAAATATCAGGACGGGGCACAAAGCATGAGGTGGGCATAATATTTGGATAAGAGCAAAAATTTGGGAGGTGCGCATCAATTTTGGGGGTTGCAGTATCTGTGTGGGGACACAGCTTTGGGGTGGCATAATGGGGTGACCTTTCTTTGGAGGTGATGGAAAACATGGAGTTGTGGGTACACAGTGGACCCACAGCATCCGCTGTATCCGGTGTGGCATCCTCTACATTGGGGAAACCAAGCGGAGGCTTGGGGGCCGCTTTGCAGAACACCTCTGCTCAGTTCGCAATAAACAACTGCACCTCCCAGTCGCGAACCATTTTAACTCCCCTCCCATTCCTTACACGACATGTCTATCATGGGCCTCCTGCAGTGCCCCATTGATGCCACCCGAAGCTTGCAGGAACAGCAACTCATATTCCGCTTGGGAACCCTGCAGCCCAATGGTATCAATGTGGACTTCACAAGCTTCAAAATCTCCCCCTCCCCCACTGCATCCCAAAACCAGCCCAGTTTGTCCCCGCCTCCCTAACCTGTTCCTCCTCTCACCTATCCCCTCCTCCCACCTCAAGCCGCACCTCCATTTCCCACCTACCAACCTCATCCCACCTTGACCTGTCCGTCCTCCCCTGACTGACCTATCCACTCCCCACTTCCCCACCTATACTCTGTCTCCACCTATTTTCTCCTCTATCCATCTTCGGTCCACCTCCCCTTCTCTCCCTATTTATTTCAGAACCCTCTCCCCATCCCCCTCTCTGATGAAGGGTCTAGGCCCGGAGCATCAGCTTTTGTGCTCCTGAGATGCTGCTTGGCCTGCTGTGTTCATTCAGCTTCACACTTTGTTGTCCATTTTACAAGCGAACGGTGATTACACAGTCCTGTTGTACCAATTAGTCCAAGTTTAGTGTGCAAATGAGGTTTAGCTTATTAAGCAGATCGACCCTGACGCTGTTCCAAGGGACAATATGTGTCTGTGTGTATCTCTATATCGATTTTGTTTTTTTTTGTGAATGTCCGTATCTTTCTGTGTCAGCCTCTGTATGTGCAGGTGCCTATGAATGCGGTATTGTACCTTTGTGTGTACAGCTCTGCCCGCATTGGAACACAATTTCAATGAATGAATGAATTAAAATGTGATGAATCAAAACCACAGTCTCTCTCTCTCTCACTCTCTCTCCCTCGTGCTCTCTGTGTCTCTCTGTCTCTTCTAGTCTAACCCTCTGGTGTTTATGGCGATACAATGCCACCCTCTGTTGGCCTCCCAATGTCATATTGCAAGCAACGTATATTCCCTGATTTCACTACTTTGCCTTCCTGGTCCTCCGGCGGATGGATCAATCAAAGTTTTATTAAAAACAACAACAACGGATGCCTGCCCTGCAATCACTGGTGAAATCGCTGATGTCTCAGCAGGTGGAATTACTGACTAAATCCCTTTCCCACAAAGGGAGCAGGTAACAACTTCTCACTATTGTGTATTCATTGGTGTCTCAGAAGGTTGTTTGAATGGATGAATCGTTTCCCACGCCTGGTCCAAGTTGGCCTTTCCCCAGTGTGAATGTGCTGGTGTGTCAGCACTTCACGCCTGCTTTTCAAGCTGTTCTCACAATGTGGACTTTTGAAGGGTCTCTCGTCAGTGTGAACTATTTGGTGTGCCTGAAGGTTCTTTAACAGAGAGAGAATGCCTTGCTAAACTCAGCAGGGATTGGCCTCTCCCCAGTGTGGACTTGCTGGTGTCTCCGCAGGTTGGATGAATCACCTAATCCAGTCTCTCACTCTGAACAGATGACTGGCCTCTCCCCGGTGTGACTGCGTCAATGAGTTTCCAGCAGGGATGGGCATCTGAATCCCATCCCACAGTCCACACATTTCAATGGTTTCTCTGCGGTGCAGGTGTCCTCATGTCTCTCCATATTTAATGATCAGCTGATTCCTTGCCCATGCACAGAACAGGGATATAATTTCTCCCCGATGTGAATGGTTTTGATGTTGTTCAGACTATGTAACTAGTTCAACACTTGTCCACAGTCAGTTCACTGGATCACTTAACTTGGGTGGATGTGTTCAGGTGCATTGCCACTAACATTGATGTTTGAAATCTTTTCCCACAGCCAAATGTTTATAACCCAATGGTTTCCAAGTCCTGATGAACTGACTTGCTTTCAGATCTTGATGGGATATTTATTTGGAATTCTTGGCAATAAGTCATCACTCAACATAATGTCCCAAGTTCTATATCCAAACGTCTGAGCAATGAAGGCAAGTGTACCAAACACCTTCTTACCCAGCTGGTCTACATGTGTTGCAAACCTCAAAGAATTATGAGCCTGAAGCCCGAGGTCTCTCTGTTCTACACTACCCAAGGCCCGACTCTTAGTTGTGTAAGTCCTGGCCTTGTTTGTTTTGTCAAAACGCAATACTGCGCATTTATCCAAATTAGACACCATCTGCCATTCCTCAGCCCATTGACCCAATAGATCAAGATGGGTTTGTGACCCTGATTGCCAACTTCACTGTCCCATTATGCCACCTATTTTGGTGTTATCTGCAAATTTACTAACCATGCCTTCTATATTCACATCTAAATCCTTTATATAAATTTATATAAATGTCAAACAAAATGGACCCAGAACTGATCCCTGTGGAGCACCACTGATAACAGGCCTCCAGTCTGAAAAATACTCTATCTATCTCTATCACCAGTCCCTGTCTCCTGTCATTCAGCCAATTTTATATCCAACTGACAAGCTCAACCTGAATCCCGTACAATCTAAATTTGCTAATTAGTTGACCATGTGGAACCTTGTCAAAGGCTTTACTGAAGTCAAAGTAAACAGCGTCTACCACTCTGCCCTCAACAATCTTCTTTGTTACATCCTCAAAAAACTCAATTATGTTTGTGAGACAAGATCTCCTCCCGCATAAAACCATGCTGATTATCCCTAATCATTCTTTGCCTCTCCAAATGGGTTTAAATCCTTTCTTTCACAATTACCTGCAACTACTTACACACCACCAAAGTCATATTCATGGGTCATATTCATGGGTCTATAGTTCCCAAGGTACTCCTTACGTCCCTTAAACAAAGGCAAAACATTAGCCACTCTCCATTCATCTGGTACCTCACCTGTAGTTATAGATGATATGAATATTTCCGCAAGACGCCCCACATTTTCTCTTTAACTTCCCTCACATGATAGGATGCACTAGAGCAGGTCCTGGAGATTGAGTCGTAGAGTAATTAAGCATGGAATGAGGCCCTTTGGCCCAAACTGGCCCATGGTGCCCACTCAACAATTACCCAAATTTGGTCCATGACCCTCAAAACCTTTCCCATCCATATACCTAGACATTTTTTTTTAAATGTTGCTATTGTATCTCAATCACTTTGTCTAGAAACCCATTCCACATGTGCACCACTCTCTGCATGAAGAAGTTGCCCCTCAGGCCCTTCTTAAATCTGTCCCCTCTCACCTTAAAACTATACCATCTAGTTTTCAATTCCCCATCTCTGGAGGGGAAAAAAAACTATATGCATTCATCCTATCTATGCCCCTTATGATTTTATACACCTTAGTAAGGTCACCCCTCATTCTACTACACTCTAAGGAAAGTCCTATCCCAGCCAACCTCTCTGTATAACTCATGCCAAGTTGTCCTAGCAACATCCTCGTAAATCTTCTTTGCACACTTTCCAGCTTAATTATGCCTTTTGTATGACAGGGTGACCAAAACTGTACACAGTACTCCAAATATGTCCTCACCAATGACTTGTACACCTATAAATGTCCTGTACTTAATGTCTTGAACAATGAAGGCCCACATGTGAAAAGCATTCTTCAACATTGTGTCTACCTGTGATGCTGGTTTCAACAAGCACTATAGTTGCAATCTGAGGGCCCTCTGTTCCACAACACACCTCAGGACCTTACCATTAACTGTATAAGTCCTACCTTGGTTCGACTTTCCAAAGTGCAACACCTCACATTTGACTGTATTGATTTGCATTTGCCAATCCTCAGCCCAGTTCCCCATATGATCAAGATCCCTCTGTAATTTTTGATAACCTTCCTTACTATCAACAATACCTCCTAATTTTGCATCATCCATAAGTTTACTAATCATGCCTTAGACATTCACATCCGGATCATTTATGTAAATAACAAAAGTCCCAGCACCAACCCCTGTGGCATACCCCAAGTCACAGGCCTCCAGTCTGAGAAAGAACCTTCAACCATTTTGTCTGCTTCCTACCATTGAGTCAATTTTGAATCCAATTAGCTAACTCTCTTGGGATCCCAGACAACCTAACCTTCATGACTAGTTTGCCGTGCAGGACCTTGTCAAAGGCCTTACTAAAGTCTATATAGACAACATCCACTGCCCTACCCTCATCTATCCTCTAGATTACCTCACAGCAAAAACTCCAGGAGATTGGTCAGACATGATTTCCTGCGCATAAATTCATGCTGACTATTCCTAATCAGACCTTGACTATCCAGATGATGGTTAATCCTCTCACTCAGAATCCTCTCCAATAACTTGCCTACCACTGATGTCAGGTTCAGTGGCCTGTAATTCTGTAGCTTGTCTTTGCTGCCTTTCTTAAACAATGGAACAACTTTAGCCACCCTCCAGCTTCCAGAACTTCACCAATGGCTAAAGATGAAGCAAAAATCTCTGCAAAAGCCTCTGCAATTTCTTCCCCAGCCTGCCACAATGTTCAAAGATGGACTTGATCAGGCCCAGAGGATTTATCCAAGTTATTATTGCGCTTAGAGGCTACAAAAGCCTCCTCTCTGGTAATACGTGTGTGATCCAAACCACCTCCACCTGTTTCGCATATTTTCTTCACATCCAAGATTCTCTCCTCAGCAAAAAGTGAGGAGAAATATTCATTAAAAATCTCCTCCATCTCCTGTGCAGCCACAGGATATCTATTTTTATATTTTGAAGGTGTCCTTGTCAACTGTTTTCAAAACATAGTATTTCTTTCTCTGAATTCTCTTGCCTCTTCTTTCTCTTCTGTAAAAACTGATGCAAAATATTCCTTTACGATCTCTCTTAAATCCTGAGGTCCAACACAAAGATGACCTTTTTATCTTTGCGGGGCCCTGCTTACGTTCTTGTTGCTCTCTTGCTCCTACTGCACTCGTAGAATCTCTTTGCATTATCCTTAACCTTATCTATTGAGATAATTTCATATCCCTTATTTTCCTTCATGAACTCATGCTTAAGAATGTGCTCAACATTGTTTTTACTGTTCAAAAGATTCATTTGAACCCAGTTGTTTATATCTAATATATGATTATTTAAGTTTTAGCCAGGAATAAGAAATATTTTTCATCCATTGTTCTGTAATCCTATCAGCCTTACCTTGCACTCTAACAGGAATATAATGACTCTGAGCTCCTTTATCATACTTTTGAAAGCCTCCCAATTATCAGACATCCCTCTGCCTGCAATCTATTCCAATCAACTTTTGAAAGTTCATGTCTCATATGATTACAATTTGCCTTACTCCAATTAAACACTAACTTTTGTGGAAGGCATATCCTTTTCCATAACTGTTCTCAAGAGATAGAGTTGTTATCACAAGGCGCAAAGTGTTCATCTGCTGTCAATTCAGTCCTTTGCTGTGCCTTATTAACCAAGAGAAGCTCAAGTTTTATCTTTTTCTTTAGTAGAAACATTAACTTATTGATAAAGAAAATTTTCTTGAACACTTTTAACGATTACTCACCATTTAATCATTTAACACTAAAGCAGTCCCAGTCAATGTTTGGCAAATTAAAATCACTGACTATCACAACTTTATGATTCTTACATATACCTGAGATCTCTCCTCTCATTTGTTCCTTAATTTCCCTCTGACTATAGGGGGCCGATAGTACAATCCCATTAGATGATCGTTTCTTTCTTATTTCTAATTTCAAATTATATGTTTCAACTGGATGATTTTTTTTCAGAAATACTTCTTCTAGTTACAGCAGTAGTGTTTTCCTTAATAAAAAATGCCACCCCCTTTTTATGCTTCCCATAGCTTCTGAAATGTGGAACATTAGTATGGGGCAAAAAATCTTAGTGGTGCATAATATAGGAAAATGTGAAATCATTCACTTTAGCAGGAAGAATAAATAACAGCACAATATTTCTTAAATGGTGAATGACTGCAGAATGCTGAGCTGCAGAGGGATTTATGGCTTATAAAGTATGAGTTATAAAGTTAGTATGCTGATATATCATATTCTCATAGGGTTATATAGCATGGAAACAGACTCATCGGTCCAAATAGTCTGTGCCAACCATGTTCCCAACCAAACTGGTCCCGTTTTCCTGAGCTTGGCCCATAGCTCTTCAAACTGTTCGAATTCATGTTCTTATCCAAGTGCCTTTTAAAGATTGTAACTAAATCTGTATCCACCGCTGCCTCCAGCAATTCATTCCACATACTGAGCACTCTGTATGTTTAAAAAAAATGTTGTCTCTCATGTTTATTTTAAATCTTTCTCTTTTCACCTTAAAAATATGTCCCCTAGTTTTGAACTCACCCACCTGAGTAAAAAGACCTTTGCAATTCACCTTATCTGTGCCTCTTGTAATTTTATAAACCTCTATATAATAACCCATCAAACTCCTACCTTCCAATGAAAGATGTCCCAGCCTCTCCAGCCTGTTTTTCTAACTCAAACACGCCATTCCCAAAAATATCCTGCTTTTTTTTTCCTGTACCCACTCTACTTTAATAATACCCTTCCTATAACAGGTCAACCAGAATAGAGCTCTGTTGTCCAGTAGAGGACTCACCAACATCCTTTACAACCTCAACATGATGTCATAACTCCTGTACTCAAAGGCCTGAGCAATGAAGACAAGTGTACTAAATGATTTCTTAATTGCCTTGTCTACCTGTGAGGCAAATTTAAAAGAATGATGTACCTGAAACTGAGGTTTCTGTGTTTCACAGCACTATGTGAGGCTCTAACATTAATTATATTAATCCTTCCATTGTGAAGTGTTGCATTTTGGTAAAACAAAACATGTATCCAAATAAAATTCATTCTACTTCTCAGCCCATTGACCCAATTGATCAAGATCTCCCTATAATCCAGAAAGCCAATAGGCTGCATCCTTTCTGTTTGCAGTAACTAAACATCAATGTAAGTATGTTCTGTTTCAATTGAAAAGGAAAGTGGTGAGACCAAATCTCAAATACCATGTGCCTGTTTTGCTCTTCTGAACATTCGTTCAAAGTGGTTGAGAGGAGGTTTACTAGTTTGAAACCTGTAATAAGTAGATTGTCTAAGGAGGATTGGTGGGGCAGGCTAAAAGAATAAAGGCATAGGCTAGAACTGCTGATTAAAACAGGAAAGTAATATGTTGTGAGCCAGGATATAGGGTGTGGTGAAGTAGAATCTGAATGAGTTGAGCTTCGAAATACCAATGGACAGAAAATGACATTAGTGTTGTATATAGACCCTAAGCTGCACCAATATTTGGGGAAGTCATTAAAATAGAATTTAGAGATGCAGGGAATAAAGTTATGGCTGACTTCAACCTACATATAAATTGAGCAAACCACATCAGTAGCAGTATGATAAAGGAGGAATTCTTAGTGTGTATCTGGTACAATTTTATGAATTAATACATGAAGAAGTATTGGGTAACAGAGAAAGGAATAATCAACAATCAAGTTGAGCGTAGGCCCTTAAGGAACATTGACCATAATAGGATAGAATTCTTCATGAAAATGGAAAGTGATATTATTTTTTCAGGAATTATGGTACTGTAATTAACTGATAGAAGTTATAATATATGAGGCATGAGCTAGTTGTGATAAATTGTGGATCAGTATTTAATTGGGTGATGGGAGATGGGTAATGGAAAACATTGAGAGGGTGTAGACAAGCTGCGAAAGTTATTCATCCCAGTTTGGCATAAGCACAAACTGTGGCAGAGAAAGGGAAATGAACGCGTATTAAATTTAAGGGCAATAGCATACAAATTAGCTCAATAAAACAACAGACTGAGGACTGGGAACAGTTTAGATTTCAGCAGGGAGAGATAGAGATTTAGCAAGAGGGAAAAAATAGAATATGAGACTATGCTTGGAGGGACTACACAACCAATAGCATTTTCAAAATTCAGCCACAGGATGTGGGCATTGCTGACTTGGCTAGAATTTATAGCCTATCCATGATTGTCCAGAGGGCTGTCAAGAGTCAATTGCATTGTTATGGGGCTGGAGTCACACACAGGGCCAAACTGGGTAAGGATACAGTTTCATCCCCTCAAGGACATTAGTGAGTCAGATGTATTTTTCCTGATGTTCAGCAATGATTTTGTGGTCATCACGAAACTCTTACTTGATTGTAAAAGATTAGTCAATCAGAATGTAGACTCTCTTTACAATCAAAAGTAGGGAATTTATAATGGAGTACAAAGTGATGGCAAACTAATTAAATATGTCCTAGATTTTCAAAAAGAAGGACATAAATGAAGTCCCAAAGTTAAGGAGATCACAGGGTCTAATGGGAAGGTGGGATTTTTAAAAATCAGTACTAATAGGAAAATGATATTTAGAAAACTAATGGGTAAACAGGCAGATAAAATCCCAGAGATAGGTAACTTTCACCCCAGAGTACCTCAGGAAGTGGCCCGAGGAATAGCAGATGCGCTAGTGGTTATCTTCCAAAATTCTTCCGACTCTCAAAGAGTTCCTCTGGATTGAAGGGTAGCTGATGTAATCCTGGTATTTAAGAAGCAAATCAGAGAAAACAGGGAATTTGCATAACATTGATCATGGGAAAAAATATTGGGGCCCACTCTCTAAAAGATGGAATAACAGAGTACTTGACAGATAGTGATGAGATCAAACAAGTGAGCAGAGCCATTTATTTTTGTGCTGTAGAACTTGGAGTCTCCATGTTGGGTACCAATTCCCTTCAAGCCATTCCCTACCCTAATTTGGAAATCTATTGCTATTCCTTTGGTGTTGTTGGGTCAAAATCCTGAATTTCCTCCCTAACAGCATTCTGGGTTTACCTACAGCTCGTGGACTATGGAGGTTCAAGAAGGCACATCACTACTACTGTCTCAATGGCAAGTAAGGTCAGCCAGCAATTCCCACAGGAATTAAATAAAAATTATCAAGGCCAAATAGGAATGTGGAATTGAACCCTAAATAGCTTTGACTTTTTTGAGGTTTAAGAGGTAGAATGGACTACTTTGGGGTTCCTATTTCGTATGTCTTCTACTCCTTCTGTCAAAATGCATAATCTCACCAGGAATGGTGTATTCCCTGGAATTTAGAAGAATGAGGGCTGAATTGATTAAAATTTTCCAGAAATTAATTGACGCTGGTTGGGAGGATAGAGAGGAACTAATCCACTGAGTAGGTGAAGTGAGAACTGAAACACCCTCTTCACCCTCAGTAATCAGACATGGCTTGAGTTTATTTGTTTTCCAGCTAATTCAAACATGCAATTGAGGAACAAGAGTAGGCCATTGACCCTTCTGCAACTCAATAAGATCACTGCTGATCTGATTTTGACATCAACTCTACGTGGCTGCCTATCCCTGAACATTTTTCATCATCTTGGTCATCAAGAATCTGTGTGCTTTTGCCTTTTAAAAAAGAGTTCAAAGATTCTGAATCCACAGCCTTTTGATGAAGGGAATTACAAATATTGTCAACTGTCTGAGAGAAAAGAAATGTTCCTCATCATTTCAAATTGGCTAACCATTGCTTTTAAACAATGGCCCTCAGTTCTATATTCTCCCACAAGAGGGACCACCTGGTCAGGTACCCTCAAGATCTTTTATGTTTCAATTTAGTCTTCTCTTTCTTTTCTGAACTGCAGAGTGTAAAGGTTTAACATGTCTAGCCTTTCCTCTTAAAGTAATCCGCTTATTCCAGCTTTTCGTCCATTAAATCTTCTCCGAAATCCTTCCAATGAATTAACAACTTCTTTAAGTACGGTGACCAGAAGTGAACACAGTTCTCCAGATGCAAGTCTCACCAGTACAAAGGGGGACTGCATGTATCTGAAGTTGGTCCATGAATTCCCACTTGCTTACAGTAATGCTTTTTCAGCAAGCTTAGGTCATTTACGTTTATCCCAATTACAGACTGACACAGATTATGGTCAGACAGTTGTACAATTTGTATTGTTTAACAGACAGCATCATTGTGGTATCATTCAAACCTCCCACTCTGGCTCTGCAGAAATAATGACTGGCCATACAGCCAGTTTCTGCAGCCTGATTTGTCCTGTACTTTTCAACTTTTGACCTTTCATGGACACTCATGATCCAGGTGGGTTTTTATGACAATCCAGCAGCTTTTATTTCACTTTTAACTGCTTTAAATTTATTTTCCAGGGAATTGGGAAGGGAGAATTTACAGACAGGCAGCTCAACTCAAACATTAGATCAAGAGCTGCCAGTAACACTCAATTCTCAAGAGCTTTGAACATGGAAGGAAAAAACATCATTCACAGTGAAGAGAAAGCAGACACGTGGGCTGTGTGGACAAGCCTTCAGTCAATCATCCAGCCTGTCGAGACAGGGCGATAATAATGAAATCAAGCAGCACTTCCCTTGCAATATCATGGTCATGGATCTCGGGGTGAGTTAAGCAAGGGCCTCTCAGCTCCTGATCTCCTTACATTCTTGAGGCAAACATGGGCCAAACAGCTGAATTCCAAATGTGAGAGTGACTATCCTCTATCTTAAGGCTGTGTTTGACAAAGTATTATATCAAGGAATCACAGCAAAATGAGAGTCAATGGGAATCAGAAAATATTATTCTCCACTTGATAGTGGATTTTAGAAAAAAAAACTGCTGCTTCAGACCTGAGTAAATCGAAACAAGGTGAATTTATTCAAACTTGTACTACATATATGTGGAAGAGGTCCCTAAGTCTCCCTCAGAGACACTACCGCTTACAGGTTAAAACAGCATGTTAAGACATTTTCACGTCAGAATTGTATAAAAGAGATTGTGTCAGTCATTTACAACAAAGATAGAATGCTGTTACGTTTCTTACAAAGTTCTGAGTCCTCTAATTTCAACAGTCCTTCCACTTCCATGTTATCTTCAGAGCTTTTCTGACCCCGCCATCCAATCACAGCACGCCAACCTTCCCTTTATGGGTAATACTTACTGGCCTATCTTAAGCTATACGGATGGTCCCTGAGCCCTAAGTAACTGCTGACCGTTCACTGTTATGGATATGCTGTTAAACTTCCTGAACCCACAGTAACTGTGGCCTTAAATGGTTGTATTTGACTCTTAGCCCTATGCTGTACTACTCTTTCAAGCTTTTTGCCTACTTGTTCTGTGTTTTAATGTTCCATTCCTTTCCTTTTAGATTTCGCTTCTGCACTCTCCTGTACTCCTAATCCTACTTCACCCTGGTTGGATAACACTGAATACAGAGGAGGATGCTCGTGATTGTTGGAGGCCAACCACGCCAGCTGCAGGAGTTCCTCAGGGTTGGCTTGTAGCCCCAGCCACCTTCAGCTGTTTCATCAATGACCTTCCCTGCATTATAATGTCAGAAGTGGGAATATTTGCTGATGATTGCACAATGATTAGTACCATTTGTGCCTCCTCGGATACTGAAGCTGTAGATATCTAAATGCAGCATACCTGCATTTGTACCAACAAGTATCAACAAATAATGACCAAATCTGAGACATCAAAATATAACCATAACCCATTGACATTCAATGGTTTTATCTTTACTGAATTCCCCACTATCATCATTCTCGGTGCTAATATTGACGAGAAACTGAATTAGACCTGTCATCTCAATACTGTGCCTACAAAAGAAGGTCAGTGGAATGAGATCCTATGGTGATTATTTCAACTCATGACTCCCCAAAGCCTGTGCATCATCAGGAGTGTAACAGAACACTCTCCATTTGCTTGGATGGATGCAGCTCCAACAACACTCAAGAAACCTGCCACCATTCAGATCGATGCAGTCCACCTAAATGGTGCCCCATTCAGTGCCTCCAGCAATTAATTCCTTCACCACTGAGGTATAGTGGCAGCAGAGTGCACCATCTACAAGATGTTACTCACCTGCGCTCCTTTGACAGCACTTTCCAAGGATGCAAACTACCACCTGTAAGGAGAAGAGCAGAGAATGCATTGGAACACCGTCAATGCGCATACCATCCTGACTTGGAGGGGTTTCAGCAATGATCTCCATTTAAGGTTTTGGAGTAGATTTGTAGTTCGGTTTGTGGGTGTTGAGGTTGCTTGGCTCACCAAGCTGGTTTGTTGTTCTGCAGACATTTTGTTATCATGCTGGCTAACAGTGATCTCATTGAGTGATGCAACAGACCTGATGAGCCAAAATGCCACTTTCTGCCCTTCATCTTTTACGATGATGTGTTTTTTTTAAAGTTGATTAATGCAGTGACCAGACTTGTAGTGAGTCCTCTAGCTGTTCTTTAAACTGGTGTTTGCTAAGGCTGTAGCATTATCTCCCTGACCTTGTATTCCAGACTGTGGTCAAGAACAGAAAGGATCCCAAAACATTGTTGACCACCTGATCTCCCCACCCAACCACCTTTGGGGATCTGTGAATATCCACTTCGAGGTCTCGTTCTTCCTCTTCACCACTCAGTATCATTGTTCACCCTCCATTAATTCCTTATTATTCACTTCTCTGGGTTGAATTCCATTCTTCATGAACAACGACATGGCCAATTGTTGCACATCATCTGCAAACTTCTAAATTCTGCCTCCTTCACGTGGCTTTTATCATTATCTACATCAGAAAATAATGGGGAAAAAAATTCTGAAGAGGAGTCTAGACCCGAAACTTCAGCTTTCCTGCTCCTTTGATGCTGCCTGGCCTGCTGTGTTCATCCAGCTCTACACCTTTGTTATATCAGGCTTACATTCAAGATGCTATTCGGTGAATTTAAACTCCAGCAGCTGCTGTGTCTTAGTCCCTGGGGATTACAAGGAGCTAAATCACTGTAACACTGCTATCTTCCTGCTGCATTGCTCCATCTTACGGAACAACTATCACTGTTCAGATCATCCCACAGTGAGAGAGAACAGGGGAGGCCATTTGCATGATCATGCCAGTTCCTGGTAAGAAAGAGATTGAGTGAAACAGAAAAGAATTGGCTAGTGCGTGTTTACAGCATTTACTGTGTGCGTCCGTGTCGCAATAAACATGGTTTACCACAGATTTAAGTATTTACTTGGCACAAGAAGCTAATGGAGAGACAATGTGAGCAAAACTAGCCGCTACTACCATAACAAATACCACTTCATTGATGTATATAACAGAGGATGGTTTTGAATCCATCAACCTTTGGGTTATGGATCCAGCATACTCCTGCTGCACCACTTTGTGTGATCTGCTAGCTAACCTGCTAGCAAGTGAAATAAGTTTTAAATTCCTTCTTGCTTTTGCAGAGTAGCACACTTGTTGGCACCCACCCCAACTTGACTGTACCATTCCAATGTGTCACACTACCCAGAATGTGACAGACAGAAATACACACACACACACAAGCAAACAGCAAAGTACCATTAACACATCCAATGTCAGACAAGGGGCTGAGCAAACCAGTAACTCACTCAGGGAGACAGACTCATGATTTTTCATGAACTTTCAGTAAGGCTAATCCAGCAGTTACATTCCTCTTTCTGAAGACTGCTGCGAAGAATCTCTGAACCGGACACAGATACTGTCAGACCTACTGAGTTTCTCCAACAATTTCTGTTACTGTTACATTTTTCATTGTTCATCTGTGAACAGTAACATTCCCCGAATTGTGTACAATGACTTTCAAGTTTGTCTGAAGTCTATCATTTGCCGCTCTGACTTTATCATCCTGTTCTCGCCTTTCTAGCTTCCAAAATCACACTACACAACTTGTATATTTTTTCACTTCCTCTCCCTATGGTGTCAAACACATGAAAGTTCACCTGGTTTGGTTTTAAAAAAAGAGTCATAGATATCAACTAAGAATCCTATTTTAAAAGACGCATGCAAAGATACAATGCGTGAATTTAACAGGCAGGGTGAGTCTTTCAGAGGATGGGGGTGCAATCACTAATTTGTTTGATAATTAGACATTTCCCCAGGACAGATCATGATCCAACAAAAGAAGCTAGTCTTTTTAACGCGTTCTGTTTTGACCGACATTGCTTTGTGATTTTCCCACAGCCTGATGTCCCAATAATTCCTGCTCTATGTTAATAAAAGCTGCTGTGGGTGAGGTTGGAACTCACAGGCTCGGCGTTTGATGTGCCTCAATGCCATCATAAAAGGACCACGGACTCACCGATTGTGTCACTGGACCCACAGAGTAGCACCGTGTGCTCATTGCCACCCATGTCTGGTTGTATATGCGTGGCTGGGCCATTGAGCTTCTCTGGTTGTGGGCCTGGGAACTGGAGTTATATGGGTTGTCTGCAGCTGTGGTTAATTCCTTGTGTGAAGAAACTGGTGAAATAACCAATGTTAAATTAATTGCAGTTGAAAAATACATTTCAGCAATATCTCACCCTATCCCCTGAATCTTTGTTTCATAGAAATCTATAAGTCTCAGTCTTCAACATACTCAATGATGCAATCTCCACAGCCCCTGGGTGCATTGAAGCTAGAAATTCCAGCTCACTCTGAAACCCCACATTACAGTGCATTACTGGGAAAGTATTCCTGTTGTTTGGCTGATGTTGTTCCTAACACATCCTTTGCCTGGACTAATTGCTGTTTGTAAGCACCCCATTCTGTGTAGTGGTTTGTACTCTGCATTGTGGCCACAGCAACAAAGCTCAAATCTGAGTCATGGCAATAGGTGTTCGCTGCATTTTTACTCCTTGTGACACATGCTGCAGATGTGGCATATTATCAAACTTTTTTAACATGGAAATCAAACCCAGCTCTTAGAGATTTCTCTCCCTGTCACAATCATCACCCATCCTTTACGTCCCTCCTTCCATTTCACTGAGGCACTGCACAATCTAATAGTCATTTTCACATTGGCATTGTGGTCAATTGGTGTTGCTGGGTGAATGTGCCCCAAACTCACCATTGGGACCTTTAAACCACTCGATCCATTAAGATACCGTGATTGTTAGATCAAACCTCATGTTGCAGCTATTACTGATAGACCAGTGATTATTGGAGCATCAGACTCAGGAAGACGACACAAGGCAATATTGAGCAAAAGAGACTACACTGGGAAGACCACTGCAAAAGACGTTCTGCATCATTCGTGTCATTTGTTCATTCGGCTATAGTTAGAGTATTGTGTGCAGGTCTGTATTCACATTATATCAGGGATGTGATGGCACCTGAAACAGTGCAGAAGAGATTTATCAGGATATTTTTTCTGGGCTGAAGATTTTCAGTTATGAAGAGAGTTCAAACAGACTGGGGATGTTTTCCTCAGAGCAGAGTAGATTTAGAGGAGACATGATTGAGATATACAAAATAAGGAGTGATGTTGACAGGGGAGACTCAAAGAAATGTTTCTCCTTCATTGAGGGAGTGATTACCTGGGAGCCTTAGATTTAAGTTAAGAGGTAGGAACATTTGAGTAGATATATGGAAAAATATTTTCAACCAGCAGGTGGTGGGAAACTGGAACCCACTGCCTGTAAGCGTCCCAGAGGCAGATATCCTGATAAGTTTAAGAAGCATTCAGCTGCAAGTATGCGATGCTAAGGTATAGAAAGCCATGAACCAAGCAATAGAAATAGAATTTGGGTAGTTAAGCAGTTGTATTTGACAGCGCATGCGTAAGGTACTTAAGCGTTGATAGTACTCATGAGGTCCTTGGCAGTATAGAGTGGTTAGTATGTCCGCCTGTCACACGGGAGACCAGGGCTCAGTTCCATGCCAGAGAGAATTCAGGCATTTTTGGGACCTTTCAATGAAAGGGAAGGAACTTTGAATCTATCCTTGGTCGATGCCCATGTGGAGTTTGCATGTTCTCGGATTGTCTTCATTGGGGTGCTCCAGTTTCTTCCACATTCAAAACATATGCGGGTGAGGTGAATTGGTCATCGGAAATTGCCCCATCATGTCCAGGAATATGCAGTCCAGGTGGTTAGTCATGGTAAATGCAGGTTTATAGTGATTGGCAGGTTTCACTGGTTTATACCGGGCTCTGGGTGAGAATGGTCACAGTTTTATATCGGGGTCTGGGGAGAATGGTCAATGTTTTATATCAGGCCCTGGGAATAATTGTCACTCTTTTATATCAGGCTCTGGGGTATAATATTGCTTGAGAAAAACAGCAGTATCATAATGAACACCATTCATTTACTGAAAAGCGGGGTGAACACATTGTGCTGAAATAATGAGGCAGCAGTCCACTAATGAATCGAAGACCTTTTTACATGTGATGCTAACGCAATAACAACAACACTCCTGAAACACAACGGGACCGCTGAGCCATGGAGCTTCCTTGCTGTCCACGTCATTGACTGTGGTGCTTTAAACAGTGCACACTGCAGTGAATGCAGCTTCACGTCAATATACCCGCATAAAGCTCAGCATGACGAAGTACGAGCAACGAAAACAACGGGAATTTGAAAGCACACCACCTTAGAAAGTGGAATGGAAACGCAGTGCCTTTGGACTGTTCGGCCCAGCTACCACTCCAGATTTGTCTTAAATATGACTTTTCCCATTTGCTACTGCAACACAACAAAAGCGAACGCACAGGCAAAGGCTTGGAGGATCCTATTCTGCTCGTCCGTTTCCTTAGTGGCCACAATATCAATTTCCCACAAGATGCTGACAGCCTTCAGGACCCAAACAGACCGCTCTGAACGTGTAACAGAAGCAAAAATGACAGGAGAATTTTTTTTTAGGACTGACAACTGTGCGCACAATGAGCAGCGGTGCAATTCCAACCTACGCTTTGGAACACACTGGAGTGTTAGTCCACTGGCACGTTCCAAAAAGTGGCCAAGTAAGCAAAAAAGAGCAGCACAAGAATGACCCAAGAAAAGTGAAGATAACCAATTACACGCTCAGTTAGATCCCACTTGCCTTCCAATGCAAGTGTGCACTGCAACAATTGCAGCGGATTGAAAAAGTGGCTTCCCAATCCACCTTGCCAGGACAAAAATGAAGGATGTGAGAGAAATTTCACATTGTAATTAATTGGAATTACCCTCCTTCTCACCACAGCAGCAAATAATGGTGAGTAGATTTTGTTACACAATAGCAGTTAAATGACAATCTCCATTGCATTTTTCAGTGAGAAGGATGAACAGCGCAATTCGCGTGGTGTATGAGGCGGCAGCGCAGCATTCTTTGAGCCCAATATCAAGCCAGGGGCCTTCATATGCGAGGCGAATGAGATGACAACTGGGCAATGGAAACGCGGCACGAATTCTCTGCGCTGTCTAACATCGTATGTTGGTTTGTAATGAAATTTCACATATTATTGCGTTCAACTTAAACATAATTCATCCCTACCAAGCTTCATCATAACGGCCAATGAACACAACATGCACTGAAATTTGCAGATGTTCAAAACTTTCAAAGAGATTTGATTGTGCCCAGTATTATTGACATTATATAAAAGATATCACGTGAAATTGCCCAGAAAATATTCACGAGGATGTTGCCAGGGTTGCAGGGCTTGGATTGTATGGCGAGGCTGCACAGACTGGGGCTCTTTTTTCCCTGGAGTATTGGAAGCCGAGATTCGACCTTTTAGAGGTTTATAATATCATGAGGTGTATGGATAGGGTTAATAGACAAGGTCTTTTTCCAGAGTGGGCAAATGCAAAAGCAGAGAGCATGTATTTCAAGTGAGAGGGAAATAAATTATAAAAGGGACTTAAGGGGCATTTTTCCATGCCGAAAGTGGTGTGTGTGTGATGAACGAACCGCCAGAGGAAGTGGTGGAGGCTCATAAAAATTACAAAATTTCCAAAGCACCTGAATGCATGAATGAATCAGAAGGGCTTAGAGGGATAAGTACCAAGTGCTGGCAAATGGGGTAAGCCACACAGAGGCGAGAGACTCATTCACTTTTGCCCCCACTGACCGTTCTCCGTGACACATTCTAAGATCTCAGTGAGGATTTTGGATATAGGAAGATACCTCACAAACTGTGATAGCACCTGAGGTGTCAAGCGAATCCCTAAACAGACAGCACTTAACACACAACAGAAGCAGAAATGACAAGGCGAATGCATTTCCCGACACAGTGAAGCATGAATGCTGTCTGTGAAACACTTCCAGTTCTCTGAGTCACGAACTAAACACGCAACTTGCATCGGGGCAATTCCAAACTGTTCCCTCAAATAGATTGGAGGCTTAGTCCAATGCCACTTACCGAAAAGTGCTCATATCAGGACAAAATAGAACAGAGTAGGATTGACCCACGAAAACGTGAGCAATCACAGTCTTGATTAGATTGGGTTTTCCTTCTGATCAACAGTGCAGGGTGTGCCTGCTCCACAATGATTGCAACGTATCAAGAAAGTGGCTCATCAGCTCCCTTCTCCCGGACAGAAATGAAGGAAATGATGGAAGTTTCACAAAATTTCACATTACAATTATCCTCCTGTTCGCCAAAAAAGCAAATAACCGTGAGTAGATTCAATGCAGGACTTTGTTTGACACCAGCAGCAAAATAACGATTGCCGTTCATTTTCAGTGAATAGGGTGAGCAAAGCAATTTGCCTAGCACATGAAGCAGCAGCGCAGCCTGCTTGCTCCCGCTATCAGGCTGGGGGCATCCTGCACGTGATAACCACTGCACCATGGAAACAAAGCATAGACGCTGGTCCGATGGAGGCTTTGTGCTGTCCCACATCAAAGACTGCTTTGGGTGAAACAACGAGATTTTAAATACAGCTCATCCGTACCAAGCTTCTACATAAGAGTCAGCAGCAGTGGGATTCAAACTCATGCCTCCCCAGAGAGTGGAACCTAAATCCAGTGCCTTGGACAGCTCGGCCACACTACCACACTCTCCAGTGCTACTATCACATGACAACTAAAGCGAAGGCACAGAGAATGGCTTTGAGGAACCATATCCATCGTGTCCATTTTCTTAGCTGCTCTCTTATGCCTGACTACAATATCAATTTCGAATCAGTTACTGATATCCTTTCAATCAAAACAAGTATCAATGAAAAGCTGAAGGCATCTTGTGAGACTTAGTTGAGCAACAAATGTAATGTGCCTGTGTGAAAGTATATTTGGTTATGATTCGGTGAAGAACACATGAGCTACACAACATTTCTGGAATTCAGATTTTCGCTCTGGTAAATGATTTCACTCATTGCTTTAAACAGAACAACTTTTTGCATTTGCACATAACATGAAATGCACCAGACTACAGGTAAAATGCATAAAGTTGAGTAGGCCGTATACCAGATGATACTGAGCAGCATACTTACAGTTATCGTGCCTGTTTTGCAGAATAAGTGGCTCAAAGAAAGCCCTCCATCTAAAAACCTGAGTTAGCATTAGAATCTGGGACCAACACATGATATTGCGAGCTGTTTGAACCTCAGTGCAGGTACAACTTGCCACTTTCCTTGGCTTTCTCCTTAACCATGTATTTTCCTGCAGAAATTTCCAGACCTCGACATGATCAAATGTCACATGGCTGCCAGCTGATTTGGAAACTTGTGTGGGAATCGAAGAAAAGTGACTCATTAAATTTTACTAAATTCCATGGTGTTTACATAGACATGCACAAAAGGCAGGTTTCTAAACATATTGACAGAATGTCAAATGCAATCAAAGATGTCAAAAGTGCTTACAGCATGTGATTGATCTTTGTCCTAGACTTGAGGAGTTCTCACACTTGAATCGCTTTTATGTCTCTTGTTGCTGACTTTTGTTTCACCAGAGCTGTATGTCCATCGCTTTCCTGTTCCTCCCTCTTTAGATGTTCATGCTCCTCTGCAGTTTAACAAGAATAGAAGTCTGTGACATGGTAGCCTGTCTTGTCACTTTCTCAGTTTCCTTTACAAGATGGCTTACAATTGAGAGCAGACACTAATGTTAGAGATTCTATAACAGTGCAAGTCAAGAGGTTCGTCAGACCCTGTAATTTAATTCACTGTTGTTGTTGATTGAATGAGCCGTCAGTGCACCTGGCACTTAGAAATGTGAATATTTTTCTCTACTCCAAAGCATGACAGGATTTCCGGTTTACATTCACGCATTTTGAGACATGGCAGACATCAACGGAATTCAGAGATAGCAAGAACTATAGATGCCGGAGTCAGAATCAATGTAGTGTGTAGCTGGAGAAGCTAAGTGTGGCCGGCAGTATCAGAGGAGGAGCAATGTTGATGTTTCAATTTTACACATTTTTTCATGACTGGTGATATCACAATGTCACACGGTGTGATGCTGAGCCACACGTTAAGTGGTAAAGTTGCCATTCCCGTTCTGTACCATAGGGCTATTTACTTGTTAGACAGAGACAGCTGGTGTTGGTTTTACCAGAGGGAGATCTCACATCAGGTGAGCAGAGAGGTTGCAAAGAAGAGTCATTTATGATAACCTCAGCTGGTGTGGATTTAAACTCACATTTTGTAGGCCTGAGGAGAAAAACTAGTAAACAGCTCTGAGCAAGAGTTTGGCTTTCGTAAGTTTTTCAAAGAAGAAAATGTAGATTTCATATTCCAGCAAATAGCAATGTGTCTTAGTTTTGGATGAAGGAACTATTTTTGTTCAACTGAAACCCTCAAGACATTGAATAACTATTCAGATGACCACTTGAAACTTCACAGCAAACAAGGCAATGGGCCAAGTGCCAGAAACTGTGTTTAGAAGTCAGATGTTTGATGAGTTGTATTGATATAATGGATAGAAGGACCTTTCTCCATGCTCTTAAAAATGCACTGACTATCGTTTTGTAAGTGAAGGTCAAAAGCAATGTCAAGAATGAAAGTTGCAACATTGTGTGCGCCTTCCTTGTTGGGATTCAGAACTACAATTATTGTTTTCCCTGTGTAACTGCCAGCCAAGAATGACGATTTAAATTCCGTATCCAAACATATAAATTTTACACGAATTCCTGGCTTTAAAAACAGTAAAGGAAGCAGCTCTTTCAGAATCAGGGAACATTTCATATCGGAGATGATAACGAATGGGAGGAAACACTGAAATCCTATGGTCTTAATGTGCTCAGGCACGACAATAAAAATACTTGCTCCTTATTGAAGCATACAGGTTTCTTAGAGATTTAACAGGTTGAACACAGAAACTTTGATTTCCCTTCTTGGACAGTCATGGATCAGAGTGCCTAAACTAAGAATGGGGGTACCACATTAACGACAGATGAGGAAGAATTTATTCTGTCAGACAGTTGTGAATCTTTGGAATTCCCTACAGCAGAAGGTTATAAGTCTGAATCATTAAGTATATTCAGGGATAAAATCGACAGATTTTTAATCGATCAAGATATCCAGGGTTATGAGGAAAGGTAATAAAGTGCAGTTCAGGATTATCCGATCAGACACAAGCTCATTCAATGGCAGACTAAATGGGCTGAATAGTCTCTTTCAGCTCCTAAAATTTGTGGTCTTAATGTGAGATTTAAAATTGAACTGAGCAAAATTTGCCAAGTTAAAATGCACAGATCCCCGTTGGGTACTGAACCAAGGTGACATGTGTAAAGCATAACCCACAAAGGAGTGACATTGTAGGTAATTGATCCAGAGTGATCTGTATATCAAGGTAAACAGTGAATACCAGTCTTCAGCAGCTACATTGTACCTGGCTCCATTCGGCCGACAGTCAGCTCTCACAAACCAGGCAATTGCAGGTGACTTTGCTGAAGTTGATCTGTAAAATGTATTGAAACGATTCTAAATGGATGATCCATGACATAATTCTGCTTCTAAAGATTAGTCAGTCCTTCATATTTATTACTATAAATGTTAACCATTAACAGGCCATGGCAATGAAAACATTGAATTTTAATCACTAGACTATTAGCGAAGATCTCTGTTCATACCACCCTGTATACTGTCTGTTCCAGCATTGCATTCTCCCATCCTTCTGCACATGATCCCCTTAGCTCTGCCTTTGAATTGTTACATTGTCTTGGTGTCTGAGGCAAAGACTATCCAGTCATCTGTTACATTGCAGTTTCTAATGCACGAGTATCATTTTCAGAGGACACCCAGTGGCTGTGATCTCGATTCTGTCCGGAGCCTGAGAAACTTTTTGCCACCTGCTGCATCTTACATCCAACGAGCTCTTTAAAGTCGTTTGAAATTATTTCTGATGCAATAGCCCTAACGCCACCATGTCATTTCCTGCACCAGCCAGAAATGCATTTGAGATATCACATTCCTGTTTGCCCTCCTAGGTACTTGAGGAAGATCTTTCGAAAGGACAGGAAGCAGCTGGCGTGGGCAATGTTCCAGTTTGGCAGGAGGAATGAGGTGAGGCAGAATAAATTACAGAGTGACGGGGAAGCAATGGGGGGACAAGACGGGCGGGGGAGCGGCTTAATGTTTCCTTTCTTTGCTGATTCTGAAGTCTGAAATAAGAAGAAATAAGCCAAGTGGGTGAAGTCCTTGCTTTCTGGGGGGGGGGGTTGATCTCTCCTGAGGCCTCTGTCGTTTTTGGGGCAATGCGTCTGTGTGTTTCCCTCTGTGGGTGAACGTGACGTTCCGCTCACCGAGGAGACATAAACACAGTTCTACCATCTCAAGCTTTCGTCCCTTCATTGTGCCCTTTGAGATTAAAACATTAAAGGGGAGATAGCATTGTGAAATTCTAAAGAAGGGTCTAGACCCAAAATGTCAGCCTTCTTGCTCCTTTGATACTACTTGGCCTGCTGTATGCATCCAGCTCTACACCCTATTACCTCAGACATTTGCGTATTACAGCTCAGAAGATTGAGAGGCTAATCTTGTTAAAATACACAAGGTTCTGACGGGGCTTGACAAGATAGATATGCAGGAGATCTATCCATGAATGGGTGAAACTTGAACCACAGGCACATTTACAGAATAAAGGGACACTCAGTGGGATGTGAAGGGATTCCTTTTCTCAGAGAGTAGAGCAAGTTTGGAATTCTCTACTGAAGCAGTTGTGGAGGAAAGATCACTAAACGTATTCAAAGGGATGGAGAGATTTATTTTTAAACACTCGAATTTGAAAAATATAGGGATCTGGGAGAAAGGCGGCGTTGCTTCCTCGTGCAGATTAGCTCTGATTTTGCTGAACGGTGTGTCAGGTTTGAGTGGCTTAATGTCCTCAGCCTGCTCCTGTCTATAATGTCCTGATGCCCTGAAGTGGGCAGCACAGTGGCACAGTGGTTAGCACCGCTGCCTCACAGCACCAGGGACCCAGGTTCGATTCTCGTCTTCGGTGTCTTTCTGTGTGGAGTTTGCACATTCTCCCCGTGTCTGCGTGAGTTTTCTCCGAGTGCTCCGGTTTCCTCCCACAGTCCAAAGATGTGCGGGCTAGGTTGATTGACCATGCTAAATTGCTTGTAGTGTTCAGTGGTGTGTGGGTTACAGGGGAATGCGTCTGGGTGGGATGCTCCAAAGGGCAGTGTGGACAGTTTCCACACTGTGTGGAATCTAACCTAATCTAAATTGCTCGTAATGTTCAGGATGTGCAGCTTAGGTGGGTGACGGGGGAATGGGCCTGGGTGGGATGCACTGAGGTTCGGTGTGGACCTGTTGGGCTGAAGAGCCTGTTTCCACACTGCAGTGATTCTATGAGTCTATATTGTTTCCAGATGGGACAGAATGTGCCCAGAAACAAAAACAGAAGTAAGTAATACTTACTCAATAACTTGGCCAATGTTGCCTTTCTCATATGTTGCTGGCAAGGATGGATCCAGGCACGGTCATTATTAGACTCTTAATTCCAGATATTTATTGAATTAAGACCCCATCATCTACCATGGCCAGATTCGAACCGGGTTCACAGAAATTTATCTGCGTTAAGGGCGGAAGTTACTGGAAAAGCTCAGCAGGTTTGGTAGCATCTGTGAAGAAAAAGAATTCAGAGTTAACACTTCAGATCCGGTGATTCATCCTCAAAGCATGTTATCTGGGTCTCTAGACTAACAGTACAGCAATTGTACCATTCGGTGATCACCTCCTCACATTGATCTCACGTTTGCCAGATCGCTCCAACAGCTTTTCGAAATAAAAGGCTGCACTTCATGATATCAGACTGTTTGAAATAGGATTGAGCTTCCGCACTGGTGGTGTCTTGTAGTGAGCATGGTGTAACAACACACCTGTTGAAAGTGAAAACAAAGGTTTTAGGATGTTTGCCCACACAATCCAACTCTGAATGCATCCTCCTGAATGCATTATTGCTCGGTTCTGGGTGTCAAACGTCAGGAAGCGGGGACATGAAGTAATTGGAGACAGTGCTGAATAGTTTCTCGTGAATGGGGCCGTGTATGAGGAACGTTAGTCGTAAGAAATTGGAAAGTTGAGACAGTTCTCCTTGGCTGACTTGACTGAAGCTTTCACAGTCATGAGAGGTCAGGACAGAATGAAAAAGGAGGAAATGCTCCTGCGCATGAAAGAATCAAGAATGATTAATTAGAAAACTAATGTCACAGAGTCAGGGAGAGTGACTTCATGAACAGATGGCATCATTCCAGTGCTGAAAGAAACTGTTCAACCCATCGAGTCCACAGCGACTCTGTAACACTTGCACCTCTCTGAGCTTGTTCACAATTAGTGATATCGGTCCTTGTCATAGTGAACTGTATCTGTGTCGTGATACTGTCTCCAACATACTAGTCTTCTTGTCATTCACATCTGAAATGGCATGGGAATTACTGCAAGTGATGTGTTTCAACTTCACCAGTTCATTCCCAGCTCATAGAAGAGGCTTTACAATTCAGTTCTGAGCAGACGAGAACAGGAGAAGGCCATTCAGATTTTCAGATGTGTGTCCTCTCGCCTAGATAAATTTGGCTTGTGCATCAATAGCAGTTTTTTTTCCCCTTTCTTACTCCCTGCTCCAAGGAGGTTGTAGCTTCCTTCCCCTGGGACCGGGCTTTCTCCATTGGCAGCTGGAGTAAACCATCTTCCACTGGCAAGCATTGCTGGGGGACAGCAGTACGCATGCAGTTTTCAGCTCCCTGTCAAACACGGGCTTGTGGGTGGGTGAGGAAGGTGTTAGGAGTAGGAGCAGTGGAAAGTATGGAAGGATGTGCAAAAGGGAGATTGCATGTCCACATGAACTAAAATTCTGTTGGGAACCTTGTCCAAAATACTTACCCGAGACAGAGCGAAAAGAGGCAGAGTTGCCGGGAAAGAGAATTTCTCCCAATAACGGGGAACTGTGTTTGTGTCCTTCTTAATGTATTAGGGTGAATCAACGTGGGGTGCTACTGCAGGGAATCCTGTCCCTCAGATGCATTGCACCTGATGTCTATAAACTTAACCACGTTGTTCCCAGCTTAGAGAACAGTTTTTACGATTCAAATCATTCCAGAGTGACAGAGAACGGGGGAAGGCAATGCAGCCCATCATCTTGTCACCTCCTGGAGAGAAAAGGGATGTGTGAGAGCGGACAGTCTCGACTAGGCCATGTTTTCAGCATCTGCAACCTTGTCTCATCTGACAATAAAATCAATTTAATAGATTGATTCAGATACAGATAGCAGGAAATAGTAGAGACAGCTTATCGTCCTTCTGAAAAAAGCTGAATAAATTGTGCAGAGCAGCAGGTAGTGTTGGTGAAATGATGACAGTCAAGTACGATTTCCAGAGTGTGGTATGACTTCTGGGTCATGGAGTCAGAGCACTGCCACTGTAACAGACTCCTTGCATGGTTTGATCCATCCTCCTATAACATACCTAATCTACACACTGCTAAACACTACAGGCAATTTAGCATGGCCAAACCATCTACCCTGCACATTTTTGAATTGTGGCAAGAAACAGGAGTACCCAGAGGAAACCAATGCATCTTCCAATGACAGGCAATGCTAGGGGACAGCAGCACGCATGCACTTTTCAGATCCTGTGAGGGAGAATGTGCAAACTCCACACAGAGAGTCGCCTGGTGGTGGATTTGAACCCAAGAACCCAAGTTGCAGCAGTGCTGGCCACTGAGCAGTCTATGTTACACAATGACAGAGATAGTAGAAACTGCCGAAGCTAGAAAATCTGAGATAACACGGCGTGAAGCGGGGTCCGGACCCTAAACATCAAACTTTCCTGCTCCTCTGATGCTGCTTGGCCTGCTGATTTCATCCAGCTTCACACTGTGTTTACTCAGTGACAAGCTCTTTGAATCTAGTTCTGTGAAGAATTGAAGCCGATAGAATGAAAAGTCCCTTGAGTGTGGGTATGTAATGTTGTCTAAAGGAATGGCTTCCCAGGCTCCAGGAGAGCACACATTGCAGTTCCTAGGAGTCAGTCTTGGGACCACTTCTCCTCTGGGCAGATATTAATGACCCACTCTTTTGTACAGATTGGAGAATTTCAAAATCCTAAATGAGACAAATCTGACAAATCAGCTAAACAACAGAAACTGCAAAAAAAAGGTAACTGTCAAAGAAGTCTATTTTGTGCAAACACATTCTGTGCCATTTTCCCAAACCTGAGGCTAGAACAATTATTGGTTTATGTTAATATAGGCTACTCTAGTAAGGCATGATTTCATAACCTTAGGATTTCACACATATCTCTCTGTATCTTCTTGCAATGTTAATTGGTGCTTTGTTTTATTACTTTAGCATGCATTGAGGGTAGGAGTTGGAACATTATATTACTGTTCTATAAGTCAATGGTAAGGCTGCACTTGGAGTATTGTGTACAATTTTGGTTGCCCTGTTAAACGAAAGATATAGTTAAACTGGAAAGTGTGCAAAGAAGATTTTTGAGGATGTTGCCAGGTCTAGTAGGCCTGAGTTATAGGGAGAGGTTGACCAGCGTAGGAATTAATGTCTTGGACTCTGGGAGAATGAGGGATGACTTTACTGAGTCAAATTATGTGACGAATTGAAGCCAATGGAAGCAAAAGCCCCCGACAGAGATGATGTAACATTGTCTGTCATCAATGTAGGAAGCCACAGAAACTTATTTTTCAATAAAGTCTATCTTGCACAGCATTTTTCTGAGTTATAGGAAGAGGTTGGCCAGCGTAGGACTTTATTTCTTGGAATTTCTTGGATTTTATCCCCGTTGGAGAATGAGGGATGACCTTATTGAATTGCATGCTTGTAAAATCGTGAGGGGAATAAATAGGATGAATACATATTGTCTTTTTTTTCCCCAGGGATGGAGAATTGAAAACTAGAGGGCATAGGGTTAGGTGAGAGGGAAAGGTTTAAGAATAACCTGAGGGGCAACTCTTCACGCAGACAAAGATTCATATGTGGAATGGGTTACCAGAGAAAGTCATTGAACCAGGTAAAATAGCAACATTTAAGAAAAGATTGGGATAGGTACATGTCTGAGAATGGCTTCGAGGGATAGGGATCAAGTGCAGGCAATTGGAATCAACTGACTGGGCACCATGGTCATTATGGGCCAGTTTGGGCCGAAGGGCCGGTTTCCACGCTGTATTACGTTATGACTCTGTCTCCGTCCAAGAAACACAGCGACAAGAATAACTTGTCTTAACCTCAGATCTTTACAGCAACACTTTGAAATACGTTTTTTCATGTCACTCCTAGATTTGCTGACAATATTCAAACAATCCATTGAGATACATCTTAGGCGACCAAAACGTTAACTTCTGTTCTTTTTTTCCTTCACAGACGCTGCCGGGCATGCTGAGCTTTTCCAGTAACTTCTGTTTTCCAACAAATGTTATTTCACTCAACATTGTTCTGTAACTCTTCCTCAGCCTGATGTTCCAGTAATCACTGGTCAATGTCAATGGAAGTTGCTCCAGGGAAGGTTCAAACTCACAACTTCAGCATTTCAAGCATCTTTATACATTTATATAAGTACCATACGCTGGCCGATTGTGCCACTGGAGCCACCAGCTGCAAGGCTGTAACTGGGCCTTTCAAACCAGTTGATCTATTTAAATACTGTGGTTCTGACATCGAGCCTCACCCAGAGTAGTTTTTACTGACATGGGCTAATAATTATTGGAGTGTCAGAAAAATATTGTGCAACATAAACGTTATTGAAAAATCAGTTTCCGTGGCTTCCTGCATTGATTACAGACAATATTCCGTCGCCTCTGTCACGGGGCTTTTGCTTCCATCGCTTCAATTCGTCGCAGAATTCGATTCAAAGACACTTCAACTTCCTTTGGAAAGTTCATAGAGACATGACCCATACTACATTCATCGTCAACAAGCTTTCACCATTACTATTCGAAGAACACGCATGAATTTCATTAACACTGAAGATATAAGAATGTGATGGAAGAGTAAATTTAATTTCAGTTTAAATTTTAAAGTAGCAAGGATGCAGCGTAAGATTCAGAATCTCAGAAATGCATGCTCATTACCATGGCCAGAACTCAAGCTGAACAAAGGGGAAATTTGCAGCTGACTCCGCAATACTTGCACGGTCCTTGCTCTATGTACCCAATCGGGAAATTTGTGTGAAGGATTCTGACAGAGCGCCTGCGAGAATCCCCCACTGTCTGATCTAAAGCTGCAACAGAAGCTGTGCTTTCCAGCTGTGAGAACAGTGGGGTAAAAGTGATGAAATTGAGATTCAGTAGTGTAGATTCATATTGTCCTCATCACGTTAATGTCTAAAACCTCTGCCAGAAACAGTATGGACAAGAAGCGGCCATTCAGCCCACCAGTCTGCCTCACGATTTGATATCGTCATTGATGACCTAGCACTTCAGTGTCTTTTCCCAGTCCATCCACATAGTCCGATTGAGATACAGAAACTTATAATTCTGTATTCGTGTCAAGATCATTTATGTCCACCACTACACAGCAAGAGACTCAATATTAACTCGCGTTTCCTTTGTGCATTCAGGAACTCTGTCAAGAAGTGATTGTTCGACAGTTTGTTAATTCCTTCCATTATAACAAAGGGTACATTTAAAAAGTACTTAATTAACCATAGTTGTCATGGGTTCTCTTATGTTTGTGACATCTTTAGCAATGGAAGCCTTTTTAAGGCTTTAGGTAAGTTTTGGTAAATGTAGAATGTCCTCTCCTTCCCTCTTTGTCATTGCACCGCGCACTTTGCGGTCTGATCTCACCAGAATAATGCTCAGGAGCTTTCAGCCTTTCTGCCGCAGAGCTGATCAGGACCCTTTTTTTTCTGTTCGAGTTAAACGCCTTCACTGAAATCAAAAACGGAAATAATGTGGACGCTGGAAATCTGTAAACTGGATTACTGGAAAAATTCAACACGTCTGCAGCTTCTTTAGGAGAAAGGAAATTGAATGCTCGGAGCCAGTGAGTCGGTTATGTGGTTTTGCATTGCAAGAAGTAGAAATTCAATTCAAGGTCGACTTCGGAACGAATCTGACTCCACCACAATCTCAGGTGTGAATATGGTATTTTATAACAAAATCAAATAATTTGGAATATCCTCCAACATTTCCTCACTAAATACTATTAACTCCACATTATCATTCTTAGATTACCAATATTCAGTTTATGAATAAACCTATTTCAGATACTTGTAGAAAATCTAACTGTGCTTTTTTTTTCCATTTCTAGGTTTCTCCCTCATTTTTTTTATTTGGCAGACTCTTTTTTAAAAAAGCTACATCACTTTTTTTCCTTCCTGCAAACGTAAAGTTCAGCATTTCGAACGGTTTCCTTTATCTGCCAGTTGTTTTTCTTCACTTAACCTATTGATGTCACTTTATTGATGCCTCACGTCATGTTGAAAACTTACTTTCCTACCAATCAATATGACATCAGAAAATTTATCGATACATTCTTTCCCTTCATTCATGTCTTTGTGATCAACTGTGAGAATTGTTTTTCAGACTCGACGAGAGTGCACAGTGCTGTTCCCACGAATGACTACCAGGACCACATCTCTTCCGGACAGATATTAGTGACTTGCATTGTGAATCGAGTGGACGATTTCAAAATAAGACTCAGAGATCATGGAATCCTTACAGTATAGTCAGAGACCATTCGGCCCATTGAGTCTGCGCCGACCCTCCAAAGGGCTTCCCACTCCCCCTAACCTATCCCCATAAACACGCATTGATTAAAGCTACTTCGCCTGCATGCAACGGGACAATTTAGCACGGTTCATCCACCTATCCTGTGTATTTTTGGACTGTGCGAGGAAACACACGCAGATATGGGAGATTGAGCAGACTCCACACAGTCTCCCGAGGGTGGATTCAGACCTGGGTTCCTGTCACTTAGAGGCAACCATGCGCCTCCCTCACTGGTGGGGAATTAAAATCCGGTCACGCGCGGGAACTCCAACCACGATACCACCGAGAACTTCAAAACTGAAGAAACCCCTTTAGCCTGTTGCATCTGCATTGGTCAAAACCAGCCACTTAACTATCCTAATGCCATTTTCTATCACTTCGCCCACAACCTCGCATGGGCTGGCATCAAAAATTCCAAACATTAGCCGACTGAATTTTTTTTTATCCTCACAAAGCCATCCGGATAGGTATGTGAATCAGAAAGATTTAGAGGAATATGAACCTAAAACTGACAAAAGGGGCTAGATTCATTGAGGATATCTGGTCGGTATGGAGGAGTTGGACAGAAGGATCTGTACTGCACATCTAATAGAACACAGAACATAGAAAAGTACAGCACAGTACAGGGCCTTCGGCCCACGATGTTGTGCCGTGGAATAATCCCAATCCAAAAATAAAATAACCTAACCTACATTCCCCTCAATTCACTGCTGTCCATGTGCATGTCCAGCAATCGTTTAAATGTCACTAATGACTCCGCTTCCACGACTTCCACTGGCAAAGTATTCCATGCGCTCACAACTCTCTGGGTGAAGAACTTCCCTCTGACGTCTCCTCTATACCTTCTTCCAAACACCTTAAAACTATGACCCCTCATGGCAGTCAATCCCGCCCTGGGGAAAAGTCTCTGGCTATCGACTCTATCCATGCCTCTCATCACCTTGTACACCTCGATCAGGTCACTTCTCTTCCTCCTTCTCTCCAGAGAGAAAAGTCTGAGCTCAGTCAACCTCTCCTCGTAAGACAATCCCTCCAGTCCAGGCAACATCCTGGTAAACCTCCTTTGCACCCTCTTGAAAGCCTCCACATCTTTCCTATAATAGGGCGACCACAACTGGACACAATATTCCAAGTGTGGTCTCACCAGGGTTTTGTAGAGCTGCAGCAAAACCTCGCAGTTCTTAAACTTGATCCCCCTGTTAATGAAATCCAAAACACCATATGCTTTCTTAACAACCTTATCCACTTGGGTGGCAACTTTGAGAGAGCTATGCACTTGAACACCAAGATCCCGCTGTTTCTCCACACTGCCGAGAATCCTGCCTTTCATCCTATATTCAGCATTTAAGTTCGACCTTCCAAAATGCATCACTTCGCATATATCCAGGTTGAACTCCATCTGCCATTCCTCAGCCCAGCTCTGCATGCTGTCAATGTCTCGCTGAAGCCTGCAATAGCCCTCAATACTATCAACAGCACCTCCAAGCTTTGTGTCATCAGCAAACATACTAGCCCACCCCTCAACCTCCTCATCCAAGTCATTTATAAAAACTACAAAGAGCAGAGGCCCAAGAACAGAGCCCTGCAGGACACCACTCAGCACTGACCTCCAGGCAGAATACTGAACATCTACAACCACTCTCTGCCTCCTGTCAGCCAACCAATTCTGAATCCAGACAGCCAAATCACCCTGTATCCCATACCTCCTGACTTGCTGAAGTCCACGTACATCACATCCACTGCTCGGCCCTCGTCAACCTGTCTCGTGATTTTCTCAAAGAACTCAATAAGATGTGTAAGGCATGACCTGCCCCTCACGAAGCCATGCTGACTCCCTTTAATCATGCTATGCTTTTCCAAATAGTCATAAATCCTATCCCTCAGAATTCTTTCCAAAACCTTGCTGACCACAGACGTAAGACTGACTGGTCTGTAATTTCTAGGGATTTCCCTATTCCCTTTCTTGAAAAAAGGAACAACATTTGCCTCCGTCCAATCTTCCGGTATGACTCCTGTGGAGAGTGAGGAAGCAAAGTTCTTCGCCAGTGGCTTAACAACCTCCTTTCTCGCTTCCTGGGCCAACCTCGATAAATCTGGTCTGGCCCTGGGTACTTAACAATGTTAACATTTGCCAAAATTTCCAGCACATCAACTTCCTCAATCTTGATCTGTTCAAGTCTGTTTTCCTGCTGAGTAAAATGCTTTCAGGTTCTCCCTAATTCTTCCTGCCAAGCCTTTCTTGTGCCCCCTCCTGGCCCTCCTCAGTCCACTTTTGAGCTCCTTCCCAGCAAGCCTGTAATCCTCTAAAGCTGTGCTTGACCCTTGCTTCTTCCACCTTACATAAGCTACCTTTGCCTTTTTGACGAGAAGCACCTCTGTTCCCATCATCCAAGGCTCCTTAATCTTACCCCTACTTACCCGTCTCATTGGAACAAATTTATGCATCACTCGCAACAACTGCTCATTAAACAATCTCCACATGTCAGTTATGCCCTTTCTGTGGAACAATTGCTCCAAATCTGTATTTCCCAACTCCTGCTTGATCACGTCATAGTTTCCTTTTCCCCAGTTAAATATGTTCCCCTGGTAACTGCTCCTTTCCCTTTCCATGGCTATGGTAAATGTGAGGCTGTTGTGGTCACTGTCAACAAATTGTTCTCCCACCGCGAGATCTGACACCTGTCCTGGCTCATTGCCGAGCACCAAATCCAAAATGACCTCCCCCATCATCGGCCTGTCCACATACTGAGTAAGGAAACCCTCTTGAACACACCTGACAGAAACAGCTCCATCCAAACCATCTGCACTAAGGAGGTTCCAATCAATATTGGGAAAGTTGAAGTCACCCATAACAACAACCCTGCTACGTTTGCACTTTTCAACAATCTTCCGGCCTATGAGTTCTTCGATCTCCCTACTGCTATTTGGGGGTCTGTAGAAAACCCCCAATGAGGTGACTGCTCTCTTGCTGTTCCTAGCTTCCACCCATACTGACTCAGTCGACAAACCTTCCTCAGCAACCTCAGCACATACCACCTCAGTAGATGCGTCCTCATCAAAAGTTCTTTCAGCCACCCTTATACTGTCCTTGAACAACAAAGCCACACCTCCCCCTCTTTTACCACCTTCCCTGTCCTTAATGAAAGATCTAAACCCTGGAACCTGCAACTTCCATTCCTGTCCCTGCTCTATCCATGTCTCTGAAATGGTCACAACATCAAAGTCCCAGGTACCTATCCAAGCTGCAAGCTCACCTACCTTATTCCGGATACTCCTGGCATTAAAGAAGACACACTTCAAGCCAGCTTGCTGTCTGCCAGCACACTCCTGTGACAATGAGGTCCTGTCCATGTCCTCCCTCCGCTCATCCTCCTGTGTACTAGGACTACACCTCAGTTTCCCATCCCCCTTCTGAGCTAGTTTAAATCCACCCGAATAGAACTGGCAAATTTCCCACCCAGGATATTAGTGCCCCTCTGGTTCAAGTGGAGACTGTGCTGTTTGTAGATGTCCCACCTTCCCCAGAATGAGCCCCATTTGTCCATGTACCTGAAGCCCTCCCTCCTGCACCATCCCTGCAGCCACGTGTTCTGCTGAAATCTCTCTGTGTTCTTTGCCTCGCTATCACATGGCACGGGTAACAAACCAGAGATAACCACTCTGTTCAAGCTGTCAGCTACCACCCTAGCTCCCTGAAATTCTGCCTGACATCCCTATCCCTCTTTCTAACTATGTCGTTGGTGCCTGTGTGGACCACGACTTGGGTCTGGTCACCCTCTCCCTTCAGGACCCCAAAGACACGATCCGAGACATCACGGACCCTGGCACCTGGGAGGCAACACACCAACCGTGAATCTCTTTCGTTCCCGGCAAACCTTCTATCAGGCCCTCTAACTATTGACTCCCCAATGGCTATCACTTCCTTCCTATCCCCTGCTTCCCTTCTGTGCAAGAGGGACAGACCCTGTGACAGAGACCTGCACCCTAATGCATGCCCCTGGTAAGTTGTCCCCCCCAACAGTATCCAAAACGGTATACTTGTTTTTCAGGGGAACGACCACAGGAGATCCCCGCATTGACTGCTTTCTCCCCCTTCTAACAGTTACCCAGCTTTCTTCACGCTTAGCAGTAATTACTTCCCTGTAACTCTTGTCTATCACTGACTCTGCCTCCCGAATGATCCGAAGTTCATCCAGCTCCCGCTCCAGTTCCCTAACGCGGTTTTGGAGGAGCAAGAATTGGGTGCACTTCCTGCAGACGTATTTGGATGGGACACTAATGGCATCCCTCACCTCATACATCATGCAGGAGGAACATTCCTCTACCTGCACTGCCATCCCTGCTAATCTTCTAAACACAACGAACACTTATATAGCTCAGGGATGTGGGGAAAAAAAACTCTATGATTCTGTGTACTAAAACCTTTCTGCCTCTTAAATCAATAACCCCTGGTGATTGGTCTTTCCATCAAGGGGAAATGTTTCTTTCAGGCTACCCTATCCATATCTCTCCTTATTTTGTATATCTCCATCACATCTCTCATCTGCTCTAAGGGAAACAACCTCACTATGTCCAATTCTCTTCACATCTGAAACCCTTCAACCCAGAAAATATCCGGACAAATCTCTTCTGCGCCGTTTCGAATGCCATCACATCTCTGCTGTAATGTGACTTGCATAACTGCACACAATACTCCAGCAATAGCTGAATGTATAAATGAAATAAATGGTGTAGAAAGCCACAGAAACTGATCCTCTCCAGTGAAGTGTGTTTTGCTCAATATGGCCCTGTGTCCTTTTCCTGAGTTTGATGGATGCTCCAATAATCACAGGTCCATGTCAGTAAAAACTGCCAAATGAGGTTTGATCTCACAACTGCGGCACTAAAATGGATCGACTGGTTTGAAGGTCCTGATGGTGAGATTGAGATACATTCACCAAGCAACAGTCACCGCAGCAGCACAGCCTGAATGGTGTCAGTGTCAAAGTGAGCGTTAGATTGCGCAGTGCCTCAGTGAAATGAGAGAAGGGATGGAAAGAAGGGTTCGTGATTGTGGGAGGGAGAAAAATCTTCGAGAAGAGATGGGTTTGAATTCTGGAGCATCAAATACAGACATGCAAGAAAGCAAGGGTTTGGAGAACAAAATCATCATCTCGGAGAATATTTTCATGTAAAACGTAGTTAATTTTTATGCCGTGTTTCTTTAGCACGTGTCATAAGGAGAAAAACAGAGAAAACACACTGTCATAACTCGGACTCGAGCTAAGATTACCGTGGCCACAATACAGGGTAATAACCATGATACAATCACGGTGACGTACCACAAAGTACGGCTAAAAAGGCCAATAGGTACATTGGCAGAGGATATGTTAGGAACAGTATCAGATACACAACAGGAATACATAACAAAGTTGACTCAGATGTGGGAAATCAGGGTAGGCCGAATCTTTAATTTCAATGCTCCCAGAGGCTGTGCAAATTTCATCATTGAGTATGTTGAAGACTGAGATTGATAGATTTCTACAGATTAAGTACATCAAATGCTCAGGCGATAGTGCAGGAAGGAGAGATTATAGATTGGAAGGTTGTCGAAATGAGACCATATGATTGAACCTAAAACAAGAAGTGGACAACCACAATGCTGGGGCTATAGCATATTCCCCCAACCATTCATAGTGAAATAAATATACAGACACAGTGTGGAGGCAAATATTAAAGAAGTGTAAATACAATAGGGTAATACTGGTAAGGATAATAAATTCCTTGACATTAACTTGGACACAGAAAGGGGGGGGGGGGGTAGAATCCTTCGTACATAAGGAGGAGAACTTTTTTAAAGCCAGTATATATAAAGTCATACAAGAAAGGGATGGCACCCAAGCTAATTTTACAGAACAAATCTAGCCGAATGGCGGATGTGTCACTGGGACGGCATTTCCGTGATAGAGATGATAATTTGTAAGATTTAAAATTGGCACGACGATAGATTAGAATTGTGGAAAGAGTCGTTTTAATAAGATATGACAAGAGCTGCGAGAGGTGGATGGCAGCAGCTACCTGCAGGAAAATGCGTATCGATCAAGAGGGGCATTTCATAAGACCAACATGTTCCCGTGGAAGTGAGATCAATAAGTCCAACGAATGTTGGATGTCAAGTGATATAAGCAATTGGATAAGTAAATAAGGAGAAGCTTATAGTAGATACCGAAGGTTCAAAATGATGGATGTTCCTGAGGAATAGAGGAAACGTAGTGTGTTGCTGGAAAAAAGAAATTCAAAGAGCAAAGGGAGGACACGTGAAAGCATTGCCGGGTTACATCCAAGAAAATTCAGAGACATTTTAAAGCATATTCGGGCAAGAAAATCGCCAGAGAAATGGTAAGACCTGTGAGGAACCAAGGTGCCAGTCTGTGAGTGGAACCACAGAAAATAGCTGAGGTTTTAAAATGAGTATTTACCATCTGTATTCGCTGAAAAGAAGGACTGTATGGGTCTGGAAATAATGAAGAGGGATTGTGATATGCCGAACAAATTAACAACGAAGGGGTAGAGATATTAGCAGTTTGAGAGTTTGTAAATGAACAATTCTTAGAATTGATGCATTTTGGGTTGCTGTTGGAAGCAATGAAGCAAATTGATGGGGCTGTAAAAATAATTTTCAAATTCTCTGTGTCCAGACGAGGACAGCCAAAGTGGAACAATTAATAAGGCTGGTGGCAGAGATAAACGACAAAACTAGAAGTCAAATGTTTAAACTCTGTGGTCGAGAAGCTATTGAACAGAACATTGCGGGATTGAATTAAACTCCATTTGGAAAGGCAAGGATTAATCAAATACTGTCAGTGTCACTTTGTAAGGAGGAAATCGTTGCTACCAAAATTCGATGAGTTATTCGAGAAGATGAAGACGTATGCCTATAAGGTAGTGGAATTGATGTAATCGACAAAAGTGAAGCTTTTGACAAGGCCTTATATGCCAGGCTGTTTGCTGTGTCCAGAAGGTATGATCAGTAAGTTTGCAAATGATAAGAAAGTTGGTGATGTGGTATATCACGAGGAAGAAAGTCTTAAACCACAGGACGACAGAGACCCGCTAGTCGGATGGATTGATCTGTGGGGAATGTAACTGAATCCTGAAACTGAGGTAACATATTTCGTGAGGATGAACAAGGCATATTAAATGGTAAGATTTTGCGAAGTATAGAGGATCAGAGCGACCTTGATAATGCATGATCACAATCTTTCAACAGAGCAGAACGGGTGGAAAAGTTTGTTTTGAACGTATTTGGGGTTCTTGCCAAATGACGAGAAATCACAGTTAACATTTCGAGTCCAACGACCCTCCTTCAGAACTGAACTCGAAATACTAACTCTTTCCCTGCATAGACGCTGCCAGGCCAAACAAGTTTTCACAGTAATTTCAGTTTTCAAGCATCTAACAGTCTTTTGCTTTATTTTAGGGCATTTCATAGAATCTCTACACAGACCGTTCAATGACCATTCCGCACAGACCCATCCTATACCTGCAATCCTGCATTTTCCACGGGCAATGCGTTTAGCCTGCGCATTTTTTTGGACTGTTGGAGTAAAGGAGAGCAATCCCATGCAGATATGGGGAGATTGTGCAAATTCCACCCGCAGACAGTTCCCCCAAGAGTGGAATCCCACCCGGTTCCTGGCACTGTGAGGCAGCCATGGTAGCTACTGAGCCACCGTGATGCCCGAGGAGTTAATCACAGGAAAGCCGTATTTATCAATTTGTCAATGACAACTGTAACAAAGAACAAGACAGCAAGCTACACGCCTCGTAGCTCCAGTCAATATTGGGATGAAAGAATCTAAGGGATCATCAATAATGTCACACCATAAACATAAAGGACAGAAAAGTATATACAAATTCTGCTCCAGGATTCCTTGGAAGCAGAACTTCAAATAATACAGCAGAGCGTTAGAGCCCTGGAAACATCCAGAGATTGACAATGTTCATTGGAAACATTGATAAATTCCCCCATTAATCAGGTAATATTCGAATTGGGTGGTAGGGCTTCACTTGCTTACGTGAGAAGTTCACTTTGGTTGCTTCGTGGGACAAAGTTTCAATCATTATTTCAGTAATTGCTTGTCTTTGAGATTTCTTAATAAATAGCCGAATTAAAGGTAACTTGCAGTAATTTACCTCCAAAAAGGGGCATTGATAAATATGAATTCAGATAGCAACAGATCAAATAAAGATGCACTTGCTAGCCTTGATGAAAAAGAAGTGAAAAAAGCGACACCGATAATAGTTAATACTACGCAAGTACGTTACAAACAAATAGTATGGATGTCGACCAGGTGAGGGCGTAGAAAGGGTGTAATTTAGAAATAAATGTACAGTATGCGTCCAACTGAGGATGCAAATGTGAAAATGCAGTCAACCAGTCATCAAGATATTGGTAAAAGATATGGGCCAACAAGCAAAAGCAAAAGTTTTAATCTGGATGGAGTGGGTGCAGGTAAAGAAAAAGTCATTTATTAGGAGAAAACTTGCAGCTTCTTGGGATGATATGGCAGTGAGAGCCTAACGAATGCCTTTTGGGTCAAGAAATAAAGGAGGGTCTCAACAGCTGGCCATGGTGGCGAGTGGAAGTGCAGATCGATTAAATGTATTTTGTGAAAAGAAGAAGGACTAATGAAGTTTGAACTGGCAGAAAGGAGAAGTAATCTCTAGTGTTGGACAGAGATAGGAAGAGAATAAAGAAGGCGCTTTACAATAGATGGCAGCATACTGAGGGGAAATCTATGGGAGTGAATTATAATCAAAAGAATTATCTGTGCAAACTGGATAGAGTTGCTGATCTAGTCAACACCTACATTGTTCATCAAATTGACAACGTGCTGAACACATATCATTCATGGCCATGAAATAGTTATTGCATCAGTACAGTTCTTCCCTATTTACACTCTATTCCTTAGGCTAGAATGAGAAAAGTGTTAAATCACCGTGTATTTAGCTCTCACATTTTGATTAGTGGTCACCTCTGTTTATTGGGTTATCAAAATGGCAACACCACAGAGATATTGGGGACTGCAGATGCTGGAGAATCTGAGATAACACAGTGTAGAGCTGGACGAACATAACAGGCCAAGCAGCACCATAGTAGCAGGAAGGCTGACAATTCAGGCCCAAACCCTTCTTCAGACCCTTCTTACCTTTCAAATCTGCGAAAATCCATTTTATTTGTTCTTCATACAGAGGAACTCCTAATTTTAAAACCAGAAAATGATATCAATATCCAGCAGTTCAGGCACCACCCTAAGACAGAGACAAACAGAATTAAAGTTTCAGCTTGATGAAGTTTAGTCCATCTTATTGATGGCATACACAGCTGTTATCGAGGATAGGTTGTGGAGTGATTGAGGTTTTGTGGATGAAATATCAATCAAGCTTGTTGTTTTGTCCTGCATGGTGTCAAGCTTCTTAAATGGTATTGGAGCTACATTTACCAAGGCAAGTGATCAATATTCCTTCTGACATAACAAAGTGTAGAGCTAGATGAACACAGCAGGTCAAGCAGTATCATATGAGCAGAATGCTTGATGTTTCGGGCCTAAACCCTTCTTCAGAAATGGTGGCAGGGAAGGGGGCTCTGAAATAAATAAGGAGAGAGGGGGAGGCGGATGGGAGATGGATAGAGGAGAAGCTAGGTGGACAGGAGACATTTCGGTGAAGGAGGCAAGGATGGATTCAATAAAGGTGAGTGAAGGTGGGGAGGTAGAGAGGAGTTAGGTCCGTCCAGGGTGGATGGACAGGTCAAGGGGGCGGGATAAGGTTAGTAGGTAGGAAATAAGGGTGAGACTTGATCTGGAAGGAGGGGATAGGTGGGAGGAAGGACAGGTTAGGGAGGTGGGGACGAACTGGGCTGGTTTTGGGATGCAGTAGGGGGAGGGGAGATTTTGAGGTTTGTGAAGTCCACATTGAAACCATTGGGCTGCAGGGTTCCCAAGCAGAATATGAGTTGCTGTTCCTGCAACCTTCAGGCAGCATTGTTGCGGCACTGCAGGAGGCCCTGGATGGACATGTCATCTGCAGAATGGGAGGCAGAGTTGAAATGGTTTGAGACTGGGAGGTGCAGTTGTTTGGTGCAAACCGAGTGGAGGTGTTCTGCATAACAATCCCCAAGCATCTGCTTAGTTTCCATGACAGAGGAGGCCACAACGGGAACAGTGGATGTAGTATACCATATTAGCAGATGTACAGGTGAACATCTGCTTGAAAAATGCCATCCCCTATTCCCAATTCCTTCTCCTCCACTGCATCTGCTCCCAATATGAGGCATTCCACTCCTGGTACATCTCAGATGTCCTCATTTTTCAAGGACTAGCAGCTTCCCCGCTCCCGCCCCCAACTCAGTGGTTGAGAATGCCCTCGACTGTGTCTCCCGCATTTCCTGCAACTCATCCCTTACACCCCCACCCTGCAATAAAAACCAAAACAGAACCTCCTCATCTTCACGTACCACCCCACCAACCTCTGGATCCAACGCATTATCATCTGACATTTCCGCTATCTGCAATCCAACCCTACCACCAAAGACATTTTCCCTGCACCACCCTTTTCTGCCTTCCAGAGGGACGACTCTCTCTGTGACTCCCTTGTCCATTCCACACTCCCCTCCAGCCCCACCACACTTGGCACTTTTCCCTGCAAATGCTGGAAGTGCTACACCTAGCCCTACACTTCCCCCTTCACCCCCATTCCAGGCCCGAAGAAGACTCTGCACACCAAACAGACGTTCACCTGCACATCTGCCAATGTGGTATACTGTATCTGCTGTTCCCATTGTGCCCTCCTTTACAACGGGGAAACCATATGGAGGCTTGGGGATAGCTTTGCAGAGCACCTATGCTCGGTTCGCAACAGACAACTGCACCTCCCATTCGTGAGCCATTTCAACTTGGATTCCCATTCTGCGGGTGACATGTCCACCCTGGGCCTCCTGCAGTGCCACAACGATGCTACCCAAAGGTTGTGGGAACAGCAACTCATATTCTGCTTGGGAACTCTGCAGCCCAATGATGTCAATGTGGACTTCACAAGCTTCAAAGTCTCCCCTCCCCCTACCACATCCCAAAGCCAGCCCAGCTTGTCGCCGTCTCCCTAACCTGCCCTTCCTACCACCTATCCCTTCCTCCCACCTGAAGGCCCACCCCTATCTCCTACTTACGATTCTTATCCCGCCCCCTTGACCTGTCCATTCTCCCTGGACTGACCTATCTCCTCCCTACCTTCCCACCGTCACTCACCTTTATTGACTCCATCCCCACCTCCTTGGCCGATCTGTCTCCTGTCACTTATCTTCTCCTCTAACCATCTTCTATCCGCCTCCCCCTCTCTCCCTATTTATTTCAGAACCCCCTTCCCCCCCACCATTTCTGAAGAAGGGTCTAGTCCCGAAATGTCAAGCTTTCCTGCTCATAGGATGCTGCTTGGCCTGTTGTGTTCATTCAGCTCTACACCTTGTTATCTCAGATTGTCCAGCATCTGCAATTCCTACTATCTCTGAAACAATATTCCTGATTTGTGACTTGTAAATGCCAAACACCATTAGAGGAGTCTGGGGGTGAGATATTTGCTATGGTATTCCTTGTTTCTGACCTGCTCTTGAAGCAGTAGTATTTAGATTCAGTCTAGTACCACTTCCAGCAACCGTAACTCCCACGACTTTGACAGTCGTGGTCATGCCATTGACTATCAAGGGAAAGCGTTTAAGCTGTCTGTTATTGGAAATGTTCATAGCTTGACATTTGTCTGGCATGAATGTGATTTGCTACTTTTCAGTCAAACTTGGATATTATCCAAGTCTTGTTGGATTTGAACACTTTGGTAATTGTGAAGGTAGGCAAATGGTGCTGAACATTGTGTGATTTTCAGCGAGCATCCCCACGTCTGACCTGATGACAAAGGGAAGTTCATTGATGAAGCAGTTGAAAAGGATTGAGCATGGACACTGCGCTGACAAACCCCTGGAACTGAGACAACTGAGCACCAACAACCACAACGATATTTATATGCTCTTGGTAAGATTCCAACCAGCAGAGTTTTCCCCCTTGATTTACATTGAATCCAGTTTTGTCTGCTTGATACCACACTCTGCCAACTGCAGCCTCGATGTGAAGGACGATCACTCTTATCTCACTGCTGGAATTCCTCTCTTTTATACATGTTTGAATGAAGGCTGTAATGAGTATTGAAGCTGGGCAGTCCTGGTGGAATATAAACTGGGTGTCAATCAGCAGGTTTTTGCTAAGCAAGTGCTACATGATAACACTGTTTTTGAGACACATTCTGTCACTTTATTGATGATTCAGAGCAGACTGATGGGGAGGTAATTGGATTTGTTGTTCTTTTTGTGAAAAGGACCTACCTGAGCAATTTTTCACATTGTCAAGTAAACGCCAGTGTTGAAGTGGAAAACAGATTGTCTAGGGATGCAGCAAGTTCTGGAAGTGCATATCATCAGTACTGTTGCCGAAATGTTGTCAGGGCCCATAACTTTTGTATTATTCATTGTCCACAATTGTTTTGTGATATGACTTGGAGTCAATCAAACTGACTGAAGATTGGCATCTGTGATGTTGAGCACTCCTAGACAAGACTAAGATGGATCATCCGTCTGATACTTAGGGCTAAATGTTATTAAGAATTTTTCAGCCTTGTCTTTTACACTGACTGCTGTTCTCCCTCATTATTGAGGATGGTGTTTTTTTAAGTGTCTTCCTTCCAGTGATTTGGAAAGGAGTACTTTGTCAGTCCACAAGGATGCTTTCCTTTGTCGTTTATAATGCCTGGGTCGAGGCCAGATGGCAAATCTGGATTTGGTTTTGCTTGAACTTGTAATAACTGGGCCTGTACACCTCAATTACATTCTATGTGACAGCTAGACCAACTTGGTCCTGATCAATGACTACATGGGTTGAATCATAATCAGGTATAAAAAAAATTAGCATGTTTTTTTGAAAATTTACATGTCTCGGCAAGTCAGTAAAGAACATTAATTTGACCTGTGTTCCGAATCATTTTATTTCAGCAGGAGGAAAATTAACGCCAGATATCCTGTTATCTTTGAGTACTTTACTTTCAAGCAGTCAGACCTCTTTGAAAAAAAAATTCCATCAAGATACAAGCGGTAAATGAGCAGCAGCTGCAGCAATTTGTTTGTTGCAATGATTGCAGTAAAGGTAGGTCGAAATACACAATAATTATGTCCCTAGAGACTGACATCGAGTATAAACATAGCCACTCTTCTGTGATTTGTTCACAGACTTCCAGAGAGAAATGCATGCATTGCTCACAGGTCTGGTGTTCACCATTTATTACCTCACCCTTGCAGCTATCGGGCTTCCAGGTACTGTAGTTCCTTTGAAACTGCTTGGTCTACTGATCCACGATAGGAATTTGATCACATTCACTGTTGCTGCTTGTGAATTGATGATTGCAAAATGTGGGGTTTAACTCTAATGCTGTCACACCAGAAATGCTTGAGACTGTTCCCTTCTTCATTGTTTATCCTGTCTTGAAAAAGGCTTCACAACGTTGTCTTCCTCTCTCATGTAATTGATAGTCTTTCTATTTGATATAAAAGTTCATGAAAGACATGACCGGTTATTCTGGCAGGACAGTTCATGAGGGAGAAAGTGTCATATTGTGAGAGGGATTTATCTGAATATGGCTTCGCCGTTTACCTGTTTCAGCGTTTTAATAGGATACCAAATCTCACAGCTTATTATCAGGTGAAAAGCTCAAAATCGATTAAAGCGAACACGAACGTTACTCGAAAAAGTCAGAGAAACAATTTTGATCCTCTTATTTCAGTGCCATCACCACTTGAATTTTGTCTTGTTCTTGATTAGATCTCATTGGGTTATTTTGCATTCCTAATCATCTGACCAGCCTTAATCTGAAAATCAGTGCTTTATACCTCAGAATATTTGCTCTTGGTGACAGATACTCAACCAGTCAAATGCATGCGCTTAACATTGAATTTGCTTCAACAGATAATTTTGTTTACAGTCCTTGTTCTATCTCAAGTATACATTTTCAGAACTACTGCTATTTCTGTCTCTTTCTTTTGCAGTCAACGTGGGAGTAATTGTGATCCTAGCTCGAAGCAAATGCGGTCTTTCTCGATGCATGACTTATTACTTAGTGTCCATGGCAGTGGCAGATTATCTGGTTATGTTCACCATTGTGTTATTGAACCGTATTGCTGGAATGTATTTCCAAATCAGTTTCCTGTCTATTACACCAATCTGTAGCTTTCGTAATGCATTAAGTTATGCAGCCCTTGACAGTTCTGCCTGGTTAACAGTTGCTTTCACTTTTGATCGATTTGTGGCCATTTGTTGCCAGAAACTGAAAATAAAATATTGCACCTATTCAACCGCAGCTTGGGTTATAGGAATCGTGTGCGCACTGACCTATGCAAAAAATATCTTCATGTATTTTATATATGAACCCAGAAAAATAATTAAAGATATACCCTGGTTTTGTGACATCAAAGCCACGTTTTATACGTCACTGGCATGGATCACATATGACTGGACTAGATCCATTTTCTCCCCTTGTCTCCCATTCATTTTGATTTTATTGCTCAATGCTCTGACTGTTAGATACGTTGTTGCTGCCAGTCGAGTCCGCAGGAGACTGAAGACACAGAGAAATGGGGAGTTTCAGAATGATCCAGAAATTGAGAAACGGAAAAAGACTATTATTTTACTCTTCGCCATTTCGGCAGTTTCATCCTGTTGAACTTGTTACGTTTTGCAACAATTGCCTATGTTCGAATTGCAAAAGTAACTTATCCTTCTGGCTCTGATCTCAGCAATATCACATTTGTTCTCCAAGAGTCAGGATTTATGCTCCAGTTATTCAGTTCATGTGTCAACCCGTTTATTTACGTTGGAACCCAGAATAAATTCCGAGCAGAGCTAAAGAATCGGTTGGAATTTCTATTGAGCACTTTTATGCAAATATTTAAACATTACAGTAAGAAATTTCAACATAAACTACATTTTCGTTTTCAGAATTTTTTTTTAACTTTTTGTAAACCAAAGAGGTAGCGCAAGGAAAATCAAGCCCTTCTGTTCCTGGTGTCATAGCAAACGTTACAGGTGGTATAAAGTGCACAAAGTTCCCAAATTTACCTGCCCTCTGGGGAGCTTATAGAAAGCTTATAGAAAACACGGATCACGGTTTTGTACTGAACAAGAACATAGAACATAGAACAGTACAGCACAGAACAGGCCCTTCAGCCCACAATGTTGTGCCGACCATTGATCCTCATGGATGCACCCTCAAATTTCTGTGACCATATGCATGTCCAGCAGTCTCTTAAATGACCCCAATGACCTTGCTTCCACAACTGCTGCTGGCAACGCATTCCATGCTCTCACAACTCTCTGCGTAAAGAACCTGCCTCTGACATCCCCTCTATACTTTCCACCAACCAGCTTAAAACTATGACCCCTCGTGCTAGCCATTTCTGCCCTGGGAAATAGTCTCTGAAGCATTACTTATTAATAGTAATTGTATTCTAGGTACCGATAAATAGTCGTAAACTGTCGGTATATACTAACTAAATAAGCTTTATTATCACATAAACGCCCATAGCCCAAGGACAGACAGAGAAACAGACAGGATAAAGAACTAATTGACAGAGCAGAAGGACGGGAAAGGCAGTGCAGTTGTCGTTATTGTAGGTTCTGGCATTCAAAAAATTCTTCTGGTCAGCACATTGCTTCAGTTGTCTTTCTCTAGCTGCTTCTATTGATTGAAACAGAAGGAGGCTAATTATTTTAATAAAAGTTTCCCACTTTACAGTTTAATATCACTGCATTCAACAACTGTTACAGACGAGGTAAATTGGCTATCTTTAGTCTGACATCGAATAGTGACCACAGAGACCAGAGAGACAATTCCTGAGTTGTGGAAGAACTGAACACTTTTCTCTTTGTATTTTTTCTCAGCTCTACGCTGTTCAGTTAACTGAAAATCAATCACACAGTTGTTGTCTGGCAGTTAGATTTATGTTGTTGATTACTGGTCATAGGTCCATATAACAATCAACATTTTATACCAGAAAATGATGCACTAGCTTACTCTTGGCTCCACATCGCCTGCAATTCTGCCATTGCTCCTTGTTTAAACAATAGCTACATGGGGCCTGGCATGGGCTTCAAGTTAAATGCTTTGAAACCTTCAGTATTTCCTTCAAACAACTGACTTTATTAAACATCTCTTCATGATTTCGGTTGCTACTTTTAAAAAAACATAAAAAATAATAATACCCCTTGCATTGTCGCTGTCACAGCCAGTCCACGCACTCATCCATTATCAACTCGTTTCCATCAAAATCTGATGCATGCATATTGTAATACATAAAGAATGTTGCATTTAAACATAAGCCAAGCCTGTCAACTGCTCAGTTAATTCCAAATCCCACTGCATTTTGCTAACTCGTCTTCTGCATTCCTATAGGCCAGAATAGTGGTGGAATTATTATGACATGAATTGAACACAGGGAACTGATTCGTACTTCGTCCTGTTACTAGACACCCTACAGCGAGATATACAGACTGAAAAGTCATGGAACAAGAGGTAAATGTAAAGACTGATCATGTGAAATTGAGACAAAGATAGAATTTAGAAGCAAAGATGCCTCTTCTTTTCATGGTACATGCAGGAAGTGTAACTAATAGATTCATCACTATGGTCGAAAATTAGTGGTGGAAAGGTTTACAAGCACATCGAGAGGAATGTATGTAACAAACCTTGGCAACATTTTTTTTTAAGAAATTGCAGCCCTAAGTAGATATTTAAGGTTTTAGCAAAGTTTTATAACTCGGGTTGTGGATGAGGTTGTTGGTTCGCTCGTCAAGCTGGTTTGTTTTCGTTCAGACGTTTCATCACCATGCTAGATAAAATCATCGGTGAGGCTTCCAATGAAGCGATGTTGTTCTACTCCACTTGGAACTTATACTGTCTGGCCTCTTATGGTGAATAGTAGCATTTCTGGTTTTCTTTTGTATGGGTTTGTATATGGGATCCAATTCTTTACACGCTTGTTGATTGCATTATGGGTTAAAAACCATACCTCTAGGAACTCCCGTGCATGCCTATGTTGGCTTGGACTGCAAGGTTACGTTGGCCCAGTTAAACTGATGACCATTATTGTCCGAGTGTACTGATATTAAGGAACTTCCGTCGTGTCAATTCCTGCTAGCTAATGTTCGTGGGTTCTTTTGGCTAGTTTCCTTCCTGTCTGTCCAATGTAATGCTTGTGGCAGTCGTTGCATGGTATTTTGTAAACTACGTTGGGTCTGCATGTTGTGAGATTGGGATCTTTATTCCTTGTTTGTTGTAGAGTGGCAATGGGTTTGTGTGCTACTATGATTCCTAGCTGTCTTAGCGGTCTCGTTCTCAGTTCTGATCTGTTCTTGATGCCGCAAACATTACATCAGACAGACTGGAAGGAAACTAGCATTCAGAATACACAAACATCAGTAGCAATAGGTTCAGAGTCAGAGTTTGCATCACTCAGGCATGAATACAATTCCAAGTCAGGAAATGGAGATTCATTCGTCTACATGTAAATTGTCTGAATGGAAACAAATTCCTGGTTGCACACAGAAAACATACCATGAATTTGCCAGAATCAGGCCAGTGAGAGTTTGCTTCCACCTACAAGGACAATGACAGCAGACACACGTGAAAATAACCACTGCAAATACCCCTCCAATCTTCTCACCATTCTGAGTTGGAAATATGTCGCTGCTGCTTCAGTGTTGCCGTATCTAAACCCTGAAACTCGCTGCCTAACATCATCAAAGCTGCAGCTACGTGCAAAGGAGTTCAAGAGTTCAATAAAGTACTAATCATCACCTCCATCTTTGGGGTAATTAGGAGAGACTTCCATATCCCGGGAATCCATTTTAAAAAGTTTTTAGTTTCTAATTGGACACCTGCAACCTGTGGGGACAAGTTCAGAAGCAGAGCGGGGGAGTGACAAAGAAGTGAAAGGCAATGATGACCGGGAGGCATGAGGCAAGAAGTAAGTGTGGAGCTGTTCATGCAAGGCACAGTGCCAATGCTAACGGCTCAGACTTTACTGCCCACTGTTAACCCTGACTCATCCACCACTCCTAATCAATTCAGCACAATTACTCTCTTCCTCTCGTGAGGTTCCCTCTGTGTGTATTAACGCAGTGAATGTGCCCTGAGAGGATGGACACATCCCCTTTATTCTGTTAGTTTAAACAAGTTGAAAATATCAGTTTTAAACCAAGAGGAGATTGTCTGTTTCTGTGCATTTCAGAGGCGAATGTTCAGCTGCGAACTGTGCGTATTTGCAAATTCAACGTTGATTGAAATTCTCACTGAGCAACATTGGGAAAGAAACAGTGAATTACTGTGATCGCATGGTTAAGGAAATGAACACACGAATGGGAACGGGAGCTGCTACGTATCCCTGTGCATTAGTTGGTAAAAAATAACACATAAGGACATGTAAGCTAGCAGATCCTGGGTTCAACTCCTAGTGATGCCTCTGCGTCACATTATCAGTTCCATATTTATTCTTCTCTCAAATACAATGTTGTCGATCCAATCTCGTGAGATCAAAGGAAATAACTGTCCAGGGCTTCCTGTTCTTGACGTAAGCATGTTTATATTCCGTGCTTCCTCTCTTGTTGCCTGAGTTTGCCCCCATCAAAAAATAACTGTAACAATTAACAGCTGTAAGCTAATCAGAGACAGAGATTTTGATAAGTACGCTGATTCGACAAATAAAGCTGATAGTTTCTCCCCGCATCATAAAAAGAAATGCATTACACACGTGTTTCTGACAAACGGTGCCTGGATCTGAAAGGTTAACTTCGTTTTTCTCCACACATGCTGCCGGGCCTGCTGAGTTTCTATACCAGTTCCTGTTTCGTGTCATAATTCAGGCATCTGCACTTCTTTGTTGTGTGTTCACATGAATAACGTTCGGGGCAATATACGTTATCTGCCACCTCCACAGCTTCTTTCCTGCTCCTGAAAATCAGTCAGAACTGTTGTCACCACGATAAATGGGCAGAATGTAACTTTCATTTCACTAATCGCACCTGGGCCGTGGTGGTTAATGGGTCTTGAGAGAATGGACCAATGCTCATTATTCCGTCAGTTTCAACAGGTAACAATATCAATTTTAAATCAATGCAATTGGAGATTGTCATTTTCTGTGCATTTTCAGAGGGGAATGCTCAACTGTGAACTGTGTTTTTTTTTGTAAAATCCGGGTTTGATTGAAATTCTCACTAAGCAACATTGACACAGAAAGAAAAACAGTGAGTTTCTGTGATCAAATGGGTAAGGAATTGACCATATGAATGGGAATAACGGCTTGCTGGGTGGTGTGGCTTCGTTGATAAAAGCAAACCTTGTCGAACTCCGAGCGGTGCATGTGCGTTCCTTGCTTAATCTTCTCTCAAATATCATGATGTTGACTCAATCTGATGACGTAATGGGAGACAACTGGGCGTGACTCATGCGTTTGACCTAAGGTAGTCACTATTCAATATCCCCATTCTTGTCGCCTTGGCTTGTCACATGAGAAAATGATGTTTCTTGCTGCTTTGTGAACTACAACCATTAACGGTTGAAAGCTATTGAGAGAGAGCGATTAAAGGTGGTAATTTTGCATTATAATATAGAAATGCACAACTAATCTGGTTCTGAGGAATGATCCTTTGAAACTTTAACACTGTTTCTCTCCACAGATGCTGCCAGGCCTGCTGAGTTTCTCTATCAATTTCCATTTTGTCTCATGTTTCCAGCTTCGGCAGTTCCTTGTGTTGGATTAACCTGAATGACGTTTGGGACATTTAATAACACCACAACTTCTTTTCTGCTCCTGAAGGTCAGACAGGAGTACCGTCATCACCATAAATTTGCTGAATAGAACTCTCATTCCCTGACTGGGAATCAAACGCGGACGGCAGCAGTGAAAGTGCCGAATCCTAACCACGAGGCTATTAAGGGGAGGTGCAACAAGCTCCGGTAAATTTTCAAAACGACACTGCTTTTGACTTTTGAACTCCTGTCATTCTGGCTGCAGCTCTGTTTCTCCTTGTCATCGAGCCTACGCAGCGTGCCAACTCGAGTCCTCGGAAATCCATTATTCAACCCCAGTTTCCAGGACTTGACCACAGCCTTGTGTGTTCTGACGTTTCGAGGGCAAATGTCAATGAGATTATCCCTGTAATCAATGAATGGGACTGAAGTTTGAGATGATAAAGCTGTTAAAATCCCCTTGAAGAAAGAAGTCATCCTCATGTTAGCCACAGAGGGAGACGCACATTCCCCCGGAGTGACAGAGGCCTCAGGATTATTCACGCTCCATGTGATTGACGTCCGCTCTCCGTCCCTATACACAAGTTTCTCCGATAAAAGGCAGCTTTAGGTGTAACACAAGCAACTTCTCCAGACAATGAAAATCGTTGCCATGAATGGTATCATGAAATGGCAGATGAGTTGAAGCAGTCTACCACGCTGTTCATGTGCAACTTCCAATTTCCAAAAGCCAGCCTCTTCAGCTCTGGGGAATCTGAAAAGAATAGCTTCCACATTAGAAATAACTATCAATTTGCAAGTGTAGGAAAGTTGTCAGTTGCACTCGAGGCAGGAAAGATTTGACCCTACAATCTTCTCATCTGAAGTCAGACACGTTACCCATTGCTACGAGTTATATCTTGTTGAACTGTGATGGTAACAGGAACATAAGCAGAATGGGATTCAAAAGGTGAATAAACGGTAAAGATAATCGCTGTAACTGTTTCACTTCAATGGTCAACACTTTGCAAAGCGGTAAATTTTACTGGCAAAGAAAACACATTTGTCCTCAAGTGTCTGCTTCACTGCCACCTGGTTCTGTGCTGAAAATTGCCAACGTTTTATTCACACTCATAGCGCTATTTATGACCGCTCCAGTGAAATGTGCTTTGAGTAATGGTCTCTTCGAGTCAAATGCAATGAGACCTCTGGTCATTTCTAGCCAGGGCTCTGGAATCACGTGAGTTTTTTTTCATTTGCGTCGTTCTGTACTGCACTCAGCGCCTCAAAATAAGCTCCTGTTATCATCAGTCCGTTTTCTACCTTCTTGCAGTATAGCTATTGAACAAACATAGATTATCACAACTTCATTTTTTTCACATTGCAACACAGCACAATAAATATGAACTGTTCCAAAGGTTACAGAGGGAAACATTTCTGCTGAGGGCGGTTCAAATGTGTAGGAATGAAGAACACACTCCCTGAATCTGCCAGAATCGGTCCAATGAGAGTTTGCATCCACCTCAAAGGATAATGGCAGCAGGTACACGGTAAAACTACCACTTGCAAGGCCCCTCCAAGTATCGCACCATTCTGAGTTCAAAATATACCACTGTTCGTTCAGTTTCGCTATTTTTAAATGCTATACCTCCCTCCTTAATGGCATCATGGCTGTAACTTCGAGCCAAAATGCTCAGGAAAGTGGCTCATCACCTCCATCTATGGGGCAATTAGGGACGTGCAATGAAATTTCAGACTGAGATTGTGATTTACAAGAATAACAATTGCTCTTTGACAGTTTTACTTTTCCAAAACAAAGTTTGGGACATTCATTGTGGAGAGACTGAAACAGTCTGATCCCACCCATTGAAGAGACATCCGTGCCACTGGTAACCAGCTCTCCTGAACCAGGGGTCATGTCTCTTTGAGTTTTTCCATTTCCTGTCAAGTATCTGATTGTGATGCAGCAGCGATTCCATTTATAACTTCCCAAACATTTCAAAGAATTCTGATTATTTCAAAGATAGTGGAATTAAAATCGGTTGAGAGATAGTGGGAACAGTCGATGCTGGATTTTCTGAGATAACAAGGTGTCGAGCTGGTGGACACAGCAGGCCAAACAGCATCCAGAGGAGCCGGAAAGCTGACTGTTTGGGTCTGGACCCTTCTTCAGAAATCGAGGAGGCGAACGGGATTCTGAAATAAATAGAGAGAGGGAGGTGGATGGAAAATGGATAAAGGAACAGATAGGTGGAGAGGAGATAGACAGCTCAAAGAGGCCGGGATGGAGACAGTAAAGGTGAGTGTAGGTGGGGAGTTAGGGTGGGGGTAGGTCAGCCCAGGGAAGAAGGACAGGTCAAGGAAGTGGGATGTGGCTGGTAGGTCGGAGGTGGGTGTGGGACTTCTGTTGGGAGGAGTGGCTAGGTGGGAGAAAGGACGGACAGGTCAGGGAGGCAGGGACGAGCTGGGCTGGTTTTGGCATGTGGTTGGGGGAAGGGAGCTTTTGAAGCCTGTGAAGCCCACATTGATACCATTGGGCTGCAGAGTTCCCAAGCGAAATATGAGGTGCTGTTCCAGCAACCTTCAGGGGACATCGTTGTGGCACTAGAGGAGACCGAGGACGGACATGTCATTCAAGGAGTGGGAGAGGGAGTTGAAGTGGTTCGTGACTGGGAGGTGCAGTCGTTTGTCACAAACCAAGCACAGGTGTTCCACAAAGCGGTCCCCAAGCCTCTGCTTGGTTTCCCCGATGTAGAGGAGGCCACGTCTAGAACTGTGGATGCAGTGTGCCACATTAGCAGATGCTTGATGCAGAATGTTTTCTTGGGGTCTAGGATGGGGTGAGGGGGCAAGTGTAGGTCAAAACAGGTAATAACACCCAGAGCATCCGAGTAATCGCCCCAGCATCTTAAAGAAGGGAAAGGTGGCTTGACTCGCTCTGTTCAATCAGACAGTTCACCCTTCATTCTCCCCCAAGTCTGGTTCACAAAAAAGTTTTGAAAGATTCACGAAGCTGGAGACTGGGTTTTCTCTTTTGTTTCTTTTCCATGTTTCCACCTACTAACAGACAATGTTGACACTGTTTGTAATGTTGAGGTTGGGCAGCGGCGGTGTTAGGCAGTTTGATTGAGCTATCAGTGAGAAATTCTTTCTACCTACCAGGGTCACTAAACAGAGTACCCGGATTTAAGAAAAACATGTATGAGTTTATATCACACTTTTCTCCACCATTGATAAAGCCGGTTTACCATGCACAGAGACGTTCTTTAAAACTTGATTTCTTCTTTTCTGGATGTAATATATTCACTGCAAAGACCCTTTGGGATCTCAGACCGACAGCTATTTCGTTAATTAGAAGCTTCATGCGCTCTCAAAACCTAACTTTTAAACATATCGAACAACTAATGAAGGGCATAGTCAAAGATGACAAAGGATGGTCTGGGATTTGAACCCAGGATCTCGCATACTTTTAACAGTCACTCGAAGTGAAAAATCATACCTCTAGAGCAACTGGCCACGGCTACCTAGCACAACGTACCATTAAACCGGCTGGCACACAGGCAGTGATATTGTCCCTACCTCAAATGTAGGAGACCCAGGTTCAAGTTCCATCTGCTGCAGAGGTGTGTAATAACAACTCTGTGCAGGCTTGATATATTTTTAAATATCCTTATTGCTTTGGCCAGTGAGAACAGCCACGGACAGCTTCTTCCCATTCTTTCTTCCTGCTCCCAGAAGGCTGATCTTTGCTCCTTTTACCTGGGACTGCGCTCTCCGCCTTGGCAGCTGGATTAACCCATTTCGCTCCAGGGACAGGCAGTGCTGTAGGATGGTAAACGCTCTGCAGCTCCTTCTCAAACACTGGAAGAGGGAAGGAGAAGAAAGGGCAAAATCAAGTTTGTCTAAGAAATTATAAACGACGATTGTGTTATTCATGATTTTTCATTCATTGGCGATCTACTGCAGGACTCCATGTAGATCAAACAGTATAAAATAAAAGCTGCTCTGTTACACAATGCGCAAGAGGTGACTGACCTGTGTTTCGATAGCAATTAATATTTGTTTCAAAGAATCCTCAACAGGAAGTACACAGAACTTCTGTCATAGTTTCCAACTACGTTCTCATTTAGTTGTTTAAAAAAAACACAGCTTTTATCAGTTTCAACGAAAAGACGCTGACATTAACATTTAATCAGAGATAATGGGAACTGCAGATGCTGGAGAATCCAAGATAATAAAGTGTGAAGCTGGATGAACACAGCAGGCCAAGCAGCATCTCAGGAGCACAAAAGCTGACGTTTCGGGCCTAGACCCTTCGTCAGAGAGCTCTTTTTACGCATCGGGCCTAGACCCTTCATTAGAAAAGGGGGATGGGGAGACGGTTCTGAAATAAATAGGGAGAGAGAGGGAGGCGGACTGAAGATGGATCCTAGGCCCGAAACGTCACCTTTTGTGCTCCTGAGATGCTGCTTGGCCTGCTGTGTTCATCCAGCTTCACACTTTATTATCTGACATTAACATTTAACTCTGCTTCTCTCACAGTTTCTCCTTTACTCAAAATTTACAGTATCTTCCATCTTTATTTCTGTTTTCCAGCTTCACGGTAGTTTGTTTATGCACTGAGGTCGAGAGGATACATAGAAGCCAGGAGCAGGAGTCGGTATTTCATTATTTCAATGTAATAGCTTCAACCGTTTACTGTGACAGGAAATTCCACCAGCTCACCAATCTCTGGCTGAATAAAATTCTCCGAATCTCACTCTTAATGGCCTGCCGTATGCAATTACACGGCGACCCCTGGTTCTGGACTCCCCAGTCATCACGAACCCTCTTCTGCGGTATCCTGTCTGGACCTGTCAGAACGATTGACATTTCAATGAGTGAGCTCCCTCATTTTTTGAAACTCCGTTAAATATAGTCCAAACCGAACGCGTTTCTGTTCATAAGTCAGTCCTATCACTGGAATGATTGCCTGTAGAAAAGTTGCTGCGGGTTCCAAAGGTTGCCTTCGTGCACGTAATTATTGAATGCAATGGTCCACGGAGAACCCAGAATCCTCTGCGAGGCTGAACATGATCTGTCCTGCTCAGGGATGGTACTGCGCAAACGCGATATGGCCTCGCCTTCGGAGATGGACCATCGCTACGGAGTATGTGCAGTGCGGCTCCCGGAAGGTGAACGGAGCCCCGGTGATATGGTCTCGGAAGCTCACAGAGCCTAGGTGAGAGCTAAGTGCGCCGGGGGACAAGCGGCTCGAGCCCGGGGGCGAGGATCACCACGGAGCTGCTGATTATTCAAAACTGAGGTCAGTGAGCTGGAATCCCAAAACCCAATCTCGAACCACAGGCGAATCAGTTTAAAGAGTTGCTTTACATCAGGGTGGCGATTGAATGCGGAAGTTGGTCCCTGGCCTCCTGTGTGGGTCACTTTTTGGTGTTTTATTTTCATCCAGATTGGGCAGCGAGGAGAAGCTGCTGGGTTTAACCCCCAACACTGCTGAGACTGACCGATCCAATAACTTCCGATGGGATGTTGTCACAGGAAGTATTCCTAAATTAGGGGGCTAAACTGAAGGTGCCCGTTCAAAGTTCAGGAATTTGTTTTAAGAGATATTTCGTAAGAATAGGTTTAATTTAATTCACGTCTAATTTTATAACTGGGAGATAAGCAAGGATAAAGAGGCCAGCATTCACCGCTGTGGTGCTGTGACAGTTAGCCCATAGTGCTGTTCAGTGAGGGATCACAGTATTGTCAGGCGCAAACTATAAAGAAACAGCAACAGTGTCCACGGATGACAGTGCGCGGCTGGAAGGCGAGTTCATAGGTGATGGTTTCCTACGTATGCTATCTTAACCACCTTGGAGTGAGTATCTATCAAAGTCATTCCTGGGATGTAGATGGTTGAAACTGTGTCCTTTTGTGGAGGCCCAGGACAGGCAGTGGGTACCTTCCTGATGGACGTTGATGAACTAGTCAAATATTTATGACAATCCAGTAAATTTTCATGACCACTATTTCTGAGTGTCTTTCACACAAATCGCCAGTTTAAATGAACTCCACTTCACAAACTCATCAAATGTCTTAAATAGTTCATTTCTCATACTCACCTTTTGCTGACTTAAATTTGTTTTACATGGAATCACAAGGACACATTTTATTAGCAAGAACTTCAAACAAACATCCCATCAAGATCTGAGTGAATCAATTCACTGGGATGTTAAAGCCGTTAGATTTTTAGCATTTATCTATTCTGTCTGTGGGAAAAGATTTCAAACATCAGCAGGACACATCCACCCCAAGTAAGTGTTCTTGTGAACTGTTGGCAGGTCTTGAACCAGTTATACAACCCCGAAAAATATCACATCATTCAAAGTGTAAAACTGTATCCCTGCCCTGTACATGAGCGAGGAGTCAGCTGATCATTCAATATGGAGAGATATGAAGACGCCTGCACCACAGAGAAACCATGGAAATGTGTGGACTGTGGGAAGGGATTCAAATACCCATACCTGCTGGAAATGCATCAACGCAGTCACACTGGGGAGAAACCATTCACCTGCTCTGTTTGTGGGAAGGGATGCAATTGGTTATCTGACCTTCTTAAACATGAACGCACTCACACTGGAGAGAAGCCGTTCATCTGTCCCAATTGTGGGAAGGGATTCAGTGACTCATCTGATCTGCGAAAACACGAACAAATTCACACTGGGGAGAGGCCATTCATCTGCTCTGAGTGTGGGAAGGGATACATTACATCACCCCACCTGCTGAAACACCAGCGAGTTCACACTGGGGAGAAGCCATTCATTTGCTCTGAGTGTGGGAAGGGATTCAGTGACTCATCCAACCTGCTGACACACCAGCGAGTTCACACTGGGGAGAGGCCGTTCATCTGCCCTGAGTGTGGAAAGGGATTCATTACATCACCCCACCTACTGAAACACCAGCGAATTCACACTGGGGAGAGGCCATTCATCTGCTCCAAATGTGGGAAGAGTTTCACTCAGTCATCTCATTTACTGACACACCAGCAAGTTCACACTGGGGAGAGGCCATTTCCCTGCTTTGAGTGTGGCAAGGCATTCTCCCGATTATCCCGGCTTCAGGCACACCAACTGGTTCACAGGGATGAGGGATCTTCCAAATGTTCGCATTGTGAGAAGAGCTTTAAAAGCAGACATGAAGTGTTGACACACCAATGCATTCAACTGGGAAGAGGCCATTCCCCTGTGGCAAATGATGTGTCCATTGAAAAAACCTTCTAAGACACCAACGAATACACACTAGTGAAAAGTTGTTACCTGCTCCCTCTGTGAGAACAGATTTACTTAGTCATCTCAACTGTTGAGACAACAGTAATTTAACAAGTGACTGCACGGCAGGTATCTGTTGCTGTTGTTGTCCTCCAAGTTTTTCCTCACATTACCTCTGCATCTCTTTCCCACAACCTTAACTCTAGCTCCCCTAATGCTTGCACCATTACAGAATGGAAACAATATTTTACTTCTCAACTTCAACTAAACTTGTGAAAACCTCTTGCACTTGTAACATGGTGACTGGGACTAGACTGTAGTTTTGTCCTAAAGAGAGCTTTTTAAAAGGTCAGCAACTTTTCCTGATTTTCTCCTCGCTATCTCAACATATGATTTGCAAGGTTCCATTTGTTTTGCTCCCTTCTCTCTCAATGTGTCCTGCCATCTGTGTCCCTACCTCTCAGCCAGAAGACCCAGTTTCAAGTCCCACCTGCTGTGAAGCTGTTAAATGTGCTTTGATTCTTATTTCAGAATTGGTGATTGTACCATGTTCGTTTGGGTCTGTTTCTGCTGAGGGCAATGAAGGTAATGATTGGTCCATTCCCCTGAAGGACTGGGTGACCAATGTGATGGTGAATTGGTCTACCCCCCCGGAGGACTGGGTGACCGATGTGATAGGGAAGCGATTCAATCCCCTGGAGGACTGGTTGATTGATGCTTGGAGAAATTGATCCATCCATCTGAAGGATCAGGAAGCAGATGCAGTGCAGCAGGGAAGTACACAATGTTTGTGATGCGACATGTGGAGATCAGCAGATGGTAGCATTGTGTCATGTTAAACACCAGAGGGACAAAGAGAGAGAGAGAGAGAGAGAGAGACAGACATTGTGATTCATTCATCACAGTTTGAATGAATGAAATAAAGTGCATCCCATTGCAGACAAGGCTGAGAACACATACTGACACATAGAGAGGCACAAAACCAGATTCAGAGATGCACAGACAGACACACACGTGGACAGGCAAACAGCCTATTGCAGACAGAGCTGGTCACGCAGTGTCTGACTGCAGACAGAGCTGGTTGCACTGGCACAGATGAACAGAGTCAGAAACATACATATACAAAGAGAGAGGCACACACAGAAACGTCACAGACACAGACTTTCACAAACACATCCATACAGAGATACAGAGATAATGGGAACTGCAGATGCTGGAGAATCCAAGATAACAAAGTGTGGAGCTGGATGAACACAGCAGGCCAAGCAGCATCTCAGGAGCACAAAAGCTGATGTTTTGGGCCTAGACCCTTCATCAGAGAGAGGCTCCCTCTCTGATGAAGGGTCTAGGCCTGAAACGTCAGCTTTTGTGCTCCTGAGATGCTGCTTGGCCTGCTGTGTTCATCCAGCTCCACACTTTGTTATCATACAGAGGTACACATGGGGACATAATGTCCCTCAGTATGTCATCGGGGTTGATCTGTTTAATAAAGTCTTGTTCATTTGTACAGTAAACTCATACCAATTTGACCAATAGATCGGTGTAATAACTGTTCCTTTGTAAAATGGATTGATTCATTTGAGGAATTCTCAGAAACTCATTAAAAATAAATGTGCTAATTTGTAAGTCTCGCTTACACCTTGTGTTGATGTGTGTGAAAATCCTGTATTCCCTTGTGGAATAAATTTGTGTCCGTTGGTTGCACAAGCCTGTGTTCCATTGTCTAAATGAAGCTGTCTTGTGGCTGCTGCTGGTTTGAAACTGCAGCTTTGTTTCTGTTTGAATTTTAAATCTGGGGCCAGTGCGTGAGGTGAAGAGGTGGTGGAGGAAAAGGACAGACAGAGCCAGTGTGCACTACACTGTTGAGCTGATGCTTCTGTCACATCTCCCTCCCCTGTCTAATCTCACAAAGATGCTTCTTGGAATGTTCCATACTTGGGGTGGGGGGAGGGGTAGATGTGCTCTAGGAAGTTGACTGAATTGCTGGGTTTGGGCAGACAGAAGTCTTCGAATAACAGACCTGAAGGTATCTAAAGTAGACCCTGGCAGCCATAGTTCCATTCGCTATGTTGACAGAGCAGGAGGTGAATATCAGAGGGTTTTTGTCTGTGTGAGAGATTGGGGGTACTTGGAATCTCAATGTCAGTTTTGATTCTTTAACCTCCCCCAACCGTCCCTTGAACCAGTCAGGCTGAAACAAACCTCAAGAGCAGGGTCTGTCCCTCATGGGAGAGAGGGAGTGTGCAGAACTATTGAGAGGGCTGGAACCCGCTGGAATGGTGTGTATCCCCTCTTCAGTCTCTCTATGTCTGTCCTTAACTCCTGTCTGTCTGTCTCTCTGGCATTTGTGACTTTTCTTGCTCTGTCTCTGTATGCCTCTCTTTCTCCCTCTCTCTGCCTCTTTTTCAGTCTGTGTGTCCCAGTCTCTCTCTCTGTCTTCCTCTCTCTCTTTGGGTCTCTGTGCCCCTCTCCTGATCTGTCTCTCTCCCTCTCCCTTTAACTCTCTCTCCCTCTTTTCTCCTCTCTCTATTTACCTCTATATGTCTCAATGCTTTTGCACTTCTATTATTTTCTTTCTTTCCCATCTCAGCTTTCCCTATCTCTTTCACCCCGTCTGTTCCCAACTGCCAGCCTGCTTTTCTTTTTCTTTTGTATCTGACTTCTACCTCATCTTTCTGCCTTGATCTCTGTTCATTCCCACTTGTATTCTTCTTTGCCTTCTCTTTCCCCCACCCCCCCATTTCTTTTCTTCCCACCTCCCTTTCCCTCTAGCTCTTTATCTCCTCACTTCTATTTTCCCCATCTCTATTTTCCCCTTATTCTTTTCCATTTTTATCACAATTTTTAAATGCTGTTTCTTTTTCTGCCCTGTTCTTTTTTTCCTGTTTATAAGCCCCCCCCCCACTTCGTTTTGTTCACTGTGCCTTTCTTTTCCACTATATCTTTTTATTCCTCTGTCTTTTCTCCCCAGCCCATCTCTCTACAGACCCTTGACAGGTTTTGCAGTACCTCCATAAATTCTGCAGTCCTGCAAGTTTTGTGTTCTCATCAAAATTTGCAGACACCCCCCAATGTTGCACCCTCTCTCAAATTTATACCTGCAAATTTGGTATCTCTTCCCAATTTGAGTGACTCTGTCCAAATTTGCGTAGCTGTGACCAGTTTTGCAAATTCCCAAATCTCGCTATTATATACCCCCCACCAAGTTGTGCAGTCCCTGCAATTTTGTGCCCCCTCTCCAATTCTAGTCACTCCAAATATTTTGCCTTCCCTCAAAGTTTGAATGGCCCTCAAATTTTGAATTCACCCCATTATGCACCCTGCAAATTTTGCCCTTCCTGAAATATTGTGTAGAACTCACCACATTCTCAAACATCCCCAATTATACAGCAACTCACCCCTGACTTTAAACACCATTTTTTCTGTGGCACGCCCCAAATTTTGTACACTCCCAAGTTTTGTGGCCCTGCCAAAATTTGCACCTCCAAATATTCATCTACCAAGATATTGCACTGACCCATCTGCAGCAAACCTACCAAATTATGTATCCCTCTGCAATGTTCTCTTCCCCTCTGATTTTGGGCCTCACATTTGTGACACATGCGGCCCATCCTCAAATTAAGGCCCTCCCCCACAAATGTTGCATCTGCCCCAATCAGGCAGCTCTGACAATTTTGTGCCCTCCTACAATTTGCAGTTCACTACAAATATTCTGCAAGCCCTCATGTTCACCCTATTTTCATGCCCCAAATTTTGCACCTCCCCAACTATTGTATCCCCTCAAATTTCACAGCCTCAATAATATTTGTCCCCACACCCCAATTGTTGACCACTCTCAAGTATTGTCCCTTCCTCATTTCTGTACACTCACCTCATGTTTTGAGCCACATTCCCTCATTTGCACATGCACCCCATTTTTTGCCCTCTCCAATTATATGTGTCCAAATTTTGGAATTCTGTACCCCAGAGGGCTGTGGAAGCTTAGTCATTGAGCATGTGTGAAGTAGACATTGAAGTGATGTAAGTGATTGTATTGAAAGGTCCAGCCGGCTTGATGGGTCAAGTGGCTATACCTTGCTCTAAATACAATGTTTAAGATTTGTTAGGATTATTAGAAGATGATTTGTTTTACAAACCTCCCAGCTTCAAGAAGGAAATCTCCTAAATGTCCATTAATTTCTGCCTGACCAGCTAGTTCTTAGCTATGAGCTGGTTTATCTCTTCATAATTACACACTAGAAAACTTCTGAATCTGTGAGAAAGATCCCTCCTCATCATTCTAAATACAGTGGATGTAATCCTAACTGATTCCTAACCTAATCCACGATAACCCAGGATGCAATTTAATGAACCTTCGCTGCACCCCCTTCATAGCATTAACATATCTCCCCCAAATAAGAATACCAAAACTGCACAAAATAGTCCAAATGTGGCCTCACCAATGCTCTGTATAATTGCAGCAAGACTTCCTTGTTCCTGTACTTGAATCCTCTCACTAAGAAGGCCAACATACAGTTTGGCTTCTTTACTGCATGCTGCACCTGCACACTTACTTTCAGTGGCTGGTGCACAAGGACACCCAAATCTTGGTGAACATTCCCCTCTCTCAATTTATAGCCATTCAAATAACCTGCCTTTCCAGTTTTACAACCAAAATGGATAACCTCATCCCACACTACCTGCATTTTCCGTGCATTTGCCCACTCACTTAGTGTATCCAAATAATATTACATGCCCCTCACGGCACAACTGTCCAGCCAGCTTTTTGTCATCTGCAAATTTTCAATTATTATATTTAGGTCTCTCATCTAAATCATTGGCATATATTGTAGATAGCTGGGGTCCTAGTACAAATTCCTATAGTTCCCCAGTCATTAATGATTACAAAACATTTTTTCCCTGGCTGACCATACAGAATAGTAGATGTTAGCCTGATGTTCATTACTGACTGTGCAAACATTCAATTAGCAGTTGAGAGCCACCAAATTGCATAAGTGCAGAGTCAGGCCATTCAGATCATTGTGTCCGTGCAATTCTCTAAATAAACTTTCTAGCCTTGTGCCATTGCCCGGACTTTTCCTTGTAATCTTGTACATCATTCAATGATAAACAATCATCTGATGCCCTTGATTGAATCTGCCTAAACCACTGTTCCATGCAATATAATCCAGATCAACTTTCTCACATCATAGTTCCTTCTCTTGAAATTTATTTGAAACGTGGACTCTGATTCTCAGTGCTTTTACCAATGTGAACAGTTTCTGACTATCTACTCTGCATCGACCAATCATGACATTTCAAAGAAGTTTTCAATTTTCTCTTCTCCAATCTAACAATAGGGTTGAAATTCCTCACTGCTAGAATGATTCATATGAAGGTGGTTTCTCCAAATCTCCCAGTATTCCCTTTATTCCTTCTCTCCAGCTCAAACTAAATTAAACCCAGGATAGTCTCATGATCCATTGTGGTTCCTGAATCTCTTCATGCTGATGAATTAACTCCAACTGAACTTTCGGAAGAATTACTTTTCGAGCCCCTGCTCCAATCTTCATTTAAAAGATGAGCTCCATCCCTCTCTCTCGTAACTCACCAAAATTCACACAGGCTGTTCACAACTCAGTGTCGCATTTGATTCGGAGAGGAGCTTCTGATGTCATATCTGTGTCAGTACTTAAGACCGTCTGTCTCCACACCGTCAGCTCATTTCAGTGTGTCCATATCTGTGTAAATGTTGCTGAAACCCTCATTCATTCCTTCCTTACCTCCAGCCTTAGCTACTTCAATGCCATGCTCAACAATTTTCCACATTCTTCCTCTGTAATCTTGACATCATCCAAAACTTTGCTGTTGGTATGTTGCAACAATTCTCATTTTTCTGTCATTGCTGTGCTCACTGACCCACACCGGCACCCATTCAAGCGACACCCGGATATTAAATTTCTGATCCTTGTCATCAAATTCTTCCCAGCTCTATCTCTGTAATCTCCCTATCCAAGATATGTGGGCTGCTCCAATTTCGGCCTGTTACACATTCTCAGTTTTAATTGCTCGATTACTGGTGGCCGCACATTAAGTTGCCTCAGCCTAAAGTCAGGAATTCCCTTTCTGCATCCCACTTCCTTTGTTGAAACCTACTTCTTTGCCAAAAATGTTGGGTCGTCTACCTGATATTACCTCTTGTGGGCTCCATGCAAAAATGTGTTTTACTTCTTTCCTATGAAGTGCACTAGAATTTGTTTTTCATGTTACAGGCAATATATAATTAGAAGTTGTTGCTGACTGCACTGGTAGCCTCTTGCTTGATTTCCCGACACTCTGTCCCTTGTTTATTGTTCCCTTGGGTTTGCAATTGTATGAGGATGAGGGTTGCGCATGTGCGCTACATGGCTGTGCCCTCACCAACATGGTAGGCCCGAGCTCCGGGCGGCTCTTAACTCAGCCTGTTTTCTGAAGAAACGCTGTAGCTGTTACTTTCAGGTTAACTCCGAACTGAAAGCTTCTTATGTAGAGTCTGAGGTTCATATTGAGTGTTTCTGAACCTTCCCATGGGAACTAGCCTCCTGCTCGGGCTCACTTACCCAGTATAACAAGGTGTAGAGCTGGATGAACACAGCAGACCAAGCAGCTTCAGAGGGGCAGGAAGGCTGATTTTTTGGGCCGAGACCCTTCTTCAGAAATGGGGGTGGGGAAGGGAGTTCTGAAATAAATAGGGAGAGAGGGGGAGGCAGATAAAAGATGGATAAAGGAGAAGATAGGTGGAGAGGAGTCAAACAGGTCAAAGAGGTGGGGATTGAGGCAGTAAAGGTGAGTGTAGGTGAGGAGTTAGGGAGGAGATAGGTCAGTCCAGGGAGGACGGGCAGGTCAAGGCGGCAGGATGAGGTTAGTAGGTAGGAGATGGGTAGTAGTAGGGGTTTGAGGTGGGAAGCGGGGATACATGGTAGGAAGGACAGGTTATGGAGGTGGGGACAAGCTGCGCTGGTTTTGGGATGTGGTAGTGGGAGGGAAGATTTTGAATCTTGTGAAGCCCACATTGACATCATTGGGCTGCAGGGTTCCCAAGCAGAATATGAGTTGCTGTGCCTGCAATCTTCAGGTGGCATCGTTGTGGTACTGCAGGAGGCCCAGGATGGACATGTCTGCATCTGCTGTTCCTGCTGTGGCCTCCTCTACATCGAGGAAACCAAGCGGAGGCTTGGGAACCGCTTTGCAGAACACCTACGCTCGGTTCACACTAAACAACTGCACCTCCCAGTCGCGAACCATTTCAACTCCCCCTCCCATTCCTCAAATGACAATGTCCAACCTGGGCCTCCTGCTGTGCCACAACAATGCCACTCGAAGGTTGCAGGAACAGTTACTGACATTCTGCTTGGGAACCCTGCAGCCCAATCGTATCAATGCGGACTTCACAAGCTTCAAAATCTCCCCTCCCCCTACAGCATCCCAAAACCAGCTTGTCCCCACCTCCCTAACCTGTCCTTCCTCACACCTATCCCCTCCTCCCATCTCAAGTCCATCCCCGTCTTCTACCTACTAACCTCATCCCACCCCCTTGACCTGTCCACCCTCCCTGGACTGACCTATCTCTTCCCTAACTACCCATCTACACTCACCTTTACTAGCTCAATCCCTACCTCTTTGTCCTGTTTGACTACTCTCCACCTATCTTCTCCTTTATCCATCTTTTATCTTCCTTCCTCCTCTCCCTATTTATTTCAAAACTCCCTTCCCCACCCCCATTTCTGAAGAAGGGCCTGGGCCCGAAACGTCAGCCTTCCTGCCACTCTGATGCTGCTTGGTCTGCTGTGTTCATCCAGCTCTACACCTTGTTAACTCATCACGCAAATTGTCTTTATCAAGTATGAGATGGGTGCAGAGGGAGTGGGGTAGACCGGGAGTCCAGCAGATCAGCTCAAAAGATTTCCAAGAATCTTTAACCTGAGTGCGAGAGGATGACCCAGCTGCAGAAACCATGGGTCAAGATGTCTTTTCTGTGTGGTAGATCTCTTTGATTCTGTAATCAGCCTCCTCCTGAGACTGCTTCCCACCCCCCACATCCCTCAGCCCTCTTCTGGCAAAGGAACAGGAGCAGCCCATTTAGCTCTTCAAATAAGAGCCAAAAGAACTGCGGCTGCTGTAAATCAGGAACAAAATAAAACAGAAATTGCTGGAAAACCTCAGCAGGTCTGGCAGCATCTGTGAGGAAAAAAAGATCAAAGTTAACATTTCGGTTCCGGTGACCCTGAGGAATAACGCTAAACATTAACTCTGATTCTTATCTTCACAGATGCTGCCAGACCTTGCTGAGCATTTCCAGCAACATCTGCATTTAGCTCTTCGAACTTTCTGTACCATTCAGTATGAGGAATGATTCTGCCACTCAGGGCCCTGTTCCCGTCAAGCTGTCCCAGAGCAGCAAAAAAAAATGACACAGCAAATTAAAAAAGACAAGTTGCCCAACTGTGTCCACTATAACCAGGACAAGCTGATCCCAACAATTATCATCCTGCCAATTCACTCTCAGTCATTGTGATGGAAGCACCAACAACAGTGCTATTATGCGTGACTCACTACTCACTCAGCAAGTAACCAGCTCACTGATGCTATGTGTTCCATCAGGGCCACTCAGCTCTTAATCTCATTTCAGCATTAGTCTAACATGGACAAACCACTGAAAGTCAGAGGTACAGTGACAACACAATGCGTTAACATGTGAAAGGTGCCTGTTTTGAAACCAGGAGGAAACTGTAGCCTGCAAGATATGCCACAACTGCTTGCTGATGGGAAAGAACAGAGCATACCATTTTACTGCATATATTGTCCAAACAATCTTGCATCGCCAATATTTGCTGCTGTGGTGAAAAACAGTTCAGTTAGCTTAATGAAGAATGGCCATGACCCTTAATTTCAACTTTCCTTCTCCTCTGATGCTGCCTGGCCTGCTGTGTACCTCCATCTCCACACTGTGTTATCTCTGATTCCAGTATCTGCAGTTCTTACTATCTCAGACGTACAATGAGTCTGCTCTTAACATCAAGGAGATCTTGCAAAAAATGTACTCAGTGGGAGTCAAGAGAAAAACACCTCACTTGAGTTTGAACTATCTGGTGATCAGGAGCTCAGTGTGATAAAACATGAGACCCAGACTGTGAACAATGTGCTTCATTCTCATTTCTCCTGTGAACGGATGAATATGGTAGTTAGGGAAGAAAATTAAGCAGTGAATTTCAGTATTTTTAACTGGAATAACCTTCTGCATATCCAGGAATGTAAAAGACAAAGTCTGATAAATTAGCAACAGTGGAGGAATGGAAAGGTGTGGATGGGGGTCGAGTTGGGTGATGTCAGTGGATATGCAAAAACTAACATAATGGCTTTTGGTGATGTCACCAAGGTGAGAATAGGAGGAGTCAGGAATACCTCCTTGGCGGGGAGCAACAAGTTCCAGATCTTTGAAGAGGAAAGGGAATTTGGAGGTTAGGTCAAAGTTCGTTTTCAAAAGAAGGATTTAGAAGTGACAGGGATTGTGACAGACAAAAGCAAAAACAGGAAACAATATCAGCAAACAGGCATCTCCCCTGCAGCCTCCTTCTGTTCTACCACACCCAACTGCACACTCTGCCCTCCCAAGCCTGACTGCTGCTGCCCAGGGAGCTGGCCAAACACACCATCTTTGGGGGCACCCAAAGTGGTCACCAAGTACACCAACTCCAAGTAGGACTGTCTCTTCCAAGAAAAACTCACAAAAAAGTGAAGTTTAGATACCCACTGATTTGAGTGGAAAGAGTGTTGAGGGGCCAAGTGGTGGGTGTCATGGACTTCATGAGCTCTGGAGGTAGGAGACGAACTGGACAAAGATATGAGTTCAGGGCTTAAACAAGGTAGAACTTCGGAGACAGTTTCAGGAAAATGAGGGACATGGAAGAGGCAGATGATTGGACTGTCTCAATCTGAATGACAAAGAAGCTCCAGGAGCTCTTCACATGAAGAAGGAGATAAAAAGGGCAAACACTTCAAAAGAAAGTACGAAGTCCTTTAGGAAGCTTCAGCAGGCTATGTGTTTCCCACAAACCTGACATAATTGTCTTTTTATTCTTTCATTAACACCCATAACTAGGCTGGAATTTATAAAGATCAGCCTAAGAATACCTGAATGAACACAGTTGTGACATTGATGTGATTAACAGCAAAACCCAACTTCAACAGTAAAAAATAGATCATGTCAAACAGCACTATTGTACAAAATGCGGAGGAATGGAATTGTGGGAGATATAGCAGTTTGGATAGGAAATTGGCTTGCTGAAAGAAGACAGAGGGTGGTAGTTGATGTGAAATGTTCATCCTGGAGACCAGTTACTAGTGGTGTACCGCAAGGGTCGGTGTTGGGTCCACTGCTGTTTGTCATTTTTATAAATGACCTGGATGAGGGCATAGAAGGATGGGTTAGTAAATTTGCAGACGACACTAAGGTCGGTGGAGTTGTGGATAGTGACGAAGGATGCTATAGGTTGCAGAGAGACATAGATAAGCTGCAGAGCTGGGCTGAGAGGTGGCAAATGGAGTTTAATGCGGATAAATGTGAGGTGATGCACTTTGGTAGGAGTAACTGGAATGCAAAGCACTGGGCTAATGGTAAGATCCTTGGTAGTATAGATGAGCAGAGAGATCTCGGTGTCCATGTATACAGATCCTTGAAAGTTGCCACCCAGGTTGACAGGGTTGTTAAGAAGGCGTACAGTGTTTTAGCTTTTATTAATAGAGGGATCGAGTTCCAGAACCAAGAGGTTATGGTGAAGCTGTACAAAACTCTGGTGCGGCCACACTTAGTGTATTGTGTTCAGTTCTGGTCACCGCATTATAAGAAGGATGTGGAAGCTTTGGAAAGGGTGCAGAGGAGATTTACTAGAATGTTGCCTGGTATGGAGGGAAGGTCTTACGAGGAAAGGCTGAGGGACTTGAGGCTGTTTTCATTAGAGAGAAGAAGGCTGAGAGGTGACTTAATTGAAACATATAAGATAATCAGAGGGTTAGATCGGGTGGATAGGGAGAGCCTTTTTCCTAGGATGGTGACGGCGAGCACGAGGGGGCATAGCTTTAAATTGAGGGGTGAAAGATATAGGACAGATGTGAGAGGTAGTTTCTTTACTCAGAGAGTAGTAAGGGAATGGAACGCTTTGCCTGCAACGGTAGTAGAATCGCCAACTTTGGGTACAGTTAAGGCATCATTGGATGAGCATATGGACGTACGTGGAATAGCGTAGGTTAGATGGGCTTGAGATCGGTATGACAGGTCGGCACAACATCGAGGGCCGAAGGGCCTGTACTGTGCTGTAATGTTCTATATAAAAGCACTAACATCGTTCGAGATTTTAAAATGTGGATTTATTTAATTGTCATCCAGACCTTCTGGACGGACACTGTGAAGTAGGGATACATTCACAGTAAAGCCCAGTCACTGTCAAAGACCATGAACTCTCTGGTGTTTCAGCTGGCTGGTTTTCAGAGTGAAGCCCTTCCCACAGCCAGTGCAGATGTGCGGCCTCTCTCCTGTGTGACATCACTGATGTTCAGTCAGTTGGGTTGACCACTTAAACCCAGCCCCACAGTGAGCACCTGAATGGTCTCTCATTACTATGAATACATTGATGCAACATCAGGTTCCCATATCTTTTAAAGCACTTCTCGCAGTCTGGGCATCGCAAAGATTTCTGTGTGAAGTAGCTGGTGACACAGCAGGTTGGATTTCTGAGCAAATCCCTTCCCACACTTAGTGCAGGTGTACAGCATCTCCCTAGTGTGTGTTCGCTGGTGTACAGTGAGTGGGAATGACTCCCTGAACCCAGCCTCACAGTGGGAGCACCTGAATGTTCTCTCGTCAGTGTGAACATGTTGATGGGACATCAGATCCCCAAATCTTTTATAGCTCATCCCACAGTCTGGGCATTTAAAAGGTCTGCCCTCCGTGTGAACTTGATGGTGTTTCAGCAGGGTTGATTTCCAAGCAAATGTCTTCGCACATTCTGAGCAGGTGAATGGTCTCTCCCCAGTGTCAACCCACTGGTGTTGTATGAGGTCAGAAGATTGCTTGAACCCAGTCCCACAGTGACAGCAACCGAAGGGTATCTTGCCAGCACGAACACATTGATGCAGCTTTTGGGTGCCAGAGTTTTTATAGTACTTCCCACAGTCTGAGCATTTAAGCAGTCTGAGTTCTATTTGAAATTTCTGGGGATTCAATAGGGTAGATGATTGCATGAATCTTTTCCCACTCTCGGAACAGATGAATGGCCTCTTTGTGCTGTGACAAGGCAGACGATCTGCTGAAGCCCTGTCCCCACGTACAAGACGTGTATGGTTTCCCCCCACTGTGAATGGTGCTTTTTCCTTCCCTGTTCAATATCCAATGATATTTAGGTTACAATAAACTGGGTGACTCCATCAGATCCTGAAGTGATATTTGATGTCAAATCTCCCCACTGCAAATCTCCCTCTTCTGATACCTTGTGAAATTGGTTGAAAATAGAAAAAGTGCAGTGAGAAAGAAACCAGAATAACAAAAAAGATAAGATCAAAAGATACAGGAACAGAAGTAGGCATTTCGACCCATCAAATCTCTTCTTGCCATTCAATGAAATCAGGATTGATCTGATAATCCTCAGCTCCACATTCCTGTCTTATACCCTAACCTTTGCTTCCTTTACTGATGAAAAATCTCTATCTCATCCTTGAATACACTGAGCAGCCCAGCCTCTGCAGTAAGGAATTCCACAAGAGAAGAAATTCCTCATCTCAGTCTCAGATAGGTGACTCCTTACTATGAGATTATGTACTCTCCTCCAACATTCTCAAACAAGGAGAAACAATTTCTCTGAATTTTTCCTGTTAAGGCCCTAAGAATCATATATATTTCAATAAAGTTTTCTTTCATCCATTGAGAAAGTCCTCCTACGTCTGCGATCAATCCCCCGAACATTCCGTGGACTGCCTTGCAGGATGACTAAAACTGTTGATAGTATTCCAGGTGGAATTTGATAGTGTCTTGTGCAGCTTTAGCATATTCTCTATTTTTATACCCTCTTCCCTTTAAAGTAAAGGGCCAACAGACAATTTACGTCCTGATTACCTGCTGAATTTGCATGCTAGCTTTTCATCTTTCATGCACAAGGACCCAGAATTCTCTCCGTCTTGCAGCTTTCTGCAGTGATTTTCCCCAGTTAATATTCACCCCTTTTAATATTTCTGCAAAAATATATAAACTTCAATTTTTCCCATATTATATTCCATCCTGAATTTTTGTCTCACTGTGTAACCTGTCTCTGTCCCTCTGTAATCGCGCTATGTCATCCTCACTATTTGCCTCGATCTATTCTGCCTCATCTGCAAACATGGTGACAGTACATTCATTTTTGTCATCCAGGTGATTATAATATATTTAATTGCCGGCTACAGTATTGGCGCTTGTAGGAATCTACAAGTTACAAATTGCCATTATGAAAATGCCCTCTTTATCTTTACCCTCGGCTTTCAATTCTTTACCCAATCCTCAATCCATGTTAATATATAATCCCAACAGTGGGTTCTTGGGTTGGAAAAGGTGGTGGATGAAAGGCATTTTATTGACCAACAGCTCAACCAAAACTTTAGTAAAACCTCCCAGCCCAGCCACGTCCACTACCATGAGGCATCAGGGGAGCAGGTGTATGTGACCATCACCAGCTCTAAGCTCCCTCTAATTCACATAGACATTTCCTCCAAGTTAATCCAGAAGTAGGGGCTATAGTCTGAGAATTAGGGCAAGACTATTCAGGAGAGATATGAGGAATCACTTCTACACACAAAAGTTAGATATGAGGAATCACTTCTACACACAAAACATAGGTTTGAAACTTACTTCCAAAATTGGGAGTTGATGCTCAGTCATTTAATTGTTAATTTTAAATCTGACATAGATAAAACTTATGTTCAGCAAGCATGTTCAAGGATATGGTCCACAGACAGGTTTATAGAGTTAGACCACAGATTTCATTCAATGGCAGAAGGCTCAAGGAACTGAATGGTCCAATCTTGATCCTTTGTTATTGATCCTTGTGATAGCTATGGGCTTCAGTCCCTGTTACAAACTTCCTAACTCTAACTGTATTGCTCGCTCTGATAACTGTCTGAATCAGGTTCTTTGCAATGTTGGTGAAATATCGGACTTGGATATAAGCTTTCAACCACAGAGCTATATTGTCACCATGACTTTGTACTTCCATTTCAGTGACATGGTCCGACTCTAGCACAGTCTCAGCTTCATGTGGTAAAAGTCTTATCCAGTCCTTTGTAAACAAACTTGAATGACCCCAACACACTCCTGAACCACCTCTCACTTTCAATCTCCCTGTCATCTCGAATGTATCCAACACTCTGCAGCCCATGTATTCACTCGCACTGAGCCTTGTTCACATCATACTGAGCTCACTGACCTAAAATGTCTGCCAGTTGGTAAAAAAGCATTTTAATTTCCTAGATAATAAAATGTGGGGCTGGATGAACACAGCAGGCCAAGCAGCATCTCAGGAGCACTGCTCCTGAGATGCTGCTTGGCCTGCTGTGTTCATCCAGCCCCACATTTTATTATCTTGGAATCTCCAGCATCTGCAGTTCCCATTATCTCTGATACCATTTTAATTTCCTAACCTTGTTTTCAAATCCCTCTATCATGGAGATTATTGCCATCTCTGTCATCTCTGCCAGTGACACAATCCTTTAAGATATCTGCATTCACCCAATGCCAGCTTCCTGAATGTTGTCAACTTATCTCCCCAGCCAATGGCAAATGTTCTTTTAGTGCAAAATTGTTGAAAATCTAGTGAAGAAGTAATTAACTTAATGCCAGGCCGGGCAATGTGCTGTTGCTGCATTATGTGGGAGCTAGTGGACCTCATTATGATTCACAGTGACAGCATCTGTCACAAGCATTGGTTTCTTGAGGAATTCTGGCTCAGACTTGATAAGCTGGAGTCTAAGCTCCGATCACTGTCACACATCAAGGTGTGTGTGTGTGTGTGTGTGTGTGGTTGCGGGGGAGGGGGGATTTATCTGGACCCTAACTTTCAGGTGGCTATCGCATCCATAAGATTAACTACCTCAAATTCAGTCAATGGTCAGGAACAGGAGGGTTAACTTGAGTGAAATAAAGGGATGGATGAGACATTGCTGAAGGAGCCTCAGCCCTCGAGTTTGTGTTTCTGTGTGGATAAGAGCATGGGCTGTAGGAACAATGAGCAACTTGGCTATATACCATGGTACAGGAAGCCATTCAAGGTGGTTGTGGGGATGTGTAGTGAATGCAGAAAAAAAGGGTAATATATTCATTACTAGGGGTAGTGTAGTCAGGGGAATAGACATTTCTGTCTGTGGCCAGGACCAAGGCTCCTAAAGGCACTGCTCCTTCCTGGTTCATGTGTCTATGATATCTCACTGGCTGCAGAGGAACTTGGACTGGGAGGGAGAAGAAAATTGGAGTGGTCCACATAGGTACAAACAAGGTAGGTAGAAATGGGAAATAGTATGAGCAGCCTGAGAGTAAATTTAAAAAGCAGAATGAGAAAGACAATACGTTCTGGATTATTACCTGAGCATCAGCAAATTAGCATTAGCAAGATTGAAGATGCAAATACGTGACTCAAACATTGGCATGGGAGAAACAGTTTAAAATTCACTGGACATTGGTGGCAGTACTGGGGAAGGACAGAGCTGTTCCAATGGGACAGCTACGCCTGAATCATGCTGGGACCAGAGTCCTAGCAAATCACATAATTAGGATCTATGAATAGGACTTTAAACTGGCAGTAGGAGGAAGTGGCGGGAGCCTTCAGTTGCATGGAAAATTATGGAAAAAGGTTAGAGGGAGGTGTACATAACTCAGGTTAAAGTTTCCAGAGCAAATCATAGGCCAGAAAGTATGGAAAGGATCAGGAATCTATCCTCAGGCACAACAGGTAAGGGGACAACTATGAGAAGAGGGGCAGTCATAGCAGGACTGAGGGTGTTGTACTTAAATGCACACAGCATACAATATAAGGTAAATGAGCTTGTAGCACTGATTGAAATTGGCTCTACAATGTTGTGGATATCACAGAGATATGGCTGCATGGGGATCAGTGCTGAGAACTAAATATCCAAGAGTGCAAGTCCAATGGAAAGACAGACAGATGGGTAGAAGGGGCAGGGTTACCTTGTTGGCAAGAAATGAAATTGTATTGACAGCAAAAAGTGAGATAGAATTGGAAGGTGTAGAATCTGTTGTGGTAGAGTTAAGGAATTTCAAAGGAAAAGAGATGCTGAATGGAACTTATGAACAAGCTTCCTAGCAGTTGTCAGGATGCAAGGAAGAAAATGAATTAGGAGATAGAAAAGGCATGTACAAAAGGCACTATTGCAATAATCATGGGGGACCTCAATATGCAGGTGGACTGGGAAAATCAGGTTTGCAGTGGATTTCAAGAAAAGGAATGTGTAGAATGTCTGTGAGATTTTTTTTGGAGCTGCTTGAGGTACAGCTCACTAAACAATAGGCAATTCATCTCAAGGAAAAAGAAACATACAAAGGGGAGGATGAAGCAACCATGGCTGACAAGGAATGTTAGGGAGAGCTAAAAGCAAAACAAAAAAACACACAACACAATAAAGATTAATAGAAGCTAGAGAATTGGGAAGCCTTTAAAATTCAGCAGAGGATAACTAAAAACAAAAAGCACTAATGGGAGGGAAGATGAAATATGAGAGTAAGCCAGCTACTAATATGAAAGAAGATTTCAAGAGTTTTTTAAAGATATCTAAATGGTTACAAAGAGTCAAGAATGGACATTTAACTGCTAGAAAATGAGGCTGAAGAAGTTGTAATGGGGAACAAAGAAATGGTGGAGGAACTGAATAGGTGTTTTGCGTCAGTTTACACCGTGGAAGGCAACAGCAGCATACAAGAACTTCAAAAGACAGCAGCGAGTACACTAGCCATCAATATGGAGAAGGGGCTGTGGAAGGTGAAAGGTCTTGAGGGTGGATAAATCACCTGTACTGGATTTACTACACCCCAGAGTTCTGAAGGAGATAGCTGAGGAGATTGTAGAGGCATTGGTGGTGATCGTTCATAAATCACTGGAGTCAGGGAGGGTCCCAGATGACTGGAAAATAGTTAATGCAGCACCCCTGTTTAAGAAAGGAGGCAAGCAGAGGCAGAAAACTATAGGCCGAGTAGCTTGACCTCAGTTGTTGGTAACATTTTGGAGCCCATTATTAAGAATGAGGCTGCAGAGTACTTGCAAATGCATGGTAAAATAGGGCTGAGTCAGCATGGCTTCATCGAAAGGAGGTCATACCTGACAAATCTATTTGATTACTTTGAGAAAGTAACAAGCAAATTGGACAAAGGAGAGTCAGTGGGCATGATCTATTTGGATTTCCAGAAGGCCTTTGACAAGGTATCACACAACAGGCTGTTATATAAGATAACAGCATGGCATTAGTGGCAAGTTAGAGGATTGGTTGACTGGCAGAAGGCAGAGTCAGGATAAAGGGGTCTTTTACAGGATGGCAGCCAGTAACTTGATGAGTTCCACAGCCGTCAGTGGGACACAACCACTTGTGTTATGCATTAATGATCTTGACAAAAGAATTGATGGCATTGTTTCCACATTCATAGATAACACAAAGGTAGATAGAGGGATAGGTAAAGTTGAGGAAACAGGAAGGCTACAGAAGGATTTAGACAGGCTAGGAGAGCAGACAAAGAAGTGGCAGATGGAATACAATGTGAGAAAGTGAGAGGTTATGCAATTTGGTCGGAAGAGTGAAGGCATAGACCATTGTTTAAATGGGGAAAGACTTCAGAAATCTGAAGCACAAAGGAACTTTGGGAGTCCTAATTCAAAAATTCTCTGAAGGTTAACATGTAGGTTCAGTTGGCAGTTGGAAGGCAAATACCATTTTTAACACTTATTACAAATGCCTAGAATACAAGAGGAGAGACAGTAACATTTGGAATATTGCAAGCAGTTTTGGGCCCTGTATCTAAGGAAAGATGTGCTAGCATAGGAAGGTGTCCAGAGTAGGTTTACAAGCATGATCCCAAGGTGAAGGGTTTGTCATAAATATAGCAGTTAAGGACTCTGAGTTTGTATTTGATGGAGTCTAGAAGTATGAGGGGGATATAGGAAGGATAGAAGTGGAGGCAAACGAGGATTAAAGAATTTTTTGATTAAAGAAGACATCACTGCTATGATTAGAGAAATTATTTCTAAAAACTCATCCAGTGAAAATATATGGGTTGAAATTAGAAATAAGAAAGGAATGATCACCTTGATGGGATTGTACTATAGGCTCTTCATTAGTCAGAGAGAAATTGAGGAACAAATGTGCAGAGAGATCTCAGATATACGTAAGCATAAGAAGATTGTAATAGTCAGTAATTTTAGTTTTCCAAACATTGACTGGGCCTACCATCATGCGAAATGTTTGGATGGTGAAGAATTTGATAATTATATTCAAAAACTTTCTTAATCAACATGTAAATGTCTCTACTAGAGAAGGAGAAAATCCTGATGTTCCCTTGGGTAATAAGGCAGGGCAAGTGACTGAAGAGATTGTAGGGGAACTTCGGGTCTAATGATCATGATTCTATGAGTTGTAAAACATTTAAGGAAAACAATAAGCCTTGTGTAAAAGTTAAAGTTTTCAATTGGAGAAAGGCAAATCATAATGTATGAGACAAGAACTTTCAAAAGCTGATGGGAGTAGACTATTCACAGGTAAACTGGCGTCTGACAAGTAAGAGGCTTTCAAAAGTGTGATAATAAGGGTTCAAAACAATTATGTTACACTATGTTCCTATTAGACTGAAAGGTAACAAAAACAGAAGTTGCTGGAAAAGCTCAGCAGGTCCGGCAGCATCTGTGAAGAAAAAATCAGAGTTAACATTTCGGGTCTGGTGACCCTTCCTCAGTTGAGGCTGGAACGATTGCAGAACAATGGATATTTTTTCTTTATTCATTCACGGGATAAGGGTGTCGCTGGCTAGGCAGCATTTATTCCCTAGCCCTCATTGCTCAGGGGGAGGTTAAGAGTTAACCACATTACTTTGGGTCTGGAGTCACATTTCAGTCAGATCAGGTAAGGAAAGCAATTTCCTTCGCTAAAGGAAGTTAGTGAACCAGATTGTTTTTTCCACCCATCAACCATGGATTCACAGTCATCATTAGACTCCTAATTCCAGATATAATTGAATTCAAATTCACCATCTGCCATTGGCAGGAGTCAAACCCAGGCCTCAGAGCATTATCTGGGTCTCTGGATCAACAGTCTAGCAATAATACCACAAGGCATCACCTCCCCTAAATGGCTGAAAAAAGATATTGAAACTCGAGTCAAGAATTAAAACCAATCATATTAGATACAAACAACAGGGCCTCAAACACTATGAAGTAGAAAGCAGAGATAGGGGATAAAAGAGTTCTTCTCAGAATGGCAGTCAGTGAAAAGTGGTGCTCCACAAGGGTCAGTGATGGAGCCACAACTTCTCACTTTACACATTAATGATCTAGATGAAGGAAATGAGGGCATTCTGATTAAGCTTGCAGATGATACAAAGATAGATGGACGGATATGTAGTTCTGAGGAGCCAGGAAGGTTGAAGAAGGATTTAGACAGGTTAGGAGAGTGGGCACAGAATTGGTAGATGGAATACAACTTGAGAAAGTGTCAGGTCATGCACTCCACTAGGAAGAATGAAGGCATAGACTATTTTCTAAATGTGGAGAAAATTCAGAAATCTGAAATGTGATGATATTTGGGAGTCCCTATCCAGGATTCTCTTCAGGTTAACATGCAGGTGGAGTTGATACTTAGGAAGACAAATACAATGTTGCCATTTATTTCAAGGGGACTATAATATAAAAGCACGGATGTACTTCTGAGGCTTAATAAGGATATGGTCAGACCACATTTAGAATACTGTGAGAAATCTTGAGCCCCATATCTCAGAAAGGATGTTTTGCCCCTGAACAGGTCCAGAGGAGGTTCATGAGAATGATCCCAGGAATGAAAGGCTGAACGTGTGAAGAACGTTTGAGATCTTTGAGTCTATACTTGATGGAGTTTAGAAGGATGGGAAGGGATCTGATTGAATCTTAGAATATTGAAAGGCCTGGACAGTGTGGACATTGGGAAGATGTTTCTGTTAGCAGCAGAGACTCGCACCCCAGGCCGCAGCCTTATAGTAAAGAGAAGACATTTTAGAAGGGAGATGAGGAGGGATTTATTTAGCAAGGGAGTGGTGAATCTATGGAATTAATTGCCACAGAAAGCTGTGGCAGCCAGGCCATTGAGTATATTTAAGACAGAGATAGATAGGTTCTTGATTGTTAATGGGATCAAAGATTATGGGGACAAGGTGGGAGAATGGGGTAGGGAAACATTTCAGACATGATTCAATGGCAGAGCAGACTCGATGGGCCAAATGGCCTAACTTCTGCTCCTATGTATTATGGTCTCTTGGTAAAAAGAGTGTCGGGGCTTTCTTAAGAGGGAGATCTGGAAGGCAAAGACGGGATTTGAGATAACCTGATCTGTTAGGCTAAGGATAATCTAAAGAGATTCTATAAGTACATACAGAGCAAGAGAGCAACTAGACATACAGTCAGGCACCTTAAAATCAAGAAGATTGTCTTTGTGTTGAAACACAGCACTTGGGAGAGATAGTACATGAATATTGTGTGTCGGTTTATACTGTGGAGAAAGCTAGCCCAAATGTTCACTGTCCATGTATGAAGCTGGACAGTTCCCTACCAAACTATTTGACCAAAGGCCAAAGAAATGGGGACTAGGTGATGTGAACTCAGGGAAATAAATATTGATGTTTCAAAAACAGTTCACGTTACAGGAAAGGAAGTCCTGGGTGTCTTAGAAAATATAAAAGTCGATAAATGTCAGGTACCCAGGAACATATCCCAGGACATTGTTCAGTGGAGGGTTAAAAATTCTTTCTCACTCACCCACTCTATAATAGAGACAGTGAACAAAGTCAGAAGTCACGCAACACCAGAGAAATCACATGCTTTTTGAGCGCTGCTCCTCCATCAGGTGAAGTCACACTTTTCACCGGCATTTGCAGATCACAGTGACAGGGAGAGTGAATCATAAACCCTTGACATCATTCCCATGCAGAAAGAATTCTTTGAGCACATCAAGTCCACAGCAACTTTCTGTCACTTGTATCTCTTGGAGGTTATTCACAATCAGTGATCTCTGTCCTAATAATGGCGAACCGTGTCTGTGTCATGATGCTGTCTCTGACATGATAATTGTCTCATCATCCATGATATTTTATTTTACCAGGAGGACGGTGCTGTCTGAAACAGTATGGGGGATTACTGAACGGCGTCCTGTGCCTGGAACACACATGCAACTGACATGTTTCAATTTTACCAGTTTGTGCCTGCCATCTCAGAGGACAGCTTTTACAAATCAGATCATAACAGTTCGACAGAGAACACGGGATGACCATTCAGGTGTTCACAAGTGTGTCACCTGACCTGTATAAACTTGGCCCATGCATCAATACAAGAGTTTTTTTCAGGCACATGAAATTACGGAATCAGGTCAAAATGCATTTCGCAGAATAGAGAAATACTGGCAGGGTCAGAACACGCATGCAAGAACATCGAGCTCCCAAATAGCAAAGGATGATTTTGATCTATTGACCTCTATTTTACGGTCCCAGCATGCTCCCACTGTGCGACTCTGTTAGCATGGGTTGCCATGTTTTCAGGCAAAAGTATTCAGCTTTTCATCTGGGGTGTGGCATGTACATTTGAGGATGATGTCAAAGGACCTTCACTGTTGTTCTGTAATATTTCCCCAGTTGTGTGAACATAACATTTGTCTAACTTCCCACATTCTGTTGGTCGAATTTTGATTTGATCCACTACCACTGACACTGAGCCTTGTATCACCAGCTCCACACTTACTTGCTGTCTCATGCCTCCAAGCCATCATTTCCTGTCACTTTTATTTCACTTCCCACTCTGCATCTGGACTCGTTTCCAACTGACTGCAGGCTCCAATTAGAAAATGCAACTTTTGATTATGGATTCATCGGATGTGGACATCACTCGCTGGAATGCTGTCCCTAATTACCGCAGAGATGGAAGTGATGAGTTACTTTCTTGAGCACTTGAAATCGTTAGCACGTATATACAGCCATGATGCTGTTACGGAGGGAGTTCCAGGATTTAGACACAGCAACACTGAAGGAACAGCGGCGTATTTTGAACTCAGAATGATGAGAAGCTTGGAGGGGGATTTGCAGTGGTAGTTGACAGTTGCTTCCAAAGAGGAGTGTGTGCCTAGCACTGTTTTTGTCAGATTCCCAGCAGCTGAAATAATTGGATCGGTGGATTTTGGAAATTGAAAGAAGCACATGAGCAGCATGTGGAACTATTTCAGCTCACTGTCGATTTCATATCCCAGCTTATAGCAACTGTTCCCATTGTGTGGAAAACATGCTTGTGTTTTCACATAAAACGGCATTTTGTCAGGGAACCTTGTGTGCGGGTGTGGAGAGTGGACATGAATGAGATGGACCACATAATTCCTCAGCCCTCTTTCATGCTTGGGTGATATGTCTGTGTGTCTCCCTCTGTGGATTAGCATGAGGATGAGTTCTTCAAGGGGGTTTTAACCCAGTTTTCTCATCTCAAACTTCAGTCCCATTCATTGATCACAGGGATAATCTCATTAACACTTGCCCTCGAAACTTAAGAACACAAAAGACGATGGGCCAAATGCTGTAAACTGCGACAAGAATAGATGAATGCCTGATGACATGCACAGAAAATATGGGCTAAATGGTGTTCTTCCACGTTTTAAAAACGTGAAGACAGGGAGAAACTGATCTGCAGCTGAAATGAGCAAAAATGGAAAGGCAAAAGCAGTGTCATTGAAAAAAAGATGCAAGCACACCTAGCGACTTCCCTGGTTAGGATTCTGCACTTTCACCACCACAGATTGGGTTCAATTCGCAGTCAGGGAATGCAAGTTCTTTTCTGCTAGTTTTCCATGACTGCAACATTGCTGACAGATTTTTAGAAGCAGGAAAGGAGCTGTGAGTTAACCAAATTTATCCCAAATGATATTCAAGCCAACATGTACCAATAACTGTGAATGCTGGAAATCTGAAACATAAGCAGAAATTGATAAACAAACCCAGCAGGTCTGGCAGCCTCTGTGGTGAGATACAAAGTTAATCCTTCAGATTCACGGTCCGTTCATCAGGATCATGTTAGTTATGCATTTCTATATTATAATGCTGGGGAAATTATCACTTCTTTCTGTTGGAGCAGCACATTTATCAAAATATCTCAATAGTTTCCAGTTGTCAAATTTACAACTTTAAAAAGACTTTATCAGTTCTAATGCTGCTTCTGTTGCCCTGATGTGGGGAAAGGTTCTGCTTAAATGATTGCTTTTTCCTTTCCTTTTCTGTTGTTAGCAGCCATGTTGAATCAAGACCTGGTTCCTTTCAGTATCAACCTCAATATGTGTCTCACTTTGTCTCTGTGTATCTACCTTAGCTTCTTTCATATTCTCCCAATCTCTGTCTTTCCATCTCCCTTATTTTCCATTTCTGCTCTTTGAAAAGTCTGAAATTTGGAGATTGTTTGAATGTGGTGGTGCGGAGTGGCTTCCCCATCCGTCCCCGTGGGCTATAGAGTCTAAAACTGGGCTAATATTATTCAGATAATGTGTCTGTCCCTTAGGCCTGATGTAGGCAGATATTTCTATCAACAGGCTGAGCGCAAACACAGGAAGCATGCGCAGTTCTCTCCATCAACATTGCTGATTAGATTAAAAACATGGCTCTTGGGGGCAGTTTAATCAAAGCGTCCTCAACAGAATGCAGAGTTACCATCAGGATTCAGTCCCAGGATTTCCTGCTTTTATGATAGATGATTTAACCAGCTAAGCCAAAGCATTACACAGGGCTTGGCTTTTCCCATCCATATGTACATTTAGCTAATCATGTCATCAGTAACTCTTTCTTTCTTGTATAAATGTTGCTTAGTGATAATCTCAAACAACCCTTACTTTTGCAAACACGGTAACATCACAGCTGAATATGCTCCTCTGAAAATGCAGAGAAACAGACAATCTCCTTTTGCATGGGTCTAAATGTGATATTTTCACCCGTTTAAGCTGTGGGGTTAATGAGGATGTTTTCATCCTCTTGGGACCCATAAACTGCGTTAATACACACAGGGAGATCCTCACACCAAGAAGGCTAGAATCATTGTGATGAACTAATCAGGAGTGGTGTGTGAGTCAGGGTAAACAGTGGGCTGTAATTAGCACTGACACTGAGCGTTGCACCACAAAATCCGCACTCACTTCTTGCCTCATGCATCCCAGTCATTACTGCCTTTCACTTTTGTTTCTCTCCCCGTTCCACTTCTCAACTTGGTCCCAACCAATTTCAGAGATAGTAGGAACTGCAGATGCTGAAGAATCTGAGATAGTAAGGTGTAGAGCTGGATGAACACAGCAGGCCACGCAGCATCAGAGGGGCAGGAAGGCTGATGTTTCGGGCCTAGACCCTTATTCGGAAAAAAGTTTTTTAGAAGAATGGTCTAGGCCCGAAACATCAGCTTTCCTGCTCCTTTGATGCTGCTTGGCCTGCTGTGTTCATCCAGCTCTACAATCAACCAATTTCAGATGTCTGATTAGAAACTGCAACTTTTAAAAACAAATTCCTGGGATAGGATTTACTGCCCATTCCTAATTACCTCAGAGATGGAAGTGACGAGTTACTTTCGTGAACACTTGAACTCCTTAGGATGTAGGTACAGCCATGGAGGCATTAGAGATGGAGTTCCAGGATTTAGACCCAGTGACAGTGAAGGAACAGTGATATACTTCCAACTCCAAATAGTCAAATGCATGGAGGGGGATTTGCAGTAGTAGTTTTTCTGTGTATCTACTATCATTATCCTTCCAGATAGAAGCAAACTTTCACTGGACTGATTCTGGCAGATTCAGGATGTGTGTTCTATGTGTAACCGAGAATTTGTTTTATGTGGATAAACCACAAGAAGAGAAATAGTTCTGGATGTAAGTTTGCTCGCTGAGCTGGAAGGTTAGTTTTCAGACATTTCATCACCATTCTAGGTAACATCATCAGTGAGCCTCTGACGAAGCGTGAAGTTGTTGTTCAGCAGATGTACTGCAGGAAGGCACTGAACAAGATGATGCTAGCAGGAGTTTGTTTTGAGATACTGCACCACAATGAAAGGTGACACCAATAAAGGCACCAGTAAACTCATCTTTCCAGAGACTGGGCTAAACAACCAGTGGTTTCTGCCTAAATTTGTTCAGGGTCTTGACTTGAAGAGACCTCGTCTCAAAGCATGAAAGTACATTTCATTAGAGTGGATCACAAAATAGCACAGGGACTGTGAATAAAAAGACGGCATTTCCAGCAGAGAAACAGGCAACACTGAAGCAGCCTGCTGAGGACAAACATGCTTCTTTTGCCAGTGAAACTCATCGCTTCACAAAGACGGGACACTGAAATGAAGAAATGACAGCCATTGTCTTTGCTGGTTTTTCAGCTTATGATTGTGCCATTTCCATTCATGTCCCTGTTAATAACTCTACAGGATGTAAAGCAGCATTGTATGTAGGATCTGTAGCATGATGGATGCTGTATCTGACTTCAAATCAGAAAGTTCTAGTTTCAAATCCTGCCTGGTACGTGTACAATCAGTAATTTTTCCAGACTTTTGAATTGGCTGTTTTTCTGAAAATATGAACATCTGGTTTTTTCCACTCTCCTGTCCCATCTGCCTCACTTTGCATCAGAATAGAATTTTAACAAACCTTGCTTCCATCAGAACAATTCCATGACCCAGTTCCTCTCACTTTTTAAACAAGGAACCATTTGGAAATGAAGTCTGTGTGCTGATACCAGACCTGTGATTGTTTCTGAGCAAACCCCGATCCCATGATTTTCAGGAAACTGCTGAATGAGGGGTCGAGAATGAAGTTCCCACTGGAAGGTCCAAGACTCCAATGCTTCCTACATCAAAGTTGGTACAACCCCCTACTCCATGCATGATTCCCTAAATCAGGCTGTAAGTGAGTCCAAGCTTCAGATTGCGCCTCCTGGCGATTGCCCTCAATCAGTTTTACTTTCCAACATAAAGGCTGGGACATTCATTGTGGAGACATGACAGCAGTCTGATCCCACCCACTACAGTCATATTCATGTCATTGGGAATCAGCTCTCCTACAACTGGGCCATCTCCCTTCAAGCCTTTCAGTACCTTGTCTGTTCTCAATTTTTTTCATTGTTCCAAACCGAGATGGGGTTTGAATTCCTGATATACTGGAACAAGCATCCTTTCAATGTCTCAGGTCAGTTAATGTCCTCCAGAAAATCAGAGTTAACGCCCCAGCATCAAGGCATCTTCCCTTCTTTAACAGACATTGAATCAGATGTTGTCAGTGACATTAACCGATAGAAAGGTCCATCACTAAATCACAGTCACTCCCTTACTTTATAACCCACTCCAATAATATTTACTTTTGTGCTTTGAGTCATGACCTCTTCAATTAGATTGTGGCTGATCTGACAATCCTCACCTGCACTTTCCTGCCTTTCCCCATCACCCTTGTGTCACTTGCTGAATAAAAACCTGTCCATCTCATCTTTGTATATATTTAATGATCCAGTCTCAACAGCTCTCTGTGTTAAAAAATGCCACAGATTCACAACTGTCACAGAGAAGAAATTCATCTTCATCTCTGTCTTAAGTCTCTGTCCATTATTCTGAGATTCTGCCATCTGGTCTAAGATTTTATGCATCCAGGCTGTTGAGCCCCGTATGAATCTTCTGCATTTTAATAGGGAGCATCAATGTGATCCTGTGGCCAGTATTTAGGAATGGCTATATATGCAGGAGAATATGGGATTTGTTCACAGCTCCAAGAGATGCTTTCATCTCTGACATAAAACCTTCAGTGATTCTGACAGTTTTGCTCTGATTTTGTTGCTGTCACTATCAGGAATTGCTGGACATTTTAACAGTTCATATCAGAACAATCAACTTTTTTTTTTCCTTTATTCATTAACAGGAATCTGGCTAGGCAGCATTTATTGCCCATTCCTAATTGCCCAGAAAGCAGTTCAGAATCAACCACATTGACGTGAGTCTGGAGTCACACATAGGCCAGGCTAGTTAAGGATGGCAGTTTCATTCCTAAAGGACATTAGTGAACCAGGTGGGTTTTCCCAACAATTGACAGGAGGAATGGTCATCATTAGATTCTTAATTCCGGTTATTTTATTGAATTCAAATTCCACAATCTGCCGTGGTGGGATTCAATCTCAGGTCCCAGAATGTTATCTGACTCTCTGGAGTAACAGTCCAGCAATAATACCACTTAGCCATTGCCTCCCCTCGGAAAATATTTACAAGGATGTTGCCAGGGTTGGAGGGTTTAAGCCAGAGCGAGTGGCTGAATAGGCTGGGGCTATTCTCCCTGGAGCATCCGAGGCTGAAGTGTGACCTTATAGAGGTCTATAAAATCATGACAGGCATAAATAGGGTGAATAGCCAAGGTCTTTTCCTCAGGGTGGGGGAGTCCAAAATTAGAGGGCATGGCTTTAAGGTAAGAGGGGAAAGGTTTAAAATGGACAAAAGGTTAGATTTTTCACCCCAAAAGTGGTGTATGCACAGGATGAGCTGCCAGAGGAAATGGTGGAGGCTGGTACAATTACAACATTTAAAAAGCATCTGGATGGGTATTTGAATAGAAGGTGTTTAGAGGGACCTGATCCAAATTCTGGCAAACAGGGCTAGATTTATTTAGGATATCTGGTTGGCATGGATGAGTTGGTCTGCAAGGTCTCTTTCCACCTGCATATCCCTATGACTCTATGGTACCCTGACCAGGAATCAAACACAGGCTGGGGCAGGGAGAGCACTGAATTCTTGATACTAGACCACCGAAAAAGACTGCAGGCAGCTTTGCATCATTTGACATTTTTTAATCTTAAATTATTTTAACTGGAGATACATTTCTCCTCCAAAATAATCGAGTCATCAGCTTTTTCTTTACAGCATAGAAAGGAGTTCTTCAGTCCATTGTATCAGTACTGGCCATCAAACATTGATCTATTCTAATCCAAGCTTGCAGCACTTGTGCATAGCCACAGGAGTCTACCTTCTGGTTACAGAGATCTCCAGCATAGAAAAAGGCCCTAAGGGCCATCAAGTCTGTACCAGTCAAAAACAAACACCTGACTATTCAAATCAAAAATGCAAAAAACTGCAAATTGGAAATCAGAAACCAGAACAGAAATAGCTGTGAAAACTCAGCTGGCCCAGTAGCAGATAACAAGGTGTTGAGCTGGATGACCACAGCAGGCCACGCAGCATCAGAGGAGCAGGAAGGCTGATGGTTCGGGTCTAGGCACAAAGAAATGCCATTTCTGAAGAAGGGACTGGGCCTGAAACATCAGCCTTCCTGCTCCTCTGATGCTGCTTGGCCTGCTGTGTTCATCCAGCTCTACACCTTGTTCTCTCAGATTCTCCAGCATCTGCAATTCCTACTATCTCTGGCCCAGCAGCATTAGTTTTGAAGAACAGCCTCTAAACTCAAAACATTAACTTTGTTTCATGTCTGACTATTTCAAATCAAAACGTATTGGGAATTAGATCATGGATGCTTATTTTCCTCAATATAATTTTCCTGTACCATCCCCATATCCCTCAATATCCTTAACATCTAAAGATCTGTCAATTCCTGATTTGAGTCTACAGAATTATTGAGCTTCCACAGTCCATTGAGGTAGAGAATTCCAAAAAGGAAACATTGTCAGAATGAGGAAACTCCTCCTTGCCTCAGTCTTTAATGGCCTAGCTCTTATTCTGAAGTTGTGTCCCCTGCTATCAGACACTCTCAATCAGGCGAACAATCATTCCTGCACCTACCCCGTGGGAATTATATGTGTAGTTTTGTAATAGTTCTCTCACCAGCCTCACATGTCTTTCTATCTAGTGTGAGCAGCAGTTACTCATCTAAATCCCATATTAAACACTCAGGCTAGTTCAGCTGAATTAGAATGAGAATCACATTTTGATGAAAAGTGAAAAGTTGGGGAGGGGAAGGAGTGGTGGGGCAAGTAGTCTATGAAAGCCTTGTTTTAAACAATTCTGACAGCATTGCTGAGCCTGAATGTGAAAGTAAATTGATATTACTCTGAATTAAAGGAATTCAGCAAAATCTCTCAGATGTTTGAATTGGAAAGGTACAGAAACTATGCCGTCGACTGGGGGATCTGAGAAAGAAAAAGGGCATTATTTGAAGATTGGGGCTCAGTCATTCAATAATGAAATCTTTGTACATGCAACTCTTATTAAAAAAGGATAGCAGAAATTGAGAATGAAAAAACGGAATATGTTAGAAAGAACCTCAGGTCTGGCAGCATATGTGCAGAAAGAAACAGAGTTAATGTTTCAGGTCTGTGAGCTTTCATCAGGACCGGGAAATATCAGAAATGTAAGATGTTTTGAGGTGGGAGGTGAGACAAGTAAAAAAGATGACCTGTCACCGTGGGGGATGGCAGATAAGATTAAATACCAAAAACATTAGTCAAGCAAGACCATGGAATGGAATTTGGGCTGAAAAAGAAACAAGGAAACAGAAGGTGTGCCTGACACAGGTGTGCAGCTAACACAGAAACAAAGTGAATCAAGTCGTGAAATTGGTGAGTCCAGAAAGCTGCAAAGAGCATAATCGAAAGATGCAGTGCTTTCTTGAAGCTTATGTTTAGTGTCACTGGAAGAATGCAGAGAAGCAAGAACAGAAATGTCAGTGTGAGAGCAAGATGGAGAATTAGAAATGTGGAACTCACTGTCCCAACAGTTTGTAAATACTGACAGCCAATTGAACATTCTAAAACTGAGATGTTAATTTTGTGTTGAGATCTTCAAGGGACATGGAATATGGGTCAGTCCTTATCAAATTGAATGGTTGAGGGGGCTGAAAGAACTGAGTGGCCTCCTGTTCCTGATTGACATTTCAATAAAAGGAAAATGTAGAAAAGGCTATTAATTGGAAGGCTTCTCCTGGAGATGTCCATATACCTGGTTATGAACTTTTAAACAGAACTGTATTTGATGGTTTAGCCACAACATGAGGTGTTAGGACCTTGCAGGGGAGATAAGCAAAGATGTTCAGACACTAGTACATGGGTCTATGTAATGAATTTCAGTAGAACTTGACCCATCTTCTAACTAATTACATTTAATTTGACTGAAGTAGGCTAACAATGTGAATTTTGAAACTAGCATTTAATTTAACTAATTGCATTAATTCGTCTCTAGTCAGAAACAGATGATTAAAATTGACCCAGAAATGGTGATGAATGATGATGTATTTTCAAGTCAGATGTCATGTGGATTGATGAAATTGCAGAAACTAGAATTCTCAACCACCTGGTACACTCCTCTTTCTAGGTCTTTGAGGTAATGGGTTTGGAAAGTGATGCCTAAGGAGCCTTGATTAGTTGCGACAGTCATCCAGTAGATGGTATGGAAATGTCAATTCCATTGCCTCAGAAAAAGGTCAGAGCTCTGCTCATGACAGTTGTTAGGTGATCTGAGATTTCTTCTGCATGACACAGATGGCTTTGACCAGCATGGAATGATCAATGGCAGGGTTAAGATTGTGACCAGGATTTGAATCTCACACAATTTATCACTGCATGGGTTTCACATACAGACAACACATATCTTTAAGAGACAGTAGGAACCGCAGATGCTGGAGAATCTGAGATAACAAGATGTAGAGCTGGATGAACGCAGACCAAGCAGCATCATAGGAGCAGGAAAGCTGATGTTTCGGCCTAGACCCTTCTTCAGAAAAATCTTCAGAAACATCTTTAACCTGTTCCGTATAAGTGTCTGACTAGTACAATTCTCAAACTTTGCTTAAAATCTGGTTTCCTGTTGCTGTATCAGAGATAGTGGGAACTGCAGATGCTGGAGAATCCAAGATAATAAAATGTGAGGCTGGATGAACACAGCAGGCCAAGCAGCATCTCAGGAGCACAAAAGCTGACGTTTCGGGCCTAGACCCTTCATCAGAGAGGGGGATGGGGTGAGGGTTCTGGAATAAATAGGGAGAGAGGGGGAGGCGGACCGAAGATGGAGAGAAAAGAAGATAGGTGGAGAGGGTATAGGTGGGGAAGTAGGGAGGGGATAGGTCAGTCCAGGGAAGACGGACAGGTCAAGGAGGTGGGATGAGGTTAGTTGGTAGATGGGGGTGTGGCTTGGGGTGGGAGGAATGGATGGGTGAGAGGAAGAACAGGTTAGGGAGGCAGAGACAGGTTGGACTGGTTTTGGGATGCAGTGGGTGGAGGGGAAGAGCTGGGCTGGTTGTGTGGTGCAGTGGGGGGAGGGGACGAACTGGGCTGGTTTAGGGATGCGGTGGGGGAAGGGGAGATTTTGAAACTGGTGAAATCCACATTGATACCATTGGGCTGCAGGGTTCCCAGGCGGAATATGAGTTGCTGTTCCTGCAACCTTCGGATGGCATCATTGTGGCACTGCAGGAGGCCCATGATGGACATGTCATCTAAAGAATGGGAGGGGGAGTGGAAATGGTTTGCGACTGGGAGGTGCAGTTGTTTGTTGCGAACTGAGCGGAGGTGTTCTGCAAAGCAGTCCCCAAGCCTTCGCTTCCTGTTGCTGTGTCTTGTTCCCAGTTTTCCCCTGACTTTATGTTCATCTGCATTTGGGGCCAGGTCCATTTGGAATCCAGGAACAGGAGGAGGCCAATGAGTCACTCTGATCTGTTGTGCCATTCATTAAGTGTCATGTCTAATCTGTGATTCAACTCCATTTACCCAGATATCTATTTCAATACTGGCTTTCATAGTCTGTTAGAATCTGATCTAAGGAAATGTTTCATGTAAATCACAGCTTCAGTTTGGCAAATGCCCCAACATAAACATCTCAGAAACACAAAATTGGGCAAAACTAAATGTTGAGTCAAAGGGGCACTGGGAGGCCAGACAAAAGCTTTCAGGTCAATCCCAAAAAGATTGACTTCTTTTGGCACACAGTCTTCTGCACACTTACTAATGAGGTCTGTGACAGTCCAATTCACTCACTCTAAACAGTTTTGCGGAAGCCTCTCCATTGCCTCAGGCCAGCACTGCACTACTTTCTGTACTGAGTCCTCGCCAGCACTGCACTACTTTCTGTACTGAGTCCTCATCCAGTAGGAGGAACACAGCATTGTGACCTGATTTTCCAGAACGAGGATGGGGTACAAAATGGTAGGCATCTTTGATCATTGTATAGCAATGGCCAAGACACTTCAGACCTCTGCTGGGACAGAGACATATTGAAATTGGTCTGGTTGAAATCACCGGCTACTATGAAAATGGCCTTTGGGTATTCCATCTCAAGATCATTTGTAGTAATGCATACTTCGTCACATGCACTGTTCACTTCCATATAGATTTATAATGTAGACTGCTGCCAGGGTAGCAGAGGTGAACACATGTAACAGGTAGTAAGAACAGCATTAGGTTCGGAGAGCAGTAACATAGAACATAAAACGTAGAACACAGCGCAGAACAGGCCCTTTGGCCCTCGATGTTGCGCTGACCTGTGAACTAATATCAGCACATCCCCCTACACTATTCCATCATCCTCTATATGCTTATACAAGGACTATTTAAATGCCCCTAATGTAGCTGAGTTAACTACATTGGCAGGCAGGGCATTCCACACCCTTACCAGTCTCTGAGTAAAGAAGCTACCGCTGACATCTGTCTTAAATCTATCACCCTTCAATGTGCAGCTATACCCCCTCGTACAAGCCAACGTCATCATCCTAGGAAAAAAGACTCTCACTGTCCACCCTATCTAAACCTTTGATCATCTTGTGTGCCCCTATTAAATCCCCTCTTAGCCTTCTTCTCTCCAATGAGAATGGATCTAAGTCCCTCAGCCTTTCCTCAGAAGACCTTCCTTCCAGACCAGGCAACTTCCTGGTAAGAGATAATGGGAACTGCAGATGCTGGAGAATCTGAGATAATAAAGTGTGGAGCTGAATGAACACAGCAGGCCAAGCAGCATCTTAGGAGCCCAAAAGCTGACATTTCGGGCCTGGACCCTTCATCAGAAAAGCTTTTTCTGATGAAGTGTCTAGGCCCAAAACGTCAGCTTTTGTGCTCCTAAGATGCTGCTTGGCCTGCTATGTTCATCCAGCTCCACACTTTGTTATCTAACATCCTGGTAAATCTCTTCTGCACCTTTTCCAATGCTTCCACATCCTTCCTGTAATGGGGCGACCAGAACTGTACACAATATTCCAAGTGAGGCTGCACTAGTGTTTTGTACAGTTGCAGCATGACACCACTGCTCAAGAACTCAATACCTCTACCAATAAAACCTAACACACCATATGCCCTCATAACAGGACTATCAAACTGGGTGGCAACTTTCAGGGATCTACGAATGTGGACACCAAGATCCCTCTGCACATTACACTACCAAGAATCTTTCCATTGACCCTGTATTCTGCCTTCCTATTATTCTTCCCAAAGTGAATCACCTTACATTTATCAGCATTTGCCACCTTCCAGCCCAATTCTGCAGTTTATCCAAGCCTCCCTGCAACCTGTAACATTCTTCCACACTGTCCACCACTCCACCGACTTTAGTATCATCTGCAAACTTACCAACCCATCCATCTATGCCTGCGTCCAAGTCATTTATCAAAATATTTTCATTGACCACCACTCATTGCCTTCTTACAGAAAACCAGTTTCTAATCCATACTGCTAAATCTTCCTCAATCCCATGCTTCCGCATTTTCTCCAATAGCCTACCATGTGGAACCTTATCAAAGGCTTTACTGAAGTGCGTGTACATCACATCAACTGACCTACTCTCATCCACATGCTTGGTCACCTTCTCAAAACACTCAATGAGGTTTGTGAGACACGATGTGCCCCTAACAAATCTATGTTGACTATCTCCAATCAAATTGTCGCTTGCTAGATGATTATAAATCCTATCTCTTATAATCCTTTCCAAAGTTTTTCCTACAACAGACATAAGGTTCACTGGTCATCTCTACTGCTCTTCTTGAACAAGGGCACAACATTTGCAATCCTCCAGTCGTCTGGTACTAAACCCGTAGACAATGACGACACATAGATCAAGGCCAGAGGCTCCGCCATCTCCTCCCTAGCTTCCCAGAGAATCCTTGGACAAATCCCATCCTGCCCAGGGGATTTATCTACCTTCACACTTTCTAGAATTGATAACAACTCCTCCTACTGACCTCAATCCTTTCAAGTCTAATAGCCCATATCTCAGTCTTCTCCTCTACAATATTCTCCTTTTCCTGAGTGAAAACAGATGAGAAATATTTGTTTAGCACCTCTCCGATCTCCACAGTGTCCACACACAACTTCCCACTTCTGTCTTTGACTGGCCGTATTCTTACCCTCGTCATCCTTTTATTCCTCACATACCTATAGAAAGCTTTAGGGTTCTCCTTTATTCTACCTGCTAATGACTGCTCAAGACCCCTCCTTGCTCTTCTCAACTTTCTCTTTAAATCCTTCCAAGCTAATCTGTAACTCTCCATTGCCTCATCTGAACCATCTTGCCTCAACATCACATACACCTCCCTCTTCCGCTAACAAGAGATACAATTTCGTTAGTAAACCATGGTTCCCTTCCCTTATCACTTCCTCCCTGCCTGACAGGGACATACCTATCAAGGACACGCAATGTCTGTTCCTTAAACCAGCTCCACATTTCAATTGTCTCCATCCCCTGCATTTTGCTACCCCATTCTATGCCTCCTAAGTCTTGCCTAATCGCATTATAATTGCACTTCCCCCATCTATAACTCTTACCCTATGGCATGTTGCTATTGTACAAAAACTGATCCATCCGACATACTAGAGTTAAAGCATTTCCAGTCAACGTTGGGGAAGTTAAAGTCTCCCATAATGACCACTGTGTTCCTTTCACTCCTGCCCAGAATCGGTTTGCCAATCCTCTCCTCCACATCCCTGGAACTTTGCAGAGGCCTATAAAAAATTCCCAACAGTGTGACCTCTTCTCTCCTGTTTCTGACCTCAGCCCATACCACCTTAGTAGATGAGTCCTCATCAAAAGTTCTTTCAGCCACCGTTATACTGTCCTTGACTAACAAGGCCACACCTCCCCCTCTTTTACCACCTTCCCTGATCTTTATGAAAGATCTAAGCCCTGGAACCTGCAACATCCATTCCTGACCTTGCTCTATCCATGTGTCCAAAATGGCCACAACATCGAAGTCCCAGGTACCTATCCATGCTGCAATCTCACCTACCTTATTCCAGATACTCGTGATGTTGAAGTAGACACACTTCAAACCAGCTTGCTGTCTGCCAGGGTCACCACGTCTGAGGACCAAGTGTTGACTGGGAGTCAAACTCCACTATCCCTTGCCTTGCCCAAGGACACTGATCAGACCATTTGATGAATTGAGAAACTGTCAGGTTGTAAGGCACATCTGGTGTAGCAAAAGTGAGCGATGTCTCTATAAAACATAGAATACAACAGCCTCTCATATCTCTTTGGTCTATGAGTCTAGCTTTAAGTTAATCAATTTTGTTCTCAATGGTTTAGAAGCTTGCCAGGCGTACGCTAGGAAGAGGCATGGGAGAACTTGAAACTTCAAAGTTTCAGTCTCCACTGAAGTCCAGTGGATCTTCCATGTTTCCTGGGTAAGCGGTTACACCGAGTCAAAATCGGGCATCTGTGAGGGTCGTTGGCTGCTCCAAGAGATAAGCGTGTGCTCCTAATTGGCTCCTTACCACAGGTCACAGATATGAGTGCTCCATTCTGAACATAGAACATAGAAGCACAGTACAGGGCCTTCGGCCCTCGATGTTGTGCCGACCTGTCAGACCAATCTGAAGCCCATCTAACCTACACTATTCCATGTACGTCCATATGCTTGTCCAATGATGTCTGAAATGTACCTAAAGTTGCAGGCAAAGCGTTCCATTCCCTTACTACTCTCTGAGTAAAGAAACTACCTCTCACATCTGTCCTATATCTTTCACCACTCAATTTAAAGCTATGCCCCCTCGTGCTCGCTGTCACCATCCTAGGAAAAAGGCTCTCCCTATCCACCCGATCTAACCCTCTGATTATTTTATATGTCTCAATTAAGTCACCTCTCAACCTTCTTCTCTCTAATGAAAACAGCCTCAAGTCCCTCAGCCTTTCATCGTAAGACCTTCCCTCCATACCAGGCAACATTCTAGTAAATCTCCTCTGCACCCTTTCCAAAGCTTCCACATCTTTCTTATAATGCGGTGACCAGAACTGTACACAATACACTAAGTGCGGCCACGCCAGAGTTTTGTACAGCTTCACCATAACCTCTTGGTTCTGGGACTCGATCCCTCTATTAATAAAAGCTAAAACACTGTATGCCTTCTTAACAACCCTGTCAACCTGGGTGGCAACTTTCAAGGATCTGTATACATGGACACCGAGATCTCTCTGTTCAGCTACACTACCAAGGATCTTACCATTAGCCCACTGCTTTGCATTCCAGTTACTCCTACCAAAGTGCATCACCTCACACTTATCCACATTAAACTCCATTTGCCACCTCTCAGCCCAGCTCTGCAGCTGATCTATGTCTCTCTGCAACCTATAGCATCCTTCGTCACTATCCACAACTCCACCGACCTTAGTGTCGTCTGCCAATTTACTAACCCATCCTTCTACGCCCTCATCCAGGTCATTTATAAAAATGACAAACAGCAGTGGACCCAACACCGACCCTTGCGGCACTAATAACTGGTCTCCAGGATGAATATTTCGCATCAACTACCACCCTCTGTCTTCTTTCAGCAAGCCAATTTCTGATCCAAACTGTTATATCTCCCACAATCCCATTCCTCTGCACTTTGTACAATAGCCTATTGTGGGGAACCTTATCGAACGCCTTGCTGAAATCCATATACACCACATCAACTGGTTTACTCTCATCTACCTGTTTGATCACCTTCTCAAAGAACTCAATAAGGTTTGTGAGGCATGACCTACCCTTAACAAAACCGTGCTGACTATCCCTAATCAAATTATTCTTTTCTCGATGATTATAAATCCTCTCTCTTATAACCTTTTCCAACACTTTACCAACAACTGAGGTAAGGCTCACTGGTCTATAATTACCAGGGTTGTCTCTACTCCCCTTCTTGAACAGGGGAACCACATTAGCCATCCCCCAGTCATCTGGCACTATTCCTGTAGACAATGACGAGTTAAAGATCAATGACAAAGACTCGGCAATCTCCTCCCTGGCTTTCCAGAGGATCCTCAGATAAATCCCATCCGGCCCAGGGGACTTATCTATTTTCACACTCTGTAGGATTTCTAATACCTCTTCCTTGTGAACCTCAATCCCACCTAGTCTCGTAGCCTGTATCTCAGTATTCTCCTCAACAATATTGTCGTTTTCTGGAGTGCATACTGTTGAAAAATATTCATTTAGCGCTTCCCCTATCTCCTCTGACTCCACACACAACTTACCACCACTATCCTTGATTGACCCTAACCTTACTGTCATCATTCTTTTATTCCTTAAATACCTATAGAAAGCCTTAGGGTTTACCCTGATCCTATCCGCCAGCAACGTCTCATATCTCCTCCTGGTTCTTTTGAGTTCTCTCTTTAGGTCTTTCCTAGCTATCTTGTAACCCTCAAGCGCCCTAACTGAGCCTTCACATCTCATCCTAACATAAGCCTTCTTCTTCCTCTTGACCAGAGATTCCACTTCCTTCGTATACCATGGCTCCCGCGCTGTACAGCTTCCTCCCTGCCTGACAGGTACATACTTACCTAGGACACACAGGAGCCTTTCCTTGAATAAGCTCCACATTTCTAATGTGCCCATCCCCTGCAGTTTCCTTCCCCATGCTATGCTCCCTAAATCTTGCCTAATCTCATTGTAATTGCCTTTCCCCCAGCTATAACTCTTGCCTAGTGGTATACACCCGTCCCTTTCCATCACTAAAATAAACATAACAGAATTGTGATCGCTATCACCAAAGTGCTCACCTACTTCCAAATCTAACACCTGGCCAGGCTCATTACCCAGTACCAAATCTAATGTGGCTTCGCCCCTTGTTGGCCTATCTACATACTGTCAGGAAGCCCTCCTGCACACACTGGACAAAAACTGACCCATCTATAGTACTCAAACTATAGTGCTCCCAGTCAATATTTGGAAAGTTGAAGTCCCCCATGACAACTACCCTGTTTCTCTCACTCCTATCGAGAATCGTCTTTGCTATCCTTTCCTCCACATATCTGGAACTATTCGGAAGCCTATTGAAAACTCCCAACAGGGTGACCTCTCCTTTCCTGTTTCTAACCTCAGCCCATACTACCTCAGTTGACGAGTCCCCAAACTTTCTGCAACTGTAATACTGTCCTTGACCAACAATGCCACACCTCCCCCCCTTTTACCATCTTCTCTGTTCTTACTGAGACATCTAAATCCCGGAATCTGCAACAACCATTCCTGTCCCTGCTCTATCCATGTCTCCGAAATGGCCACAACATCGAAGTCCCAGTCTTGTGGCTGGTTCAGTTATGCCACTACCCAGGTTCAATTCCAGCCTCGGGCGATTGCCTGTGTGGAGTTTGCACATTCTCCCCGTGTCTACGTGGGTTTCCTCCAGGTGCTCCGGTTTCCTCCCACAGTCCAAAGATGTGCGGGCAAGGTGAATTGGCTGTGCTAAATTGCCTGTAGTGTTCAGGGGTGTGTGGGTTACAGGGGGATGGTCTGGGTGGGATGTTCTATAGGGTGGTGTGGACTTATTGCGCCAAAGGGACTGTTTCCACGCTGTAGGAAATCTAATCTAATCTAATCTAATCACAATGTCAGGTCACCATGGTTGTCACTATTCCTGCACTGGGACTCATTTCAAGGTTTCCACAAAGTTGGGCCTGCAACAGGCCAGAAGGCATGTGGGGTTGCAGTTCCAGTGTCAGCAAGATAAGTAGATGTGTTTGATGGGCACTAGTTTTGTTTACGAGCGCTTGGAGTCGGTCGAGTCGTGTCTCCTCATGGTCGATTCACTGTGTGGTTAGGTATTGTTCCTGCATTGCTCGGGCCTCCATTTCATGTTTCCACAAGGAAGTCAGCTTACAGGAAGCCAGTAGGCCCTTAGTTCACCTGGGCTTGCTCTGCCAGCATCGTTGGTCGAGCCTTATCAGTCGTAGGGCACTCAATTTGGGGGTGGCATCTTAGAGTTCTGACTTTCCGTCCTGGGTTGCCATGTGACTGAACAGAGCCACAGTCCTAAGCATCATGAGGCAGGATGTCCCATGAGGTCGTGAGATCTGAAAAAGCAAAGAAATCTCAAGGTGGCAGAGGCAGGGTAGGCACTATTCAGCTCCTGATCCCAGGGCTCAGTTGTTCCTGTGTGCCATCGAGATAGCACCATGAAAGCAGTGCTAGCCATTTCCACACCTTCTCACCTATTCTCTTTGATCATTTGTCAGTACCTGTACTTCTGCAATTTTTGTTGATGAGTTCAGTGACTCTTAGGCTCAAACACAACAGGAGCACCAGTGGAGCCAGACGGCATCAGCAGCATGGGTCCAACAGCCTGCCAAGTCCAGCACAGGTGTCAGCTTGGACCCTACCACAGAAGCAGTGGTGGTGGAGGGGATGGAGCCCTGAAGTGGGACTCTGCTGGGCCCTTACACAGGCTCAGGCTAATAGCCAACTGCAGCTTGGCCTTGGCTAGAAGAGCGGCAGCAACGTTGGAGGAGCCCAGTTTCAGAAACAGGCTGATTTTCAGCATCAGGAGACAGAGCCAAAGAGATTGCAGCTGAGTCGGCAAACTGGATCTGAGCCATCGTAAACTGGACTAAACAGGATAAAATTCAAATCTGCTGCTTCAATTTCTTATTTTTGTTTAGAAATCCAGGACAGAATCAGAGAGTGGTGACTTTTTGCACCTTTCGCTATATACCGGTATGCATGGCAATAAAGCTCACCTAATCCTTCCTTTCTTTATGTGCCACCACTTTGCCTGCTCAACTAGCTTAGCAAATCTCTTTTGGACTGCATTTAATCAGCTTATCTTTGTTTAATACAGAGATCACAACTGTGAATAATACACGGGGACTAGCTTCATCAACACTCTGTACAGGGCATAGAACAGTACAGGCCCTTTGGCCCACAATGTTGTGCCAAACTTTTACCCTAATCCTAAGATCTATCTAACCTCCACCCCTACCTTACACGATCATCCATATGCCTATATAACCGCTTAAAAGCCCCTAATGAGGTTGACTCCACTACCCTCTCTGGCAACACATCCCACGCCCCCACCACTCTGAGTAAAGAACCTACCTCTAACGTCTCCCCTGTATCTACCTCCACTCACTTTAAAACTATTCCCCCTCATAATAACTACATCCACAAGTGTCTCTGGCTTTCCACTCTATCTATACCTCTGATCATTTTGTACACCTCTATCAAGTATAGTTGCAACAAGATCTCCCTATTTTTAAGCTCCAACACTCAGCAATTACGGCCACATTCCATTTTCTTTCTTTCATAATTTTTCTGCATCATGAATTAAAACCTGTGTTCGGGGACTTACAAGATAACACTGGAGAGAGCAATGTTTGTTGAGAATTGTCTCGCTACCAATATCCTCATTGACAATGCAGACTGCATCACAGAGTATGTGGAAGGGGAACAAAAATGAGGCTTTCTTCTCTGACTGATCTATGAATCACCAATCTCTTGGTTAACCGGGTTGACCAATTATGCTGTTCAAGCACATCACTTCTGGCTTATCCAATTTGGCTCATCATTGGCAAATGGAATTCAATCTGACCAGCCCATCTGTAATCAAAAGCTGTCCTCATGATTTGCCACCCCATCAGTTTTGCATCATCTGTGAAAATAACTGAGCAATCCTTTCACATTAAAGTCTAAATTATTTTTATAAATAGCGAGGCCCCTAATACTGACCACTGTCAGACCCTACTGGACACAGCTCCAGCTGGAAAAAAAACACTTCTCAACCATTACCCTGTGATTCCTGCCTGTCAGTGAAATGTGCATATAACTTGCCAAATCTCAATGGATCCCATGGGCTTTTAATCTGTTATCAGTCTCCCATGCAGGAACTTATCAAAAGCCTTGTTGAAGTCTATGGAGATTACATTAAAAGTATTGGCCTCATTGGACACCTCTTCAAATTTTTAATCAATTTGGTCAGACGTGATCTCCCCTTCAGAATTCCCTGCTGCCTGTTCTGAACTAATCCCAGCTCTTAACTGCAAGTTAATTCTGTCCCTTAGAATTGTTTCCAATAGTTTCCCCACCATCAAGGTGAGACTGATTGGCCTATAGTTTCTTGATTAATCCCATGTTGAATAAAAGCACTACTTTGGCTGTCCTTCAGAGCTCTGGCACCTCTGTGGCCAGAGAGGAATTGAAAGTTTTTGCATGTGCCTCTGCTATTTCATTCCACAAACCTGGGATATCTTTGATCTGACCCTGGATATTTATCAACTTTTAAGCCTGCCAGGCTACTCAGAACCTCCTCTCTTCTTTAATTTAATCACAGACCTTCTTCCTGATCTCTGCACCAATATTATCTCTCTCAATAGTGGACCCTGCCGCAATGTATTCATTTAGAACACTATCTACATCCTCTGCCTCCACACACAAATTACTGCTGTGAACCCTTAATGGGCTTTACTCTATCCCTCATTATCCTTTAACTATCAATGTACCCAAAACAACCAAAGATTTTCCTTTATTTTGCCCAGCTATCGATTCACGATCCTTTGTAGCTCTCCCTATCTCCCCTTTTAAGTTTCTTCTTGCACATTTATCGGAAGTATTTGCTCTCAGTCCACTCAGACAAAATTGCATTTGTTCTGACTAAATACATCAGTTAAGAGCTGTGATTTCAGGTGCTTCCTTATTCTTTTCCACACAAATGTGAATCAAAGAGTGATAATAATTGTTTGAAAAATGCTCTTACTGATACTTCAACTAATTATTTGCCTTCATTACCAAAACGTCCAGGGCATACCCCTTCTTTGTTGGGGACTTTTGCATACTAGCTTCAAAAGCTGTGCTGGATGTATGTTAAAAATTCCCTTACTTTCATACCATGCTGACCACAACTAATGTTGGGAAAATTCTTCAATATCATGACACATGACTTTTACACTTCCCTGAAATTTAGCTGCTTACCTGCTCCTCTATTTCTCTCAATTTAAAGAGTTTTCTAAGATGTGATCCCTTATCACTGTCACAATGGATTCCCTCAACAGTATTGCAAACCCCCTCCTTTTTGCATTCCTTAGCTGTTTCACATGAAGACCATGTAGCCTGGAGCACTCAGCTGCCAATCCTGCTTCTCTCTTACGGACTGCAATGTCATTGTACCCCCAGGTTTTACTTTGAGCCCTAATCTCTTCTGACCTGTTTGTCAGACTCCTAGTATTAAAATAATTATCATTCAACCTTGTCAAACTCGCTATTACTGTAGTCGTGATGCCTTCCTGACTCGCTTGTTGTTTCTTCTCTTTTTGGCCATCCTCACTCTTTTGAGCATTCTCTCTAGATCCCACACCCCTGCCCTGTTATTTCACACACACCCCAACAGCACTCAAAATGCACACCCACACCCCATCTCTCCAGAAGGATGCTGCTCAAATTCCAGTTCAGGTGCAACCCCATCCACCTTGAATAAAACGTGAACAAAAAGGGAAAAAGAAACTTCTTCCCTGTGCACAGAATACCAATGGTGCACAGCAATTCTAGGATTACAAGCTGTCCCTCAATGTAGATATGTCTTGTCCCACCAGCTCATGTGAAGCGAACTGATTACTGGTGACTCAGAATGAGACAATGTCCACGGGTTCTTTGCATTTGTTGGAGGTGAGGATAGAGGAGGTGGGGAGCCCTTCAAAATAAATGAACCTGATTTAGAGATAAAATAAAGACTTGATGTACAATAGTTTTAACAAAAAGCTGATTTATATCATTTTTCTCCAAAATTGCAAACACCACATGCCTCATTATCCAAGAACATCCGAACCAGGCCCAGAAAACATGGTTTGTGTATAAATAACAATAGGATCAAAAAAACAATTTCAACAGTTCCTCAGAAATTCATTGGTGGTTAACTAGTCTTGATGGACCAGGAAATCACTCTTCACACACTGGGCAGGTGGACAATGTTTACTGAAGATGTGATCATTTCCAAAACCTACCCTACAGATTACAGATATGTTATTACCATTTTAATCAACAATATCAGTGCCTTTCATTGAGCAGGGATTAATAACATCAGTACAAATAGCCCAAAGACCATGGTTCATTCCTTGGTGGGAATAAGATCAAAATCTTTTGGCTGCGGTTTGTGGTGAATTCGCTGGTGCATTAACAGTCCAGATGACCGTGCGAATTCCTTCCCACACTCACAGCAGGTGAATGGTCTCTCCCCAGTGTGGACTCTCTGATGTGTCAGCAAGTTGGATGATCTAGTGAATCCTTTACCACACTCAGAACAGGTGAATGGTCTCTCTCCAGTGTGAACCCGCTGGTGTGCCAGCAGGTTGAATGACCAAGTGAATCTCCTCCCACACTCAGAACAGGTGAATGATTTCTCTCCAGCGTGAACTCGCTGATGTAATAGTAAGTTAGATGAGTGTGTGAATCCTTTCCCACATTCAGAGCAAATGAATGGTCTCTCCCTGGAGTGAACTCGGTGGTGTCTCAGCAGGCCAGATGGCCGAGTGAATCCCTTCCCACACTGGGAGCAGATGAATGGTTTCTCACCAGTGTGAACTCGGTGATGTCTCAGCAGGTTAGATGAATGAGTGAATCCTTTTCCACAATCAGAGCAAGTGAATGGTCTCTCCCCAGTGTGAACGTGCTGATGTTTGAGCAGGCTGGATGACTGAGCAAATCTCATCCCACAATCAGAGCAGATGAAAGGTTTCTCTCCAGTGTGAACTCGCTGGTGTCTCTGTAGGTGAGATGAGTGAATGAATGTTTTCCCACATTCAGAACAGGCAAATGGCCTCTCTCCAGTATGAATTCGTTGGTGTTTGAGCAGGCTGGATGACTGAGTGAATCCCTTCCCACAATCAGAGCAGGTGAATGGCTTCACTCCAGTGTGGCTGCGCTGATGAGTTTCCAGCTGGGATGGGTAAAGAAATCCCTTCCCGCAATCCCCACATTTCCATAGTTTCTCCCCAGTGTGTTGGTGTTTGGACATTTCAGATGAATCTTCACAGACTCTTCCAAACACAGTTTCTTCCCAGTGTGAATTGTGATTTTTCTTTCAACATTCAAAATCTTGAGATAAGTAGGTTGTGATAAATAGTGACTGCCATATCTGGATGCAGTTTCATTTGAATTTGTTCACTGTACATCAAACTGTCAAATAGAAAACAAAAGTAGTGAGAGAAATCAGAAGGACATACACAAATTGTGAAACTGAAAGAAATTAATCAAATTATTTGTGGAGCTGACATTTGGGGAAACCGCTGGATTATCATTAAAACCAAACTGGTTTATAAATGTCCTTCAGGAAAGTGAACAGGTCAGTGTTTGCAAAGAAAAAAACGACAAAAAGAGATAGAGGTGGGGGGAGGATATGCATTTTATAGATCAACAATTCAAACCTGTTCCTGTTTTCTCCTCACAACCTTCGATCCCACCAAAGGAATAAGAGTACATGCAGCAGCAAAATGGTGAATATTTGAAATAAAACAAAATACTGGAGACAAGCAGCAGGTCTGTCAGTATCTGAAATGGTGGTAGATGTAGGAACCTTTGCAATCTTGAAGAATTATTTATATGGCCACATGAACCTCTAAACTATAGGTTACAGGCTAAGTGCCGGAAAATGGGACTACAGTAAATAGCTATTTGATGACATGCATTAGAACACAGAACATAGAAAAAGTACAGCACAGTACAGGCCCGTCGGCCCACGATGTTGTGCCGTGGAATAATCCTAATCCAAAAATAAAATAACCGAACCTACATTCCTCTCAATACACTGCTGTCCATGTGCATGTCCAGCAGTCGCTTAAATGTCACTAATGACTCCACTTCCACGACCACCACTGGTAAACTATTCCATGCGCTCACAACTGTCTGGGTGAAGAACCTCCCTCTGACGTCTCCTCTGTACCTTCCTCCTAACACCTTAAAACTATGACCCCTCGTGGCAGTCAATCCTGCCCTGGGAAAGGTCTCTGGCTATCGAGTCTATCAATGCCTCTCATTACCTTGTACACCTGTTATGATGGAGACATTGTGTTCAACAATTTTGTATCAGAGCTTCTGACCCCATTTTGTTTCATGTTTGTCTTTGACTCTCTTTCAGTAAGCAAGTAGGTGCAGCAAGTAGGGAAGAACGCAAATGATATATTGGCTTCCATAGTGAGAGAATTCAAGTACAGGAGCAAGGATGTCTTAACAAAGGACAAAGAAACCTACAGCACAGGAACAGGCCCTTCGGCCCACAAAGCCTGCACTGATCAAGATCCTCTGTCTTTCCTTAAGGGCCTTGGTAAGCCCAAACCTGGAGTACTGTGTGCACTTCGGTCACCCTTCCTGAAGGAGGATGTCTTGGTGACAGAGAGCACGAAGAAGGTTCACCAGGCTGATTCCGCGGATGTCATAACTGATGTATGAAGAGGATCTCAATCCTTAGTTAATCCTGATTTCTTTTGTCTCTGAGGTACTGACTACATCACTAATATTCTACCTCCCGTTTCCTTATCTGAATCTGACCCATCTAAGCCTACGCTTTGATTCCCAGCCTGTTGCTGTACTAGTTTAAATCCTCATCAACCGAACTAGAGAAAGCTGTGATGAGGATATTTGACCTAGCTCTACTCAGATGCAACCAATCAGGCTTGTACAGGACTCATCTTCCCCAGAAATGCGCCCAATATCTCAAGAACCCAAACTCCTCTCTGGTACACCATTTCTCCAGCCACACATTCACCTGTTCTATTCTCCTATCCCTGCTGTCACTCACACATGGCAGTGGGAGCAACCACTCACTGTTCACCCTTCCTCTCCAGAATTTCCTGCAGCTGCTCCAAAACATCTCTGATCCTGGCACCACAGAGGTAACGTACCATCCTGGATTCATGACTGCAGTCACACAAGAACCCATCTGTACCCCTGACTTTGAATTTCCTATCACCATAGTCCTGCTGCTCTTTTTACTCCCTTTGATGCAGCACAGACACCTGTGGTGCCATGAACCTGGCTCTTGCAGCTTTCCTCTCAGAGGCCACCTCTTCTCCTGCAACCTCCGAAACAATATCCAAGTCAGTATATCTAGGGATGCCCACTGGGGACTTCTGCACTTCATTCCTGAATCTTGTACTTTGTCTAATGGTCACCCATTCCCTTTCTGCCTGAGTAATCCTCACCTGCATTGTAGCTAACCTGTTAAATGTGCTGTCCACAACATACCGATGCTGGACAGTGAGTTTATCCTCAGTCCCAATGCTGAAAATCAGTTAGCCAGTAACCGCAGATGGATACACTTCCTGCAAAAGTAGCCATCAGGGACATTGGAAGAGTCCTTCATTTTTCCCACAGTGTGCAAGAAGAGCACACCACAGGTTTGGGGTCTCCTGTCATGATTTCTCTCTCGACTAGTTAATCCTTTTAAAAGAATTTAATTAAGCTAGGGACCTTACATCTTTTCAAACAGCTGTTTTATAATCAAAAGCCTATACCTTTCTTTAAGTTGATATATTGTACTTCTAAAAACTAAGAAAATACTGTGGGTTTCGCTTGTGAATTGGCTCTCTCTGTGGGGACCATGTCAGTTTCTGAACTGCCCAGACTGAGACTGAGCACTGCATTCACTCTGGGTAGCTTCACTTTCTCCCTGTCTTGCCTCACTCTCCATTTTCCTCCAACTCCAAAGCGCACTCATTGAGCCAAGCAGCGCTCACAGTGCAGTCTTGATATTTTAACTGTCTGCTCACACCCACTGACTTCAACCTCCTGTCCCGTTCCAACGATGCTCAATGGGAGCTCAGGGAACAGCGTCTAATCTTTCAATCCAGCTTTCTACAACCCTCCACACTCGACATGAAACTACCTGGATCAAGAGTTCGCAATGATCTGAAACATTTCATCTGAAGGGGTGCTCGGGCCTGAGACCAGCAGGTATGTTAAAAAGGAGTTTCCTGGTATTTGAAAAAAAATAAGGAATTTATCAGGAACAAAGAACAATGCAGCATAAGAAAAGGCCTTTTGGCCCTCCAAGCCTGCGCCAACATGTTTTGCCTTTCCAAACTAAAAAAGTCTTCAATGGCAGGATCTGCATTCTCTTCCTGTTCATATATCCATCCAGGTGCTTCTTGAATGTTGCTACTGTGTCTACTTATACCACCTCCTCTGGCAGTGTATTTCAGGCACTTAGCACCCCTTGTGTGAAAGACCTGCCTCACACATCTCTTTTAAACTCCCCTCTGCATATTGAACCTGTGTCCCCCTCCACCCTAGGAGAAAGCCTCATACTTTTCATTCTATTCATGCCATTCACAGTCTTATCAAATTCTATCAGGTCACCCCTCAACTTGCTGTGTTCCATTGAAAACAAAGCCAACCTATCCAACCTTTCTTCATAGCTAAAATCCCCAATACCAGGCAACATGCTGGTAAACCTTTTCTGTACCCTTTCCAAAGCATCCATGTTCTTCTGGTAGTGTGGTGACCAGAAATGTACACAGCATTCACGTGGCCTAACTAAAGTTCAATCAAGTGCAGCAAAACGTGCCTATCTTTATACTCAATGTCTCTTCCAATGAACAGAAGTATGCCATAAGCCTTTTTTCACTAACATAGCTACCTGCATTGCCACCTTCAATGATCTGTGGACCTGCACATCTAAATCCCTCTGCATATCAATACCTATACTTAAGGGTTTTGTCTGTACTTATCACGTGTACTTAACCTTCCGAAATGCATCACTCTCATTTGTCTGGATTAAACTTCACCTGCCATTTTTCTGTCCATGCCTTCAACTGACCTACATCCTGCTGTACCCTTTGTCAATACTCCTCAGCATCTGCAATTCCAATCTTTGTACGATCCACAAACTTAATAACTGGGCCAAAAATGAGGTTGTAGACTGGTGCATTTGATTGCAGATGTTTCGTTACCCTGTTAGTTAACATTGTCAGTGTTCCTCTGGTGAAGCATTGGTGTTCTGTCCTGTTAATTATTTGTGTCTCGGTTGGCATATAAATAGCAAAACGGGACAGAACACCAACACTTCACCAGAGGTGCACTGATATTACCTAGCAAGTTGATGAAATGCTTGCAATCAAACACACGGGCTCAGCAAGAAAGCCCACAACCTCATTCACAACCTGAACCACAAAACTTCCCAAAAACTTTAGGTGAGCCACATTGTCCTCCAAGTCACTTATGTAGACCATGAACAGCAGAGGTCCCCACACTGATCCCTGTGGAACACCATTAGTCACAGCCCTCCATTACGAAAAGCATCCTCCCACTCCTACGACTTTGCCTATCCTGCCTCCATCTTGCCAGCTCACCTTGATATCATGTGACTCCCCATCTAAGTCAATTTTCTTCTAAATGCATATAGACCTTGTCATCGAGAATCTTTTCTCAGTTTCCCTATCAGTGACATGAGGTTCAAGGCATGTAATTTCCTGAATTAATCGCTGATACCCTTCTCTAACAATGGGACAACATCGCTATTCTCAAGTTTTTTAGAACCTCACCTGCAGCCAAAGAGGACACAAAGATGTCTGTAATGCTCCAGCAATTTGTGCTCTTGCCTCCCTAAATATTCTATGACAGATCCCATAGGGACTCAGCTATCTTAATTTTTTCAAGATGCTCAACACCTCTTCATTTTAAATAGCAACTTGGCTTAAAAATTCGACACTCCCCTCCCTTAGGTCATCCTCCACCAATTCCTTCTCTTTGGTAAATACTGGCACAAAATATTCATTTAGGGGCTCACATACCTTTTCTAGCTCCACACATGGATTCCCTCCTTTAACCTTGAGTGTGCCAATCCTTTCCCTGGTTACCTCTTACTTTTTACATTATGTGTAAAAAGCTTTGTGATTCCCCTCAATACTGATTGCTAATAACTTTTCACGACCCTTTTTAGCCTTTCTGATTCCTTGTTTAAGTTATTTTTGACTTTCCTTACATACTTCATGGGCTTCATCAGTTCCCATCCTCCTTTTTTTTTGACCAAGGCCATAACATAACATGGTTATCCAAGCTTCGCATAATTTGTCAAAGGAACTGCTCTTGAACTCTTATCAACTGCTGCTTGAAATACTCCCACACCTGATGTAGATTCACCTTCAAACAGCTGCCTCCAATCAAAATTCTCCAGTTCCTGCTTAATATTGTTGTAGCTCACCTTTGCCCAGTTTAATACCTTCACCCGAGTACTGCTGTTATCCTGATCTTAAAACCCACAGCATTACGATCACTACTGCCGAACTGCTCCCCCACTGAAACTTCACTTACCTGGCTGGGCTTACTTCCCAAAACCACGCCCAGTATAATCCCTTCCCTGGTTGGAGTGTTTACATACTGTGTCAAGAAACCATTCTGAATGGCCCTTACAAATTCTGCCCCATCTAAGCCCCTAACATGAAGAAAGTCCCAGTCAACACAGGGGTAGTTAAAATCACCCACCACAACAACACTGTTATTTTTATATCTTTCCAAAATCTGTCTACATATGCTCTCCTGTATCTCACATTGGGTGTTGGGTGGTCTATAGTCTACTCCCAAAATTGTGATTTCATCTTTCCTATTCTTGATTTTGTCCCATATTGTCTCACTGCATGGGTACTCTGATGTATCCTCCCTCTGCACAGTTGAGAGATATTCCTTTTCCACTAATGCAACTCCCCCAACACTTTTACATCTCCTTCTATAACACATGAAACATCTAATTCCTGGGTCATTCAGCTGCCAGTCCTGTCCCACTTTCAGCTAAGTCTCAGTAATCACAATAATGTCATAGTTCCAAATACTAACTAAAGCTCTAAGTTCATCGACATTGCCTATTATACTTCTCACATTGAAATACATGCATTTCAAACCACTTCATCTGCTCTTTTCAACGCTGTTTTCCTGCCCATTCTTAGTCACATTTGCCTTGATTTCAACCATTCCCTCAATTTCTGCACTGACTGCCTTATCCGTCTGGTTCCCATTCCCCTGCCGTACTAGTTTAAACCTTCCCCATTCACGATATCAAGTATCCCACCCAAGCACATCAGTGCCAGTTCCTGCCCATATAACCCCTCCAGTTTGTACAAGTCCTACTTTCCCCAGAATCAGTCCCAATGCTCCATGAATGTGAAACCCTCATCCTGTATCATCTTTCCAGCCATGTGTTCACCTTATATACCCTTTTGTTTCTAATATGACTAACTCGTAACACTGGTAGTAATTCTGAGATAACTATCTTTGAGGTCTTACAAACCAAATTTTTTCCTAGTTCTCTATATTCTGCTCTTAGGATGACATATCTTTATTTTTTCCAACTTATGTTGTTAGTACCAACATGTACAACCACTGGCTGTTCGCCCGCCACCTCCAGAATGTCCTGCTACTGCTCCAAGACATTAAAGGACCCTAGAGCCAGGTAGGCAACACACCATCCTAGGCTCTTTTTTGTGGCCACAGAAACCCCTACCTATTCCACTTATGATTGAATCCACTTCAACTGAAGCATTTCTATGCCTATTTCTCCCGCCCTCTGCAGAACAGCCAACCATGGTGTCATTAATTTGGCTGTGGCTGTTATCCCAAGAAGACATTCCCTTCAACATTATCCAAAACAGTATATCCGCTTTGCAGGGAAATAGCCACACGAGACTCCTGCGCAGCCTGCTTAGCCTCCTGCTCTTCCTGTAGTCACCCATTCCCTTCCTGCCTGTGGACTGAAGAGTGTGGTGTAACCATCTCTCTATGTGCTACTCACAACACTCTCCAAATTGTGAATGCTCCAGTGTCCGCAGATGTCCCTTTAACTCCAAAACTCAGGCTTCCAAGAGTGGCAACTGGAGACACTTTTTGCAGGTCCTGGGCACTAAAAACATGCCTGGCTTCCCACATCAAATAAGAGAAGCAGACTGCGATTTACAGCTCTCCGCCATGTCTCACCTCTTTCTCTGAATAATGTCAATATTTTTAAGATTACATCAAAACTGCTGGTGTGATTGAGACTAAATAATGCTTTGTCTTGGATGGTGTCAAGTTTCTTAAGTATTGTTGGGGCTGCACTCATCCAGGCAAGTGGGGAGTATTCCATCACCCACCTGACTTGTGCCCTGTAGATGGTGGAGAGGCTTAGAGGAGTCAGGAGGCAAGTTGCTCGCTGCAGTATTCCTAGTTTCTGGTCTACTCTTGAAGCCACAAAAGAGGTCAGAAGATTCAGATAAACAACGGTCAGCCCACAATAAAAATCCAGAAGCGTTGCTCTTGGTTTGACCTTGCGGCATGTAAAGCATCTCCAAGTCAGCCCAACACCCACCTAGAGATGAGAAGCATATGTACGTGTGCTGCTGCAACTTGTCCCCAGTAAAGACGGCAGTGGTAGCCCAGGGCATTTCAGCCCCAAGGCCTGCAGCCACTTTTCTGTTCGCTGCAAAAGTGGGATCAAGAATTTCTAGCTTGGGTCTAGTGTCTACACCTGTTTATAAAATGTCCCAATCCACAGTAACTCAATTTTTCTCTGTGTCTGCTGATCCTGCGCCCCCATTCATGTCACCTTACTTCTAATACTTACTCAGGCAGCAGTAACAGCAGCACTGCACTTGTAGAGTTGATAACCATGCATCATCCTCCGGACCCGTCCCTCACCCACTGATTGGTTGGAAGACACCCAAGCCCACATCGTTTGCCAGTCGTGCCTACTCTACTCCCGTTGGTCCCTGAACTGCCAATCAGCCAAGCCTCACAGTGAACTAAGTGGCAGGAGGCACCCTGTCTACTGTCCCGGGGTGAACTACATCATTCACAGCAAAGGGGTGGGGGCGCGGCACGCTGATGGCCATTCAGCCCATCGGGGCCATACTCTCTCACTCGAGAAATGCTATACCAACTCCTGTGCCCATTGCCTTGGCCTGAAAATCTTTCCTTGACAAACTAAATTCCAAATCTCTCTTGAGAACAATTGCTTCGAGTTGCTGTTCAGGCTGTTCAAGATCCTCAGAACTAATCCAATAAAATAACCTTATTTTCACCCCATATTATTTGCCAGTTATCTGAAAGGGCATGGAAGGGAACATAGGACTAAGATATCAAAGTGTGAAGCTGGATGAACACAGCAGGCCAAGCAGCATCTTAGCAGCACAAAAGCTTTTGTGCTCCTAAGATGCTGCTTGGCCTGCTGTTTTCATCCAGCTTCACACTTTGATATCTCTGATTCTCCAGCATCTTCAGTTCCCATTATCGCTAGGACTGGGATATCATGGCTGTTACAGAAAAATGGCTGAAGGAGGGCAAATGCTCCAAGGTATTGCTGCAATAGTATGGACAGAAGGGGAGGCCAGAGAGGAAAGGGGAGCCATGTTTTTGATTATGGAAAACATCATCTACTACTTAGGATGTTACCAAAGGATCATCCAATGAAGATAATATGGGTGGAACTGAGAAATAAAAAGGGATGATCACTTCGATGGGATTGTACTGTTAGCTCAAACAGTCAGCAGGAAATTGAGGAGCAAATATGCAGAGAGATCTCAGATAGCAGTAGGACAAAAAAAAGCGTTGTAATGGTATGGCATTTTAACATTCCAAACATAGATTAAGACTGTCATAATATCACAAGCTTGGAATGAGGAGGAATTTCTTTAGTCTGTTCAAGAAAACTTTCTCAATCAATATGTAGAAGGCCCTTTTAGAGAAGGAGCAAAACCTGAACTCCTAGCAAAAAAGGAAGCAGGAGTAGACTATCTGCACTATCAAGCCTACTCTGGCATTCATTAAGACCATGGCTGACTTTTTCATGACTCAGCTCCAATTACCCATCCGCTCACCATAACACTTAATTCCTTCACTGCTCAAAAATGTTTCTATCTTTGCTTTAAAAACATTCAACGAGGTGGCCTCAGCTGCTTCACTGGACAGGGAATTCCAGATTCACAACCCTTTGGGTGAAGAAGTTACTCGTCAACTCAGTCCTCAATCTGCTCCTTCTTATTTTAAGGCCATGCCCCTTAATTCCAGTCTCACCAGTGGAAACAAACTCCTTGCTTCTATCTTACGAATGTTATCTATCTTGTATAGTACTCTAAGGTTCCCCCATCCCCACAACTCCAACAGTCTTCTAAATTTCAATGAGCACAGTCACAGTCTACTCAACCTGTCCTCATTAGGTAAATATCTCAAATTTGGGATGACAAAGTGTGGAGCCGGACAAACACAGCAGGCCAAGCAGCATCTTGGGAGCACAAAAGCTGATGTTTCGGGCCGAGACCCTTCATCAGAAAAGGGAGATGGGGAGAGGGTTCTGAAATAAATAGGGAGAGAGGGGGAGGCAGATCGAAGGTGGATAGAACAGAAAATAGGTGGAGAGGAGACAGACAAGTTAAAGGGGCGGGGATGGAGCCTGTCGAGGGGAGTATCGGTGGGGAGGTACAGAGGGGATAGGTCAGTCCGGGGAGGACGGACAGGTCGAAGGGGTGGGATGAGGTTAGGAGGTACGGAACAGAGGTGCGGCTGGAGGTGGGAGGAAGGATAGGTTACGGAGGCAGGGATGGGCTGGGCTGATTTTTGGATGGGTGGGGGAGGGGAGATTTTGAAACCTGTGAAGTCCACATTGGTACAGTTGGGCTGCAGGGTTCGCAAGCAGAATATGAGTTGCTGTTCCTGCAACCTTTGGGTGGCATCATTGTGGCACTGCAGGAGGCCCAGGATGGACATGCCGTCAAAGGAATGCAAGGGGGAGATGAAATGGTTCGCGACTGGGAGGTGCAGTTGTTTGTTGCGAGCCGAGCGGAGGTGTTCTGCAAAGCGGTCCCCAAGCCTCCGCTTGGTTTCCCAGGGAGCCACAAGTACAGTGGTATACCACATTGGCAGATGTGCAGATGAACATCTGCTTGATGTGGAAAGTCATCTTGGGGGCCTGGGATGTGGGTGAGGGGGGAGGTGCAGGGGAAGTGCCGAGTGTGGTGGGATTGGATGAGTGCGGAGCAGACAAGGGAGTCACAGACAGAGTGGTCTTTCCGGAAGGCAGACAAGGGTGGGGATGGGAAAATGTCTTTGGTGGTGGGGTTGGATTGTAGATGGTGGAAGTGTCGGAGGATGCTGCGTCAAATCCGGAGGTTGGTGGGGTGGTATGTGAGCAAGAGGGGCTTTTCTTCTGGCGGTTATTGCGGGGATGGGGTGTGAGCGATGAGTTACGGGAAATGCGGGAGACACAATCGTGGGCATTCTCGACCATTGCGGGGGGGAGTGTGCGGTCCTTGAAAAACAAGGACATCTGGGACGTACAGGGGTGGAATGCCTCATCCGGGGAGCAGATGCAGCAGAGGCGAAGGAATTGGGAATAAGGGATGGAATTTTTGCTGGAAGGTGGGTGGGAGGAGGTGTAACCTGTAATCACACCTCCTCCCTCATCCACATCCCAGGCCCCAAGATGACTTTCCATATTAAGCAGAGGTTCATCTGCACATCTGCCAATGTGGTATACTGCATCCACTGTACCCATTGTGGCCACCTCTACATTGGGGAAATCAAGCAGAGGCTTGGAGACCGCTTTGCAGAACACCTCCGCTCGGTTCACAACAAATAACTGCACCTCCCAGTTGCGAACCATTTCAACTCTCCCTCGCATTCCTCAGACGACGTGTCCATCCTGGGCCTCCTGCAGTGCCACAATGATGCCACCTGAAGGTTGCAGGAACAGCAACTCATATTCTGCTTGGGAATCCTGCAGCCCAACTGTATCAATGTGAACTTCATAGGTTTCAAAATCTCCCCTCCCCCACCCATCCAAAAACCAGCCCAGCTCATCCCTGCCTCCGCAACTTGTCCTTCCTCGCACTTATCCCTGACTCCCACCTCCATTCGCTACCTCCTAACCTCATCCCGCCCCTTTGACCTGTCCGTCCTCCCCGGACTGACCTATCCCCTCCGTACTTCCCCACCGATACTCCCCTCGACAGGCTCCATCCCCGCCCCTTTAACTTGTCTGTCTCCTCTCCACCTATCTTCTGCACTATCCACCTTCAATCTGCCTCCCCCTCTCTCCCTATTTATTTCAGAACCCTCTCCCCATCCCCCTTTTCTGAAGAAGGGTCTAGGCCTGAAACGTCAGCTCTTGTGCTCCCAAGATGCTGCTTGGCCTGCTGTGTTTGTCATCCCAGAATTGAGATATTTGCTTTATGAGGTCAGGTTGAGTAGACTGTGACTGTGCTCATTGAAATTTAGAAGACTGTTGGAGTTGTGAGGATGGGGGAACCTTAGAGTACTATACAAGATAGATAACATCGATAAGATAGAAGGAAGGGGTTTGTTTCCACTGGTGAAACTGGAATTAAGGGGCATGGTCTTAAAATAAAAAGGAGCAGATTGAGGACTGAGTCGACGAGGTCCTTCTTCACCTAAAGGGTTGTGAATCGCCCAGCTCCACACTTTGTTATCCCGGATTCTCCAGCATCTGCAGTTCCCATTATCTCATCTCAATTCTGGAATCAATCTAGTGAACTTCTTTTGTATCCCATCCAGTGCCAGTACATCCTTTCTCAAGTAAGGGGGCCAAATTGTAATAGGTGTGGCCTGATCCAATACTGTGTACAGCTGCAGCATAACCTCCCTGTTTTTAAACTCCATCCCTCTGGGAATGAAGGCCAATATTCCATTTGTCTTCTTAATTACCTGCTGCACCTGCAAACAAGCTTTTTGCGATTCATGCACAAGGACACCCATGTCCCTTCGTGCAGAAGCACAGAAATCTACACTTGGGAAATAAACCTGGGCAAGTCTCTGGACATTTTTCGCCCAGTATCTAAAAGCATAACAGGATCTTGGTCAATAGGGCCAGTGGGTCAAGGATTGGCAGATGGAGTTTAGAAGTTTTGCATTTGGTGAAACAAGCTAATGGCAGGACCTTGGAGAATGTGTAAAACAAAGTGACCTAATGGTACAGATACTTGGTTCCTTGAAAGCGCTGTCACAAGTAGAAGTGGTCGTGAAGGCTGCATGTGGCACACTTGTCCTCCTCAGTCACAGCACAGAGTACAGGAATTAGGACGTTATGTTACAGTTGTACAAGGCTACATGTGAGGCCACATTTGGAGCACTGCATACAATTTGGGTTTCCCTGCCTTGGGGAAGATGTTATTGGACTGGAAAGGTGCAAAAAAGATACTTACAAGACAGTAGGGTTTGTGCTATAAGGAGAGGCTGGATAGGCTGGGACTTCTTTCCCTGGATCATAGGAGGTTGAGGAGTGATGTTATTGAGGTTTATAAAACCATGAGGGGCATAAATAAGGTGACTAGCCAAGGTCTTTATCCCAGTGTTGGGGAGTCCATAGCTAAAGGGCATCTGCTTAAGGTGGGAAGGGAAAGATTTAAAAAGGACTCGAAGTGCAATCTTTTCTCAGAGTGTGATCTGCATATGGAACAAGCTGCCAGAGGAAATGGCAGAAGCAAGTACAATTACAACATTTGGACAGGTACACAGACAGGAAAGGTGGGGGTGGGGGGAGGGCGGTGGGGGCAGGGTCAAATTCAGACAAACGGGTCTAATTTAGTTTCGGAAACCTGGTTGGCATGGATGAGTTGCACCGAAGGGTCTTTTTCCATGCTGAATGACAATAAAGACTGTGTTCTACGGTTACCAAAAATTGTACAATGTTAATAATTTCTCCCTCACTGCAAACGAAAACCATGGAAATGTTTCTACATGGACTAAATCACTGCTTAACCTTCTCAGCCTCAAGGTGGATTATCTGAGCTTCTGATAAATCTCCACAAAACAGAAATCCATCTTTATTTTAATTTATTCATGGGGTGTAGTCTTACCCTTGGAGGAAGTGGTGGTGAGCTGCACTCTCTGAACTGCTGTAGTCCATGTGCTGCAAATACACTACTGTGTTTTTTTGGACGATCATCTCCTCCAGCCTTACAACCCTCCCCATTTCTGGAATCTCCTCCAGCCTCACAAACCTTCCAATCTCTAATCTCCTCCAGCCCCAACAAAACTTCCTTCCTCTGTAATGTCCTTCAGCCTAGTGGTATTATCACTGGACTGTTAATCCAGAGACCCAGATAATGTTCCAGGGATCTTAGTTCGAATCCCACCATGACAGATGGTGGAATTTGAATTCAATAAATATCTGGAATTAACTGTCTAATGATGACCGTGAATCCATTGCCAACTGTCAGAAAAACTGATCTGGTTCACTAATGTCCTTTCGGGAAGAAAACTGCCATCCTTACCTCGTCTGGCCTCCATGCAACTCCAGACCCACAGCAATGTGGTTGACTCTTAACTAGCCACTGGGCAGCTTGGGATGGGCAATAAATGCTGCTAAACCAGTGATGTCCTCATCCCATGAATGAATTTTAAAAAAAAAACTCTAAACCTCCTCCAGCCTCATGACCCCCCCATCTCTTAATTGCACCAGCCCTTACCAACCATCCCTGCCATCTTCTACAGCCTCAGAACCGTCCCTATCTCTAATATTCTCCATGCTCACAAGTCCCTGAGATATGTAGAACATAGAACATAGAACATAGAAAATTACAGCACAGTACAGGCCCTTCGGCCCTCAGTGTTGTGCCGACCTGTCATACCGATCTCAAGCCCATCTAACCTACACTATTCCATGTGCGTCCATATGCTTATCCAATGACGACTTAAATGTACCTAAAGTTGGCGAATCTACCACCGTTGCAGGCAAAGCATTCCATTCCCTTACTACTCTCTGAGTAAAGAAACTACCTCTGACATCTGTCCTATATCTTTCACCCCTCAATTTAAAGCTATGCCTCCTCGTGCTCGCCGTCACCATCCTAAGAAAAAGTCTCTCCCTATCCACCCTATCTAACCCTCTGATTATCTTATATGTTTCAATTAAGTCACCTCTCAACCCTCTTCTCTCTAATGAAAACAGCCTCAAGTCCCTCAGCCTTTCCTTGTAAGACCTTCCCTCCATACTAGGCAACATCCTAGCAAATCTCCTCCGCACCCCCTCCAAAGCCTCCACATCCTTCTTATAATGTGGTGACCAGAACTGTACACAATACTCCCAGTGCGGCCGCACCAGAGTTTTGTACAGCTTCACCACCCTTTGCCCTAATACCATTCTGATGAGGATACCCCATTTTCATTACTCCACTTGATGGTAACACTTTCAGATTCCACATCCAGAGCTTCAGAATTTCTTTCTAAAGCAGTTTGCTTCTCTACCTTCCTTTCCGCCTGAAAACATTGGCCAATCATGTGTCATCTATTCTAATATCACCTTCTTTGACCTGGTTTCAACTTGTGCTTCTCATATTCCTACATCAAGTACTTCTGACAGAAAAAGGCTCAGAGGCCCATCAAGTCTGTGCTAGTTTAAAAAAAAAATTCTGATCACATTTTCCAGCACTTGGACCACAACACTGTCTGCTTTTGTATTGTAAGTGTGCATCAAAATAGATTTTAAATATTATCAGGGTTTCTGCTTCTACCACCCTTACAGGGAGTGAGGTACAGTGCAATTGTCATTGCATGATGATATCATACACAGGTTCACAGAGCATCCGAGTCTGTGGAAACCAGAGATCACCACAAGCTGGGAAGGCTGGGGGGGGCCCGAAGAAGGTGCAGAGGAGATTTACCAGAACAGTTTGTAGGATGAGGGATTTTAGTTACAAGGTTAGGGTTTGTTTAAAAGTATTATTCATTCATATGACATGGATGTTGCTGGTACACATCAAGAATATCCATCTACAACAGATGGACACTCCTTCTCGACCTCTCCCCTCAACTGCAGTGTGGTAACCTTCAGGTTAAACCACCATCAGTCATCTCTCTCTAATGAGACAGCAACCATTGTCTGGTAGGACAATGGTGAGGAGAGAGGCTATGCTGAAGATGGCAGATGGGACTCCACTCAGGTACAGCTCTTTGTCCTGGAATACTTTCACTTTCTTTCATATTGTTGGGGGCTACACTGATGCAGGCAATTGTTGGGGGCTACACTGATGCAGGCAAGTGGAGTATGTTCCAACACAATCCTGATGAGTGCCTTATACACAGCAAACATACATTGGGGAAATAAAGTGTTTGGAGAAACTGAGATTGTTCTCCTTGCATCAAAGGACATCAAGGGGAGCTTTGGTACAGGTGGTTACAGATGATATACATGAGGATGATAAAATCTACACTCATCAGCTGAGCATAAAATGATTACAGGATAGACCTTGACGGTTTTAGGGAAAATCTGAGAGAATGGGTGATTTAAGGGAGAAATTTTATGCAAGTGAGAATGAGCAGGAACACAATACTCACACACAATGCAAATATCCAAGTTCTGATGAATGAATTAATTCTGTCAGAGTTTGGCATTACAGTTATTGAGATCGCCACCTGCATGTTCACTTGTAATATCCTGTAACACAAGTTCATAAAATACATCAGTGTCAGACTCGGGTAAAAATTCCCAACATCCCCTCCTCCTGGCCCAGGATAACCGTACATTCTCCTTGCTGCACATTACCCGTTATGGAAGTCAGCAGTCAATTCAGAGGGAAAACTATGAGGGTTTCTACCATGGGACATCACGTGACTCTACTTTTTATTGTAAAGTTACAACAGTGCACTTATTTTGATTAGCTGTTTTGTGGAGATCTGTCTCGATTAAAATTTAAAAATAAAGAACAGATAATGAGCTTATCCTGGAAGTGTGTTTTGCAGAGCAGTGAGACAGCTGTTTTCAGGGTCTGTAAATTGTTAAGGTGCAAAGAGGGCATTTACTAGAGTGATGTGTTCTTCCTGTCTGATATGGGACATTAGGGAGAGTTTCCATGTTACTGATGATTATATCTGCATGAAGTGCGTTTGACTGTGAATTCTACCGGTTCGCATGAATCAGTTACAGGCAGTGAGGAATTTACAGAAGCCATTTGCCTACCATCTTCAAACTACCATCCATACCAATTAGCGCTAGGTTCATGACAGTAGCAAAGCCACAGATACAGTAAGATAGATGGGATACCTCCAAGAATGGTAGGAGAGGTAGGCAGGTGGTGCAGGAGTCTCCTGTGGCTATCCCCATTTCAAACAAGTATGCTGTTTGGAAAACATAGGCAATGAAGGAATCTCCAAAGATAGGTGGACAGGTAGGTAGTACTGAGGAGGTGGGGAAGCTGCAGAAAGATTTAGACAGTTTAGGAGAGTGGTCCAGGAAATGGCTGATGAAATTCAATGTGAGTAATTGTGAGGTTTTGCACTTTGGAAAAAAGAATACAGGCATGGACTATTTTCTAAATGGTGAGAAAATTCGTAAAGCAGAAGTACAAAGGGATCTGGGAATGTTGGTCCAGGATTCTCTAAAAGTTAACTTGCAGGTAGAGTCAGTGATTAAGAAAGTGAATGTAATGTTGTCGTTTATCTCAAGAGGGTTGGAATATAAAAGCAGCAATGTGCTTCTGAGACTTTATAAAGCTCTAGTCAGGCCCCATTTAGAATACTGCGACAAATTTTGGGCCCCATACCTCAGGAACGACATACTAGCCCTGGAGCGTGTCCAGCGGGCATTCACACGGATGATCACTGGAAATGGTAGGTTTAACATATGATGAACGGCAAAGGATCCTGTGATTGTACTCATTAAAGTTTAGAAGGTTGAGGGGAGATCTCAAACGTACAAGATAATGTATGGCTTAGAAGGGGTGGACGCTGGGAAGTTGTTTCCGTTAGGAGGGGAGACTAGGACCCGTGGGCACAGCCTTAAAATTAGAGGGGGTAAATTTAAAACGGAAATGAGATGACATTTCTTCAGCCAGAGAGTGGTGGGCTCGTGGAATTCATTGCCACGGAACGCAGTGGAGGCCGGGACGTTAGATGCCTTCAAGGCAGAGATCAACAAATTCTTGATCTCACAAGGAATCAAGGGCTACGGGGAGAGTGCAGGAAAGTGGAGTTGAAATGCCTATCAGCCATGATTTAAATGGCAGAGTGGACTTGATGGGCCGAATGGCCTTACTTCCACTCCTGTGTCTTATGGTCTCAGGGGAAACGTGGCACTGGCAGCCAAGTTTCTGGTTCTGAGACTGGCACTACTGTAACAAGGGGTATGTCAGGTTCCAAGCAATCAATTATGATAGGGGACTCTCTAGTTAGAGGCAGAGACAGACATTTTTGGGGCTGACTGTGAGACATCAGAATAGTGTGTTGCCTCCCTGGTGCCAGGATCAAGGGTATCTCAGAGAGAGTGCAGAATATTCTCAAAGGGGAGAGGGGCCAGTAGGACGTCATTGCACACATTGAAGCTAATGAAATAGGACAAGGAAAGGACAAAGTGCTAAGGAGAGAATTTCGGAAATTAGGCAGGAATTTAAAGCATAGGTCCTCAAGGATTGTAATATCCAGTTGGATGTGCAAGATTAGGGAGAATTTAAACGTTACTGATGATTATATCTGCAGGAAGTGTGTTTGGTTGTAAATCCAATCAGATCACACGGATCACAGCAAGCCAAGCAGCATCTTAGGGGCAGGAAAGCTGATGTTTCGGGCCTAGAAGGTTCTAAGCCCAAAACGTCAGCTTTCCTGCTCCTAAGATGCTGCCTGGCCTGCTGTGTTCATCCAGCTCCAAACCTTGTTATCTTGGATTGTCCAGCATCTGCAGTTCCTATTGCCTCGGATCACATGGATCAGTTGGAGTGACACTTAAGAGGTAATGAGGAATTTACAGGAGTATGGTGTGATGGATGGCAATTTCAGGATGGGAGAAAAAAAATTGAAGATATAGTCAGGGAGATTTGTTGCCTCCAGGAAAGGTAGGAGGGGGGTGGTGCCACGAGCTAGTCAGAGTAGGAATAGTAGGATACAGTAGATGAATACGTGGAGGAGCTGGTGTAGGGAAGAATAATTCACATTTTTGGGTCATTGGAATCTCTTCTGGAGTAGAAATGACTGTACAAGAAGGGTGGATTGCACTTGAATTAGAAAGAGACTAATATACTAGCAGGAAGATTTTCTAGAGCCATCCAGGAGATTTATAATTGTAAAGGGGAGGGTCGGGCGGGACTCATGGAGGTAGTGGGAACAGAGATCCGTCTAAGACAGGTGCAGTTTGAAAAAGGCGTAAAATAGTCAGGGCATGCAGATACAAAGCAGAGAAGAGGAATTCAGGAATGCGGCTCAGGGATGGACAGGACTGGTAGCTTAATGTTCCAGGTTACAGATGCCATAGGAAGAATGGAAATGGGGGAGAAGAGACTAAGTGCCATTTTTGATTTGGGATAAAATGTACTTAGGGAGGATATTCCAGGGCATATGTCCAGTGAAGTTATGTGGGTGGAACTGAGAATTAAGAAAGAGATGATCACCTTAATGTGATTGTACTATAGAAAACCCATTAGTCAGCAGGAAACTGCGAAGCAAATTTATGAGGAGATCTCAGTTAGCTGTGAGAATAAGAGGATGGTAATGGTAGGGGATTTTAACTTTCCACACATAGAGTGAGAGTGCTATAGCGTTAAGGCTTAGATGGGCAGTAATTTGTTAAGTGTGTACAAGAAAATTTTCTGATTCAGAATGTGGATGTACCTACTAGAGAAGGAGCAGAACATTATCTACTCTTGGGAAATAAGACACGGCAGGTGGCTGAGGTGTCAGTGGGGAGGACTTTGGGGTCGGAGATCATAATTCTATTATTTTCAAAACAGTGATAGAAAAAGAATAGATCAGATCTAAAAGTTAAAAGTTTTAATTTGGAGAAAAGCCGATTTTAGCAGTACGAGGCAAGAACTTCCAAAGGTTAACTGGGGGCAGGCATTTACAGGTAATGGGATGGCTGGCAAATGGAAGCCTTCAAAAATGAGATAATGAGACTCCAGAGACAGGACGTTCCTGTTAGGGTGAAGGGCAAGGTTGGTTGGTATAGGGAATGCTGGATGACTTGAGAAATTGAGGTTTTGATCAAGAAAAAGAAGAAAGCATATGTTTGGTACAGACAGCAGGTATCGAGTAAATCCCCACAAGAGTATAAAGCCAGTAGAAGTATACTTAAGAGGGAATCAGAAGGGCAAAAAGGGGATATGAGATAGCTTCAGCAGATAGGATTAAGGAGAATCCAAAGGGATTTGATAAATAGAATTACGGACAAACAGGTAGCTAGGGAGCTGATAGGGCTCCTTAAAGCTCAGCACAGCTGTGTATGTGTGGAACCACCGGAGATGGGAGAGATACCAAATGAGCACTTTGCACTAGTGTTTATTATCGAAAAGGATATGGAAGATAGAGAATTTTGGTGAAATAAATAGTGACGTCTTGAAAAATGTCCATATCACAGAGGAGGTAGAGCTGGATGTCATAAAATGCATAAAGGTGAATAAATCCCACCTCAACAGATAGTGTAACTTGAATTCAATTAAAAAAACTGGAATTAAGAATCTACTGAGCGCCACGGAACCATTGCCAACTCATGAAAGAAATACCTGATGTCCGTCAGGTAAAGAAATCTGCTAACCTCACCGTGTCTGGCCTACGTGTGACTTCAGTCACAACAACATGACTGGCACTCAACTGCCCTCTGAAATGGCCCTGCAAGCCACTCAGTTGTATTAATCATCATGAAGTCTAAACAATGGAATGGAACTTGAAGGACCACTTGGTATCTACAAAGGCACCAGAAGAGATGATTGCAGAATCAGCTCAATGAACAATGCAAAGTCTCCCTTACTGACATCTGGGGGCTAGTGCCAAAATTGGGAGAGCTGTCTCACTGACAGTGAAGCAACTGACATGGTCATACTGATAGAATCATACCTTGCAGACAATGATCCAGACACATCATCACCATACTTAGATTTGTCCTGTCCTACCAGTAGGACAGACCCCACAATTTTGTCCTGTCCTACCAGTAGACCAGACCCCACAAAAGTGGATGGACAGGAAGAATTTTATGGTGGGATTCCTCAATATTGATTCCCGACCTCATGAAGTCTCATGGCTTCAGTTTTACCATGGGTAAGGAAACATCCTGCTCATGAACATGAACCATTCTTCCTCAGCTGATGAACCACTACTCTGCCATGTTGAGCAATCCTTGGAGGAAGCACTGAGGGTAGCAATGGCACAAACTGTATTGAGTGGAGGATTTCAAATGTCCAACACCAAGAGTGACTCTGCAGCAGGACTACTGATTGAGCTGGTTATATTTTATCTGCAACTGGGTGTGCAGCCGATAGCGAAAGAGCTAAAAAAAAGGGAAAAACATACCTGACACAATCAAAGAACAAGAACAAAGAACAATACAGCACAGGAACAGGTCCTTCAGCCCTCCAAGCCTGCGCTGCCACACTTTGCCCTTCCATACTAAAACTATCTTCGTTACAGGATTCATATCCCTCTATTTCCTTCCTTTTTACATATTCATTCAGATGCTTCTTGAATGCTGCTATTGTGTTTGCTTCCACCAGCAGTGCCTTCCAGGCCCCCACCACCCTTTGCGTGAAAACAAACTGCCTCGCACCTTGCTTTTAAACATTCCCCTCTGATACCTTGAACCTGTGTCCCTAAGTGATTGACCTCTCCACCCTGGGAAAAAGTCCCATACTTTCCTCTATCCATGCTATTCACAATCTTATAAATTCCTTCAGGCCACCCCTGAGCTTCCTGTGTTCCAGTGAAAACAAACATAGTTTATCCCACTTTCTTCATAGCTAAAATCCCCCATACCAGGCAACTTCCTGGTAAACTCTCCAAAACATCTATGTCCTTCTGGTGGTGTGGCGACCAGAATTGTACACAACATTCCAAGTGCAGCCTAACTAAATTCTATGAAGCGGTAGCATAACTGGTCTATCCTTATAATCAATGCCCCTTCCAACGAAGGCAAGCATGCCATAAGCCTTTTTTACTTACTCTTATCTACCTGCAGTGCTACCGTTAGTGTTCTGCGGACCTGCACACGCAGATCCCTCTGCATATTAGTACTCTTAAGGGTTCTTCCATTCACTGTATAACTTCCACCTGAACTTGACTGTCCAAAATGGATCATCTCAAATCTGAGTGGATTAAACTCCATCTGCCACTTTTCTGCCCATGTATCTGACTGATCTATATCTGCTGTATGCTCTGATAAGCCTCCTCACAACCCGTCTTTATATCAACTGCAAAATTACTAATTAGATCAGCTACATTTTCCCCTAAATCACTTATGCAGACCACAAATGGCAGAGGACCCAGCACCAATCCCTACGGAACACCACTAGTGACAGCCCTCCAATCCAAAAAGCATCCTTCCATCACTATCCCCTGTCTCCTCTGACTTAGCCAGTTCTGTATCCATCTTGCCAGCTCACTCTGTATACCACGTGACTTTACCTTTTGTACCAGTCTACCAAGAGGGACCTTGTCAAAGGCTTTACTGAAGTCCATGCAGACATCACCTGCTTTTCACTCATCAATTCTTTTCATCAGCTCCTCAAAAAACTTGATCAAGTTAGTGAGGGATGACCTCTCCCACTCAAAGCAATGTCGTCTACAATTAATAGAAACATTTGATTCAAAATGAATATTCAAAATGAATAATTCTGAGAATCTTTTCCAATAAAGCTCACAAGCCTGTAATTTGCTGGATTATCCCTGCTCCCTTTCTTAAACAATAGGACAACATTGGCTATTCTCCAGTCTTCTGAGACCTCACTTGTGACCAGTGATGGGCAATTAAACAATTCACTGGAGATGGCACCACAATATCGTCATCCTTATTGATAGAAGAGTTCAACACATTCACGTAAAAGATTAGACTACTCCATTTGCGGCAATCTTTAGCCAGAAGTGCCAAGTAGATTGTCCCTCTCAGCCTCCACCAGTGGTCCCCAGCATCGCAGATACCAGTCTTCAGCCAATTCAATTCACTTCACAATGTCAAGAAATGGACAAAGGCACTAGATAGTGGAAAGGCTATCGGCCCTGTCAACATTCTGGCAACAGTACTGATAACTTGTGCTCCAGAACCTGCCACCTACCAAGCCAGGCTGTTCCAGTAATGCTATGGCACTGGCATCTATCGACAACATGGAACATTGCCCAGGGATGTCTGGCACAAAAATGCAGGACAAATCCAACCCGAACAGTTACCATTCCATCAGTCTATTCTCGATCATCAGTAAAGTGATGGAAAGTGTCATAATGAGTGCTATCCAGCAGCACCAGCTCGACAATAACTTGCTCAGTGATGCCCAGTTTGGATTCCATCAGGGCCACTCAATTCCTGCCGTTGTTGTGGCCTTGATTCACAAATTGACAAACAGCTAAATTCCAGAGATGAGAAGAGAATGACAGCCCACTCCTGCACAAAAACTATCTATTGTCATTTCAGTGGCATCACCCAACTCCTTCCTAGTATCAGCATACCTGCTGTGACATGCATCCATTCCTGCGTTACCTCTGGATTTAACCTTCAAAGTACATTCCCAGCCAGCTTCCCACATTCAACACTTTTCTAATCTCAAAAATAATTAAACTTTGCTGCCAACATGCTCATTTGTACCAAGACTTGTTCATTCATCATCCCTACACTCCCTGCCCTACTAAGGCTCCTATTTATAAGCAACAATTTAAAATTCCCACATTTGATTTAATTCCAAGTTATGATCCTCCCTGTCTCCCTGCCTCTACAACTTACCTAGTTTTAGACTCCAACAATGCAATAATTCATTGCTTCACCATTGGGGGCTGTTTCTACAGTTGCCAGGCAACATGGTATGGAATGCCCACCACGAACCTTGTTTTCCTCCTTTAAGATAGTCCTGAAAATCTGCTTATTTGGTAATGCTTTTGGTCACCTGACCTAATGTATACAACTGCGGTATTATGTCAAAAGTTCCTTAATAATGTTTCTGTGAAATTATAAACATGATAAAAATACAAATTGTTTGTGAATTTGGACACATGCCGTCAACTGTTCATTATCGTTGATGGTGATCCGTTAACTTCTTACCTAACCGCATTGTGGGAGCACCTTCGCTACACGAACTGCGGCAGTAGAAGAATGTCAAACGTCACCTTTTCCACAGGCAAATCGTATCTCTGGAGGAAGAAACAGAGATAATGTTTCAAGGAGTGCAATTTGAATTGCAGGGAATGAAAATGGTGCAGAATTTCACGATCAGAAACTGAAGTCAAATGGACTCTCACTGGAAAAAGAATTGCTGACTGTGAAAGACACAGTGGGGAAAATTAACCTGGGAAGAGAGCAGTGCATGGTCGGGGGTGAGCAAAGTGGAAAACTCATTTACAAATTTTACAAGAAAGTAATAGTAAAATACGAAACAAAGCTAAAATACACATTATTAGAGACTGAGAAAGCTAGGTATTGCCAAAGACGTGATCAGAGTACAGAGGTGAATCAGGCCAGTGTTAGTTGTTACGATCCCACAATCTGGGAAAGAAATCCAAACGAAACAACGATTTCTCTTTGTTTGAAATCGCCGTGTAAATCCTCCCCTTAACGCTGTCTAGCGGGGAATGCTGGGTATGCATCCCGCTGAAACTTGACCCGCCTGAAATGCACAAAGTTAGCGGCCACGCACGTACTCCGCAAATCATTGCCCCCAATAAAGATGGCAGCGGTCACCAGGCCTATCGCCATCTGAGATATTTTACCATTTGCTGCAAACACGGGTCTGGGAGTTATACATAACAAGGTGTAGACCTGGATGAACACAGCAGGCCAGGCAGCATCAGATGAGCAGGAAAGCTGACGTTTCGAATCCAGACCCGAAACATCAGCTTTCCTGCCTCTCGGATGTTGCCTGCCCTGCTGCGTTCAATTCCAGCTCTCCATCTTGTTATCTCAGACTCCAGCATCGGCAGATTCTACTATCACTGGGAATTTTAAATGTATGCTTTCCGACTTTAAGTTTTTGTATAACCTCTCAGCTCACGCCAGCGACATTACCCTCCCGCTTGCTGCTGTATAACTCTTTCTTTACCGTACCCAGCAACTTCCGCACACTCCCGACCCTTAATCCCTACGATGGTGCGTTGTGTGGTGGAACAATCACGTGGTTTACTTGCGTCTTGCCCCTCATTCCTTGTTTGGTTGGAGGACCCGCAACCACTGTCCCGCCCTCTAGCCTCCTATTGGTCATGCCCTGACATCAAACCCCCGGATGCAAATACGAGCCGGAGCATGCGCAGTTTTTCCTGCTTTTGCTGCCGTTAGTCGGTCCAAGTTTGATGGTTCATTCTGAGTTCAGGGAGGAATGTGTTTCTCCTGATGTACAGCAATAACAATAACTAATTGCATTCAGTGGAACCTTTCGCATTGTCACATCCATGAAGGTGCTTCATGGATGATCGAAACGTTGATTAAAAGGATCAATTTTAAGACACATCTTACAGGAGGACAAAGAGGTTTAGGAAGGGAATTGCAGAGGGTAGTGTCTTCGGCAGTTCCAGTCATAGAACATAGAACATAGAAAATTACAGCACAGTACAGGCCCTTCAGCCCACGATGTTGTGCCGTGGAATAATCCTAATCCAAAAACAAAATAACCAAACCTACATTCCCCTCAATTCACTGCTGTCCATGTGCATGTCCAGCAGTCACTTAAATGTTACTAATGACTCTGCTTCCACGACTACCACTGGTAAACTATTCCATGCGCTCACAACTCTCTGGGTGAAGAACCTCCCTCTGACGTCTCCTCTATACCTTCCTCCTAACACCTTACAACTATGCCCCCTCGTGGCAGTCAATCCTGCCCTGGGGAAAAGTCTCTGGCTATCGACTCTATCCGTGCCTCTCATTATCTTGTACACCTTGATCAGGTCACCTCTCTTCCTCCTTCTCTCCAGAGAGAAAAGTCCGAGCTCAGTCAACCTCTCCTCGTAAGACAAGACCTCCAGTCCAGGCAGCATCCTGGTAAACCTCCTTTGCACCCTCTCCAAAGCCTCCACATCTTTCCGATAATAGGGCGACCAGAACTGGACACAATATTCCAAGTGTGGTCTCACCAGGGTTTTGTAGAGCTGCAGCATAACCTCGCGACTCTTAAACTCGATCCCCGTTAATGAAAGCCAAAACATCATATGCTTTCTTAACAACCTTATCCACCGGGGTGGCAACTTTGAGAGAGCTATGCACTTGAACACCAAGATCCCGCTGTTCCTCCACACTGCCGAGAATCCTGCCTTTAATCCAATACTCAGCATTTAAATTCAACCTTCCAAAATGCATCACTTTGCATTTATCCAGGTTGAACTCCATCTGCCATTTCTCAGCCCAGCTCTGCATAAAGTCAGTGTCTCGCTGAAGCCTGCAATAGCCCTCAATACAATCAACGGCACCTCCAAGCTTTGTGTCATCAGCAAACATACTAACCCACCCCTCAACCTCCTCATCCAAGTCATTTATAAAAACTACAAAGAGCAGAGGCCCAAGAACAGAGCCCTGCAGGACACCACTCAGTACTGAGCTCCAGGCAGAATACTTATCGTCTACAACCACTCTCTGCCTCCTGTCAGCCAACCAATTCTGAATCCAGACAGCCAAATCAATCTGTATCCCATTCCTCCTGACTTTATGAATGAGCCTGCTGTGGGCAACCTTATCAAATGCCTTGCTGAAGTCCATGTACAGCACATCCACTGCTCAACCCTCGTCAACCTGTCTCGTGACTTCCTCGGAGAACTCAATAAGATTTGTAAAGCATGACCTGCCCCTCACAAAGCCATGCTGACTCCCTTTAATCATGCTATGCTTTTCCAAATAGTCATAAATCCTATCCCTCAGAATTCTTTCCAAAACCTTGCTGACCACAGACGTAAGACTGACTGGTCTGTAATTTCCAGGGATTTCCCTATTCCCTTTCTTGAAAAGAGGAACAACATTTGCCTTCCTCCAATCTTCCGGTACGACTCCCGTGGAGAGTGAGGAAGCAAAGATCTTCGCCAGCGGCTTAGCAACCTCCTTTCTCACTTCCCGGAGCAACCTAGGATAAATCTGGTCTGGCCCTGGGGACTTATCAATCTTAACGTTTGCCAAAATTTCCAGCACATCAACTTCCTCAATCTTGATCTGTTCAAGCCTGTTTTCCTGCTGCTCAAAGTTCTCATTCACAACAAGGTCCTTTCCTTAGTGAAAACCGAAGCAAAAAACTCAGTTAGAGCTTCCCCTATCTGCTCAGCCTCCACACACAAGTTCCCTATGCTATCCCTGATCGGCCCTACCTTCTCCCTGATCATTCCCTTATTCCTAACCTATGAGTAAAATGCCTTCAGGTCCTTCCCAATCCTTCCTGCCAAGCCTTTTTTGTGCCTCCTCCTGGCCCTCCTCAGTCCACTTTTGAGCTCCTTCCGAGCAAGCCTGTAATCCTCTAAAGCTGTGCTAGACCCTTGCTTCCTCCACCTTACGTATGCTGCCTTTTTCTTTTTGACCAGAAGCACCTCTGTACCCATCATCCAAGGCTCCTTAATCTCACCCCTACTTACCTGTCTCAGAGGAACAAATTTATGCATCACTCGCAACAACTGCTCCTTAAACAGCCTCCAGATGTCTGCTGTGCCCTTTCTGTGGAACAATTGCTCCCAATCTGTACTTCCCAACTCCTGTCTGATAGCATCATAGTTTCCTTTACCCCAGTTAAATATGTTCCCCTGGTAACTGCTCTTTTCCCTTTCCATTGCTATGGTAAATTTGAGGCTGTTGTGGTCACTGTCACCAAAGTGTTCTCCCACCGTGAGATCTGACACCTGTCCTGGCTCATTGCCAAGCACCAAATCCAAAATGGCCTCCCCCCTCATCGGCCTGTCCACATACTGAGTAAGGAAACCCTCCTGAACACACCTGACAAAAACAGCTCCAACAAAACCATCAGCACCAAGGAGGTTCCAATCTATATTGGGAAAGTTGAAGTCACCCATAACAACAACCCTGCTATGTTTGCACTTTTCAACAATCTGCCAGCCATTGAGTTCTTCGATCTCCCTACTGCTATTTGGGGGTCTGTAGAAAACCCCCAGTGAGGTGACTGCTCCCTTGCCGTTCCTAACTTCCACCCATACTGACTCAGTCGACAAACCTTCCTCGGCAACCTCAGCCCATACCACCTCAGTAGACGACTCCTCATCAAAGGTTCTTTCGGCTGCCGTTATACTGTCCTTGACCAAAGCCACACTTTTCCCTCTTTTACCACCTTCCCTGACCTTAATGAAAGATCTAAACCCTGGAACCTGCCAGTCATGGAAAGGGAACACAGAAAAGGGAATTAAAGTAGTGCAGGGAATGCATGGGGTCTCCACAACAGAGGAGTTTCCACAGTCTGAGATAACATGGTGTGAAGCCGGATGAACACAGCAGGCCAAGCAGCATCGGAGGAGCAGGAAAGTTTGACATTTCAGGTCGAGACCCTTCTTCAGAAAAATGGTTCCAGAGTCTGTCAGAGATACTTTGGCTGCCTCATGAGCCTTGAAGCATGGCACTGCAATGGGTGCATGCAAGCGTGACAACAGCGCTCGAGGAGATTTCTGCTGCCTTAAACGGAGTGACAGGTCTTGTATCTGCAAACTTACAAAATGATACTGAATTCCACCAAACAGGTGTGAGATAGAGTTGGGCTATGATGAGATGCTGCTCCGAGGATTGGAGGGGAAAGAAGTGGCAAGAAAGTGCAAAACTGCCCCCCCGCTCACTATTTTCTCCCCCAAACCGAGGGAGTACCAACCAAAGCACCTCTGTATCCCACCACAACATTCTGTGCTACAATAGCTGTGGCTGACCATGCACAAGGAACAATGAAACAGTCTTTACCGGGACCCATTGCAGCTCTGAAACTCTGGATGAAGACCAAAATCATCTGAGCAGTGAGAACGGGAATTTGAGAAGACATCTCCACCTCTACTGCATCCTCCAGGATACGTCAGATAGAAACAATTGGAAGCATGTAGACTACAAACTGTAACTGATCATAGGTGTGTGCTAGTTGTGCAGGGGAAGGGTTTGACAAAATATTCGGTTTCTTTTTTAAGTAGACAGAAATGTAAGGATTGGAACTACTTTCAGCCTTGACCATTCACACATCCCCATGGCCAGCTCCCACTTTCACTGGCTTCATGCGCAATTTTGCAAGGTTGACCAACAAGATAAGATTTAACATTTAATTTGATTGTTGGAAGCTAACGTAGATTGTCTTTAGAATTTTCCATTTGCAGGACAGTAGATAAACAAACCTTAAAAAACAGATCATAAAGATGCCAAGTTAGAGGTCCTGGATTTTAAGTCAAGTTTGAAAAGGCTTCCTGCAGCTGAAAGACAAAGATAACGACTGAACCTGTTTTATTAGCAAAACAGTGAAATATTGGGAAATGAGTGACAGCAGGTGTAGTAGCACTGGGGAAATAGGAAAACAAAATAATGACTAAAATGCAGACCATCACATGGTAAGTGAGGTGAGTGTTGTTCATATGAACAGTGACTGGGCACAGAGTGGAATTATTCAGATAAGAACAAGGATGTTTTTTTAAAAACTCAATTAATGACTGTGCAGTGGAGAGTAACCAGAATCAGAAAATGGAGACTGAAGAGAGAAAGAGCTTGAAAACTGAGGCTGCAAAAGCTATGAGAAGTCCTTTTAGCAATCTGCTATCTAGTTATTGGCACAAGCAGCACAGCCCAAGTAAACTACTGTCTGACTTTATCAATGTCATTTGCCTGACTGCACGTAACCGTCTACTGACTTTGTCTCAATAAAGCTGATAGTTGATTCAGAACCCAGCCTTGCTGCCAAGTCTGCTTGTGCCTGAAGAGGTTTGCAGATCACAAAATAAGACAATGCCAAATGTTGGTCCAGGCTGGGAGCTATTGGTGGATGACTAGTTCAAGGAATTTTCAGTGCACAGGGAGGGGTACAGTTCTTATGGGTGTTGGGAAGCATTCATTCTGAAAAATTCAATCTCAAACAGTGACAATTAATTTACGAATTTGTTGCTATGCCTTTGCCTGTTTTTAGTTTTTCAAATGAAACTGAGTGTGCAGATCATAGTGCCATAATATATCAGAGCATAATTAGGCCATTCAGTCATGGTTAATTTGTTTCTCAACTCTATTCTCCCCATAACTCCTTGATCCCCTTACTAATCAAGAACCAGTCTATCTTAAAAACACTCAATGACTTGGCATCCAAAGCTTTCTGCAGCAGAGTTCCACAAGTTCAGCACACTCAGGCTGAAGAAATTCCTCCTTACCTCAGTTCCAAAATTGTTGTTCTTTCACCCTGAAGCTGTACCTTGGGATTCCAGTCTGTCCTAGTGTGGAAACATCTTCTCCACATCCACTCTATCCAGGCCTCTCTGTATCCTCTATTTCAATGGGATTCTCACTGATACTTCTAAACTACATTGAGTACAGACGCAAAGTCTGCAAGACCTTCTCAATTGACAAACTCTTCATCTCTGCGATTATTCTTGTAAATCTCCAATGACAACACATCATTCCTTAGAAGTAGAGCACAAAACTGATCACAATATTCCAAATATAGTCTGATCACAGCATTATACAGCCTCTATTCTCAACTTCATCTAGTGTGAGGTTCTCATGGAATTTATTTGTCATTCAGTCAGACAATCAGTTCCCTCTAGCTGAAGATATCCACACTCTCTCAATTGTAACGTGTTCTTCTTTCATGCAGAGGCTGTACCCTCGGGTTCTAGTCTCTCCTACTCAAAAATATTAGAACATAGAACATAGAACATAGAACATAGAACAGTACAGCACAGAACAGGCCCTTCAGCCCACAATGTTGTGCCGACCATTGATCCTCATGGATGCACCCTCAAATTTCTGTGACCATATGCATGTCCAGCAGTCTCTTAAATGACCCCAATGACCTTGCTTCCACAACTGCTGCTGGCAACGCATTCCATGCTCTCACAACTCTCTGCGTAAAGAACCTGCCTCTGACATCCCCTCTATACTTTCCACCAACCAGCTTAAAACTATGACCCCTCGTGCTAGCCATTTCTGCCCTGGGAAATAGTCTCTGGCTATCGACTCTATCTATGCCTCTCATTATCTTGTATACCTCAATTAGGTCCCCTCTCCTCCTCCTTTTCTCCAATGAAAAGAGACCGAGCTCAGTCAACCTCTCTTCATAAGATAAGCCCTCCAGTCCAGGCAGCATCCTGGTAAACCTCCTCTGAACCCTCTCCAAAGCATCCACATCTTTCCTATAATAGGGCGCCCAGAACTGGACGCAGTATTCCAAGTGCGGTCTAACCAAATTTTTATAGAGCTGCAACAAGATCTCACGACTCTTAAACTCAATCCCCCTGTTAATGAAAGCCAAAACACCATATGCTTTCTTAACAACCCTGTCCACTTGGGTGGCCATTTTAAGGGATCTATGTATCTGCACACCAAGATCCCTCTGTTCCTCCACGCTGCCAAGAATCCTATCCTTAATCCTGTACTCAGCTTTCAAATTCGACCTTCCAAAATGCATCACCTCGCATTTATCCAGGTTGAACTCCATCTGCCACCTCTCAGCCCATCTCTGCATCCTGTCAATATTCTCCAAGTCCACTCTGTCCGGGCCGGGCCTGTCAGTATCATTTACATTTCAATAAGATTATCCACTCTAAACTCCATTCTCTACTCAACCACTTTCTTTCTAAACTCCATCAAGTACAGACCAGATTCATCAATTGGTTAGGCTGCTTTTGGAATACTATTAAACTTGAACGAGCGCAGAGAAGGTTTACAAAGATGTTGCTGTTGCTGGAGGGCTTGAGCTTGACATGGGCTGAATAGACTGGGATTATTTTCCCAGCAGCAGAGGTTGAGGGATGACCCTACAGAAGTTTAGAAAATCAAGAGGGGGTGGAAAGGGTGAATATTCAAGGTCTTTCCCACAGGTTCGGCAAGTCCAACTCAAGAAGGGATAGGTTTAAGATGTGAAGGGAAAGATATAAAAGGGACCTAAAGGCCAGCTTTTTCACGCAGGGGGTGGTACAAACATGGAATGAATGGCCAGAGGAAGTGGTGGAGGCTGATAAAATTACAACATTTAAAAGGCATCTCATGGCACACCTGTGGATACAGCAACAAGTCCATGGGTGATTTCAGGAGCTGTAATTTGTTGTTAATTACATTCAGGTTATAACCATGTTAAAACATCCAGCCTAGCTTTAGGTGATAATACAATAGGTAAAGATAATTATTTGTATTTTGCATTGAACACAAAGTCTACTGAATCTATTAAATATCCCAAACAACTGGCAACTAGTTGACCTAGGATATCGATGCTTCAGGCGGGATAGAGAGGGAGGTAAAAGGGGTGGAGGAGTTGCAGTACTGGTCAAAGACTATATCACAGCGGCACTGAAGGAGGGCCCCATGGAGGACTCAAGCAGTGAGGCAATATGGGTAGAACTCAGAAATAGGAAGGATGCAGTAACAATGCTGGCGTTATACTACAGGCCTCCCAACAGCGAGCGTGAGATAGAGGTACAAATATGTGAACAGATAATGGAAAGGTGTAGGAGAAACAGGGTGGTGGTGATGGGAGATTTTAATTTTCCTAACAGTGACTGGGATTCACTCAGTGTTAGGGGTCAAGATGGAGCAGAATTTGTAAAGTGTGTCCAGGAGGGTTTTCTAGAGCAGTATGTATGTAGTCCAACTCGGGAAGGGGCCATACTGGACCTGGTGTTGGGGAATGAACCCGGCCAGGTGGTTGATATTACAGTAGGGGACTACTTTGGAAATAGCGACCACAATTCCGTAAGTTTTACAAAACTCATGGACAAGGATAGGAGTGGTCCTAAAGGAAGAGTACTAAACTGGGGGAAGGCCGACTATACCAAGATTCGGCAGGATCTGAGGAATGTAGATTGGGAGAAACTGTTTGAAGGTAAATCCGCATTTGATATATGGGAGGTTTTTAAGGAGAGGTTGATTAGCGTGCAGGAGAGACATGTTCCTGTGAAAATGAAGAATAGAAATGGCAAGATTAAGGAACCATGGATGACAGGTGAAATTGTCAGACTAGCCAAGAGGAAAAAGGAAGCATACGTGAGGTCTAGGTGTCTGAAGACAGACGAAGCTTTGCAAGAATATCGGGAACGTAGAGTGAATCTGAAATGAGGGATTAAGAGGGCAAAGAGAGGACATGAGATCTTGCTGGCAAACATGGTTAAGGAAAATCCCAAAGCCTTTTGTTCATATATAAAGAGTAAGAGGGTAACTATAGAAAGAATTGGCCCACTTAAGAACAAAGAAGGAAAGTTATGCACTGAGTCAGAGAAAATGGGTGACATTCTTAACGAGTACTTTGCATCGGTATTCACCAAGGAGAGGGACATGACAGATGTTGAGGTTAAGGACAGATGTTTGCTTACTCTAGGTCAAGTTGACATAAGGAAGGAGGAAGTGTCAGGTATCCTAAAAGACATTAAGGTGGACAAGTCCCCAGGTCCGGATGGGATCTATCCCAGGGTACTGAGGGAAGCGAGAGAGGAAATAGCAAGGGCTTTAACAGATATCTTTGCAGCATCCTTAGACACGGGTGAGGTCCTGGAGGACTGGAGACTTGCTAATGTTGTCCCCTTTTTTAAGAAGGGCAGCAAGGATAATCCAGGTAATTATCAACTGGTGAGCCTGACATCAGTGGTAGGGAAGCTACTGGAGAAGATACTGAGAGATAGGATCTATTCCCATTTGGAAGAAAATGGGCTTATCAGTGATAGGCAACATGCTGTTGTGCAGGGAAGGTCATGTCTTACCAACTTAATAGAATTCTTTGAGGACGTGACAAAGTTGGTTGATGAGGGAAAGGCTATAGATGTCATATACATGGACTTCAATAAGGCGTTTGATAAGGTTCCCCATGGCAGGCTGATGGAGAAAGTGAAGTCACATGGGATCCAGGGTGTTCTAGCTAGATGGATAAAAAACTGGCTAGGCAACAAGAGACAGAGAGTAGTAGTAGAAGGGAGTTACTCAAATTGGAGACCTGTGACCAGTGGTGTTCCACAGGGATCTGTGCTGGGACCACTGTTGTTTGTGATATACGTAAATGATCTGGAGGATGGTGTAGGTGGTCTGATCAGCACGTTTGCAGATGACACTAAGATTGGTGGAGTAGCAGATAGTGAAGGGGACTGTCAGAGATTACAGCAGAATATAGACAGATTGGAGAGTTGGGCAGATAAATGGCAGATGGAGTTCAATCCAGGAAAATACAAGGTGATGCATTTTGGAAGATCAAATTCAAGGGCGAACTATACAGTAAATGGAAAAGTCCTAGGGAAAATTGATGAACAGAGAGATCTGGGTGTTCAGATCCATTGTTCCCTGAAGGTGACAATGCAGGTCAATAGGGTGGTCAAGAAGGCATATAGCATGCTTTCCTTCATTGGACGGGGTATTGAGTACAAGAGTTGGCAGGTCATGTTGCAGTTGTGTAGGACTTTGGTTCGGCCACATTTGGAATACTGTGTACAGTTCTGGTCGCCACATTACAAAAAGGATGTGGATGCTTTGGAGAGGGTGCAGAGGAGGTTCACCAGGATGTTGCCTGGTATGGAGGGTGCTATCTATGAAGAGAGGTTGAGTAGATTAGGATTATTTTCATTAGAAAGACGGAGATTGAGGGGGGACCTAATGGAGGTCTACAAAATCATGAGGGTATAGACAGGGTGGATAGCAAAAAGCTTTTTCCCAGAGTGGGGGACTCAATTACTAGAGGTCATGAGTTCAAAGTGAGAGAAGGAAAGTTTAGGGGAGATATGCGTGGAAAGTTCTTTACACAGACGTTGGTGGGTGCCTGGAACACGTTGCCAGCAGAGGTGGTAGATGCAGACACGTTAGCGTCTTTTAAGATATATTTGGACATAGTACATGGATGGGGCAGGGAGCAAATGGACACAGACCATTAGAAAATAGATGACAGGTTAGACAGAGGATCTTGATCGGCGCAGGCTTGGAGGGCCGAAGGGCCTGTTCCTGTGCTGTAATTTTCTTTGTTCTTTGTTCAATTCCTTTTAAATATACGGCATAAAAATAGATGACCCTGTAATATGTGTAATGCAGTAATAATGGATAACTTCAATTCCAATACACACTTGGTGAACAGAACCAGCATGAATTATATGAAAAGTGAATTTCTGCAGTTTTTACAAGCATTTCTGATTTACATTTTAGGTTGAGTATGCTGTAAAGTGAAGGGTTATTTATAACCTTTCTGTCAATGAGCCTTTGCTATCTAGTGACCATAATGTGGAATTTTAAACAAGTTTGCAAGTGATATAGTTCATTCTGAAATTATGGTCTCAATCTGAACAGTGGAAACCATGGTGTGGCAAGTTGGCCCTGAAGAATTGGCAAAATAGAACATAGAACATAGAACATAGAACAGTACAGCACAGAACAGGCCCTTCAGCCCACAATGTTGTGCCGACCATTGATCCTCATGTATGCACCCTCAAATTTCTGTGACCATATACATGTCCAGCAGTCTCTTAAATGACCCCAATGACCTTGCTTCCACAACTGCTGCTGGCAACGCATTCCATGCTCTCACAACTCTCTGCGTAAAGAACCTGCCTCTGACATCCCCTCTATACTTTCCACCAACCAGCTTAAAACTATGACCCCTCGTGCTAGCCATTTCTGCCCTGGGAAATAGTCTCTGGCTGTCAACTCTATCTATGCCTCTCATTATCTTGTATACCTCAATTAGGTCCCCTCTCCTCCTCCTTTTCTCCAATGAAAAGAGACCGAGCTCAGTCAACCTCTCTTCATAAGATAAGCCCTCCAGTCCAGGCAGCATCCTGGTAAACCTCCTCTGAACCCTCTCCAAAGCATCCACATCTTTCCTATAATAGGGCGCCCAGAACTGGACGCAGTATTCCAAGTGCGGTCTAACCAAAGTTTTATAGAGCTGCAACAAGATCTCACGACTCAAACTCAATCCCCCTGTTAATGAAAGCCAAAACACCATATGCTTTCTTAACAACCCTGTCCACTTGGCTGGCCATTTTAAGGGATCTATGTATCTGCACACCAAGATCCCTCCGTTCCTCCACGCTGCCAAGAATCCTATCCTTAATCCTGTACTCAGCTTTCAAATTCGACCTTCCAAAATGCATCACCTCGCATTTATCCAGGTTGAACTCCATCTGCCACCTCTCAGCCCATCTCTGCATCCTGTCAATGTCCCGCTGCAGCCTACAACAGCCCTCTACACTGTCAACGACACCTCCGACCTTTGTGTCGTCTGCAAACTTGCTGACCCATCCTTCAATTCCCTCGTCCAAGTCATTAATAAAAATTACAAACAGTAGAGGCCCAAGGACAGAGCCCTGTGGAATTCCACTCACCACTGACTTCCAGGCAGAATATTTTCCTTCTACTACCACTCGCTGTCTTCTGTTGGCCAGCCAATTCTGTATCCAAGCAGCTAAGTTCCCCTGTATCCCATTCCTCCTGACCTTCTGAATGAGCCTACCATGGGGAACCTTATCAAATCAAAATATACAAAATGATTTGAAAGTACACTGGTAATAGTGAGTATTTGAATAAGTATCAAATGGTTTAGGACAATTATGCATTTCTTAAAGACAGAGGTACACAGCGGGTAAAATATATCAGGTTTGGTTAACAAAAGGATGGATAAGTTACTTTGGATCAAAGGAAGTGGTTTGTAAGGTTGCAAGAAAAAAAGTGAAAAACCAGGGATTTGGGAATAATTTATAACCCAACAAAGGATTGTCCAAAAATTGATGGAAGGGGAAAAGAGAAGATGTATAGAAGCTCACAGGAAACACAAAGATGGACTGTAAAAATTGCTTTGGTATGTGAAATGCAAAAATGCGAAGGTCTACCGGATTGGCACCCCATCCATCAGCTCCAACTTTCATTACATCATCACAGATGCACAGTTGCAGAAGTATGTGCCACCTCCAAGATACACTACAGTAATTCTTCAAGGCATTGGAACAACACATAATGTAACTCCTCTCTCAACACATACTGCACTGTGAGTTGGAACAAAATCAGCTTCTTTCACCATAACTGGGTCAAGAATACAGAATTCTGTTTCTATTAGCACTGCGGGTGCCCTGACATCAACATTCAAGAAGGCAGTTCCCCACCACTTTCTCCTAGGCAGTTGTAGTTGGATAATATATGCGAGCAAAACCAGCAGCACCCATATCAAATGGACAAATAAAAAATGATATGAGCGATACTTCACTGAGATTGAGCATTTGTAAAGGATATTGCTTGGAAAGTGGAGTCAGTAGCTGTTTATGTTAAAGTCTTTCAAAATTGTCACATATATACAGGGCCTGTTTTCTCTTTGGCGGAATGAACTTGTGCTGTTTTAGTGAAAGAACATTGGCAATCTCATATGAATATGTCTGGTGAGTAACCATCATCCTAATTAAATTTTAAAAATAAATCATATGTCCTATCAAGCCAGATTTCACTCTGAAATTTGGCTTGCGCAGTATTACCATCAACTGGGATCATATTGTTTGGAGAATAGGCAGTGAACTCATTGAAACTTCAAAGATCCTTACAGTATGGGTGTTGAGTGTAGAACCAGGGGAGATTGTCTCAAAGTAAGGCGTAGGCCATTTAAGACCAGGGTAAGGAGGGCATTTTCACTCAGATGGAATTGTCTTTGGAATTCTGGACCCTGACCTTCATGGAAGGTCAATCATTGAGGATGTTCAATCACAAAACAATAGATTCCTGGAGATGAATGGCATCATGCAAAATGGGAATATGGTAGGGAGTAAAAGATCAGCCATGGTCTAATGGAAAGGTGGGCTCGTGCTGAATGGTCCATTCCTGTTCCAAATTGAAGGACATTCCCCATCTCCTCCATTCTCAAGGCTAACAAGTGAGGATCTGATGGGCTTTGTCACTCAGAGTGAGACTGCCTGAGCAGTTACCTCTCTTGTGTTCCTCCCTTCCCCATGTTCACCAGCCAAACTGCCTCTAAAGTTCTTGTTTGAATCACAACTCGTGTTATTCTCCATTTTTATCCTTTCTCTGTCATGCCTGGTCAGTGCTCAACTTATCCACTTGACCCACTTCTGATTCCCTGAACCCAATTCCTAGAATGTCCTCCAAGGATCTATCTACCTATGACCCCTCACTTTTCATCCACTGGGCAACATTATCAGAAAACAGTCCCAGATGAAGAATTAGAATTAAAAGAGGGAAGAGCACATGAAAACCTGTATATCCAAGCCACTCACCTCAGCAAATACCACCTGCCTCACCAATGCCAGGGATTGTGGGAACCCATATTGAACTATCTAGTTGAATTTCAGAACCCACAACTCTCGAGTGAAAGAAAATCATTCTCAATTCCTAGTGACTGTTCAAGAGAAGGAAAGATTTAACAAAAAGCATCATTGTAAGTACAAGAAAAACGTTCAGGACACATTATTCTGGATTCTGTGAATATAGTTCTCAGTCTAAAAGTGTAAATCACTATCTCCCATGTACTTCCTCATTGTCCAAGTTTGGAATCCTAATCCATCTGACTTTCTGCTTTTTGTCAAAATCTCTTCCAGTGAAGATACTGATTTTTCGGGTTCAGCTGCACAATCACTTAATGTAAAAGCATAATGTAAAAACAGTTCTGAAGAAGGGTTACTGGACCCAAAATGTTAACTATGTTTTTTTTTCCTCCTTTCCAGATGCTGCAGACGTGCTGAGCTTTTCCAGCAACTTTGTTTTTACAAAAAAAACAGCATTGGGAGCAGGAGGATTCAAATCAGCCCTTTGAGCCTGTTCTACCATTTAATACGATGATGACTGAGCTCAGTTAAACCTCAGCTGGATTTTATTGTCCACTCCCTGACACCCTTCAACCCATCATGAATTAAAAACCTGTATTCCTTCATTAAAATTTGCTCACTGTCCTGGCATCTGCAATATTTCAAAATGTTTAGTGAATTCCACAGATTTACAACATTTTGAGTAACATGTTTCTTCTCATTGCTGGTTTAAATCTGCTATCTCTTATTCATCTTCCTGCCTCACAATTGGCTGAATCTGTATTCCTTACGTTAGAAATCTCATTGCCTAACCGTGTGTCTCAGTAAAGTCCAATGACAATCCACACGTCCTGTGTCTGAACGGGGATCCTACCCTGACCACACTTTTCATCTACTTTCCAGAGGCAGGGCACCAGTAGCTTCAAGGAGACTCGAACTCCCACAATCCCTGGTGGAACTATGTGACCTTGGAGATTGTATTCCCCCCCACGTGATTCTCACAAGCCATGGAAGTGGTGAGACCATATTTTCAACCCACAAACAGTCCTTCAGCCCAAAAAAACCCGCCAAATTATATTAGTCCCACTTACCTCGAAGTCCATACTCGACCAAGCACTGGCATTTTAAGTGCTCATCCAGCTGTTTCTTAAATGCTATATTATCTGCAAACTGCGCTGTCAGTTGTTTTTTTTAATTTATGCACGAAATGAGTTCTGCAAATCAATGACACAGTTTCGAAGACAGCAATAAGCTCATCGGTCAATAAAACTTTCTGTCTTGTTCAATAATTGTGAGAAAATTGGATTTTGTGTTTAATTAATTTAGAAGTTTAAAGTAGCGGGACCAGCGGTAATTGCCCTTTTAATTTCGAGTCGAGTTCGTGTTGATTCATCCAGTGTTAGGAGCGAGTCCATGCAGTGCATCTTGCATAGCAGTGTCGCCGAGATGAAGTATTACAGGTGGTAGAATTTAAAATGTTGTTGCAACTGTGCTCATCCAGCTATCAGAGGATCTCCCGTCACATTCCTGCTTGGTGCCATGTAGATAGTTGATAGGCTTTGAGGAACTTTAGGAAGTGAGCTACTTGCCACTGAATTACTAGCACCTGATGTGTTTATTTACGTGGCTGGTCTAGTTGAATTTCTGGTCAATATTTACGCATGGAATGTTTGCTGTTGGAGATTAATTATGCCACTGAATATCAAGGTTTTTGCATTCTCTGCTGTTGGAGTTAATTACTGCCAGATCATGGTAATAAAATGTGAGGCTAGATGAACACAGCAGGCCAAGCAGCATCTCAGGAGCACAAAAGCTGACGTTTCGGGCCTGGACTCTTCATCAGAGAGGGGGATGGGGAGAGGGAACTGGAATAAATAGGGAGAGAGGGAGAGAGGGGGAGGCGGACCGAAGATGGAAAGTAAAGAAGATAGGTGGAGAGAGTATAGGTGGGGAGGAGATAGGTCAGTCCAGGGAAGACGGACAGGTCAAGGAGGTGGGATGAGGTTAGTAGGTAGTTGGGGGTGCGGCTTGGGGTGGGAGGAAGGGATGGGTGAGAGGAAGAACCGGTTCGGGAAGCAGAGACAGGTTGGACTGGTTTTGGGATGCAGTGGGTGGGGGGGGAAGAGCTGGGCCAGTTGTGTGGTGCAGTGGGGGGAGGGGACGAACTGGGCTGGTTTAGGGATGCAGTAGGGGAAGGGGAGATTTTGAAACTGGTGAAGTCCACATTGATACCATTAGGCTGCAGGGTTCCCAGGCGGAATATGAGTTGCTGTTCCTGCAACCTTCGGGTGGCATCATTGTGGCAGTGCAGGAGGCCCATGATGGACATGTCATCTAGAGAATGGGAGGGGGAGTGGAAATGGTTTGCAACTGGGAGGTGCAGTTGTTTGTTGCGAACTGAGCGGATGTGTTCTGCAAAGCGGTCTCCAAGCCTCCGCTTGGTTTCCCCAATGTAGAGGAAGCCACACCGGCTACAGTGGATGCAGTACACCACATTGGCAGATGTGCAGGTGAATCTCCGCTTAATGTGGAATGTCATCTTGGGGCCTGGGATAGGGGTGAGGGAGGAGGTGTGGGGGCAAGTGTAGCATTTCCTGCGGTTGCAGGGGAAGGTGCCGGGTGTGGTGGGGTTGGAGGGCAGTGTGGAGCGAACAAGGGAGTCACGGAGAGAGTGGTCTCTCCGGAAAGCAGACAGGGGTGGGGATGGAAAAATGTCTTGGGTGGTGGGGTCGGATTGTAAATGGCGGAAGTGTCGGAGGATGATGCGTTGTATCTGGAGGTTGGTGGGGTGGTGTGTGAGAACGAGGGGGATCCTCTTAGGGCGGTTGTGGCGGGGGCGGGGTGTGAGGGATATGTTGCGGGACATACGGGAGACGCGGTCAAGGGCGTTCTCGATCACTGGGGGGGGAAGTTGCGGTCCTTGAAGAACGTGGACATCTGGGATGTGCGGGAGTGGAATGTCTTATCGTGGGAGCAGATGCGGCGGAGGCGGAGGAATTGGGAATAGGGAATGGAATTTTTGCAGGAGGGTGGGTGGGAGGAGGTGTATTCTAGGTAGCTGTGGGAGTCGGTGGGCTTGAAATGGACATCAGTTACAAGCTGGTTGCCTGAGATGGAGACTGAGAGGTCCAGGAATGTGAGGGATGTGCTGGAGATGGCCCAGGTGAACTGAAGGTTGGGGTGGAAGGTGTTGGTGAAGTGGATGAACTGTTCGAGCTCCTCTGGGGAGCAAGAGGCGGCGCTGATACAGTCATCAATGTACCGGAGGAAGAGGTGGGGTTTGGGGCCTGTGTAGGTGCGGAAGAGGGACTGTTCCACGTAACCTACAAAGAGGCAGGCATATCTGGGGCCCATGCGGGTGCCCATGGCCACCCCCTTAGTCTGTAGGAAGTGGGAGGAGTCAAAAGAGAAGTTGTTGAGGGTGAGGACGAGTTCAGCTAGGCGGATGAGAGTGTCAGTGGAGGGCGACTGGTCGGGCCTGCGGGACAGGAAGAAGCGGAGGGCCTTGAGGCCATCTGCATGCGGAATGCAGGTGTATAGGGACTGGACGTCCATGGTGAATATGAGTTGTTGGGGGCCAGGGAATTGGAAGTCCTGGAGGAGGTGAAGGGCGTGGGTGGTGTCACGGACGTAGGTGTGGAGTTCCTGGACCAAAGGGGAGAAAATGGAGTCCAGATAGGTGGAGATGAGTTCGGTGGGGCAGGAGCAGGATGAGACGATGGGTCGACCAGGGCTGGCAGATTTGTGGATTTTGGGAAGGAGATAGAAACGGGCCGTGCGGGGTTGGGGAATAATGAGGTTGGAGGCTGTGGGTGGGAGGTCCCCTGAGGTGATGAGGTCGTGAATGGTGTTGGAGATGATGGTTTGGTGCTCGGGTGTGGGGTCATGATCGAGGGGGCGGTAGGAGGTGGTGTCGGAGAGTTGGCGTCTGGCCTCGGCGATGTAGAGGTCAGTGCGCCATACGACCACTGCGCCACCCTTGTCTGCGGGTTTGATGGTGAGGTTGGAGTTGGAGCGGAGGTCTGCCCGTTCTGCGGGGGAGAGGTTGGAGTGGGTGAGAGGGGTGGAGAGGTTGAGGCGGTTAATGTCTCGACGGCAGTTGGAGATGAAGAGGTCGAGGGAGGGTAGGAGGCCTGGGGGTGGTGTCCAGGAGGAGGACTTGTGTTGTAAGCGGGTGAAGGGGTCAGTGGAAGGAGGGTTAAGTTCCCGGGTGAAGAAGTAGGCATGCAGGCGAAGACGGCGGAAAAACTGCTCTATGTCCAACCGTGACTGGTATTCGTTGATGTGTGGTTGTAGGGGGACAAAGGTGAGCCCCTTCCTAAGGACTGACCGTTCATCCTCAGTCAGTGGGAGGTCTGGGGGGATGGTGAAGATGCGGCAGGGCTCAGTGTGGCTGTCTTCTCTGGGGTTGCTGGCTGTGGAGGTTGTGGGCGGAGCGATGAGGTCGTCGGCCGTGGGCGGGGTTCCGTCGGCCGTGGGCGGGGTTCCGTCGGCCGTGGGCGGGGTTCCGTCGGCGTCGGCCGTGGGCGGTATTCAGCCCAGTTCGTCCCCTCCCCCCACTGCACCACACAACCAGCCCAGCTCTTTCCCCCCCCCCCCCCCCCCCCACTGCATCCCAAAACCAGTCCAACCTCTCTCTGCCTCCCTAACCGGTTCTTCCTCTCACCCATCCCTTCCTCCCACCCCAAGCCGCACCCCCATCTACCTCCTAACCTCATCCCACCTCCTTGACCTGTCCGTCTTCCCTGGACTGACCTATCCCCTCCCTACCTCCCCACCTATACTCTCTCCACCTATCTTCTTTACTCTCCATCTTCGGTCCGCCTCCCCCTCTCTCCCTATTTATTCCAGTTCCCTCTCCCCATCCCCCTCTCTGATGAAGGGTCCAGGCCCGAAACGTCAACTTTTGTGCTCCTGAGATGCTGCTTGGCCTGCTGTGTTCATCCAGGCTCACATTTTATTATCTTGGAATTCTCCAGCATCTGCAGTTCCCATTATCTCCTCTACTACCAGATCATGTTTGGAAGAACTTTTCTTGTTAGCCACTCATCAGCTAAACCTGAAAGGCGTCCACATATTTCAGAAGAAGGACATTGACTGCTGCAGTACCTAAGGGTTGTGAAGTGCTGAGGAATGAGTTTCAGTTCAGTTGGTTGCTAGTGTTTTCTTCACTTTTCAGTGTGATCTATTAGTTTGAGAGTATTCACAGTCCTAGTTTGCACACAATAATTCTCTTTGGAAATACATCTTTCCATCACAGGAACGTGGAACAGGGTCATAGAAACAGTCAACAAGGTCAATAGCACAGCAGGACAGGGGAGAGTAGAAACAATTGGCTGGAAAACTAAGCCATTTTCAAAGTGAGTACCTGGGAAGAAGGAGTTTATTCTTTTTCAGAATATTAAAAATATTACAGCTATGAAAATGTTGATCTTAGTGGCACTGAAATTGCACAATTAATCCTGTGGAAGTAACTTTTAAAAATGATGGGGACCGTAATCTCAATGTAATGTTGTGTTCCTCAAGACATTTGGGGTCACAAGCACAAGTCTTACCTATGTGAGACATGAAACCAAACTGTGAAAACATAAAATGCCTTGATATTTTGAACAAGACATATTCATCCATGGGATTTGGAGGGCACTAGCAAGGGCAGACTTTATTTGCCCTCTCCAGTACCTTTACAGAAGGTGAAAGAGAGCTGTTCTTGAATGTCTTCTATTCAAGTGGTGCAGTTTACACACACAACTGTTTGTAAAGTGATTCCAAGATTTCTAACAAATGATAATGAGAGAACAGCAAATTGGTCCTCAATCAGGATGGCATGTGTCTTGGAAGACAACTTGCAGGGATTATTATACCATTGTTCAGTTGAGGACGTTACCAGGTCAGAATTTTCTCCAAATCACACTAATCACAATTTTCCTCAGGAACCTCCATGCTACACTCAGTCAAGTATTACTTTGATGACATGGAATGCACTCTGATCTCACCTCAATTGACATTGGAACATCAGCTGAAACAATAAAGTGCAAAAGGACAGAACACAGATTGTTTAAACAATGTACTCACTATCCTCCCAATATTCAAAAAAATTTTGTTGTCTGGATTGCTGATTCTGTGAGGAGACATTTGCCCTATTTGTGATGAGGCAGTTTGGTTAAGCACTATGTCAGAGGGACAGGAAGAAGCTCCACTTGGAACAAAACCATCCCGATCCCAGTGTATCAAACAATGGCAAGCACACTATTATCTGCTCTATTGGACATCGAGCATTTCAACATCATCATTCACTGATAATCAATAGTAATACAGAAAGCAACATTGCAAATGGACAATGCAACAGAATAATCTTGCCTGCAAAAAGAAAACATCCATCATTCTCCCTCACAATGGAACTTCACTAAAGCAAGTGGCACTGGGAGATAAGACCAACATCCAATGCATCCCAGTTATTATTATGAACTGAATATACTGTATTGAAAGGATTTAACAGGAACTGTTTATTCAGTGACTGTGATTGATGTCAGTCTCCAGTGATTCTAGTTCTGTCACCAGAGGCTTTCCCTCCCCTACTTATAAAGGGGCTTCATTCAATGTATTATTCCATAATAGCTGCACTGCATCACCTATTACAATAACAGGATCAGCAGCTGCAGAGACAAGTTGAGGAGAGATCAGAATCTGAGAACAATGGAGTGGAATGTCACAACAATGGATCAGAACCTGAGAATGATAGACTGGAATGTTTCTACAGTGGACAGGAGTTTATCCTGGGGTCTTTTGTATCTTTCCTGGAATCGGTTAAAATTACCGTGGAGGATATTAGGTGTGCTGATGATTATTCAGGCGGGTTACTATCCCGTCCTCACTATTGTTGGTGTTCCGGGTAAGTCTCTCTAATTTTGTCCATTTATTCATTCCATGTTGAACTTCATTGTTATTTCAGTCATCTTTATTTGGCAAAGACAGAAATTATTGGCTTAATTTTCAGTTACAAACTCCATTCATTAACCCCTCCCTCTCAAACATCTGAGAACAGTACTGTTCACAACCTTGAGGAAGCTTTTGGCCCTGAACTGACTTATGTTTCTATCTTCTCTCCATCACCAAACCTGTCCACTACCAGCTCCTTAATATCCTCAGTCTCCAAATATTCTTAAGAGCTGTCGCTGAATAAACTATCGTCTACGCCTTAGTAAAATGCAGACTTTACTTTTCCAGCTCTCTTGTGACTAATCTTCCTGGGTTGCAAATATTTCAAACACTAACTTGTTTCTGTCTCAAATTATTTCATGATAGGATACCACATCAGAGTGATAATTTTGCTGGACAGATAATTCAGAGACACAGGTTATTACACTAATGACACTGTCTCAAACACTACCACATCTGATAGCAAAACTTAAATTCAAATGATAAGATTGGAATAAAAGTAAATTTCATTAATGTCAACCATGTAACCAGCAAAGGCCTAGCTGTTTCACTGATAACCTTTAATAAATAAATCTTTCATCAGTTCTGAGAAAGGCTTACTGGACCCAAAACATTAACTCTGACTTTTCTTCACGGATGCTGCCAATCATACTGAGCTTTTCCAGCAACTTCTGTTTTTGTTTCTGATTTACACCATCTGCAGTTATTTCAGTTTTTTAATCTTACATTATCACCTGGTCTGGTTGAAGAGTGACTTCAGACCCTCAACAATGTGTTTAGCTCAATACTCCCTTTAGGATTGGCCTTACAGTCAAAGGCAGTTAGTGATGGTCAACAAATGCTGCACTTGCCAGCGATGCCAAACTCCCATGAAATAACAAAATTAATGGCTAAATCAAACCAAAAAAGATGCTGGAGGTTTAAGCAAAAAGAAACAATGTGTTGAGGAAACTGAGCAGATTTGGCAGCCTCTGTTGGGCGTAAAACAGCATTAGCATTTCCAGTACACTTATCATTCATCAGAACTGAGGCAGCTGGGAAATAGTATGATTTACGTTGATAACACAGATGCTTCTTTTGACAGGAAGAAGGAGTGAGTTGAATAGATGGAGAGAAGGAGAGAGATAGAGGGAAAAAAACGACAAAAAAATTGTTGATGATCAGCTGGGATGCAAATAAAATGTGAGGGTAATCTGATATAGGGCCAAATACAACTTAGCAACATTGGGCTGAGGAGCACGAGTGTGTCATTAGACACGTTGACCCTGCTCCAGCAGACACTACGTTCTAGTGGCTTATCTAGTTGTGGTCTCAGCCACACTTTCCTATCTGCAGTTCATTGTGCTTTACTCAATTTTCTATCAACTATCTGGAGAACACAGCTTTGAACAAGTGCAAACATACAGGCACCACAAAATCCTGGGAAGAGAATTCCTGCTAAGTAGCCCTTTGAGAAATTCTCCTTATCACAATTTTGATGGAAGTTGGAGAGTCATTATTTCCTATTCTAGTCCCGCTCCTCTATTGGCCACAACAAATTTTAAATGTCACCAGGTTGGTGATATGGCCACTGACATAGGCTTCAGACTGGATTTGGTTCAGCATTAGGGACAAGTCAGGCAGATGTTTTAAATTTGCAGAAAATAATAAATCTGTTTCCAAAGCAAAGTTACTCAAGCTGTGATGGAAAAAGGTAAATGACAAACAATTTGGACATTGAACATATGCTTATCAATACGTATCTTTCTGTGAATACTGAGACACACAGAATTGCACACATCCTCCGGTGCACGCGTGCGAACATACACACAAGCAGAGTTACACACATAGACACATACATACACACGTCTGAAGACAATCAGGAAAAAAAAATAAAACTCTGCAGAATATCAGAATGAAAGAGCTTTGCCTAACCAATAGCCAAACTCAAGGCAAAAGGAAAAATGAGATGTCCCATGTAGAATTTTGTCGCTGAAGTTATTCTGTTCCCACAAGCTGCTGGCAATGGGGCATCTTCCTGGATGCCCTGTACAGATGCAGTAAAGTATCCTGATGATTATTCCTGATAATCCTTGCATGAAACATCATCATTGTGATTTTGCTGAATTCCTTTTACTTCAGCTGGAGAGAGATACCAATGGATCCTCATCAGGCATCTTCCACATGATGAAGATGATTTATAGGTTTTCAAGTCTCATAAATCACTGAGGAGGGAGATATAGGCCATTGCCCCTCAAGCAGGTTACACTTTCTCCTTCTCTGACCTTGAAGCATACAACATGTTAACGGACCACCAAACTGGACCATGTGAGGTGTGTTGAGCATTGTCCACACTGTATGATTCCATTCCTGTTCCCTTCTCCATATAGGAGAAATTTATAATCTAAAGATATGTTCACATGTGACCTCATAATTTTCATACAATAAATTTGTGTCTTCATAATATTTGTGTTAAAATGAAGACACTTTTTCTGAAAATAAAATCTTTAGTTCCAGTCCCCCATCCAACAGGAAATGTTCATCAGATATGAACCTGATCAACTGTCATGCAGATCTTATATGGTTTAATACGAAAATCTCTCATTCTTAGGCCAGAAGTGTTATGACCTTGCAGAGGTTTATAAAATCACGAGTGACATGAATATGGTGAGTAACCAAAGCCATTTTCCAAGGATGGGAAGAGTCCAAAACTAGAGGGCATAGGTTTAAGATGAGAGGGGAAAGATTTAAAAGAGGCCTGAGAGTTTGGTTTTATCTCACAGAGGGTGATGCATGAATGTATTAAGCTGCCAGAGGAAGTGATGGAGGTGGGTACAATTACAGCATTTAAAAAGGATCTGGAAGTGTGCATGAATGAGAAAGGTTTAAAGGGATATGGTTCAAATGCTGGCAAATGGAAGTAGATCAGATTGAGATTTGTAGTCAGCATGAATGAGTTAGAATGAAGGGTCTGTTTCCATACTGTTTGAGTCTATGAGTCTATAAAGCCTTCATGCCAGAAGCAACTTAACTGAAACATCTTTGAAAAACTTGTAAAGTATTTACATAGAGAGAGGTAGTAGGAACTACTGATGTTGGACAATCTGAGATAACACGGTGTAGAGTTGGATGAACACAGCAGGCCAAGCAGCATCAAAATCTAATTCTTCAGAATTTCTGAAGAAAGGTCCAGACCCGAAATGTCAGCTTTCCTGCTCCTCTGATGCTGCTTGGCCTGCTGTGATCATCCAGCTGTCCACCATATTATCTCTTAAAGCAGTTGCATTTTTTTTTGTCCAGTTTAGAGAATCATGACTGCTTATGATACCTTAGATGTGGTTTCAGCAATTCCTTGTCCAGATGCAGTAAGGTATCCTGACAATAATCCTTGCATGAAACACCATCATTCCATATACTTCTCAATCACTTGCTGTTTCTGCAGACTAATTTTATGTGATTCGTGTACCAGACACATAAGTCCTTTTGTATCACCAAGTTCTGTGATCTCTCTTCATTTAAATATGTTACTGTTCTTTTATCCTTCTGTCACAGCACAAGCTTCCCATAACCTATATTTACTGTTTCTGCCAAAAGTTTGTACACTAACCTCCCCTGTCTATATCCCCTTGAAGATTCTATCCTCAGTTTGACATCTTATTGAATGACTAACTTGGTGTATAAGTGAACTGAGCTCCAATCCAATCAGTCCCTCATTGAGATGTTAATGGGTTAACATCTCATGAATTTTTATGCTCCTCATACAGGGGTATGTGAACACTGTCTCAACTTCCTGCCCGAATAGGATTGGGTGTGAAACATCTGTAGGGGTATGAAACATTTGTTAAAACAAATGGAATTAAGCTCTGTAATCTTTATGGCTCTACCCACACTGCTGCCTCTGTTTCTGGTGAAATAGCCAGGTCAGTGACCTTTGATCAAGCCAAGCAGTTGTCACCACTTGAAATCGCATTCTGTCGGTAACCCACACTTCATGACGATCAAAGCTGTATCCTGTTTTCATTATAGCGGCGTAACCACATACTCGTGATGTTTCAGATGTAGTAATTGTTTTATGTATCTGCCAATTCCAAGAGTATAAAAGCAGGGAGAATCGCTCACGATACTCAGCATTCTGTGTTGGGTTGCATATAGCGATGCTCCGCAGCTTGCACTCGCATAATAATAAAGGATTGTGTTTTTGTCATCAGGTGTGTCTTCCTTTTACATCAAGTCCATGAGGGTCTCTGAAAACCAAACCTAACATGATCCAAGTCATTAACATAGATTGTAAATCATTGATGACCTCACACTGATTCCTGAGGCACTCCACGAAGTTACAGCTTTACAACCTGAAAATAAACATTAAACCTCATGTATATATTTCCTGACAGTTAACCAGGGCACTCCTGTTCCTTTGTAGCAGCATAACAAGGTTGCATGGCCTTGTCCTGCGCTGTATAATGTACACAAAGGCCTGAATGCCTTCATTATATTGCTGTTTACATCCTTAGAAGGATCATTGTAACGATCCTGAATGGGGTCTGCCTCTACCTCTGTAACAGTGTTGAGGGATTAAGTGAGAGAACAACACAGGAGTTATAAGCTGCAGTTGGCCATTCGGTCCCTCAAGCTTACAGCATGATTTAGAATGGCCGTTGTTGATGTGATTGTGGGTGAACACCCCTTTCTTGTCTGTTCCCATTAAAATATTGGTTCTCTTGTTCATCAAAGATCTTGAACTCAACCTTGCAAGTTTTCAGTAACCAAGCCTTCGCTGCTCTTTGGGAATGATAACACCACAGATCACACAACCCTGAAGAGAAAGGTAAATCCCTATCTCAATCTGAAATGGGAAGACCCTTATTCTCAAGCCAATCAACACTCTTGTGAGACACAAGGACAGGACAATTTGGAACAGATACAAACCACTCACTCCCTTTGTCTATGGGAAGTGGGTGGAATTGATGGAGAAGTTGTTAAGGGTGAGGATGAGTTCAGCTCAGCGGATGAGGGTGTCAGTGGAGGGGGACTGGTCGGGCCTGTGGGACAGGAAGAAGCAGAGGGCCTTCTGCATGGAGAATGCAGGCGTAAAGGGACTGGATGTCCATGGTAAAGACGAGGTGTTGAGGACCAAGGAAATGAAAGTTTTGGAGGAGGTGGAGGGCATGGGTGCTGTCACAGACCTCGATGGGGAGTCCCTGGACCAAGGGGGAAAAAATGGAGTCAAGATAAGTGGAGATGAGTTCGGTGGGGCAGGACCAGGCGAAGACAATGGTTCGACAAGGGCAGTCAGATTTGTGGATTTTGGGAAGGAGATAGAAACGGGTGGTGCGGAGTTGGGGAACAATGAGGTTGGAGACTGTGGGTGGGACATCAGCTGAATTGATGAGGTTAGTAGGCCTCATCCACTCACTGTGTGACAGACTTGGCTGTCTGAATGGCCTCCTACTGATCCCCCATAACAGTCTCAAGAGTCGAAATGTTCTGCTCCTTTTCCTGTGTAACAAATCAAGGTTGAATGTCCTCATTTTGTTCCTATGGAACACATCCAAGAGACTAAATGGACACTTGCTGGTCCTGCGAAACAGACTCAAGAAATTGAATGGCCTTCTCCTGGCCCTTGCAAACAGGCTTGCAAGGTTGAATGGCACCCTCCTGTTCCTGTTTAAAAGCTAGCGAGGTTGAATCGCCTCACCCTGTTCCTTTGAACATGCTCAAAAGGCGGAATGGCCTCATTTTGTTCCTGTGTAATAGACTTCAGAGGTTGAATGGCCTCATCCAATCCCTGTGGAACACACTCAAGAAGCTGACTGGCTTCCTCCTGAGTAACAGGCTCCAGACCTCAGACTCCAGGCTTCTCTTATTCCTGTGTGACAGACTGGAAAAGCTGAATGGCCTCCTCCTTTTCAACTGTAACAGAGTTGAGCAGCTGAATGTCCTCTTTCTGTTCCTGTGTAACAATCTCAATAGGCTGAAAGGTCTCCTTCTGTTCTTGTATGACAGTCTTGAGAGGCTGAATGTCTTCCTCCTGTCCCTGCGTAACAATTCGCGAGGCTGAATAGCCTCATTTTGTTCCTATGTAATAGACTCCAGAGGTTGAATGGCCTCATCCAATCCCTGCAGAATACACTCAAGAAGCTGAATGGACTCCTCCTGCTCCTGTGTAACAGGCACAAGAGGCTGAATGGCCTCCTCATATTCCTGTATAACAGACAGGAGGGGCTGAATGGCCTCTTCCTTTTCCAATGTAACAGTCAAGCAGCTAAATGTTTTCGTCCTTTTCCTCTGTAACAGTTTTGAGAGGCTAAATGGCCTCCTCCTGTTCCTGTGCAACAACTTGATAGACTGAAAGGGCTCCTCCTGTTCCTGTGTGACAGACTTGAGAGGCTCAATGGCCTCCTCATGTTCCTCTGTAACAGACCAAGAGGCTGAATGGTCTCCTCCTGTTCCATTGTAACAGACTTGAGGAGCTGAATGACCTCTCCTGTTCCCATGTAACAGACTTAAGAGGCTGAATAGCTTCCTCCTGTTCCCCTCAAATTGAGTTTTGAGGCTAAATGGCATCCTCCTATTCTTGTGTAACAGGGTCTAGACTCTGAATGGCCTCTCCTGTTCCTCTGTAACAGAACTTGAGGGACTGAATGCCCTCCTCTTATTCCTGTATAACAGACTTGAGAGACTGAATGACCTCCTCCTGTTTCTGTGAAACAGACTTGATACATTAGTGACGCAGCATCCCATTAAACTGTATCCAATTGTTTCAGAAACACAAACCATACAAAGTTCTCCAGGTGCCCTCGCACTAGTGAGATGCCCTCTCACACAATTGCAGTAGCCCTTCGCTGTGTTTTGAATGATTCTCTTTGCAAAGTGTACCAACATTCCAGATTTCCATTACCTCAAGTGGTGATGGGTTAAGTGGAGTGAATGGCCTCCTTCAACCCATCTCTGACAGGCCCATGGGGACAGATTGCTTCCCCCATTCCTGAGTGGCAGCCTCAATGCTCTGAATGATGTCTGAAGATTATCAAGCAATTGATAACAGGGCACATAAAAATAGGAGAGGCATCATGCAACGTCAGTGAGCAATAAATATTGTTATCCTGGTGTATGGTCTATAGAAATTTCCCCAGCAGTAATTTTATGCAGTTTGTCTGTTATTCTACCCTGTCTCTGTTCATGGATGAGTTGGGGCATATACAAACTTGCAGTGTTCTGCCAGTAATTCCACATACCCGGGGGAAGTAAGGTTAAAAAGATAGAAAGAATTATGCAACCCTCACATTCTATTCAGATTGAGTAAATGTCCTCATTTATTATGACATGAAAAATATTGTCAGTGAGGGGTTATCTGAACCTGTTTTATCGGTGACTGTGATTAATGTCAGTCTCCACAGATTCTAATTATCCCAGTGGAGGGTTTCCATCTTTTGATAATAAATGGGCTCTGTTCACCATGTTATCCCATAGTGTGAGCAGGAACATCACTTGTAGCACCAACAGGGATCAGCAGCTCCAGAGGGAGGGGTAGGAGAGATCAGAATCTGAGAATATTAGACTGGAAAGCTCCAGCAATGGAGGAGAATCTGAAAACAATAAACTTGAGTGTTGTAATAATGGTCAGGGGTTTATCCGAGGATATTTCGTCTCTTTCTACATTTTATGATCAATTGCCATTATCACTGTGAATCCAATATGCGCTTTGCGTTATTCATTGTTTTTATTTTCCTATCCTGGCTACAGTTGGTGTCCCTGGTAAGTTTCACTGTCCAGTTATTATTTCTATAAACCATTCTTAGCTGCATTACTGTTCTATTCATTTACTCTATACTCCATGCTACTTTTATTGGTCCCACTGAGACACTGCAATTAGTAGCTCACTCTACATACCAATACTAACTCCATCAATGAAGTTATTTGTTCACTCTCTCCCTCTTTGCTTCTAGCATTGGACCTCTATGTTCACCTACTCAGTTTCAGTGTGAGCCAAGATACATTGCATCACTGACCTTGTTATTTCTACATTTGGAGCACGGAGGTCACTGTCTTCTGCTCTGGTTTCAAACTCCATTTCCTTCCGCTGACTTCATCCCCTCCTTGGCCAAATCTGAGACTGAAACAGACAAATCACGACTGTGATGATCCCTTTGGCCATGAACTGATTCCTGACACCATACTCTGATCATTCCTAATTTTAACCATTACCACCTCCAAAATATACATCATTGGCTGAACCCACCTGCTATGTGAACCTTGAGCTTTGAAACAGAGCCTTATTGAAGCCAATAATCTGCTGCTGACATTCCCAGCTTCAAATCCACATAAGCAAACCTTTGCCAAAACTCCATTGCTTGCCTGCAAACTCACAACAAAATCATATCCATCTGTCATTCATGTGTACAGTGATCTTTATTGTTACAAGATCTGACAATGCCTTTATTTTAATATCCTCAAGCATGCCATCACATCTGCCCGTGAAATATTCTGCAATCTCTCTCTGTCAATTGACAAAACTCCTGCTATTTGTTCATTGTTCAACTGGTTTTCTCTACGTGTGTTTTCTCTCAAACAATGATTTTCACATCTACCACCATCCCCTTCCCCTCTCCCCTCAATCTCATGTGCATACACACAATGCCCTTGCCTTGCAAAGGTGCAAGGAAACATAAATTTATTGGACCCCGTTTCCTGTCATCCACAATTATCTGGTGGGATTAAAGTACTGATGTACTACAAATATTTGCTATGCTCCCCATCCTGGGCAGATAGTCCAGTGAACTAAACAATACATATGCATAGTCTGCACATCTACCCGTGCCTTTCTTGAATGTTCTCATTCTTGTGATTGGACCATACAAAGTCTCAGTTCTCCAGTTAGTCCCACTCCACTGCATGCTTCTCCGTATCTCTGCAACATTTTCTCCTTTAATTGAATGTCTGTTTCTATCTTTAATATGAATCTTTCTATTGCTCTGTATCTTTCTCTGTTCTTGGTTTTTAGCTCCCTAGTGTTTCAATGTGCACTTAGTGAATATCAGAACCAATGAAATAGTGTGTGTCAGGCCAATGTTCATTTCCTAGTATGTCACAAGTGGAACTCAGTGTTGGACAGGGAGCTTCAGTAGCTTTAAAATATGATATTGAAACTTCATCAATGCCTGTCCACTGGATACCTGAGTTGTATCATAGGGGCTTTTGACTGATTCCTTTTATTTAAACATTATTGGAGGTGTTGGGGATGATTTGCTGGAGGTTGTGTTGTGAGCTGCCTCAGACATTCAGAGAGACCTGAGGATTTGGTGACCCAACTCTGGACAGAGCATGGGGATTGTAGTTACAGCATCTGGGTCGACAACATGAACAAAAGATGGAGCTGCAGAGAGGGGAAGCTCTGAATACACAAAGTAAGTGTATGTTGGGAAATACCCCACATACACTTATCTCCCCCAGTTTTTCAAAGAGTAGCTTCCCAAGCTGCACTGAACCAAGGAGCAATGTATGAGGGGACGCTAACTGAACAACTGTTTCGTCACAGAGCGATGTTAACTCCTTTAACAAGATTTGTAGCTTCACACCAGAGTGTGGATTATGTTGCCAGTGACTGTTCAGCTGGTCTGGAAATTTCCAGCCAGGAATGCGGAACATATGCGTCATCTTCCCGTATGTTGTCATCTATGTCAAAATTCATTAGTGGAGAGATATGTTGGATGAGGTGAATAGAATGTTTTCGCCTTCAGCAGGCACCTGCCAGGTGTATCCTTGTTTTCCCAATATAGCAGGATTCCTGATGTTACCCATGACTCTGTGGGAACCCATGTCAATGGAGAAAGGCGGAAGAATTGAAGGAATTCTCACTCCATTAATTTTGCAGTGTGATTACGCACAGTACAACCTGTTTGTGAATGCCCACTCTCCTGGCAGCAGTCACAACTTCTTCATTCAGAAACAGTCCGCCATTCCCATCGCCTCGTGTCTCCACGTAGAAAGAAAGGATGGCCTCTCAGAAAAAGGCCTCCCACTTGATAAACCCTCCCTCTCACCACTCCCCACCACCAACCAACAACATCAAAATATCCCATGAGTATGAGAGCAGTGGAGCCACTGGGAACATTAGGGAGATGGAGCAACACTTCCGATGCCTGAACTGGTTCTCCTTGAAAAGAATTGACAGGTTCACACTCAGTCACATTAAAGTCCAACTGCCAAACTATGATCCATTGACTTTACCTATTAATATCCATTTGCAGACTCGCCACCTTCTCCTGATAATTTAATTTCCTGATTACCTGAGTGTAAATGCCAAACTTAGTTATGGTACCTTTGTCCCACTCTGCCATTTCGTCGATTTCAATTGTGAACAGTTGAAGATCTAGCACTGGCCACTGTGTGACTCCACTGGTTACGTTCTGTCAAGCTGATCAAAACTGATTTGTCCTGAGTCTCTGTTTCGTATTTCAAGGTCCGTCCTCTTCCATTTGCGTGCAGCACATTCAATGGGCTTGATTTTCCTGGAAGAGCATCTGTAAGCAAATCAGCACCTCCAGCCTGCTCCACTGTTAAATGTTTTTTAGATTAGATTAGATTAGATTCCCTACAGTGTGGAAACAAGCCCTTCGGCCCAACAAGTCCACACCACCCCTTGAAGCATCCCACCCTAATCCCCTATAACTCACACACCCCTGAACACTACAGGCAATTTAGGATGGCGATCCATCTAGCCTGCACATCTTTGGACTGTGGGAGGAAACCGGAGCACCCGAAGGAAACCCACGCAGAAATGGGGAGAATGTGTAAGCTCCATACAGACAGCCGCCCGAGGTTGGAATCAAACCCAAGTCCCTGGAGTTGTGAGGCTGCAGTGCTAACCACTGAGCCACCAATGCAATCATGACTGAGGTTATCTTGGGCTCAGTTCCACTTTCCTGTTCTCCATGACCCTTCATTTACTCAAAATCCATACAGCCACTGAACTCTGGGGTAATGAATTTCACAGGTTCACAATGCTTTGATCAGAGTAAGTTCTCACCTCTTTTTTTAATCTGCTCTGCCTTATCCTAAAATTATAATCTATTGGTCTCGAGTTCTAGAGGAAATATCCACTCCACATATACATTATCAATCATGTTTAGTATCTTATGTACCTCTTTGAAATCTGCTCTCATTCTTCTAAACTCCAGAAAGAATAGACCTGAACTGCTCAAATTCTTCACAAGATAAACTCCTAATTTCTGGACTCAATCTAGAAGATCTTTTCTGAACTATATCCCATGCAATTACATCCCTTCTCAAGTCAGAACATCAAGAGATAGTCAACATGGATTCGTCAAGGGCAGGTCGTGTCTCACAAACCTCATTGAGTTTTTTGAGAAGGTGACCAAGCACGTGGATGAAGGCAGGGCAGTTGACATGGTGTACATGGACTTCAGTAAAACTTTTGATAAGGCTCCACATGGTAGGCTATTGGAGAAAATACGGAGGCATGGGATTGAGGGAGATTTAGCAGTTTGGATTAGAAACTGGCTTCTGTAAGAAGGCAACAAGTGGTGGTTGATGGAAAATATTTAGCCTGGAGCCCGGTTACTAGTGGTGTGCCTCAAGGATCTGTTTTGGGACCACTGCTGTTTGTCATTTTTATAAATGACTGGGACGCAGGCATAGATGGATGGGTTAGTAAGTTTGCAGATGACACTAAAGTCGGTGTTGTGGTGGACAGTGTGGAAGAATGTTGCAGGTTGCAGGGAAACTTGGATAAACTGCAGAATTGGGCTGAAAGGTGGCAAATGGAGTTCAATGCGGATAAATGTGAGGTGATTCACTTTGGGAAGAATAATAGAAAGGCAGAATACTGGGTCAATTGAAAGATTCTTGGTAGTGTGGATGTGCAGAGGGATCTTGGTGTCCATGTACATAGATCCTTGAAAGTTGCCACCCAGGTTGATAGTGCTGTTAAGAAGACTGTGTGTTAGGTTTTATTGGTAGAGGGGTTGAGTTCCGGAGCAGTGATGCCATGCTGCAACCGTTCAAAATGCTAGTCTGGCCTCACTTGAAATATTGCATGCAGTTCTGGTCGCCGCATTACAGAAAGGATGTGGAAGCATTGGAAAAGGTGCAGAGAAGATTTACCAGGATGTTGCCTAGTCTGGACTGGAGGCCTTATGAAGAAAGGCTGAGGGACTTGGGTCTGTTCTCATTGGAGAGAAGAAGGCTAAGAGGGGATTTAACAGAGACATTCAAGATGATCAGAGGATTAGATAGGGTGGACAGTGAGAGTTTTTTTCTGAGGATGATGATGTCAGCTTGTACGAGGGGGCATAGCTACAAATTGAGGGGTGATAGATTTAAGACAGATGTCAGAGACAGGTTCTTTACTCAGAGAGTGGTCAGGGCATGAAACGTCTTGCCTGCCAATGTAGTGAACTCAACCACATTAGGGGCATTTAAACAGTCCTTGGATAAGCATATGGTTGATGATGGGATATGTATGAGGAAACCCAAACCCCTCTGCACTTAAGCATCCTGAAGTTTCCCTCCATTTAGATATAAAATTGTCTTTCTATTCCTCTGACAATAATGGATAACCTCATCCTTTCCCGCGTTAAATTTCATCTGCAAAATGCTGTCTCATTCACCCAATCTATCCATATCCATTTGTAAAATTTTCTGAAAATTTGGCTATCATATTTTCTCTCCTCTCATCCAAGTAATAATCTCGATTGCAAATAGTTGGGCCTGAGGATCAAACTCTATGGCATCCTAAACGTTGCCAATCAGAAAATGACCCATCTATTTCACCTCACTGCATTTTGTTGGTCCACCAATCCTCTATTCAAGCTAAAAAAGTACTGCTAATTGGATATTGCAGATTAATCTTTTGTGTCGCACCAGATTCAATGCATTCTGCAAGTCCTACATTTCCAGGATCCTCATTTTCCACCTTGCTTGTCTCATTTTTAAAAAAATTTGTGTAAATAAATCAAAAACAGTTTATAAATGTAAATCAATGATTTAGGAAGGGAAGTGGCAAACTATGGAGCATCTAACATGTCATCCACATGAAGAATCTGTAGAAATCCAGATTAAGGGAGGTGATACTGGATATTTAGAAAGTAATAACAAAGTTTGGGAAAATGATAAAGCATGTATGAAAGGAAAATTATAATTGACAAACTTTTAAAAAATTATTTAAAGGTGTTTCTTGTAGGCATAAACGATGGAAAATGACTCAATGTGGCATTTAAGATTACGAGGGCATCGCCAGAGTGAATAGACAGCAGCTATTCCTTTTAGTCAAAGGGCCAAGAACAAGGGAACACACTGTTAGAGTGAAGAGTTTGATGTTTTGAGAGGATCTGAAGATTGGTTTTCACACAGAGAGTGTTGAGGTCTGGAATGCACTTCCCCAGAAGGTAGTTGCTCTGGGTAATATTGTCAAATTTTTCAAAGAGCGCGCAAAGAATCATAACATTCTCAGCTATGTGCCTTGTGTAGGGAAGTGGGACAAATGTAGATCGGTATGTATTTCTGACCATACAAAGTCAATGCTTCTGTGATTGTGGAAGGTCAATCACTTAGCAGGCTAAGACAAGAATTGATAGGTTTCTAAAGTGTACATTAACACAGGTTATACATGTGAACTGTACTAGCTTCTAAAAATATGCGAATGGGATGTGTCATCGGTGCCAATGGATGTGGCACTGATGGGTAATCAGGAGGGTTATTTTAAGAACCCCCACAGTGACTTAGTCAATAAAATTAAAGCGAAAATTACTGGGAGGAATAAGTACAAATGGAAAGGTAAAAGCGAGGTCTGCAATCATTTAGAGATAATCAGAATATAGAAATAAAGATGTCCTGCTCCAGTTGCATTGGGTATTGTTGAGACTATACCTGGATGACAGCATACGGTTTTGGTGTTCCAACCTAAGAATGAACACAGTGACCAGTGATGAATTGGGATCTGGACATTCTCCAGATTAACCTCTCAAATGGCAAGATTACCTGATGAGGAAACTTGGCCTGTGTGCACTAGATTCTCAAAGACTGAGAAGTAATCACAGTAAAACTTAGAAAATTCACACAGGGGCACAGAGAAGTGCAAGCAGGCAAAATTCGCAAGAATCCAAAGATGTTCCATAAATACGTCAAACAGAACAGAATAACCAGGGCACAATTAGGGCCAATTAAAAATCAAAGGGACAATCTGTGCATGAAGCTGGAGAATATTGAGAGGTTGTTACATGAGTGCTTTGCATCTCTTTTTATTGAAGAAAATGAGGTTGGAAATCCAGAATTTGAGAAGAGATAGTAGAAGCTACAGATGCTGGAAAATCCGAGATAACAAGGTGTGGAGCTAGATGAACACAGCAAGCCAAGCAGCATCTTAGGGGCAGGAAAGCTTTTGTTTCAGGCCGAGACCCTTCATCAGAAATGAGGGAGGAGGAGAGGGTCCTGAAATAAATAGGGAGAGGGGGTGGAGAGGATGGATAGAGGAGAAGATAGGTGGAGAGGAGACAGGCAAAGTAAAGAGGTGGGGATGGAGCCAGTAAAGATGAGTCTAGGTGGGGAGGTAGGGAGGAGATAGGTCAGTCCAGGGAAGACGGACAGGTCAAGGAGGTGGGATGAGGTTAGTAGGTAGGAAATGGGGGTGCGGCTTGAGGTGGGAGGAGGGGATAGGTGAGAGGAAGAACAGGTTAGGGACGTGAGGGCACCCAACCATCATCTCCCAAACCATCCACAACCTCATCATGTCAGATGAAATCTCACCCACAGCCTCCAACATCATCGTTCCCCAACTCCGTGCTGCCCATTTCTATCTCCTTCCCAAAATCCACAAACCTGACTTCCCTGGTCAACCCATTGTTTCCACCTGCTCCTGCCACACCAAACTCATCTCCACCTATCTGGACTCCATTTTCTCCCCCTTGGTCCAGGGTCTCCCTACCTACGTCTGTGACACCACCCATGCCCTGCACCTCCTCCAGAACTTCCAATTCCCCGGTCCCCAACACCTCATTTTTACTATAGACGTCCAGTCCCTATACACCTGCATTCTCCATGCAGATAGCCTAAAGGCCCTCTGCTTCTTCCTGTCCCGCAGGCCTGACCAGTCCCTCTCCACTGACACCCTCATCCACTTAGCCGAACTCGTCCCCACCCTCAACAACTTCTCTTTCAATTCCTCCCACTTCCTACAGACAAAGGGGATGGCCATGGGTACCCACGTCAGCCCAAGCTATGAATGCCTCTTTGTAGGTTACGTGGAACAATCCCCCTTCCACACCTACACTGGCCCTAAACCCTACCTCTTCCTCAGTTACAGTGGTGACTGTATCGGCGCCACCTCTTGCTCCCCAGAGGAGCTCAGACCAGTTCATCCACTTCACCAACACCTTCCACCCAACCTTAAGTTCACCTGGACTATTTCTAACACCTCCCTCACTGTCCTGGACATCTCTGTCTCCATCTCGGGCAACCACCTAGAAACGAATATCCATTTCAAGCCCACCGAGTCTCACAGCTACTTTGAATACACCTCCTCCCACCCACCTTCCTGCAAAAATGTCATCCCCTATTCCCAATTCCTTCGCCTCTGCCGCATCTGCTCCTAGGATGAGGCATTCCACTCCCACACATCTCAGATGTCCTTGTTTTTCAAGGACTGCAATTTCACCCCTCCCCACCACCCCGCGCAGTGGTCGAAAATGCCCTTGACCGTCTCTCCCACATTTCCCGCAGCTCATCGCTCACAGCCCATCCCCCATCACCAAAACAGAATCCACCTCATCCTCACATACCACCCCACCAACCTCCGGATCCAACGGATCATCCTCCGACACTTCTGCCATCTGCAATCACCCCACTACCAAATACATTTTTCCCTCCCCACCCTTGTCTGCTTTCCAGAGGGACCACTCTGTCTGTGACTCCCTTGTCCGCTCCACACTCCCCTCCAGCCCCACCACACCCAGCACTTTTCCCTGCAACCTCAGGAAGTGCTACACCTGCTCCCACACCTCCTCCCTCACCCACATCCCAGGTCCCAAGAAGACCTTCCATATCAAGCAGAGGTTCACTTGCATATCTACTAACGTGGTATACTGCATCCACTGTAACTGTTGTGGCCTCCTCTACATTGGGGAAACCAAGCAGAGTCTTGGGGACCGCTTTGTAGAACACCTACGCTCGATTCGCAATAAACAGCTGCACCTCCAAGTCATGAACCAGTTCAACTCCCCATCCCATTCCTCAGATGACATGCCCATCCTGGGCCTCCTGCAGTGCCACAAAGGTTGCAGGAACAGCAATTCATATTCCGCTCGGGAACTTTGTAGCCCAATGGTATCAATGTGGATTTCACAAGCTTCAAAATCTCCCCTCCCCCACCGCATCCCAAAACCAGCCCAACTCGTTCCCACCGCCCGAACCTGTTCTTCCTCTCACCACTTCAGGCCACACCACCATTTCCCACCTACTAATCTCATCCCACCCCCTACCTCTTCCCTACAGTCACCTTTACTGGCTCCATCCCCACCACTTTAACTTGTCTGTCTCCTGTCCACCTATCTTTTCCTCTATCCATCTTTGATCTGCCTCTCCCTCTCTCCCTATTTATTTCAGAACCCTCTCCCCACCCCCCATTTCTGATTAAGGATCTAGGCCCAAAACATCAGCTTTCCTGCTCCTAAGATGCTGCTTGGCCTGCTGTGTTCATCCAGCTCCACACCTTGTTATCCAGAATTCGAGAAGATGGACTGTGAATCTATTGAGCAGATTGATAAAAGATGCAAGCAGGGATTGATGATTTTGGCTGGTATAAAATTAAACAAATGCCCAGATCCTGATGAGTTGTATCTCAAGCTACTGATGGAGATAAGGGACAAAAGGCCCTGACCCATTGGATGTGCCAGAGGGCGAGAGAACAGTCAATGAAGGTTCAGTTTACAGAAAGGCTGGTGGAGACAGATGAGGAAGCTAGAGACCATTGAGTATTAGATCAGTTTTCGGGAAGCTATTGGGGAAAATAGAAAAGAAGAAAATTGATTTTCATTTAGAGGCAATGGTTGATCAGGGATTGTCAGGATCACTTTATCAGAGGGAAATCATGTTTAATTAATTTTGTTGTTTTTTTCATGGAAATAATTGATATAGTTTTTCGGCTAGGTCATTGACAAAGTCCCACATGGGAGACTGATAAATAAAGTAAGATCTCATTGTGTCAAGGGTAACTTGGCAATTTATATCCAAAATTATCTTAGCATCAGAAGACAGAGGATAGTGGTTTGTGTGACTGGAGACCAGTGCCTGGTGGTGTACCACAGGAATTAGTACTGTGTCCATTATTCTTAGTGGTGTTCATAAATGGTGTAGATGTGAACATTGAGAGGTTAGCAACTAAGTTTGTGTTTGACACAAAGATTAGCCAGGTGGTTAGCAGTGAGGAGGAATGTCTCACGTTACAGGAAGAGAGATGGAATGTTCAGATCACAGATCATTGGCAGATGGAATTTAACTTTACGCAGAGAGTTGTGAGAGCATGGAATGCGTTGCCAGCAGCAGTTGTGGAAGCAAGGTCATTGGGGTCATTTAAGAGACTGCTGGACATGCATATGGTCACAGAAATTTGAGGGTGCATCCATGAGGATCAATGGTCGGCACAACATTGTGGGCTGAAGGGCCTGTTCTGTGCTGTACTGTTCTATGTTCTATGTTCTATGTTCTAAATATGAGGTGATGTACTTTGGAAGAAAGAAACAGACACAGGAGTACCTAATAAATGGCAGCACACTAGTAAGCTCAGAGGGTTCCTCGCCACAGATCCTTGAATGTAACTGGACAGGCTAATAGTCTAGTTAAGAAGGCATAGGGGACTGTAGGCATAGCCTTTATTCATTGAGGCATAGATTATAAGGGCTTTCATTAGGCCACAGATCGAATACTGTGTGCAGTTCTGGGTGCCACATTGCAGGAAGAATTTGATTGCACTGGAGGGAGAGTAGAGGACATTCAGCAGGATGTTCCCTAGGATGAAGCATATAAGCTATGAAACGAGGCTGGATAAGCTCATCTTATTTGCTTTGGAGCAGAGAAGGCTGAGGGGGAACATATTTCAGAAGTATAAGTTAACGAGAGCATCGATAGAGTGAATATACAGCAGCTGTTTCTTTTCGTCAAAGGGCCAAGAGCAAGGGAACACACTTTTAAAGTGAAGGTTTTGATGTTTAGAGAGGATCTGAAGATTGTTTTTCACACAGAGAGTATTGGGGTTTGGAATGCACTTTGTCGGAGGTAGTTGTTATGGGTAACTTTGTTAAATTTTTCAAAGAGCCACTCAAAGTGTCATAACGTTCTCAGTTACGGGCCTTGTGTAGGGAAGTGGGACAAATGTAGATCGGTATGTATTTCTGACCATACAGAGTCTATGCTTCTGTGATTGTGGAAGGTTAATCACTTAGCAAGATAAGACAAAAATTGATAGGTTTCTAAAGAGTATATTAACACAGGTTATACATGTGAACTGTACTAGCTTCTAAAAATATGCCAATGGGAATGGTAAAAGAAAACAAGTGCACCTTCCTTCCAGTCTGAAACCAGAGAATGGAAAATGAAGAACAGGGACATGACAGAACTATGAGGCAACGACTTCAGTTCTGTCCTCGTAGAAGAAAGAAAAGCAAAACAAAACAAAAAAAAATCTTCTCGGTAAGGTAAGAAAACCTAAGTCTGGTGAGAAAAAGGGAATAGAATGAAATTAGTAAATAAGCGGTCTTGGAAAAAATATTGGGACTGAAGGTGATGGGCACAGACAAAGTCAACATAGGTTTATGAAGTGATAATCATATTTGAGAAATCGACTGGTAGATAAATTAAGGAGAAGCAATGGATGCAATGCATTTGGATTTTCTGAAAGGTTTTTGATAAAGCCACAAGCCGAGTGTGCAAAATCTTATGGGATTGGGGCTTATGTATGGACATTGATTTAGAATGGGAGAGTTGACATGAAACAATGAGTGGAATAAAATGAACTTCGTTTGGAGTGGAAGATTGGTGGGGTGTCACAGGAATCGGTGCTTGGACCCAGCTATCCACAATGCATGTCAAGCATTTGGTCAAGGGAATCAAATGCAATATTTCCAAGTCTGCTGATGACACTGAGCGATGTCGGATTGTAAGTGGTGAGGAGGACGTAAAAATGTTCCAAGGTGATTGAGGCAACTGGAGGCAATGGGCAAATATGCAGCAGATGAAGAGCAATGTGGATCAATATGATGTTGTGCACTTTCGTTGAAAAAACAGAACATAGCTAACCATTTCAAAAGGGATTGGTTGAAAAATGTTTGTCTATAAAGGAACTTATGGTCGCTGTTTTTTTGTTTTCTTCTGAACAGACCTCCAAGGTCCTTCCAGGGCAGTGACTTCTGAAGCTAGAATTCAATAATGGGAATGGTGTTGGCACACCAATCCGTGTACAAACACCCACAAATGGGTAACAGTAACATTGAAAAGGATGTCGATCACTTAGTACACCAAACATTGAAAACAGTTAGGAAGATAAAGGTTTATTAACCTTAATTTCAAGGGACATTTCAAGTACAGGAGTAACATTGTCTTACTACAGCGGTACAGGCACTTGGTGCGGCCTCATCTTGAACAATGTGCAGTATTGTGTGCAGTTTTGGTCTCCGTCCCTAATAAAAGACAAACCTGAATCGAGGGAGGGCAGCTAAGGATGACCAGACTCATCTCTGGGATGACTGGCTTGTTGTAGGAGCAGAGTTTTGGTCCACTGGGCCTGTATTACATGGGGTTTAGGAAAGTGAGTGGAGATCGCTGTGAATCATATAAAACTCTGACAGAGTGAAGCAGACTGGAAACAAGTGATGAATTCCCCTGGCTGGGATGTCTAAAAGAAGGAGCCATAGTGTTAGGTACAGGCTGGTGACCCTGCACTGAGAGAAAATAAATGTCTTCACTTATAGACTGGTGGACCTAGGAATTCTGTCCCACGTAAGGCTTTCAAAGCTAAGGCACTGAATATAAATAAGGATTTCTAGACACGAAAGGGACAGGACAAGAGCAGGAGTATTGTGTGGAGATAGAGGATCAGCCATCATTATAATGAGAGGGGGAAGAAATTGGTGGACTGAATGGACTACTGCAGTTCCTATTTTATGTATTTAACATTCTGGCTGAGGATGGTGCAGATTTTATGTCCTTGTCTTTTACACTGACATGCAGAGCTGTTCCATTACTTAGGACGGGGATATTTGTGGAGCCCTCTCCTCCAATGAGTGTTTAATCATCCTTTGGCATTTATGACTGGATGTGACAGGACTGTTATAGAACATAGAACAGTACAGCACAGAACAGGCCCTTCAGCCCACAATGTTGTGCCGACCATTGATCCTCATGTGTGCACCCTCAAATTTCTGTGACCATATGCATGTCCAGCAGTCTCTTAAATGACCCCAATGACCTTGCTTCCACAACTGCTGCTGGCAACGCATTCCATGCTCTCACAACTCTCTGTGTAAAGAACCCGCCTCTGACATCCCCTCTATACTTTCCACCAACCAGCTTAAAACTATGACCCCTCGTGTTAGCCATTTCTGCCCTGGGAAATAGTCTCTGGCTATCAACTCTATCTATGCCTCTCATTATCTTGTATACCTCAATTAGGTCCCCTCTCCTCCTCCTTTACTCCAATGAAAAGAGACCAATCTCAGTCAACCTCTCTTCATAAGATAAGCCCTCCAGTCCAGGCAGCATCCTGGTAAACCTCCTCTGAACCCTCTCCAAAGCATCCACATCTTTCCTATAATACGGCAACCAGAACTGGACGCAGTATTCCAAGTGCGGTCTAACCAAAGCTTTATATAGAGCTGTTGGTCTGTTGATCTTGGGACCATTTTGTTTTCTCGATCAGATGCTTGTTCTACTGTTTGCAATGCAAGCAGACAAGTGTGGTAGCTTAATAGGTTGTCATCCACTTTGCTTCTGATTCTGCTGTGTTCACCCACAACCGGCACTGAACCATAGGTCGTTTTGATGGTAATGGTAAACTGAGGGAATATTCTGTGCAAAATAGTCACAGATTGTGGTTGTTGCTGCTGTGGCCTATAGTACCACATAGATGCCCAGTTGGAGCTGCAATATTTGCAATGCAATTCTGCAGCCTGTTCCCCGCTCCCACACTCCCACCCCCAGTTCACACCGAGATCCATTTACCCATCACCCCTGTACTCAGTGAGATTCTGTGTTTCTGATGTGGTAACACTTCTGTTTTAACATTCTCATTCTTCTGAGGGTCTCTCCAATGCTGTTATGCCTCCAATTTGTCACATTCCTCAAAACCCTTGAACACAGTCATCTGAATCTTTACCCTTCCAGTATTGCCATTTTCTGTGTTTAAAGCGAATGTGTTACCCTTTGTTTCTCTCCCTAACCATGATTAAGAGCTGTGTAGTGTTAGTGATGCTAGCCTAATGTAGTTACAGAACAAATGAATTTTTACACCTTGCAATCGTTCACTTCCTTGCATGTTAGTCAAGGAGTTTGGGCAGCTTTGACACTAATCTTTGAAACTGTCCAGAAACGGAAACTGCTGAAGAAACTGTGTAGATCTGGCAGCATCTTTGGAGTGAATACAGAATTAATCCACTGATCCTTCTTCGATCCTCCAGCAATTTGTGGTTTTGCTTTAGATTTCCAGAATCCACAGTTCCTTCTTTAACTGAAAATGTGTTCTGTGCCTGTTCATTTCTGGAGAAACTCAGCAGATCTGGCTGCATCTGCAGAGACAGAGAAACAGAGTTAACATTTCAACTCCAGCATGACCCTTCTTCAGAATTGAATAGGATTGTAAAATGTGATTATTAATCCTTGACAGAGCTGGAACAGCGGTGACAGGAAACAGAATCTGTGGAGGCCCAGTACAAAAGACAAGCAGGCTTTTAATTGTGGTGAAAGAAGAACCAATGTAAAATAGTGTGAGTTAAGGTGTGAGATAGTAAGAACTGCCGATGCTGTAGAATCTGAGATAACATGGTGTAGAGCTGAATGAACACAGCAGGCCAAGCAGCATCAGAAGAGCAGGAAAGCTGACTTTCGGGTTGCGACCCTTCTTCAGAAAAAGGGTAATATGTGTTTGTTGGTGCTGTCTGCTTGATTTGGTGGAAGTGATGGAGGGTCATTCTGTGAGTGTGGATTCTAGTGCAGTGGAAAGTAAGGACAAGGGGATCCCTACCATGCTTCTGAAAAGGAGGGGAAGCAGTGAGGACAGAAGTGAGGGAGATGAGTTAGTCACAGCTAAAGGGCCTGTCCACCTGAACTGGGGAGATTTGAGGGAAAATGAGATCTTGTCGGAGGCTTTCCGCTGGAATGTGCATCATTGATCAGAAATGACAGACAGTGACAAAATGGAAGAAAAGAGTCGTTCTCAGCTGATCATCTGTAGAGCCACATGTGGAACTGCCCCCTGAATGATTGAGAAAAACCAGGCATCGAATTGCAGATTTTTGTCTTCTATCTTGTCGATAGCTGGATGTGAAAATAAATCGAGGGGAAGGTTAGTGGATGTACAAGGGCAGACATTTAAACAGATATATCATAATATTCAGCAATGATTGATTCTCGTCAAAAGGAAGGACTTGATCAGGAAATGAACCACTTATGGTTCACAAAGGCTGACAAGGATACCATTCAATCACAAACTAAAGATTTGAAATTGGTGAGCATGACTGAGGGCCAGATTTGGGTGCTTATTTCAGGAATCAAAAGCAGGTGATGTAAAGTCAAAAACAAGGAAGAAAAATTTTATGAAAGTAAGTGGGCAAGTAGGTACAAACAAGCAGCAGGAGCTTTTCCACTATATAAAACAAATCGAGGAGAGTGTGTGACCTCTGGAAGAAAGAAAGTCTCAAATGTATACGTGGGACACATGGGACACATGGGAGATGCGATTGAGGAATTGGTTACAGGGAACAGGCAGAAAATTTGCACCAGTACTTCACATTGATCCACACAGGGAGCAACACTAAGTATTTCAATGATTTAAGCAAGATTGTAATAGGAGGAGAGTTGAATTGTCTGTGACAAAAGGAACAAGGTGTTTGACAAACAGACAGCACTGAGGATAAACAAATCAGCAGCAACAGACACACAGTATAAAAGAAGTGGTTGCAGAGTGACTGGCAGCATTCTTTGTAATATTCCATAATTCTCTGGATTTCAGGAGTGTTCCAATACAACTGGATAACTTCCAATGGCGCACCTATATTCAAGGAGGGGCCGGAACCTGTAAGGCATTTAGCCTGACAATTATTACTGGGAATCAGCCGGTATCTGTTATTAAGGAAGGAATTACAGAACATTTAGAAAAGCTGAATGCAGTCAGAATCCTCATGGTTTTGTGAAATGGTTTTGTCCTGTAAAATCATGCAAAATTTTTCCAGAGTTTCCTGAGAATATAATAAGCAGGCTTGATAAAGGAGAACTGGTAGAAAGTGTATTTGGCTTTCCAGAGGTTTTCCATAACATACCACAAAATCAAGGTTCTGACACAAGACAGAAGCTTATAGTATGGCAGATCACGTATGAGCATGGAATGAGGATTGGTAGCAACAAAGCAGACGGAGAGTCAGGAATAATAGGTCTCTATCAAGTTAAAAACATGGATCAGCTGGTCCTCTGATATCAGTTATTTATAATCTCTACTGATGACTTGAAGGTGGGATTGAGTGCAACGTTTATCCGAGTATGCATGTTGTAATAAAGCTGTAAAGAATCTGAAGGGGGATATGGTTCAGACCAGTGAGTAGGCAAATAATTAGCTGAAGGAGGTTATTGCAAAAGAAAAGTATGAGGTCATGCACTTTGGCACTGAGAACTAAAAGCCAGATGATTATTAATACAGAGAGGGCTCAAAAATCAAAAGTGCAGTACAAAGGGATTGGGGTGCTCCTTTGTATGAAACATAAAATTAGTATGTTGGTGCAGAAAGTAACTAGGTTGGTTGATTCGGCTGATTCCTGGGATGGAAGCTGTTGACTTATGAAGCATGTTTAAGATGGTTAGGCAATTATTCATTGTAGTTGAAATGAATAAGAGATGCTTTACTGAAATATACAAGGTACAGAGGGGGCTTAAGAAGGTAAATATTGAGGAAGTGTTTCCACTCCTGGAGGAGTCACGAACTCAAAGATGTAGATAAAGAGCAATGGACATTGATTTAAAACTGAGATGCAAAGAAATTTCTTCGCTCAAAAGGTAATGAGCGTCTGGAATCCCCTAAGCCATAAAAGTACAAAGCTGATGTAATATATTGTCTGAAGAGGCAGTCCTAATTGGCTCCCAAACACATATGTGCCCAACTGTCGTCGGTCAATGACAGGGTCTCAAGGGGTTGAAAAAGACCATAAGACCATAAGACATAGGAGTGGAAGTAAGGCCATTCGGCCCATCAAGTCCACTCCGCCATTTAAATCATGGCTGATGGGCATTTCAACACCACTTGCCTACACTCTCCCCGTAGCCCTTGATTCCTTTTGAGATCAAGAATTTGTCAATCTCTGCCTTGAAGGCATCCAACGTCCTGGCCTCCACTGCACTCTGCGGCAATGAATTCCACAAGCCTACCACTCTCTAGCTGATGAAATGTTGTCTCATTTCAGTTTTAAATTTACCCCCTCTAATTTTAAGGCTTCGCCCACGGGTCCTAGTCTCCCCGCCTAACGGAAACAACTTCTCAGCGTCCACCCCTTCTAAACCAAACATTATCTTATAAGTTTCTATTAGATCTCCCCTCAACCTTCTAAACTCTAATCGGTACAATCCCAGGATCCTTAGCCGTTCATCATACGCTAAACTTACCATTCCAGGGATCATCCGTGTGAATCTCCGCTGGACATGCTCCAGGGCTAGTATGTCCTTCCTGAGGTGTGGGGCCCAAAATTGGTCACAGAAGTTCCTGTAACATGAAACTCAGGACGCAATCAGATCAACCATGATTCATTGAATGATGGAGTAGGTTTGAAGGGCTGCATGGCAATGAATGGGAAGCAATAATCCAGAAGCATTATCAACTGACTGTTAATTATGAAATTCAGTTAATGCTCAATGGATTTGAGTTTGAATCCCACCGTGGTAGATGGTGCTGTTTGAATTCAATAATTTAAAAAAGTGAAATTAAGAATTCACTATGGTAATAAAAATATTTCCAACTCTTTGAAAAATATATCTAGTTCACTAATGACCTTCAAGGAGGGAAATCTGCCATCCTCACCTACATGTGACTCCAGACCCACAGCAATATGGTTAATTCTAAACTGCCCTCTCAAGAGAGAAAGATGAGTTGGCCCAGAGTTTAAGGCGATAGACTGCTAAACTGTTATGTTCGACATGCATGTGTTCAAATCCCACTGTCATTGCTGCTTCAGTAAATGCTTGTCACCTGCAGGCCTGTTAATATCTGCATGAGTCTACCCTTATGAAATTATCTCACCAAAGACAGAGTAGACTTGGCTGATCTGGTGTTGAATGCTGTGGCTGGAACAACATGGTGTTGTACTGATTAGCACTGCTATCTTACAGAGCCAGGAAGCCAGGTTGAATTACCCTTGGGCAACTATCTGTAAGGAGTCTGCACATTCTCCACTCTCTGCGTGTGTTTCCTCTGTGTGCTCCAGTTTTCTCCCACAGTCCAAAAATAAGTAGGCTTGATGGATTAACCTTGGGAGGTATGGGGTTACAAGTCTGGGTGAGCTGCTCTTTGGAGGGCAGTGCCGATTCATTGGGCCAAATGGCCTGCTTCCACAGTGTAGAGATTCAATGAATTGCCTCATGGTGGATTTTAATTCCACGTGACTTTGAAAAAATACAACTTCCCCTTATGTTTTATATGCTGGCAGAATTGTTTGGAACATTATCTACAACATTCTATAAACAACATCATCCGGAAAATTCTAGAAATGCCATTCTCCAGAACATTCTACAACAGTGTGAGAGTCTTGTGTTGGCATGACAGAGGGAGGGATGGTGCTGCACATAGTAGTGAGAGAAGTGGACCATAAGCCTCATTCGGAGGTAGGTACTAGACAGATATGTGTGAGGGAGTAGACTGAATGTGGTGACACTTATCCTGATAGAGTGGGGAAAGTTATTGATGCTTATCCTGTATTGCTGGACATTTCTTCAGGCCAGAGATACTACACTGAGCTGGGTGATGAGCTCAGACCATGCTCTGGTCTGGTGGTGTGACCTCCTCTGGGTAGAGACTGGTTCTCATCTGTACTAGCCTCTCCACCAGGACCTACGTGCTCCTGTGGACAAATTATGGTGTAATTGCCCCTTTCTACAATGCTTAGGGTAAACTATATCGGGCAGCTCCAAATTTGACAAAGGCAAACTGTGCACCCATTGGTCTTTTAAAGATGGCACCAAGGTTCATGGAATATCCAGGGGTATTGGGTGACAGCAACTACTTCCAGCTATGATGGGCAGGATAATTGGGCTGGCATTGAATGAGAGGATCACCATTGGATGGCACAGGTAGTTAATGAGGTGTTTTGATGAGATAGCTCTGGAATACTAGCTCAGCATTGTGCAGACAATCCCTCTGTCACACTCAATGAAAATGACACTGAGACAAATTACAGTTAGATTCAGCCCAGCGAATTGTGCTGACCCCATTCCCAGTTATAAAACCACAGAAAATCCTCATTCAAAACTCTCCATCATCTGAACTCACGCCAGTATCCATTCAGCTATCATTTCTGGAAATACGAGCCAATGTTGCAGGATGTAATCTAAATGTCTTCATTTTAGCTTTCTGAAACCTGTGAACACATCATTCAATGACATTGTCTCGCAAAATCCCCCTCTCTGTCTATATCCCAAGCCGTCCCATCTGTTGGTAATTGAAATGATTCCCCTGACATTTTTCTCTGGCAGTGCTTTTCATACCCACAACACCCTTTGTCATGGCACAATAGAGATATCGAGCTGTAAATGTATGGGGGCTGCACATCCTGTCACTTCCAGCATGGGCTGCAAGTTTCCCATGCAGGGGTGTGATGTAAAGCAGTGTTACATGGCAATAAACTGGTCTGCACAGCTCGACATGCTGGGAGGATATCTGCTCCAGGTTTGCAGATCAATTCACTGATGTTCACTGCACAGCTCCTCTTGCTGGACAGATATCTCGCCCAGGTTTACAGATTACTGCTCTGTTGTGATCTGTACAACTCCCCATGCTGGACAGATTATCTATTCCCAGTTTATACATAAATGTAATTGTGGTCTGCACAGCTCTCTCTGATTGACAGATATCGAGTCCACCTTAACAGAACAATGCACCAGTGAGGCCTGCACAGAGTCTGACTCTGGACAGATTGCCGTGTTGTATTGAGCAGTAAGCTAGCCTGATCTGCACAGTGCTCCATTCTGAACAGATATCTTATCTAGGTTTATGGTAATTGGTTGGTGGTATTATCACTAGGCTGCTTACCAAAAGACCCAGGCAATGCTCAGGTGGTCTGATTTCAAATTCTGCCGTGGCAGATTGTGAAAAATTGTATTCAGTAAAAGTCTGGAATTAAAAGTCAAATGATGATCACGAATCCATTATCAAATGTGAGGAAAAATCTATCTAGTTCACCACTGTCATTTAGGGATAGAAACTGCCATCATTACCTGGTCTGGCCTACATGTGACTCCACACCCACAGCAATGTGATTGACTCTTAACTACCATCTGGGCAATTTGGGATGGGCAATGAATGCAGGCTCAGCCAGCAATGCCCACATCCTGTGTACAAAACAAAAAGTTTATGGACTAGTTCTGTAAGAATGAGATTTTGATATAACTAACCATTTCAGGACATCTGGCAATGTCTTCGTTTTATGTTTGCATTCTTGTGATTAGACCCTACAAACTCTCACTCCATTAATGTTGCAATGTGACCATGCACAGGACATCATGCGGTGAATACCCACTGCCCTGGTAGCAGTCACAGCCTCTTCAGGTATTCCCATTGTCTTTAGGTCTGTATGCGGAAAGAAAGGGCGGCATCTCGGATAAAGACTGCCCCCTAGATTTACGGTTCAAATCACTTTCTACCACCAAACAAACACATCAAAATATCCCATGTGTACTGAGTGCATTGGTGCCACTAAGAACATCAAGGAGCACACTATCAGAGAGATGGAGCAAATCTTCTGATGTCTGTCCCTCCAGTACACGCTTTATCACTTAGCCCTGTAATGTATCTCCATTTACACGAAATATTCTTCCTGAAAAATTTACAGGTTCACTGTTAACCACTTACATTCCATCCTCCAAATTGCAGTCCATTGTATATCCATTTACAGATTCTCTATGTGCTCTTGAGAAGTTCATTTCCTGCTCATCATAGTGTAATTGACAATGTTGGTTAGAATACATTTGTTCCATTTATCTAAATCATTAATATAGCTTGCAAATAGTTGAGGGCCCTGCTCTGGTCACCGTGTCACTGCAATCGTTAAATTCTGTTAAACTGACAGAGACTAATTTAACCCAGTAGACAGTATCTTCTATGTGCGGATTAGACTTTACATCCAACAGGACAGTGCTTTGGTGCTCCTACAGATACTGTTAGGCACAGATCCATTTGTGACAAGCAGTTTGGTGAAAATGTTTCCCTCTTGTTGGTTCAGCCATCACTTCCCACAATCTGGCTTTGTGTATTTGAGACCTCGCCCTGCTCAGTCAGTAGTAGGCCTGTGGAGACACTCTTGGTGATGGACACTGAAGTGCTACGCCCAGAGTATGTTCTGTGCTCTTGTCACCAATTTACTTTCAAAATCGAGGAGAAATGGTTTATCACTGAGGGGTGGTCATGGTGTTTCAAGGTACATTACACATCAGTTCTGATTCTGAGGTTACGACGATGTCAAACAGATTCTTGACCTGTCAAAATACAAAGTAAAGGTGACACTAGAGCAGGTTTATGAAGCTGAATGAAAGACTCGCTATCTGAATGCTGGCTATATTCTCAGAAAAGTTTGAGGAATATTCTGCATGCATCGAGGTAAATGGATATGATGTAATGACAGTCTGACCGATGTTGGAAATTGATGATCCAGAACATTTTACAGCTGAGAGTGTCACACAAGAATGAAAAGGAGCTGGGGGAGATCTTGCAATAAGGGGTGACATCTATATCGTCATAAATGGGGATCTTACATTAAATAATCAACGTATTGACTTCATCTTATTGTTTTGTTATTCAAAGTGAGAGTTGAGAGGATTGGGGGAGAGATTACCAGCACAAGGCCAAGTGAATCTTGCCAAACTTGATGGACAGAGGTGCCTTTATGATGTGGATCTTTATGATACTATATATTCTAGAACCAACATTCTCTCCACAGCTTTCTATAATAGACATTCCCTGGAACATTCTAGACTGACATTATTTTTAAATGGCCAGACATCAGATAGTTGATCAAAAGATAAGATTCCGAGGGAAGAGATCCTGTTCCAGGGACAAAGAGACACTGTTTCGATGTCAGCAACAACATTCTCACCCTCCGTGTTAGGAACGATAAAGGAGTGACCTGTGTCTGTTCTTGGGTGATCTAGCGTGTGGGAATGTTCTAGAAATCATCTGTTCATATGGATGTGTGGCTGTGTGTTTGGGAAGGGAGAGTTTCTTGTGTTTTACATCATAGTTTTTTAAGTAATTCAGGACGCAGTTTTGGCATTTGAGCTCCAATTATTTCAATAAATCTCTGAATACAGGGACACAATTGAAAATCTCACTAGGTCCTCAATCAAACTGGAAACTTTGCCTCCAAGCTGATTTATAATTTATTTGTTTTCCTTCCTCACAGTTAGCATTGTGACAATCAACGTCCTGCTTTATAAAGATTGTGGATTGTCTCCATGTGTCAGTTGTTACCTGTTGGTAATGGCAGTGGCGGATCTACTGGTCATTTTCCTTGACTTGATATTGAGACACATTCCAATTGTTTATTATGAACAGTTTTATTTCCTGAAGTCCATCCCGGTGTGTAATATCCACGCTGTCCTGCTTTATGCAGCCACTGACTGTTCTGTCTGGTTCACCGTCACTTTCACCTTTGATCGATATGTGGCCATTTGCTGCCCAAAGCTGAAAAGTAAATATTGCAGTGAGAAAACAGCAGCTGTTGTTCTGGGAACAGTGACTGTGCTGAGCTGTTTAAAGAACATTTTGTGGTATTTTATGTTCACAGATCGGTATTTGTTGACAAACACACCCTGGTTTTGTTCTGCAACAATTGGTGTTTATTTCTCTCGTGTATGGGGCACAATTGAATTCCTCCACAATATTCTAAATCCGGCCGTCCCATTTCTCCTGATTCTGCTGCTCAATGTTTTCACTGTCAGATACATTTTAGTGACCAGTAGAGCCCGTAGGAGACTCAGGGCTCACACCGATGGGAAGATTCAATGTGATACAGAAATGAAAAATCGAAAAAAATCCATCATTTTACTGTTTATGATCTCAGCTAATTTCATCCTGTTGTGGTCAATGTTAATGGTGTATTCTTTATGGAACCGAATGCAGTATTTGGGTTACTACACTGTGTCTTTAGATTCCTGCATACAGGAATTGGGATTCATGCTGCAGGTCCTCAGTTGCTGCACAAACACTGCGATTTATGCTGTGACCCAGACTAAGTTCAGACAGCAGCTTAAAAATGTGTTGAATTATCCCTTTGGCCAAATTCATGAATCAATCAAATTCACTCATTAATCAATTCACCCAAGGTTCTCCCATTTCAATTCATTGTTTCAGCAATGAAGCAGCCTGTCGCTATGGTAACAGAATGATGGTAGTGCTGGTTTGTCAAAACATATCCCACAGGGGTTTAAAAAGACACATTTCAATGTTTCTGTCAACTCAGTGGCCAGTGAGAAAAGACAACATTCCACTGACTGTATTTATAACTTCAATTTGTAAATAACAAAAAATATTCATTCAAAAGCGCCAAGCAGCGTAGTGAACTGTGTTGTTGTTTGTCTTTGTGTTGAAGAAGCTGAGCTGGAGAGGGAGAGACTGGGCCCTAAGTCCTGATCCTTGCAGAAGGGGAGAGTACTGGTGCCGAACTCATGCTTTAGGTTTAAGTCATTCTGTCCTTGCTTTCACCCCAGGTCACCTAATATGACCTGGGCTCAGCATAATACATCTCTCTACCTTATTCCTTCTCCCTCCATATCTCCCTCCCATTCTCGCTATCCCTTTCTCTCGCTCGTCCTCATTCTATTTGTACAGTTGTTCAGGGCCTTGGTAAGAACACACCTGGAATATTGTGTGCAGTTTTGGTCTCCTTTTCTGAGGAAGGATGTTTGTACTCTGTAGGGAAGGTTTTAACAGGATGATTCTAGAATGGCAGATCTGATGTATGAGGAGGGATTGACTAGATTAGAATTCTTTTCACTGGAGTTCAGATGAATGAGGGGGTTCTATTAGAGACTTATAAAATTCTAACAGGTCTGGACACGGTAGATGCAGGGAGAATGTTCCTGATGTCGAATGTGTCCAGAACCAAGGGTCATAGTATGAGGATTCAGGATAGATGCTTTAGGACAAAGATGAGGAGACATTTCTTCACCCAAAGAGTGGTGAACCTGTGGGATTCATTACCACAGGAAGTAGTTGATGCCAGAACATTGAATGTATTCAATGGGTGACTAGATACAGCACTTGGGGGTGAATGGGAATCAAAAGTTATGGAGAGAATGCAGAATTAGGCTATTCAGTTGGATGATTGGTCATGATCATGAAGAATGGTGGAGCAGGATTGAAGGGCTGAATGGCCTCCTCCTTCACCTTCCATGTTTCTATTTTCTTTCTTTTTCACTATCTGTTATTAAGGAAACAGAATTGGGATTGTGCAGCAGGCCGTTGATAGGGGAACAACGTGGGTGTAGGATCAGTAGCCTTTGTCAGGGGAACTGTGTGAATGTGCAGCTGAATGTTAGTGCCTTTGAACAGAGCAGAATGGAGGCCACAGACTGCTGCTCGGTGTCAAGTATAGATGTTGGTGCACAGGCAATTGCCATGGCAAAAGATTGAGTGTGTCGATCTAGTGGTATTAAGCATACAAGTAACTGAATGACAAACAGTGAAAGCAGCTTGGGATTATCACAGCTAAGAGATAGGTACAGCAAACCATTTTGATTTGCATGCAGTACAGGCAGATCACGCCAGTGTACCTTTTGCGTTTTATCATTGTAGCCTGTTCCCAAGGAGCTCAGCATCACAGATGTCCATCTTGAACTAATCTGATTCACTCCATGTCATATCATGAAACAGCTCAAGGAACTGGATGTTGCAAATGTTGTAGGCCCTGACATCCTTCCAGCTCTAAAGCTGGAGGTTTGTGTTCCACAACTGGCCAACGTAATCTGTGCCAGTATATGTACAAAACTGGCACCTACCCAGTAATGTGGGAAATTGCCCAGTTATGTTTTGAGCACAAAAAACTGAAAATGTCCAGTCGAGTTAATTTGCATCCAATCAGTTACCTTTCGATCATCAGTGAAGTGATGGAAGTGAAGTCAACAGTGTCCTCAAGCAACACATTCTCGACAATAAGCTGCTTACTGACACTCAATATCTTCCAATGGTAGCTGCCTTTATTCATAGCCCCAATTTGATTCTCACATTTGTTTTCTCACCTCACTTCTCAACCTTTTGGTGGGAAGATGGAATTCAACCACAACCAGATCAACCACAATATTTCCAAATGGTTGGCCAGACTCAAGAGGAAAGAGACGGAAAGATAGAGGGAGAGAGGAATAGGATGGGAGAGAGATGGAGGGAGTGAGAGACAGTGAGAGACAGCGAGAGAGGGGAGAGAGAGAGAGAGGAACAGTGAGAGGAGGGGAGAGAGAAATGGAGAGACAGAGACCAGGGAGAGAAATAGAAGGAGAGAGAAGGGGAAGAGAGGGAGAGGGGGGGGGGGGGGGGGGGGGAGTTGGCAGAGTGAGAGAGAGAGAGAGAGAGAGTGGAAGGCTCCACATCTCATTCCAGATTGCTCCCTTACGTTAAAGAGATGTAATGCCACCCTCTGCATCAGGGGTTCAGTCGGAGAGAGAGTAGCTCACAGCAGAGTCAAAATACACAGACACATGCACACACACAAATGCATTGTGCTGGTGTGGATTGCAATTGTACTGAAGCTCCTCAGAATAATACATTTTCATGTTCAGAAATGTATATGTTCCCTCTGCAATGTGGAAGTAATTTGTCTTTGGGAATTTTTCCTGATATTAGACACATTAAATAGAGTATTTTAATTTCAACTGTATCCAGGCACCTGCGAACGAATTGGATTTGTTCATCTCCTCTGCTCATATTTTTGGCAACATTGTTTGGACAAAACTGCTCTGTGTTTCCAAAGACATGTTTGAAGAATGAAGCAACTGTGTAATCTGAAAGATTCACAGGCTTTGATGCTTGAACCAAAGAAAAATCTGCTGCTTGTGTCGTGGCATGGGGAGGCCATTGACATTATATCACTTTAAATTTGACAGACTGGGAGACCCTCTGAGCTTTTGACCCACTGCTTATTAATTTATTCTTTCATTTGAACTTCCCTCTAGTGAGTCCCACTGCAGCCAGAATTACACCCACAGATACAAACATGCAGAGGCAAACATATGGAAACTCACATCAATATGACCATCAGCATTGCATCACTTTAAAAACAAGGGACAGACAGAGAAAAAGAGAAGGGGGTTAAACCCACTTCAGTGGATTCATTTCCAAGACAACAGAGAGCCAATTACACAGAGACACAGCAACAGAGGCAAACACGAACATAGAGTCACACACACTAATGCACACACTGAAGTACACTAGAGATAGACATATACAGACATACAGAGAGAGAAACACACAGATAGACACACAGTGAGACACAGACATACACACAGACACTGAGATACACACAGAGAGCCAGACAGAAACACACCCATTACAGACACACTGACAGGCACACAGAAACACAACACTCACAGACTCCATGTGCAGTAAGTGTTAATACCCTGTGTTTAATCATCTTTAACACAACTTGTCAATCAGATCATTCCTAGCTTTTCCTGATGAAATGTCAAAGAGGAAGTGGAACAGTCACGTGATGTCCCTCAGCTATTGCCAGAGAAGAGGTGGCCTAGTTGTATTATCGCTGGACTCTTAATCCAGAAACCAGATAATGTTCTGAGGACCTGGTTTTGAATCCCACAATGGCAGATGGTGGAATTTAATTCAATAAATATCTGGAATTAACCATCTAATGATAATCATGAATCCATTTTTGATTGTCAGAAAAACCCATTTGGTTCACTAATGTCCTTTAGGGAAGGAAACGGCCATCCTTACCTGGTCTGGCCTACACATCCACACCAATGTGGTTGACTCTCAACTGCCCTCTGAGCAATTAGGGATGGGCAATAAATGCTGCCTAGTCAGCGACACCCTCATCTCATGAATGAATAAAGGAAAAGAAGGGTGAAGGTGTTTAATAAGCTCATGATCATTTATACAATGAACAAACGTTCACTCATAAAACAGATCCATGTAATCCCTTGATATCCATCTGTGAAATGGATTGGTATTCATTCTCAAAATTTTATTGAAAGTAAACTCACTGACTTTACACCTTGTCTTCGTCTGTGTGAAAATATTGTGGTTTCCCTGTGGGCTAAATCTGTGTTGATGTAGAGACTGTGTTCCCTTGTCTGAATAACAGTGTTTTGCAACTGGTTACAAACTGCAACTTTGTCTCAGTGTTGATTTCAGGCCTGTGTGTGTGTGTGTGTGTGTGTGTGTGTGTGTGTGTGTGTGTGTGTGTGTGTGTGTGTGTGTGTGTGTGTGTGTGTGTGTGTGTGTGTGTGTGTGTGTGAGAGAGAGAGAGAGACCATATTGTTAGAATTTGAATGCCAGTTTTGATATTTTTACTTCAACTTTCGTGAAGCAGCCCCAGGCTGAAGTAAACCCAGGATCAAGGTCTGTCCCCTGTCCCTCATGGGAGAGAGACCAAGCTGAGAGCCACAGCAAAGGGTGGCACAGTGGCTCAGTGGTTAGCACTGTGGCCTCACAGCACCAGGGACCCAGGTTCAATTCCAGCCTCGGGCAACTGTCTGTGTGGAGTTTGTACGTTCTCCCTGTGTCTGCATGGGTTTCGTCCAGGTGCTCTGGTTTCCTCCCACAGTCCAAAAGATGTGCAGGCTAGGTGGATCAACCATGCCAAATTGCCCGTCGTGTTCAGGGTTGTGTGGGCTATAGGAAGGATGGATCTGCGTGGGATGCTTCAAGGGGCAGTGTGGACTTGGGCCAAAGGGCCTGTTTCCACACTGTAGGGAATCTAATCTAATCAAAGGTGAGGATCAACCTCTTCGCTCTGTGTCTTTCCTGAACTCCTGTTTATCTCTGACTGACTTCTCATCTTTGATCTGCCACTGTCTATCTCGCTCTCTTTGTAATTCTATCTCTTTCTCTCAAAAGTCTTTCCGCTCATCTCTCTATTGTTATGTTTCTCTTTCTCTCTTTGTAACCTGCTCTCTCCTTTCCCTCTTGCGTCTGTCTGTTTCATTGATACCCTCAACTCTTGTCTGTCTTTGTTTCATTCTCTCACTCTCCCTGTCCCCTCTCTGGCAACCTTCCTCTCTCTGTCTGTCTGTCTCTCTCTCTCTCTCTCTCTGTACCCCCTCTCTCTGTCTGTCCAACCAAAACCCACCCAATGTCTGTCCACCACTCTCTCTCTATCTCCGTCTTTCCATACCTCTCTCTGTCCCCTGCCCCTCTCTCTGACCTCTGACTGTCTATCTCTCTCTCTTTGTAATTCTATCTCTTTCTCTCAAAAGTCTTTCTGCTTGTCTCTCTATTGTTATCTTTCTCTTTCTCTCTTTGTAACCTGTCCTCTCCTTTCCCTCTTGCGTCTGTCTGTTTCATTGATACCCTCAACTCTTGTCTGTCTTTGTTTCATTCTCTCACTCTCCCTGTCCCCTCTCTGGCAACCTTCCTCTCTCTGTCTGTCTGTCTCTCTCTCTCTCTCTCTCTCTCTGTACCCCCTCTCTCTGTCTGTCCAACCAAAACCCACCCCATGTCTGTCCACCACTCTCTCTCTATCTCCGTCTTTCCATACCTCTCTCTGTCCCCTGCCCCTCTCTCTGACCTCTGACTCCCAGAGAGAGGGACAGCAGTCCATAGCAAATGCAGCAGAACAAGGCTGACAGTAAAATCTCACTTTGACGAATGTACATAAAAACATACAGAATAACATCTAACATTTGATAGCAATAACAGCTCAAGGCTGCAGCTGATGGATAAGACATGGATAAGAACATTTCACATTAATTAGTTGTTTAATCTGTAATAGTTGCAGAAAAGCACTAAGGGGAAGGCTCAAGACAGTTTCATGCAATAAAACCAACATCATTTTTCATAACAGGGAGGAATGAATGCAGAGATTTGAAGACATTGGAATATGGATTGCATGAATACATTGAGTGCGAGCAGCAGCGGAGGCAAGACGGACCCGGAAGACTGCAGCTAAGGTAAAGCAGTTTATTTTTAAAATTACTTACCGGTAGCGGGCAGCGGTGTTTTTTTTTTCCTCTTTCAGAGAAGGAGCGGGAGCATCAGAGGAAGTGACGAGGACCAGAGGGGCAGCCGGGAAGGAAAGCAGTGAGTATAAATACTCACCCTTCGACGCCAACGGCCTTTTTGAGTGCGAGCAGCAGCGGAGGCAAGACGGACCCGGAAGACTGCTGCTAAGGTAAAGCAGTTTATTTTTAAAATTACTTACCGGTAGCGGGCAGCGGTGTTTTTTTTTCCTCTTTCAGAGAAGGAGCGGGAGCATCAGAGGAAGTGACGAGGACCAGAGGGGCAGCCGGGAAGGAAAGCAGTGAGTATAAATACTCACCCTTCGACGCCAACGGCCTTTTTGAGTGCGAGCAGCAGCGGAGGCAAGACGGACCCGGAAGACTGCAGCTAAGGTAAAGCAGTTTATTTTTAAAATTACTTACCGGTAGCGGGCAGCGGTGTTTTTTTTCCTCTTTCAGAGAAGGAGCGGGAGCATCAGAGGAAGTGACGAGGACCAGAGGGGCAGCCGGGAAGGAAAGCAGTGAGTATAAATACTCACCCTTCGACGCCAACGGCCTTTTTGAGTGCGAGCAGCAGCGGAGGCAAGACGGACCCGGAAGACTGCAGCTAAGGTAAAGCAGTTTATTTTTAAAATTACTTACCGGTAGCGGGCAGCGGTGTTTTTTTTTTCCTCTTTCAGAGAAGGAGCGGGAGCATCAGAGGAAGTGACGAGGACCAGAGGGGCAGCCGGGAAGGAAAGCAGTGAGTATAAATACTCACCCTTCGACGCCAACGGCCTTTTTGAGTGCGAGCAGCAGCGGAGGCAAGACGGACCCGGAAGACTGCAGCTAAGGTAAAGCAGTTTATTTTTAAAATTACTTACCGGTAGCGGGCAGCGGTGTTTTTTTTTTCCTCTTTCAGAGAAGGAGCGGGAGCATCAGAGGAAGTGACGAGGACCAGAGGGGCAGCCGGGAAGGAAAGCAGTGAGTATAAATACTCACCCTTCGACGCCAACGGCCTTTTTGAGTGCGAGCAGCAGCGGAGGCAAGACGGACCCGGAAGACTGCAGCTAAGGTAAAGCAGTTTATTTTTAAAATTACTTACCGGTAGCGGGCAGCGGTGTTTTTTTTTTCCTCTTTCAGAGAAGGAGCGGGAGCATCAGAGGAAGTGACGAGGACCAGAGGGGCAGCCGGGAAGGAAAGCAGTGAGTATAAATACTCACCCTTCGACGCCAACGGCCTTTTTGAGTGCGAGCAGCAGCGGAGGCAAGACGGACCCGGAAGACTGCAGCTAAGGTAAAGCAGTTTATTTTTAAAATTACTTACCGGTAGCGGGCAGCGGTGTTTTTTTTTTCCTCTTTCAGAGAAGGAGCGGGAGCATCAGAGGAAGTGACGAGGACCAGAGGGGCAGCCGGGAAGGAAAGCAGTGAGTATAAATACTCACCCTTCGACGCCAACGGCCTTTTTGAGTGCGAGCAGCAGCGGAGGCAAGACGGACCCGGAAGACTGCAGCTAAGGTAAAGCAGTTTATTTTTAAAATTACTTACCGGTAGCGGGCAGCGGTGTTTTTTTTTTCCTCTTTCAGAGAAGGAGCGGGAGCATCAGAGGAAGTGACGAGGACCAGAGGGGCAGCCGGGAAGGAAAGCAGTGACCATATATATCAGCAAGGTGGCTTAACCCGAGACTCTACAACTGTAGTGTCTCCCACCCGCCCTCCTCCTCTAACCTAGTTAATAAGGTAAGGTTCATTCTAAACTTTCTCTATTGAACATAAGTTTGTTATTAATTTGTTATTATTACTTGAAGTGAGCTTTCTGCTTTAGTATTGAGTGGGTGTTCAGATAAGTGGGGTATGGATGCTAGGGCAGTTGCTTGCTCCTCCTGCAAAATGTGGCAGTTGGGAGATGTGGCACACGTCTCCGCTGGCTACATCTGCGGGAAGTGCACCCAGCTACAGCTCCTTGAAAACCGTGTTAGGGAAATGGAGCTGGAGCTGGATGAACTACGGATCATTCGGGAGGCAGAGGGGGTAATTGAGAGGAGTTATCGGGAGTTGGTCACTCCTAAGGCTCAGGACGAGGATAGATGGGTTACAGTTAGGGGGAGGAAAGGGGACAGACAGACAGTGCAGAGATCCCCTGTGGGCATTCCCCTCAGCAATAAGTATACCGTTTTGGATACTGCTGGGGGGGTTGACCTACCAGAGGAAAGCCATAGTAGTCAGTTCTCTGGCACTGAGCCTGACACTGTGGCAAAGAAGGGAAGGGGGCAGAATAGAAAAGTACTCGTGGTAGGGGACTCGATAGTTAGGGGAATCGACAGGAGATTTTGTGGGCAAGATCGGGATTCCCGGAAGGTATGTTGCCTCCCTGGTGCCAGGGTCCGGGACGTCTCCGATCGGGTGTATAAAGTTCTGAAAGGGGAGGGTGAACAGCCAGAAATCGTGTTACATATTGGCACAAATGATATAGCCAGAAATAGGTTTGAGGATATAAAAAGTGATTTCAGGGAGTTAGGATGGAAGCTGCAGAGCAGGACGAACAGAGTAGTGTTCTCTGGTTTACTACCGGTGCCACGAGATAGCGAGGTGAGGAACAGGGAGCGGGCGCAGCTGAACACGTGGCTACGCAGCTGGTGTAGGAGGGAGGGTTTCAGATATGTTGATAATTGGGATGCCTTCTGGGGAAGGTGGGACCTGTACAAGAAGGATGGGTTGCATCTGAACTGGAAGGGGACCAATGTCCTGGGTGGAAGGTTTGCTCGAGTAGTTCGAGAGGGTTTAAACTAGTATGGCAGGGGGGTGGGAACCTGAGCTGTATACCAGAGGTGAGCGTTGATGCAGGTGAGGCAGTAGCAAGAGGTAGACCAGCTAGTGAGAAGGATTTTCCTGGGAAGGAACCAAGGGATCGGTTAAAGTGTGTTTGCTTTAATGCAAGGAGTATCAGGAATAAAAGTGATGAACTTAGAGCATGGATCAGTACCTGGTGCTATGATGTTGTGGCCATAACAGAGACATGGGTTTCTCATGGGCTGGAATGGTTGCTGGATATTCCAGGGTTTAGAACATTTAAAAAGAATAGGGAGGGGGGAAAAAGAGGAGGGGGTGTAGCACTACTAATCAGAGAGGGTATCACAGCTACAGAAGCTTCCATTGTCGAGGAAGATCTGCCTACTGAGTCAGTATGGGTGGAAATTAGGAACAGCAAGGGAGTAGTCACCTCGTTAGGGGTTTACTACAGGCCCCCCAATAGCAGCAGGGAGATTGTAGAAAGCATAGGTCGACAGATTTTGGAAAAGTGTGGACGCAGTAGGGTTGTTGTAATGGGTGACTTTAACTTTCCTAATATTGATTGGAACCTCCTTCGAGCAGAAGATTTGAATGGAGCTGTTTTTGTAAGGTGTGTTCAGGAGGGTTTCCTAACGCAGTACGTTGACAGGCCGACGAGGGGAGAGGCCATTCTAGACTTGGTGCTCGGAAACGAGCCGGGGCAGGTATCAGATCTTGTGGTGGGAGAGCATTTTGGTGATAGTGACCATAACACTCTCTCATTCTACATAGCTATGGAGAAGGAGAGGATTAGGCAGAATGGGAGGATATTTAATTGGGGAAGAGGAAACTATGATGCGATTAGACACGAGTTAGGAAGCATGGACTGGGAGCAGTTGTTCCATGGTAAGGGAACTATAGACATGTGGAGATGGTTTAAGGAACAGTTGTTGGGAGTGATGAGTAAATATGTCCCTCTGAGACAGGCAAGACGGGGTAAGATAAAGGAACCTTGGATGACGAGAGCGGTGGAGCTTCTAGTGAAAAGGAAGAAGGTAGCTTACATAAGGTGGAGGAAGCTAGGGTCAAGTTCAGCTAGAGAGGATTACATGCAGGCAAGGAAGGAGCTCAAAAATGGTCTGAGGAGAGCCAGGAGGGGGCACGAGAAAGGCTTGGCAGAAGGAATCCGGGAAAACACAAAGGCATTTTACACTTACGTGAGGAATAAGAGAATGGTCAAAGAAAGAGTAGGGCCGATCAGGGATAGCATAGGGAACTTGTGTGTGGAGCCTGAGGAGGTAGGGGAAGCCCTAAATGAGTTTTTTGCTTCTGTCTTTACGAAAGAAACGACCTGTGTAGTGAATGAAACCTTTGAAGAGCAGGTGTGCATGCTGGAATGGATAGAGATAGAGGAAGCTGATGTACTGAAAATTTTGTCAAACATTAAGATTGACAAGTCGCCAGGCCCGGATCAGATTTGTCCTCGGCTGCTTTGGGAAGCGAGAAATGCAATTGCTTCGCCACTTGCGAAGATCTTTGCATCCTCGCTCTCCACTGGAGTCGTACCTGAGGACTGGAGAGAGGCAAATGTAATTCCTCTCTTCAAGAAAGGAAATAGGGAAATCCCCGGCAATTATAGACCGGTAAGTCTCACGTCTGTCGTCTGCAAGGTGTTAGAAAGGATTCTGAGGGATAAGATTTATGACCATCTGGAAGAGCATGGCTTGATCAAATACAGTCAACACGGCTTTGTGAGGGGTAGGTCATGCCTTACAAACCTTATCGAGTTTTTTGAGGATGTGACTAGTAAGGTTGATGAGGGTCAAGCTGTGGATGTGGTGTATATGGACTTCAGTAAGGCATTTGATAAGGTTCCCCATGGAAGGCTCATTCAGAAGGTCAGGAGGAATGGGATACAGGGGAACTTAGCTGCTTGGATACAGAATTGGCTGGCCAACAGAAGACAGCGAGTGGTAGTAGAAGGAAAATATTCTGCCTGGAAGTCAGTGGTGAGTGGGGTTCCACAGGGCTCTGTCCTTGGGCCTCTACTGTTTGTAATTTTTATTAATGACTTGGACGAGGGAATTGAAGGATGGGTCAGCAAGTTTGCAGACGACACAAAGGTCGGAGGTGTCGTTGACAGTGTAGAGGGCTGTTGTAGGCTGCAGCGGGACATTGACAGGATGCAGAGATGGGCTGAGAGGTGGCAGATGGAGTTCAACCTGGATAAATGCGAGGTGATGCATTTTGGAAGGTCGAATTTGAAAGCTGAGTACAGGATTAAGGATAGGATTCTTGGCAGCGTGGAGGAACAGAGGGATCTTGGTGTGCAGATACATAGATCCCTTAAAATGGCCACCCAAGTGGACAGGGTTGTTAAGCAAGCATATGGTGTTTTGGCTTTCATTAACAGGGGGATTGAGTTTAAGAGTCGTGAGATCTTGTTGCAGCTCTATAAAACTTTGGTTAGACCGCACTTGGAATACTGCGTCCAGTTCTGGGCGCCCTATTATAGGAAAGATGTGGATGCTTTGGAGAGGGTTCAGAGGAGGTTTACCAGGATGCTGCCTGGACTGGAGGGCTTATCTTATGAAGAGAGGTTGACTGAGCTCGGTCTCTTTTCATTGGAGAAAAGGAGGAGGAGAGGGGACCTAATTGAGGTATACAAGATAATGAGAGGCATAGATAGAGTCGATAGCCAGAGACTATTTCCCAGGGCAGAAATGGCTAGCACGAGGGGTCATAGTTTTAAGCTGGTTGGTGGAAAGTATAGAGGGGATGTCAGAGGCAGGTTCTTTACGCAGAGAGTTGTGAGAACATGGAATGCGTTGCCAGCAGCAGTTGTGGAAGCAAGGTCATTGGGGTCATTTAAGAGACTGCTGGACATGCATATGGTCACAGAAATTTGAGGGTGCATCCATGAGGATCAATGGTCGGCACAACATTGTGGGCTGAAGGGCCTGTTCTGTGCTGTACTGTTCTATGTTCTATGTTCTATTAAGGTACAACTTGTCCGTTCAAGCGTAATAGCAGGTGGGAGTACTCTAAGTTTATACATTCTCAAGCACTTTATTTGCCTTTTTGGCTGTCTGGTAACTAATGTTTAAATCTCCATAAAAGTCACTTGAATCCGCCCCATAACTCTCATTGAAAATATGAGATTTTTTCTTTATTCATTCATGGAAACAGAGTGTCGCTGACTAGGTGGCATTTATTACCCAGGGTAATATTGCCCAGAGGGCAATTTAGAGTCAACCACATTGCAGTGGGTCTAGAGTCACATGTAAGCCAGACTGGATAAGGATAACAGTTTCCTTCCCTCAAGGACATTAGTGAACCAGATGGGTTTTTCTGACAATCGACAATGGGTTCATAGTCATTATTAGATTCTTAATTTCAGATATTTTGAATTCAGATTCCACGATCTGCCATGGCAAGGTTCAAACCTGGGTCCCCAGAACATTACTTGGGTCTCTGGATTAATAGCCCAGCAACAATACCACTAGGCCATTGCCTCCCCCAAACAGTGCTCTTGTGGAAATGCCACTGGATTACTACACTAGACTGGGCTAATGCTCCAGCACTGATGGAAGTGAAAAACAATTAATAAAGTAATGAGATCTAAAATCTGGTGTCAGTAATAGCTACCTTGAAGCCAATGTAAAAAGCACTTTACTTCACTTATGTGCTTTCAGGAAGCAAATCTGCTGTGTTTTCCTTGTCTGGCCTAAAGACGCACAGACATGTGATGAACTCTTCATTTGTCTCTGAAATGGCCAAGAAAGACATTCAATTGTACCAAAATGCTCAGCTGTGTTAAAGGATAAAACCGGACAGAATACCAACTCCAGCCTTGCTATCGGAAATGGGAATGGTAAACACAGTCCAGTGGATCCTGCAGAGAACTCATTCCCAACATTTGACAGCTTGCAACAGTATTTAGAGAGCTTTCAAACAGTTCATGCAAAGACATTGGGAAAGGAGTAAGCCATTCAAACCACTGAGCCTACACTCTTTCTACTTCTTGGCTAGCTGTCTCTTCAATGCACCTTTCCCACACAATGTACATTTCCATTAATGTGGTTGGCCATTTGAAAAATATAAAGTAGGAACTGCAATAGACCCTTCAGTCAATTGAGTTTCCCCTTCAAATAATTGTGGCTGATCTTCTATCTCTACACCATACACCTGATCTCTCCCCATTCCCATAGTTTTTGGAATCCATATTTATTTTAAGTGCCTTGGCTTCCAGAACCTTATGTGGTAGAGAATTCCCCAGGTGCACACGTTTCTGAGTGCAGACATTTATTCTAATCTCAGTGCAGAGTGACCTGCCTGTACCTAATACCACAGCCCCTCATTATAGAGGTCCCAGCCAGGGGCATAATCATCTGTGTTTTCAGTCTGTCCCATTCGATCAGAATTTTATATATTTCACTGAGATCTCCACTAATTTTCCAAAACTTCATGGGATACAGGCCCAGACGACACAAACTCTGCTCACACAATAAGCCTGTCATCCCAGAGATCGGCCTGATCATCCTTTGCTGCACTTTCTCAATGTCAGGTTCATCATTTATTCAGTGAGGAGACCAAAACTGCACACAGTACTGCACAATGTTCGAGATGATGTCCCACAAAGGCCTATACAACTGGAATAAAACGTCCTTACTCCTGTCCTTGAAGCCCCTTGAAATGAACGTCAACACATCATTTGTGTTTCTAAATGCTTTCTGCTCCTGCAAAATTGCTTTTAGTGATTGGTGTACAAGGAGATCCAGCTCCTTTTCCATGTTACTGCTACCCACTTGTGGGATGTTTGTAAAACTGGTCAGTGTGCCAATGCCACTCCCAGTTTTGATTTCTACCTTCAAACATTGCTGCCCTGCATGAACCTCAGAGGCCTGTGCAGGAGGAAACATAAGATCAGAGCATTAATCCTTTTTGTAGATTTGGGGAAGAGAGGGAAACAAGCTATTCCAGAGAGACTAAAATTGTCTGTTCTGAATTTCTAATCTGTACTTATACCTTCTTACAGGAGACTAGAAGGTGAAGATTTGCAGGCAGAAATGTCAAAATCATGTGCGGATAGTGACTAAATTAACTAGGACTTGAATAACTATTGATGGAGAAATGTCCGTTTGTTCTGTCTGCATCAAAGATTTTAAACATCAAAAAGCACTGAGACACACCCTCCCACCCTCAAGTAAGAGCTCAAGTAAGTGAAGTGACTGGAAAATTCTTTAACCAATGGCACAGCCTGAAAAAGCTTTTGCACCATTTACAACAGGGAGACACCGTACCCATGTTTTGCATGCATGAAGCTTCTGCTGATTGATGAGTTTTCAGAGAAAAATAACACCGCAACATGGAAAAACTGGAAATGTGAGGACTGTGGGAAGGGATTTTATTCCCTGTCAACAGTGGAATTTTATCAACATGGTCACACCAGGGAGAAGCCTGCTCTGAATGAGGGAATGAAGTCCCCAACTTGATTGCCCTGCAGAAGTATCAGCTTGCTGCATTAGAGAGCAGCCTTTCACCTGATATGAGAGTGGGAAGAAATTCAGTGAAGATTTCACCCTATTGAGACACCAGCAAGTTCACATTGGGGAGAACCTACCCAGTTGATCAGAGTGCGGAAAGATATTTATTCAGCTGTCTGGCCTGTGTGCACACCAGCAAGTTTACATCGGGGAGAGCCCATTTAGCTTCTCTGATTGTGGAAAGGAATTTGCTCAGTCATCACAGCTGTGGGAATGTGAGCAAATTCACGCTGGAGAGAGAGACCACTCAAATGCTCCAAGTGTGGGAAATGATTCGGAAACTTATCTGGTCTACAGAAACGCCAGTCAGTACATACTGGGGAGAGGTCATTCATCTGTTCAGATTGTGGGAAAGGATTCAGTCCCATCATATCTGGGGAAACATGAGTGATATCACAAGGGAGTTGCATCTGCTGTTAATTAGCAACCAAATCCATGCTGTTAGACAACACCTTTCAAACTCTTAACAATTTCATTTATAAATGTGAAGAAATGTGACCCATGACATGGAACAACTCTTTCCTCCACCACTCTTTTAACATCTTGTTTACCTCTTTGCTTTTCTAATTTCTTTACCAATTTGCGCATGGCTCATCTAATAATCCAGAGATTAATCGCTTGACATCATGCTATGTAATTCCTAATAGTCACCGAACAGAATCTCTTTCCAGCTCTTGTCAATGTTGTTGATCCCCACATGGGCTACAACAGCTGAATCTATCCCCTCCCCTCCCCACACGCCCCCCCCCCCCCCCCCATTCCAACATCCTTTCAAGTTGGTTCAAGATTTCCCTTACTTTGGAACCAGGTGAAAAAACACATTGTGCCTCTGAGCACTGACACTGATCACTGGCTAAATTTGAAGGATTTAACCTGCGCCTTATAACTCCCTCCTGAAACACAACATCCAGGAAACTCTTTCCCCTCCCTGAAATCTGCAGTTTTCAAAGCTGTGACTCAGTTCATCAGCTCTGAGTCCAAGTTTCTCAAACAATCAGTGCATGTAACCATTGTGGTCAGTATAAACCACAGTTGGGTCCACCATCTCCCACAACATATTGGGACAAAATATTGCCTGGCACTGCATCCCCAAATTACTTAATTACCTATAACCTTGCACTTTTACATTTCCTGCTGGCCTTTAGGTTTTAATCAGTGAAATTCTTCTGAAATCTACTGATAACCTGAAAGTTAGATGTTACTTACCAATGAATGAAAATATGAACATATGGATTTTCCTATGATGCCACCTTTTAACCACTGTTTCTGATCCCTGAATCTCCTTCTCTGGCTCGTCTCTCTGGGCTGTCAGGTGAGCATGTAGACCTTGGACCTCTGAGTTGACATTTTTTAAAATTCCCTTTTCAGTGTCTGTTCTATCTTGCTGGCTCCTCTTACTCCTTATGTACCCAATTCCTAAAGACCTCACTTGGACATGAAAGAACAGAAGTGCTCACCAATGAGACAAAAGGAGAGACTGATTACCTCTACCAACATTCATAGTACTGTTCTCAGATGTTTATGAGATGTTAATGAATGGAGTTTGTAACTAAAACTGAAGACAATAATTTCTTTCTTTGCCAAATAAATATTATAGAAATAGCAATGAAGTTCATCACAACAGCATCCTCTTTTGGATGCTATTGTATCATTCGCTGACACCAGCTCTCCTGTGTTCCTCTCCTCGGTCGTGTTGACTTAGCAGACTTCTTCCAGTTCTTTGGCTTTTAATGATTGTTGATGGTTGGGGTGACGAGAGTTCATTTCAGGGAGAAACAGGCTTGCTCGGTCTGTGGGGAGCAAGATAGTAATATGAAGGTAAGACCTCAGTCAGGTCTTGTTGGTTGCCAGGGCTGCAGACCAGATGCCTATTCCCATTCCTAATTCCTGATGTTTAACTGCCTAGAGTAAACAAATCAAAATGTTACAGTCAGATAGTATTTAATTAACGTGCCCATTATCATAATAAAAGCGCAAAGGATCATTTAGATGGGAACAAAAGAGACACCACCATTCTTTTGTGATTTAAAGATTATTTTCTGAAACTGCGGGCTGGGAACTGGGTCATGGGACTGCGAAATACTTTTTTGGCATCATGCCAATTGATAGCTTGGACATAATATTAACTTGCCAATCCACCAGATTGTGACCACAGTCAATTTTTGGCAAAATATTCTGGCTGTGTTGTGAAAGAACATAAACATTGAAAGGGTTAGAAACGGGAGATATGAAGAGGAGATGAAGCTGTACAGAGGTGTAGTTGGGTCAAGTTAATGGACAAATATTGGTACATTGAGCGTGGAAGGGAAAATATGTGTGCATTTGAACACATTGGTGTGTTGAACGGAAGAGCAGACTATTATTTCAATGGCAAAATTGCAAAACTGAGGCACACAGGAATTGGGCACAGAAAAAAATCTTTGCATGTACATCGAGTTTTTGGGAGGCAATATAAATGTTGAAACTTTCTGAAACAAAATACATTCAGAATTGGAGAAACTATTCCACAGTTTTATCGGGTGGTAGTGAGATAACATCGAGGCCATTGTGGGCAGAAAGACATTGAAAGCAGTCAAGAGGAGATTCACTCAACTGATTCCTGTGAGGAGAGTTTATCTTCAGAGGAATTCTTGCTCAGATTGACCCTGCCTCTCAGGAGGCATGGTGGCTCAGTGGTTAGCACTCCTTCTCCCAGACCTGCAAAGGACCTCTGCTGTTTTTTATCCTCCGCAGGATCCACAGACTGAACACCCAGTTCTACTCAGGTTTACTGGACACCAAAAATCGTAAGTACAACAAACTCACTGGCCCCTGCCACGCACAAGAGGATTCCTGCACCTCCCAAGTCCCAAGTCTGTCCCTCCCCCACCACGCACCCGCCGCCATTGACCATGAGGACACGGCCGGAGACCCCACCGATGACGTCACATCCGCCACCGCCGGCCACACCACTTCCGGGACCGCTGCTGCAGTCACCACCTCCACTTCCAGTTACAACACCTCACACACCACCCTCACCGCAGCTGCTGCTGCCCACCCCGCTCCTCCAACCGGTGACGGAACCCCACCCACGGCCGACGCCGACGGAACCCCGCCCACAGCCGACGCCGATGAAACCCCGCCCATGGCCGACAACCTCATCGCTCCGCCCACAACCTTCACAGCCAGCAACCCCAGAGAAGACAGCCATACTGAACCCTGCCGCATCTTCACCATTCCCCCAGACCTTCCACTAACTGAGGACGAACAGTCAGTCCTTAGTAAGGGGCTCACCTTTGTCCCCCTACAACCACACATCAACAAATACCAGTCACGGTTGGACATAGAACAGTTTTTCCGCCGCCTTCGCCTCCACGCCTACTTCTTCAACCGGGAACCTAACCCTCCCTCCACAGACCCCTTCACCTGCTTCCAACACAAGTCCTCCTCCTGGACACCACCCCCAGGCCTCCTACCTTCCCTCGACCTCTTCATCTCTAACTGCTGTCGAGACATTAACCGCCTCAACCTCTCCACCCCTTTCACCCACTCCAACCTGTCCCCTGCAGAACGGGCAGCCCTCCGCTCCCTCCGCTCCAACCCCAACCTCACCATCAAACCCGCAGACAAGGGTGGCGCAGTGGTAGTATGGCACACTGACCTCTACATCGCCGAGGCCAAATGCCAACTCTCCGACACCACCTCCTACTGCCCCTCGATCATGACCCCACACCCGAGCACCAAACCATCATCTCCAACACCATTCATGACCTCATCACCTCAGGGGACCTCCCACCCACAGCCTCCAACCTTATTGTTCCCCAACCCCGCACGGCCCGTTTCTATCTCCTTCCCAAAATCCACAAACCTGCCAGCCCTTGTTGACCCATTGTCGCAGCCTGTTCCTGCCCCACTGAACTCATCTCCACCTATCTGGACTCCATTTTCTCCCCTTTGGTCCAGGAACTCCCTACCTATGTCCGTGACACCACCCACACCCTCCACCTCCTCCAGGACTTCCACTTCCCTGGCCCCCAACACCTCATTTTCACCATGGACGTCCAGTCCCTATACACCTGTATTCCGCATGCAGATAGCCTCAAGGCCCTCCACTTCGTCCTGTTCCGCAGGCCCGACCAGTCCCCCTCCACCAACACCCTCATCCGCCTAGCCGAACTCGTCCTCACCCTCAACAACTTCTCTTTCGATTCCTCCCACTTCCTACAGACTAAGGGGGTGGCCATGGGCACCCGCATGGGTCCCAGCTATGCCTGCCTCTTTGTAGGTTACGTGGAACAGTCCCTCTTCCGCACCTACACAGGCTCCAAACCCCACCTCTTCCTCCGTTACATTGATGACTGTATCGGCGCCGCCTCTTGCTCCCCAGAGGAGCTCGAACAGTTCATCCACTTCACCAACACCTTCCACCCCAACCTTCAGTTCACCTGGGCCATCTCCAGCACATCCCTCACCTTCCTGGACCTCTCAGTCTCAATCTGAGGCAACCAGCTTGTAACTGATGTCCATTTCAAGCCCACCGACTCCCACAGCTACCTAGAATACACCTCCTCCCACCCACCCTCCTGCAAAAATTCCATCCCCTATTCCCAATTCCTCTGCCTCCGCCGCATCTGCTCCCACGATGAGGCATTCCACTCCCGCACATCCCAGATGTCCAAGCTCTTCAAGGACCGCAACTTTCCCCCCACAGTGGTCGAGAACGCCCTTGACTGCGTCTCCCGCATTTCCCGCAACACAACCCTCAAACCCCGCCCCCGCCACAACCACCCAAAGAGGATCCCCCTCGTTCTCACACACCACCCCACCAACCTCCGGATACAACGCATCATCCTCCGACACTTCCGCCATCTACAATCCAACCCCACCACCCAAGACAATTTTCCATCCCCACCCCTGTCTGCTTCCCAGAGAGACCACTCTCTCCCTGACTCCCTTGTTCGCTCCACACTGCCCTCCATCCCCACCACACCTGGCACCTTCCCCTGCAACCGCAGGAAATGCTACACTTACCCCCACACCTCCTCCCTCACCCCTATCCCAGGCCCCAAGACGACTTTCCATATTAAGCAGAGGTTCACCTGCACATCTGCCAATGTGGTATACTGCATCCACTCTACCCGGTGTGGCTTCCTCTACATTGGGGAAACCAAGTGGAGGCTTGGGGACCGCTTTGCAGAACACCTCCGCTCGGTTCGCAATAAACAACTGCACCTCCCAGTCGCAAACCATTTCCACTCCCCCTCCCATTCTTTCGATGACATGTCCATCATGGGCCTCCTGCAGTGCCACAATGATGCCACCCGAAGGTTGCAGGAACAGCAACTCATATTCCGCTTGGGAACCCTGCCGCCCAATGGTATCAATGTGGACTTCACCAGCTGCAAAATCTCCCCTTCCCCCACCGCATCCCTAAACCAGCCCAGTTCGTCCCCTCCCCCCACTGCACCACACAACCAGCCCAGCTCTTCCCCACCACCCACTGCATCCCAAAACCAGTCCAATCTGTCTCTGCCTCCCTAACCTGTTCTTCCTCTCACCCATCCCTTCCCCCCACCTCAAGCTGCACCTCCATCTCCTACCTACTAACCTCACCCCACCTCCTTGACCTGTCCGTCTTCCCTGGACTGGCCTATCCCCTCCCTACCTCCCTACCTGTACTGTCCTCTCCACCTAGCTTCTTTTCTCTCCATCTTCGGTCCGCCTGCCGCTCTCTCCCTATTCATTCCAGAACCCTCACCCCATCCCCCTCTCTGATGAAGGGTCTAGGCCCGAAACGTCAGCTTTTGTGCTCCTGAGATGCTGTTGGGCCTGCTGTGTTCATCCAGCCTCTCATTTTATTATATCAGTGGTTAGCACTGCTGCTTCACAGTGCTAGGGACCTGGTTTCAATATCACCCTCAGGCAACTGTCTGTGTGGAATTTGCACATTCTCCTTACTTCTGTTTGCGTTTCCTCCCACAGTCCAAAAATATGCAGATTAGTTGGATTGGCCATTCTAAATTGCCCTATTGTGTTCAGGGATGTCTAAATTAGGTGAGTTATAAGGGGATGGGTCTGGACAGGATGCTTTGAGAGTCTGTGTGGACTTGTTGGGGTGAACTGCTTTTTCCACACTGTAGGGATCCTATACCTATGGCTTCATGCAAATGATACTTGAACTTTTTTAAACCAATAATATACGGAGCAGTCTTTTCAATTTGAATGCTGAAACAAATTTCAATTTGTGAGAGAGGTTTCTACTAGTGGATGGACTGTAAAACTGAAGAATACTCCAATTAAGAAAATTGTGATTTCTTTTAACCTCCACAAAGGGTCGTGTGTTTGTGGAATTTTCTTCCTAGAGAGCCATGAAGGGCAAGTCATTAAAAATTCTGAAGGCAGAGGCAGACACATTTCTGAATAATAATGACCGAGTAACGTTCTAAGGGTAGGCAAGAATTTGCATTTGAGGCTGCAATCAGATCACCCATGATCTTAACACCTGGCGGGGTTGGTTCAAGTTGTCCAATCACTTACCCCTGATCCTACTTTCTGCAATATCTTTTGTAGGGAAAGATAATGAGAACATTCCATGACCACAAAGGCTCTCCCTTTCAGAATAATGGGCATGACTTCCAAATGTGATTTTTAAAAAGCACTGGGAAAATACTCAGAAAGTTTCATGGTTTTACAAAGAGATAAAGACAGAAAAAAGGGGAAATCTCATTAAAACTTCTTTAGAAATCAGATCAAGTCTAATGAATGTCTTTAATAGTGAAGATTCCTTTAATTTGTTCTTGTGAGATGAGTATCATTAGCATAGCCACTATTTATTGCCTGTAATTAATTTCATTCAGAATATGGTGGTGAATCCCAGCGGTCCTCAGGCAGGGGCACTGAGAGATATCCTAGAGAGAAGGGGGGCAAAGAATTCTGAACAAATGTCAGTGAAGCGGCAATGATATACATCCAAGTAAGGGCACTATGTGACCTTGGAGATTGAATTCCCCACCACGTGATACTCACAAGCCATGTAAGTGGTGATATTACATTTTCAGCACACAAACAGGCCTTCAGCCCAAAAAGACTACCAAATTATATTAATCCCACTTACCTCGAGGCCCATACTCATCTAAACCCAAGTATTTTAAGTGCTCACCCATCTGTTTCTTAAATGCGATTATCTTGTATTATCGGTGAGCTGCGCTGTCAGTTGGTCTTTTCTTTTAAATTATGCATGAAATGAGCTCTGCAAATAGATGACACCATTTTGAAAACAACAATGAGCTCATCGATCAATAAAACTATCTGCCTTGTTCAATAATTGTGAGAAAATTGGGTTTTATATTTAATTAATTTGGAAGTTTAAAGCAGTGACATCTGCAGTAATTGTCCTTGAATTCGAGTCCAGTTGTCATGTTGATGCATCCATAGTGTTGTTAGGAGGGAGTCAATAGACAATAGATAATAGACAATAGGTGCTGGAGTAGGCCATTCGACCCTTCGAGCCAGCATCACCATTCTTTATGATCATGGCTGATCATACACAATCAGTATCCTGTTCCTGCCTTATCCCTATAACCCTTGATTCCACTATCTTTAAGAGCTCTGTCTATCTCTTTCTTGAAAGCATCCAGAGAGTTGGCCTCCACTGCCTTCTGTGGCAGAGCATTCCATATATCCACCACTCTCTGGGTGAAGAAGTTTTTCCTCAACTCTGTTCTAAATGGCCTAACCCTTATTTTTAAACTGTATCCTCTGGTCCTGGACTCACCCGTCAGCAGAAACATGCTTCCTGGCTCCACAGTGTCCAATCCCTTAATAATCTTATACGTCTCAATCAGATCCCCTCTCATCCTTCTAAACTCAAGTGTATACAAGCCCAGTTGCTCCAATCTTTCAACATATGATAGTCCCGCCATTCCGGGAATTGACCTTGTTAACCTACGCTGCACTCCCTCAATAGCAAGAATGTCCTTCCTCAAGTTGGGAGACCAAAACTGCACACAATACTCCAGGTGCGGTCTCACCAGGGCCCTGTACAGCTGCAGAAGGACCTCTTTGCTCCTATACTCAATTCCTCTTGTGATGAAGGCCAGCATGCTATTAGCTTTCTTCACTACCTGCTGTACCTGCATGCTTGCTTTCATTGACTGATGTACAAGAACACCTAGATCTCGTTGTGCTTCCCTTTTACCTAACTTGACTCCATTGAGATAGTAATCTGCACGATTTCCCCTTCATAAATCCATGCTGACTCTGACCTATCCTGTTACTGCTATCCAAATGAGTCGTAATTTCATCTTTTATAATTGACTCCAGCATCTTTCCCACCACTGACGTCAGGCTAACCGGTCTATAATTTCCTGTTTTCTCTCTCCTTCCTTTCTTGAAAAGTGGGACAACATTAGCCACCCTCCAATCCGCAGGAACTGATCCTGAATCTATAGAACCTTGGAAAATAATTACCCTGCAGTGCATCTTGCAATGCAGTGTCACCAGGAGTAAGAATTGCAGGTGGTAGAATGAATTTAAAAAGTTGTTGCAACTGTGCTCATCCAGGTATCAGAGGATCTCCCATCACATTCCTGTTTGGTGCCATGTAGATAGTTGATAGGCTTTGAAGATCTTTAGGAAGTGAGCTACTTGCCACTGAATTGCTCGCACCTGACATGTTTATTTACATAAAAACCAAAAGAACTGCGGATGCTGTAAATCAGGAACAAAAGCAAAGTTGCTGGAAAAGCACAGCAGGTCCGGCAGCATCTATGGAGGAGAAAACAGAGTTAACATTTTCGGTCCAGTGAGGAAACTGTTCTGAAGAAGGGTGACCGGACCCAAATGTTAACTCTGTTTTCTCCTCCATAGATGCTGCCAGACCTGCTGTGCTTTTCCAGCAACTTTGTTTTTATTCCTGTGTTTATTTACATGGCTGGTCCAATTGACCTTCTGGTCAACACTTATGCATGGAATGTTTAGAACGTAAGCAGGAGTAGGCCATCTGGCCCATCGAACCTGCCTGCCATTTAATAAGATCATGGCTGATCTTTTTGAGACTCAGATGCACGTACCGGCCAGCTCACCATCTCCCTTTATTCCACTCTTGTTCAAAAATTTATCTAGCCTTGTCTTAAAAACATTCAGCGAGGTAGCTTCAACCACTTCACTGGGCAGTGAATTTCACAGATTCACATTCCTTTGGGTGAAGAAGTTCCTCCTGACTTCAATCCTACATCTTTTTCCCTTTATTTTGAAGCTATGCCCCTAGTCCTGGTTTCACCTGATAGTGGAAACAACCTTCTTGCGTCTACTTTATCTATTCCCCTCATAATCTGATATGTTTCTATAAGAACTCCCCTCATTCTTCAGAATTCCAATGAGTATAATCCCAGCCTACTCAGTCTCTTCTCATAATCCAACCATCTCAACTCTGCAATCAACTGAGTGAATCTCCTCCGCACCCCCTCCAGAGCTAGTATATCGCTTCTCAAGTAAGGAGACCAAAAATGCACACAGTACTCCAGGTGTGGCCTCACCAGTACAGCTGCAGCATAGCCTCCCTGTTTTTATGCTCCAACCCTCTCACAATGACTGACAAAATTGCTTATGCCTTTTTAATTACCTGCTGTACCTGCAATCCTACTTTTAGCAATTCATGCACAAGGACATCCAAGTCCCTCTGCACAGCAGAGTACTACAATTTTTTCTTACTATTTAAAACATCGTCCATTTTGCTGTTATTCCTACCAAAATGGATGACCTCACACTCATCAACATTGTACTTCATCCATCAGACCTTTGCCCACTCACTTAGACTATCTATATCCCTCTGCAGACTTTGAGTGTCTTCTGCATACTTTGCTCTACCACTCATCTTAGTGTCATCTGCAAATTTTGATGCAACAACACTTAGTCCCCAACTCCAAATCAACTATGTAAGGTGTAAACAATTGCAGTCCCAACACTGATCCCTGAGGCACACCACTAGTCACTGACCGCCAACCAGCAAAACACCCATTTACCCCTACTCTTTGTTTTCTCCTCGTCAATAATTACAAGTAATACTGTGCAAATTTATCTTATGTAGAAGTCTTTGGTATGGCACCTTGTCAAATGCCTTCTGGAAATCCAGATACACTACACCCACAGGTTCCCCATTGCCCACCATGCAGGTAATGTCCTCAAATATTTTTACCAAATTAGTTAAACATGACCTACCTTTCATGAACCCATGCTCGGTGTTCCCAATGGGACAATTTATATCCAGATGTGTTGCTACTTTTTCCTTAATGACAGATTCAAGCTTCCCCACTACCGAAGTTAAGCTAACTGGCCTATTAACTTGCTTTTTATCTACTTCCTTTTTTAAACAGTGGTGTCCCATTGGCTACTTTCCAATCTGCAGTAACCACCCCAGAACCCAGTAAATTTTGGTGAATAATTACTAGTGAATTTGTTATTTCCTCTATCACCTCTTTTCGTACCCTGGGATTCAACTCATCAGGGCCAGGAGACTTGTTTATCCTTAGTCCCATTAGCTTGCCCAGCACTGCCTCCTTAGTGATAATGATGGCTTCTTGGCCTTCACCTGCTATAATATTTTTGTCATCAGTTTTCGGCGTGTTATTTGTGCCTTCCACTATGAAGACGACTATGAAAATAACTGTTTAATGCCTCGGCTATTTCCTCATTCCCAGTTATTAAATTGGGCCTTCTCATTCTCCAAAGGACTGATGTTTACCTTCACCACTTTTTTACGATTTACAAATTTGTAGAAATTTTTGTTGCCTGTTTTTACATTCTGAGCTAGTTTACTCACATAATCTCTCTTACTTTTCTTCATAACTTTCTTGTGGTTTTCTGTTGGCCTTTAAAGATTTCCCAGTCCACTAGTTTCCCACTACTCTTTGCTTTTTTGTATGTATTTTTTTTCAATCTGATACTTTCCTTTGTTTCCTTAGACATTCATGGCTGACTATTTCTCTTCCTGCAGTTCTTCCTTATCACTGGAATATACATCTGCTGAGGATTGTGAAAAATCATTTTGAAAGTCCTCCACCGTTCCTTAATTAACCCACCATAAAGTTTTTGCTCCCATTTTACCTTAGCTAACTCCTCCCTCATCCCATCATAGTCTCCTTTGTTTCAGCATGTGACATTGGTCCTGGGTTTAACCTTCTGACACTCCATCTGTATTTTAAATTGATAATTGCTGTACCATTTTTACATGCATTCGCTATTTCTATGTTTATTGCCCACCAGACCAGGAAGTCATCTTTGGTGGCCTCTCGACTACACCAATCAGTGACTTCTTCTCCTGCTATCGCTAATTTCCACCCACATGGATTCAACCTTTTGTTCAATAGAATCTATATCATCTCTCACTACAGCCCTGGTATCATCCTTAAAAATCAAAGCAACACCACCTCCCTTACCTTCCTGCCTGTCCTTCCGAACAGTTTGATACCCCTGCATATTTACCATCCTGCAACCATGTCTTTGTAATGTCCACTAAATCAGACCCATTTGCAATGATTTGCACCGTCAACTCATCCACTTTGATCCGTATGCTCGAGCATTCATATAAAGTCCCCTGACGCCAGTTTTTGCACCTTGTTTTTGAGTCCTGTCACCTTCATTACTAACGGCTCTTGAGTTCTCCTTCCCGTTAAATTTTTTCCTAATTTTCAATGGAGTTGAAGCTTCCTCTTCACCTGCTAACCCACTGCTTTGCCTTCCATTAATTGTTATACTCCCTGTATGGTCTCTCCTCCCTTCCTCCCTACTTATTAGTTTAAAGTCCTGTTGACCACCCAATTTATCCTTTTTGCCAGATCACTGGACCCAGGGCTGTTCAGCTGGAGTCCATCCCAGTGGTATCGATCCCTCCCATCCCAGAACTGATGTCAGTGCCACATGAAAAGGAAACGCTCTTTCCCACATCACTGTTTTGCCGTTGGAGATTAATTATGGCACTGAATATCAAGGGAAGGTTTCTACATTCTCTACTGCTGGAGATGATCACTGCCAGACCATAGGAAGGAGAACTTTTCTTGTTAGCCACTCATTAGCTAAACCTGAAAGGTGGCCACATATTTCGGAAGATGTACATTCACTGCTGCAGTACCTAAGGATTGTGAATGGTCCTGAGGAATGAGTTTCAGTTCAGTTGGGTAGCTGGTGTTTTCCTCCCTTTTCAGAGTGATCTGTTAGTTTGAGAACATTCACAGCCCCGGCTTGCATACAAACGTTTTCTTTGGAAACACTTCTTTCCATCATAGGAACATGGAACAGTCATAGAAACAGTCAACAAGGTCATTAGCACCGCAGGAGAGGGGAGAGTAGAAACAATTGGCAGGAAAACTAAGCCATTTTCAAAGTGAGTACCTGGGAAGAAGGAGTTTTTTTTTAGAAATAATAACCATATTATAACTATGAAAATGTTGATCGCAGTGGCATTAAAATTGCACAATTAATCCTGAGAAAGTAACTGATTGAAAATGATGGGTCCATAATCTCCATGGAATGTCATGTTCCTTCTGACAGTTAGGGTCACAAGCATCCAGCAAGGTTTTAACTATTTGAGACTTTCGAACAAACTGTGAAAACATAAAACGTCTTGATATTTTGAACAGGGCATGTTTATCCATGGGATTTGGAGGGCATTAGCAATGGCAGAGTTCATTTGTCATCTCCAATACCTCTTGAGAAGGTGAAAGAGCTGTTTTCTTCAACGTCTTCTATTCAAGTGGTGCAGTTTACATGCAGAGCTGTTTGTAAAGTGATTCCAAGATTTTTAGCAAATGATAATGGCAGAACAGCAAATTGGTCCTCAATCAAGATGGCATGCGTCTTAGAAGACAACTTGCAGGGATTATTTTCCCATTGTTCAGTTGAGGGTATTACCAGGTCAGAATTTTCTCCAAATCACACTAATCACCGTTTTGCTCAGGAACCCTCATGCTACACTCAGTCAAGTACTACTTTCATGACAAGGAATGCAATTTGATCTCACCTCAATTGACATCAGTTGAAACAATAAAGAGCAAAAAGACAGAACACGGATGGTTGAACAATGTACTCACTGTCCTCCCAATATTCAAAAGAAATTTGATGTATGGATTGCCGACTCTGTGAGGAGACATTTGTCTTGTTTGTGATGAGGCAGTTTGGTTAAGTACTATGTCAGAGGGACAGGTAGAAACTCCATTTGGAACAAAACCATTCCATTCCTGATATATCAAACAATGACAAGGACACTGTTGTCTGCTCTATTTGACATTGATCATTTCAACATCACCACTCACTGATAATTAATAGTATTACAGAAAGGAACCTTGCAAATGGATGGCACACCAGAATCATTTCACCTGCAAAAAGAAAACATCCATCGTTCTCCCTCACAATGGAACTTCACTAAAGCAAGTGGCACTGGGAGATAAGACCAACATCCAATGCATCCCAGTTATTATTATGAACTGAATATACTGTATTGAAAGGGTTTAACAGGAACTGTTTATTCAGTGACTGTGATTGATGTCAGTCTCCAGTGATTCTAGTTCTGTCACCAGAGGCTTTCCCTCCCCTACTTATAAAGGGGCTTCATTCAATGTATTATTCCATAATAGCTGCACTGCATCACCTATTACACTAACAGGATCAGCAGCTGCAGAGACAAGTTGAGGAGAGATCAGAATCTGAGAACAATGGAGTGGAATGTCACAACAATGGATCAGAACCTGAGAATGATAGACTGCAATGTTTCTACAGTTGACAGCAGTTTATCCTCGGGTTTTTTGTATCTTTTCTGGAATTGGTTAAAATTACTGTGGAGGATATTAGGTGTGCTGATGATTATTCAGGCGGGTTACTATCCCGTCCTCACTATTGTTGGTGTTCCTGGTAAGTCTCTCTAATTTTGTCCATTCATTCATTCCATGTTGAACTTCATTGTTATTTCAGTCATCTTCATTTGTCAAAGACAGAAATTATTGGCTTAATTTTCAGTTACAAACTCCATTCATTAACCCCTCCCTCTCAAACATATGAGAACAGTACTGTTCACAGCCTTGAGGAAGCTTTTGGCCCTGAACTGACTTATGTTTCTATCTTCTCTCCATCACCAAACCTGTCCACTACCAGCTCCTTAATATCCTCAGTCTCCAAATTTTCTTAAGAGTTGTCACTGAATAAACCATCATCTACATCTGAGTAAAATACAGACTTTACTGTTCCATCTTTCTTGTGGTCAATCTTCCTGGGTTACAAAAATTTTGAACACTAACTTGTTCCTGTCTCAAATTATTTCATGATAGGATACCACATCAGAGTGATAATTTCGCTGAACAGGTAATTCAGAGACACCGGTTATTACACTAAAGACACTGTCTCAAATACTGCCACATCTGATAGCAGAACTTAAATTCAAATGTTAAGATTAGAATAAAAGTAAGTTTCACTAATGGCAGCCATAACAGCAGCAAGATTTTTTTTTCAAAGGCCTAGCTGTTTTACTGATAACCTTCAGTAAAGAAATCTTTCATTAGTTCTCAGGATGTCTCACTGGACCCGAAACGTTATCTCTGACTTTTCTTCACAAATGCTGCTGAGCTTTTCCAGCAACTTCTGTTTTTGTTTCTGGTTTATACCATCCACAGTTATTTCAGTTTTTTAAATCTTACATTATTACCTGGTCTGGTTTAAGAGTGACTTCAGACCCTCAACAATGTGGTTAGCTCTATACTGCCTTGTGGATTAGCTTCACAGTCAGAGGCAATTAGTGATGGTCAACAAATTCTGCCCTTGCCAGTGATGTCAAAATCTCATGAAATAACAAATCAAACCAAAAAAGATGCTGGAAGTTTGAGCAGAAAGAAGCAAAGTTCTGGGGAAACTGAGCAGATTTGGCAGCCTCTGTTGAGAGAAAAACAGCATTAGCATTTCCAGTCTTCTCATCATTCATCGGAACTGAGGCAGCTGGGAAACAGTGTGATTTATGTTACTCACGCAGATGCTTCTTTTGACAGGAAAAAGGAGTGAGTTGAATAGAAGGAGAGAGAGATAGATAGTGGAAGAAAAAGCAAACAACAGGATTGTTGATGATCAGCTGGGATGGAAATAAAATGTGAGGGCAATCTGACATAGGGCCAATTACAACTTAGCAACATTGGATGAGGAGCACGAGTGTGTCATTAGACACGTTGACCCTGGTCCAGTAGGCATTAAGATCTAGTGGCTTATCTAGTTGTGGTCTCAGCTGCACTTTCCTATCTGCAGTTCATTGTGCTTGACTCACTTTTCTATCAAATATCTAGCGAACACAGCTTTGAATAAATGTAAACATACAGGCACCACAAACTTCTGGAGAAGAGAATTCCCTCTAAATGGCCCTTTCAGAAATTCTCCTTATCACTATTCTGATGAAGGTTGGACAGTCATTGTTTCCTATTCTAACCCCACTTCTCGTTTAGGCACAACAAATTTTAAACATAACCAGGTTGGTGAAACGGCCACTGACATAAGCATCAGATTGGAATAGGTTCAGCATTTCAGAGAAGTCAGGCAGATGTTTTAAATTTGCAAAAAATAACGAATCTGTTTCCAAAGCAAAGTTACTCAAGTTATGATGGAAAAAGGTAAATGACAAACAGTTTGGGCATTGAAAATATGCACATCAGTATTTATTTCTCTGTAAGTACTGAGACACACAGAAATGCACCCAATCAGACACACACACGCATTCTCCAGCGCACACACAAGCAGAGTCACACACACAGACGCACACATACACATGTCTGAAGGCAAGCAGGAAAAAAAATCTCTGCAGAATATCAGCCTGAAAGAGCTTTGTCCAACTAATAGCCAAATTCAAGGCAAGAGGGAAAATGAGTTTGTCCCGAATAGAATTCTGCTGCTGAAGTTATTCTGCTCCTGCAAGCTGCCAGCACTGGAGCTTCTTCCTGGAACATTTTGATTTTGCTGGATTCCCTCAACTTCAGACGGGGGTTGGGGGGGTTGCGAATTCCAAAGGAACCTCATCAGGAATCCTCCACATGATGAAGATGATTTATAGGTTTTCAAGTCTCATACGTCACTGTGAGGAGGAAGAAAGAGAGAGGGAGAAACAGGCCATTGCTTCTCAAGGAGGTTATACTTTCTCCTTCTCTGACCTGAAGCATACAAAATGTTAACTGACCACCAAACTGGACCATGTGAGGTGTCTTGAATATTGTCCACACTGTATGATTCCATTCCTGTTCCCTTCTCCATTTAGGAGCAATTTATAATTTGAAGGTATGTTCATATGTGACCTCGTAATTTTCATATAATAAAGTTAGGTCTTCATAGTATCTGTGTTAAAATGAACACACTGTTTTCTTAAAATAAAATCCTTTGTTCCAGTCTCCCATCCAACAGGAAATGTACATCAGCTATGAGCCTGATAGACTGTCATTCAGATCTTATACAGTTTAACATGAACATCTCTCGTTCTCAGGCCTGAAGTGTTATGACCTTATAAAGGTTTATAAAGTCATGAGTGACATGAATGCGGTGAATAACCAAAGCCATTTTCCGAGGGTCTAAAACTAGAAGGCGTAGATTTGAGATGGGAGGGGAAAGTTTTAAAAGAGACTGGAGGGTTTGGTTTTATCACACAGAGGCTGGTGCATGTATGGGTTGAGCTGGTGGAGAAAGTGATGGAGGTAGGTACAATTACGGCATTTAAAAGGGATCTGAAAGGGGATGAATGACAAAGTTTAAAAGTCATATGGTCCAAATGCTGGCAAATGGAAGTAGATCAGATTGCGATTTCTAGTTGGCATGTATGAGTTGGATGGAAGGGACTGTTTCCATACTGTTTGAGTCTATGACTTTCATGTCTGCATGCCAGAAACAACTAAATTGAAACGTCTTTGAAAAACTTCTAAAGCAATTGCATAGAGAGCGGTAGTAGGAACTGCTGATGCTGGAGAATCTGAGATAACACGGTGTAGAGCTGGATGAACACAGCAGGCCAAGCAGCATCAGAGGAGCAGGAAAGCTGATGTTTCGGGCCTAGACGCTTTTTCTGAAAAAGGGTCAACGCCCAAAACTTCAGCCTTCCTGCTTCTCTGATGCCACTTGGTCTGCTGTATTCATCCAACTCTACATCTTGTTATCTCAGATTCTCCACCATCTGCAGTTCCTAATATCTCCATCATACCTTAGATGTGGTTTCATCAATGCCCTGTTCAGATGCAGTAAAGTATTCTGACGATTATACCTGATAATCCTTGCATGAATCATCATCATTCCATATACTTTCCCACTCACTTGCTCTTTCTGCAGACTAATTTTATGTGGTTCTTGTACCAGAATACACAAGTCCTTTGGTATCACCAAGTTCTGTGATCTCTCTACATTAAAAAGGTCCTGATGTTTTATCCTTTTGTCACAACTCAAGCTTCCCATAACCCATGTTTACTATTTCTACCAAAGGTTTGTAAACTAAACTCCCCTGTATACATCCCATTGCAGATTCTATTCCTTCATTTGACATCTTATTGAATGACAATAACTTGGCGTATAAGCGAACTGAGTACCAATTCAATCAATCCCTCTTCCAAGTTATTAACATCGATTGTAAATCATTGATGACCTCACACTGATTCCTGAGGCACTCCACCAAGTTACAACACCAAGTTTCATTTAATCTCATGTATATTTTCTGATCATTAACCAGGGCTCTCCTGTTCCTATGTAGCAGCATAGAAAGGTTGCATGGCCTCGTCCTGTGCTGTATAATGTACTCAAAGGCCTGAATGCCTTCATTATATTGCTGTTTACATCCTTATAGGGATCATTGTAATGATCCTGAATGGGGTCTGCCTCTACCCCTGTAACAGTGTTGAGGGATTAAGTGAGAGAACAGCACATGTTTAGGAGCTGCAGTTGGCTATTTGATCCCTCAAGCTTACAGCATGATTCAGAATGTTGACTGTTGATGTGATTGTAAGTGAACACCATTTTCCTGTCTGTTCCCATTAGAACATCGATTCTCTTGTTCATCAAAGATCTTGAACTCAACCTTGCATGTTTTCAGTAACCCAGCCTTCACTGCTCCTTGGGAATGATAACACCACAGATAGCACAACCCAAAAGAGAAAGGTAAATCCTTACCTCAATCTGAAATGGGAAGGCCCTCATTCTCAAACCTATCAACACCCTTGTGAGACACAAGGACAGAACAAGTAGGGACAGATATAGACCATTCAGCCCCTCAAACCTGTCCGCATTTCCATTAACTCTCTTCAATCAAATACCTACCCAACTCAGCCTCACTAAACTCACTGGAAGACAATCCCTGACACCATAGGATCAAAAGATCATAAGATTCCTGACACCATACCTAATCATTCTTAATTTTAACTATTACCATCTCCAAAATATACTTCATTGGCTGAACACACCTGTTACGTGAACCTTGAACTAAGAAATGGAGTCTTACCGATGCCAATAATCTGCTGTTGACACTCCCAGCTTCAAATCCACATAAGCAAACCTTTGCCAAAGCCTCATTGCTTGTCTGCAAACTCACAACAAAATTGCATCCATCTGTCATTCCTGTGTACAGTGATCTTTCTTGTAACAGGATCTGACAATGCCTTTATTTTACTATCCTCAAGCATGACAACACATCTGTCCATGAAACATTCTGCAATCTCTGTCCATTAACGAAACCCCTGCTGGTTGTTCATTGTTAAACTAGTTTCCTCCATGTGTCTCTCAAACAATGATTTTCACAGCTACCACCATCCCCTTCCCCCCTCCCCTCAATCTCATGTGCACACATACCATGCACTCAATGCCCATTTCTCCAGGAAATTACTATAGAAAAGATCCCTAAGAATACACTCAATGCCATTGCCTTGCAATGGTGCAAGGAAACATAAATTTATTGGACCCCATTTCCTGTCACCCACAGTTATCCAGTGTGATTATAGTAACAAAAGCCTACAAATATTTGCTATGCTCTCCACACTGGGCAGATAGTCCAGTGAACTAAACATGACACATGTATAGTCTGCACATCTACCCATGCTGGGCTGTTACCTTTTTCCAGTTTCTGGTATCTGGGTTGTTTCTGTGAGGCAGAATCAGAATTTAATATAGCAAACAGCTTCAAATGATCTTGCAATGCCTTTCTTCAATGTTCTCATTCTTGTGATTAGACCTTGCAAGGTATCAGTTCTCCAATTAGTCCCACTCCACTGTATGCTTCTCCATATCTCCACAACATGTTCTCCGCTCATTGATTGTCTGTTTCTATCTTTAATATGAATATTTCTGTTGCTCCGTATCTTTCTCTGTCCTTGGTTTTTAGCTCCGTAATGTTTCAACGTGTGCATAATGAATATCAGAACCAATGAAATGGTGTGTGTCAGGCCAATGTTCATTTCCTAGTATGTCACAAGCGGAGCTCAATGTTAGACAGGGGGTTTCAGTGGCTCTAACACATGATATTGAAACTTGATCTGTGCCTGTACACTGGATACCTGACTTGTATCACAGGGGCTTCTGACTGACTCCTTTTATTGAAACATTATTGGAGGTGTTGGGGATTATTTGCCGGAGGTTATGCTGTGAGGTGCCTCAGACATTCAGGGGGACCTGAGGATTTGGTGACCCAACTCTGGACAGAGCATTGGACTGTATTTACAGCATCTGGGTCTATAACATGAACAACAAGTGGACTGGAAAGAGGGGAAGCTCTGAAAACACAAAGTAAGTGTATGTGGGGAAAGGGACCTGCTTTATCTCCCCCAGTTTTTCAAAGAATAGCTTTCCAAGCTGTACTTAACTTAGGAGCAGAGTACGTGGGGACCCTAACTGAATAACTGTTTGGTCACAGAGCGATGTTAACTCCTTTAACAAGACCTGTAGCTTCACAGCAGAGTGTGGATGGTGTTGTCAGTGGCTGTTCAGCTGATCCAGAAATTTTCTGCCAGGAACGGTCAACATATCCATCATCTGCCAGTATGTTGTCATCAATGTCTAAATTCAATGACAGGGGACAGATATAGTGATTGAGGTGAATAGAATGTTTTCTCCCTCAGCAGGCATCTTCCAGGTGTACCCTTGTTTTCCCAATATAGCAGGATTCCTGGCGGTACCCATGGCTCTGTGGGAGCCCATGTCAATGGGGAAAGGCGGAAGAACTGAATGAATTCTCAATCCATTAATATTTTAGTGTGATTATGCACAGTACATCCTGTTGGTGAATGCACACTCTCCTGGCAGCAGTCACAGCCTCGTCATTTAGAAACAGTCAGCCATTCCCATCACCTTGTGTCTCCATGTAGAAAGAAAGGATGGCCTCTTGGAATAAGGCCCCCCACTTGACACACCCTCCCCCTTACCACTCCCTACCACCAATCAACCACATCAAAATATCACGTGAGTATGAGAGCAATGGAACCATTGGGGACATCAGGGATCACCACCAGGGAGATGGAACAACACTTCTGATGTCTGAACTTTTTCCCTTCGAAAAGAATTGACGGGTTCACACTCAGTTGCAGTTATATTCCAACTGCCAAACTACAATCCATTGACTTTACCTATTAATATCCATTTGCAGACTCGCCACCTTCTCCTGATAATTTAGTTTTCTGGTTGCCTAAGTGTAAATGCCAAACTTAGTTATGGCAACTTTGTCTCAATCTGCCATTTCATCGATATAAATTGTAAATAATTGAGGGTCCAGCACTGGCTACTGTGTGATTCCACTAGTTACGAACTGTCAATCTGATCAATACTGATTCATCCTGAGTGTCTGTTTCGTATTTCAAAGTCTGTCCTCCTCCATTCCTGTGTAGCATATTCAATGGGCTCGATTCTCCTGGACGAGCATCTATCAGCACATCAGCACCACCAGTCTACTTAACATGATCACGGCTGATGTTATCTTGGGCTCAGTTCCACTGTCCTGCCTGCTCACCGTAACCCTTCATTTACTCAATATCCATGCATCCACTCAACTCTAGGGTAATGAATTTCACAGATCCACAATGCTTTGATAGGAGTAAGTTCTTCTCACCTCTGTTTTAAATCTGTTCTGCCTCATCCTAAACTATAATCCCTTGGTCTAGATTTCTAGAGGAAGTATCCACTCCACATCTACATTGTCATCATGTTTAGTGTCTTATATACCTCAATGAAATCCGCTCACATTCTTCTAAACTTCAGAGAAAATAGGCCTGAACTGCTCAATCTCTTCATAAGATAAATTCCTCTTTTCTGGAATGAATTTAGAAGATCTCTTCTGACTGTGTCCAATATGATTACATCCTTTCTCAAGTCATTGCACCAAAACTGTACACAGTACTCTAGTTATGGTATTGCTAATAGTTTACATAATTGCAGCAGCACTTCCCTAATTTTATACTCTATTCTTTACGAAATTAATGCCGAAGTTGCACTTGCCTTTACAATTACCAATTCTACCTGCATTCAAGCATTCTGTGATTCATCCAAGGAAATCCAAATCCCTCTGCATTTAAGCATTTTGAAGATTCCCTCCATTTAAATATAAAATTACCATTCTATTCCTCTGACCAAAATGGATAACTTCATGCTTTCCCATGTTAAATTTCACTTGTCAAATGTTGGCTCGTTCACCTTATCTATCTATATCGATTTGTAAAATTTTTATGTCTTCATTGCACTTCCTTTTCCACCTATGTTACTGTATTCTGAAAGTTCGGCTATGGTATTTTCTATCGTCTCATCCAAGTAATAATCTACATTGTAAATAATTGGACCTTGAGGACTCAACTCTATGGCATCCCAAACATTGCCAATCAGAAAATAACCCATGTATTCCATCTCACTGCATTTTGTTGGCCCACCAATCCTCTATTCAAGCTAATAAAGTACTCCTAACTAGATGTTGTGGTTTAATCTTTCATGTGGCTCAGTATTCAATGGTATCTGTAAGTCCTTATATGTTACACTTCCAGGATCCTCATTTTCCACCTTGCTTTTCACATTCTTAAAAATACTTGAGCAAATAATTCAAAAACGATGTATAAATGTAAATCAATGACTTAGGAAGGGAAGTGGCAAACTGTGGAGCATTTAACTTGTCATCCACATGAAGAATCTGAAAACCAGGTTTCACACTCTTTCTACATGGAGAAACGCAGATTAGGAAAGGTGATATTGGATATATCAAAAGCAATAATAACGTTGGAGAAAATGATAAAACATGTGTGAGTGGAAAATTATAATTGGCAATTTTTTTTGTATTTGTTTGAAGGTGTGTCTTGTAGGCGTGAACAATGACAAATGACAGGGAGTAGCATAGGTGGATATTCAGAGGATTATTTTAAGAACCGCCACAGTGACTTGGTAAATAAAATTTAACCAAAAGGTGCTGGTAGGAACAAAGGAAATGGAAATGTAAAAGTTAGGTTTACAGTTATTTAGAATGAATTGGAATATAGACATAAAGACGTCCTGCACCAATTGCATTGAGTGTTGGTGAGATTATACCTGGATTACTGCATACAGTTTTGATATCTCAATCTAAGAAAGAATATACTGACCATTGAGGATATGCAATGGACATTCTCCAGATTAGTCTTTCAGATGGCAAGATGACCTAATGAACAAACGTGGCCTGTGCACACTAGATTCTCAAAGGGTGAGAGCTGATCACAGTGAAACTTAGAAAATTCATACATGAGCATAGAGAAGTGCAAGCAGGCAAGATTCGCAAGAATCCAAAGATGTTCCATAAGTACGTCAAGTGGAACAGAATAACAAGGGAATAATTCGGACCAATTAGAAACAAGAGGGGCAATCTGTGTGTGAAGCTGGGGAATATAGATAGATTGTTACATGACTGTTTTGCATCTCTTTATATTCAGGAGAAGAAGGATGCAAATACAGAATTTGACAAGATGGACTGTGAATCTCTTGAGCAGATTGATAGAAGGTGCGAACAAGGATTGATAATTTTCGCTGGTATAAAATTAGACAAATTACCAGATCCAGATGAGTTGTATCTCAAGCTAGTAATGAAGAAAAGGGACAAAACGCCCTGACCCAGGGGAGGTGCCCGAGGACTAGAGAACAGTCAGTGAGGTTTCATTTTACAGGACGGATGGTGGAGATAGACTAAGAAGCTAGAGACCATCAAATATTAGATCAGTTTTTGGGAAACTATTGGGGAAAATAGGAAGGGAGAAAATTGTTTTCTGTTTAGAGGCAAAGTTTGATTTGGGATAGTCAAGATCACTTTATCAGAGGTAAGTCATGTCTAATGAAATTTATTGTCTTTTTTTAGGAAATCATTTATATAGTTTTTCAGCAAGGTCATTGACAAAGTCCCACATGGGAGACTGATAAATAAAGATCTCATTGTATCAAGAGTAACTTGGCAAATTATATCCAAAATTGTCTCAGTGTCAGGAGGCAGAGGGTATTGGTAGAAGGCTGTTTGTGTGACTGGAGACCAGTGCTTGGTGGTGTACCACAGGGATCAGTACTGTGTCCCTTATTCTTTGTGTGCTCTTAAAATGATGCTGATGTGAACATCGAGAGGGGATGGGGAGCATAATAAGTAAGTTTGTGTTTGACACAAAGATTGGTCAGGTGGTCAGCAGTGAGGAGGAAGGTGTCACATTGCAGGAAGAGAGATGGAATGGTCAGATTGGCAGATCATTGGCAGATGGAATTTAACCCTGCTAAATATGAGATGATGTACTTTGGAAGAAGGAAGAGTGGGAGAGTACTCAATGAATGTCAGTTAGAAAGCTCAGAGGGTGCTTCTCCACAAATCCCTGAATGTAAGGAGACAGGTTAATAGTCTAAGTAAGAAGGCATAGGGGACTGTAGGCATAGCCATTATTCATCAAGGCATAGATTATAAGAGCTTGTCAGGACTTTGCTTGCACTGGAGGGAGTGTAGAGGCGATTCAGCAGGGTGTTCCCTGGGATGAAGCAAATGAGCTATGGAGAGAAGCTGTATAAGTTTGGCTTGATTGCTTTGGAGCAGTGAAGGCTGAGGAGGAATGTAATTCTGAAGTATAAGAGTACGAGGGCATTGACAGAGTGAATAGGCAGCAGCTGCTCCTTTTAATCTAAGGACCAAGAACAAGGGAACACACTTTTAAAGTGAAGGGTTTGATGTTTAGGGAGGATATGAAGATTGTTTTTCACACAGAGAGTATGGGGTCTGAAATGCGCTTCCTCAGAAGGTAGTTGTTATGGGGTGTTTTTCTTTATTCATTCATGGGATGAGGGTGTCGCTGACTGAGCAGCATTCATTGCCCACCCCTAATTGCCCAGACAATAGGTCAGATTCAACCACATTGCTGTGGGTCTGGAGTCACATGTGGGCCAGATCAGGCAAGGATGGCAGTTTCCTTCCCTAAAGGACATAAATGAACCAGATGGGTTTTTCGTGACAATTGACAATGGATTCATGGTCATCAGTAGACCATTGAAAAATATTTGTCTGTAAAGGACTTATGGTCACTAATACTTTATCCTCTTCTGAACAAACCTCCATGGTCCTTGCAGGGCAGTGCCTTCTGAAGTTAGAATTCAATAGTGGGAATGGCGTTGGCACATCAATCCGTGTACAAAGACCCACAAATAGGCAACAGTAACATTGAAAAGGATCTGGATCACATTGTTCACCAGACACTGAAAGCAGTCAGGAAGATAAAGGTGTGTTCACCTTCATTTCAAGGGGGATTTAGGAACAGGAGTAAGTTTGTCTTACTACAGTTGTACAGGCCTTTGGTGGGACCTCACCTTGAACATTGTGCGATATTGTGTGCAGTTTTGATCTCCTTACCTGATAAAGGATAAATTTGACATTGAGGGAGTGAGCAAAGGATGACCAGACTCATCTCTGAGATGACAGGCTTGTTGTGTGAGCAGAGTTTTGGTCAACTGGGCCTGTATTCCATGAGGTTTAGGAAAGTGAGTGGAGATCACTGTGAAGCATACAAAACTCTGACAGAGTGAGGCAGACTGGAAACAAGGGATGATAATTCCACTGGCTGGGATTTCTAAAAGAAGAGGACATAGTGTTAGGTACAGGCTGGTGACCCTACATTGAGATGAAAATAAATATCTTCACTCATAGACTGGTGAACCTGGGAATTCTCTCTCACATGAGGCTGTGAAAGCTAAGGCACTAAATATAAATACGGATTTCCAGACATGAAAGGGATAGGTCAAGTGCAGGAGTATTGTGTGGAGATGGAGGATCAGTCATCATTATACTGAGAGTGGGGGAAACATTGGTGGACTGAATGGACTACTGCAGTTTATATTTAATATATTTAACATTCTGGCGCAGGATGGTGCAGATACCTGGAAACTGATATCCATTTCAAGCCCACCGATTCCCACAGCAACTGAGTACATACCTCCTCCCACCCACCTTCCTGCAAAAATGCCATCCCTTATTCCCAATTCCTTCGCCTTCGCCGCATCTGCACCCAGGATGAGGCATTCCATTCCTGAACATCTCAGATGGCCTCATTTTTCCAGGAACACAACATCCCCCCATTATTGGTTGAGAACGCCTTCGACCATGTCTCCCGTGTCTCCCGCAACTCATTCGTCACAATCCCTCCCTGCAATAACAACCAAAGTAGAATCCCCCTCATCCTCACGTACGACTCCACCAACTTTCAGATCCAACGCATCATCCTCTGCCACTTCCGCCATCTGCAATTCAACCCCACCACCAAAGACATTTTTCCCTCCCCACCCTTGCCTGCTTTCCAGAGGGACCACTCTCTCCTTGACTCCCTTGTCCACTCCAAACTCCACTCCAGCCCCACCACACCCGGCACTTTTTTCTGCAACAGCAGAAAGTGCTATACCTGACCCTACACCTCCCCCCTCACCCCCATCGCAGGTCCCAAGAAGACTTTCCACATCAAGCAGATGTTCACCTGCACAGCTGCTAATGTGGTATACTGTATCTGCTGTTCCCATTGTGGCCTCCTCTACATCGGGAAAACCAAGCGGAGGTTTCGGGACCGCTTTGCGGAACACCTATGCCCGGTACGCACTAAACAATTCCACCTCCCAGTCATGAACCATTCCAACTCCTCCTCCCATTCTTCAGATGACATGTCCATCCTGGGCCCCCTGCAGTACCACAACGATGCCACCCAAAGATTGCAGGAACAGCACCTCATATTTTGGTTGGGAACCCTGCAGCCCAATGATATCAATATGGGCTTCACAAGCTTCAAAATCTCCTTTCCCCCCACTGCATCCCAAAACCAGTCCAAATTGTGCCCGCCTCCCTAACCTGTCCTTCCTCCCACCTATCCTCTCCTCCTGTCTCAAGCCCCACCTTTATATCCTACCTATTAGCCTCATCCTGCCACCTTGACCTGCCCACCCTCTCTGGACTGACCTTTCCCCTCCCTAACTCCCCACCTACACTCACCTTTACTGGCTCCATCTCTGCCTCTTTGACCCGACTGTCTCCTCTCCACCTATCCTCTCCTCTATCCAACTTGTGTCTGCCTCCCCCTCTCTCTCTATTTATTTCATAACCCCATCCCCTCTCCCATTTCTGAAGAGGGGTCTAAGCCAGAAACACCAGCTTTCCTGCTCCTCTGATGCTTCTTGGCCCGCTGTGTTCATCCAGCTTTGCAACTTGTTATCTCGGATTCTCCAGCATCTGCAGTTCCTATTATCGCAGATACTATATCCTTGTCTTTTGCAATGATGTGCAGGGCTGTTCCATCATTTAAGGCAGGAATATTTATGGAGACCTCTCCTCCAGTGAGCATTTAATCGTACATTGCTACTTATGACTGGATGCAACAGAACTGTTGGTCTGTTGATCTTGGGATCATTTCACCATCTCTATCAGATATTTGTTCCGCTGTTTGAAATGCAAGCAATCAAGTGTGGTAGTTTAATAGGTTGTCATCTGTTTTGCTTCTGATCCTGCCGTGTTCACCCACAACCATAGGTCATATTGATGATGATGGTAGACTGAGGGATTATTCTGGGCAAAAAAGTTACAGATTGTGGTTGTTTATTAGCTGCTGTGGTCCACAGTACATTATGGATGCCCAGCTGGAGCTGCAATATCTGCAATACAATTCTGCTGCCTGTCCCCCAGTTCACACCGAGTCCCATTCACCCTTTACCCCTGTACTCAGTGAGATTCTGCGGTTTCTGATGTGGAAACACTTCTGTTTTAATGTTCTCATTCCTCTGATGGTGTTGCCATGCTGTCATGCCTCCAATTTGTCACTTTCCTCAAAACCCTTTAACACACTCATCTGAATCTTTTCCCTTCCAGTGGTGCTATTTTCTGAATTATAAGTGAAAGTGTTACCCTCTGTTTCTCTCCCTGACCATGATCAAGTGCTCTGTAGTGTCAGTGATGTTAGCTTTATGTAGTATAAAAACAAATGAATTTTTGCACTTTGCACTATTGTTCACTTCCTGGTGTATGGCACTGCATGTTGGACAAGGAGTTTGGACAGCTTTGATACTAATCTTTGAAACTGTTCAGAAACAGAAATTGTTGGAGTGAATGCAGAATTAATCTTTTGGGTCCATTGACCCTTCTTCAACCCTGTTTCTCCAACAATTTTTGGTTTTGTTTCAGATTTCCAGAATTCACAGTTCCCTCCTTCACTGAAAATGAGTTCTGTTCAATTCTGGAGAAACTCGACAAGTCTGGCTGCATCTGCAGAGACAGAGAAACAGAGTTAACATGTGAACTCCAGCGTGACCTTTCTTCAGATTTGAAAAGGTTTGGAAAATGGGATTTTTAATCCTTGAAACAGCTGGAACAGGGGTGACAAGAAACAGAGGCTGTGGAGGCCCAGTACAAAATACAAACAGGCTTTTAATTGTGGTGAAAGAAAAACCAATGTAAAATGGTGTAAGTTAATGTGTGAATTGGGAAATAGGTTCTCTCAATTGAGTACAAGATAAACAAGAGACAAACAAGACAAGGTCATAGGGAGATTGGGAGAATGTATGAAACATGGAGAATGGTCATAATGGGGTCAGGCTGTGAAGTTATGCAATTTAATATTAAGTCCTACAGGCTGTAAAGTACCAAAGTGTAAAATGAGGTGTCACTTGAGCTTGGGGTGTGCTTAGAGACAAAATTAAATTACAGAGGCTGGAATCCAAGGTAGACAAACAGGAAGATGGACAAACACAGCAGACCAAGCAGCATCTGAAGGAAAGGAGCAATCAACGTTTTGGGTATTACCTCTCTTCCCGACTGCCTCATTGGAACATTGCAGCAGCCCAGGACCGAAATGTTAGTATGAGAGCAAGATAATTGATTGAAATGGGAAGGAATGAGAAGGTCAAGGTTATTCCTACAGACAGAGTGGAAGTGTTCCTCAAAGCAGCCTCTGTTTGTTCTTAACAATGTAAAGGAGACTTCACTGGGAGAAGCAATGACAGGAGGCTGGATTGAAAAAATACAAGTGAAATGCTGCTTCACCTGAAGTGTGTGTTTGGGCCTTGGACAGTGAGGAGGGGAGAGGTGAAAGGGCCAGTGTTCCAGTTTCTGCAATTTCATGGGAAGGTGCCATGGAGAGTGGGGAAGTGTTCAGGGTGATGGAGGGTGTCACAGAGTGAGCGATCCCTGTGAAATGCTGATAGTGGATGGGAGGATAAGATGTATTTGTTGGCGTTGTCCTGCTTGAGATGATGGAGGGTCATTCTGTGAATGCAGATTCTCATGCAGTGGAAAGTGAGGACAAGGGGATCTCTATCATGCTTCTGGAAAGGAGGGGAAGTGGTGAGGACCGAAGTGATGGAGATGAGTTAGCCACAGCTCAAGGGCCTGCCCACCAGAGTTGGAGAGATTTCTCATTTGAGGGAAAATGAGGTCTTGTTGGAGGCTTTCCACCAGAATGTGTCATCATCGAGCAGAAATGACAGAGAGTGACAAAATGGGAGAATAGAGTCATTCTCAGCTAGTCATGTGTAGAGTGGAAGTGCCCCCTGAGTGATTGAGAAAAACCAGGCGTTGAATTGCAGAGTTTTGTCTTGTATCTTGTAACAGCTGCATGTGAAAAGAAATCGAGTGGAAGGATGTACAGGGGCAGACATTTAAGCAGATATTTCATAATATTCAGCAATGATTGATTCTGGTTAGAAAGAAGGACTTGATCAAGAAATAAAGCACGTATGGTTCACAAAGGCTGTCAAGGATACCATTCAATCACAAACTAAAGATTTGAAATTGGTGAGCACAACTGAGGGCCAGATTTGGGTGCTTATTTCAGGAATCAAAAGCAGGTGATATGAAGTGAAAAAACAAGGAAAAAAGTTTTATGAAAGTAAGTGGCAAGTAGATACAAACAAGCAGCAGGAGCGTTTCAACTGTACAAAACAGATCAAGGTGAGTGTGTGACCTCTGGAAGAAAGAGTGTCACAAATGTATACGTGGGACACATGGGAGATGTGATTGGAGGAATTGGTTACAGGAAACAGGCAGTTAATTTAAGATAACAGGTGTGAAGCTGGCTGAACACAGCAGGCCAAGCAGCAGCTCAGGGGCACAAAAGCTGACGTTTTGTGCCTAGACACTTCATCAGAGAGGATGAAATGTCAGGCCCGAAACGTCAGCTTTTGTGCTCCTGAGATGCTGCTTGGCCTGTTGTGTTCAGCCAGCTTTGTACTTTGTTATCTTGGATTCTCCAGCATCTGCAGTTCCCATTATCTCTGATAGGCAGATAATTTACACCAGTACTTCACATTGATCCTCACAGGCAACAACACTAAGTATTTCAATGATTTAAGCAAGATTGTAATAGGAGAATTGAATTGTCTGTGACAAAAGAAACAAGGTTTTTGACAAACAGATAGTACTGAGGGTAAACAAATCAGCAGCAACAGACACATAGTATAAAAGAAGTGGTTGCAGAGGGACTGGCAGCATTTTTTGTCATACTCCATTATTCTCTGGATTACAGGAGTGTTCCAATGCAACTGGATAACCTCCAATGGGGCACCAATATTCAAGAAGGGGCCAGAACCTGTAAGGCATTTAGCCCGACAATTATTACTGGGAATCAGCCAATACCTGTTATTAAGGAAGGAATTACAGAACATTTGGAAAAGCTGAATGCAATCAGAATCCTCATGATTTTGTGAAATTGAAATTATGTTTTACCCTGTAAAATCATGCAATTTTTTCTAGAGCTTCCGAGGAATAAAGGAAGCAGACTTGATAAAGGGGAACTAGCAGACAGTGTATTTGGCTTTCCAGAGGCTTTCCATAACATACTACAAAATAAAGATACTGACACAAGACAGAAACTCATAGTATGGCAGATCACGTATGAGCAAGGAATGAGGATTGGTAAAAATAAAGAAGAAGGACAGTCAGGAATAATAGGTCTCTATTAAGTCAAAAACATGTATCAACTGGAGTACCACAAATATCAGTCCTCTGGTATCAGTTATTAGAATCTATGTTGATGTCTTGAAGACAGTGATTGAGTGCAACATTTATCCGAGAATGCACATTGTAATAAGGCTGTAAAGAATCTGAAGGGGGATATGGTTCAGGCCAGTGAGTAGGCAAATAATTAGCAGAAGGAGGTTATTGCAAAAGAAAAGTATGAGGTCATGCATTTTGGCACTGAGAACCAAAAGCCAGACAATTATTTATACAGAGAGGGCTCAGAAATCAAAAGTGCAGTACAAAGGGATTGGGGTGCATGTTAGTGCAGCAAGTAACTAGGTTGGTTGATTTGACTGATTGCTGGGATGGAAGTGTTGACTTTTGAAGAATGTTTAAGATGGTTAGGCAGTTATTCATTATAGTTGAAATGAATAAGGGATGTTTTACTGACACATACAAGATACAGAGGGGGCTTGAGAAGGTCGATATTGAGAAAGTGTTTCCACACATGGAGGAGCCTCGAGCTCGAGGATGTAGATAAAGAGCAATGGACGTTGATTTAAAACTGAGATGCAAAGAAATTTCTTCACTCAGAAGGTAGTGAACGTCTGGAATCCCCTAACCCATAAAAGTTCAAAGGTGATGTAATATATTGTTCGAAGATGCCGTTCTAATTGGCTCCCAAACACATACTTGAAAAAAACTGCTGTAAAATGTGCCCGAGTGTTGTCTGGTCAATGACAGGATCTCAGGGGCTTGAGAAACCAGAAGTTCCTGTAACCTGAAACTCAGACACAATCAGATCAGACACGATCCATTGAATGATGGAGCAGGTTTGAAGGACTGCATGGCAGTGAAGAGGTGGTGATGGCCCAGAAGCATTATCAACTGACTGTTAGTTATGAAATTTAGTTAATGCTCAATGGATTTGAGTTTGAATCCCTCCATGGTAGGTGGTTGAATTCAGTAATAGAAAAAAAGTAAAATTAAGAATTCACTATGATAACGAAAATGTTACCAACTGTTTGAAAAACATATCTAGTTCACTAACGACCTTCAAGGAGGGAAATCTGCCATCCTCACCGACATGTGACTCCAGACCCATAACAGAGTGGTTCATTCTAAACTGCCCTCTGAATAGAGAGATGAGTTGGTCCAGAACTTAGTGTGATGGACTGCTAAACTGTTGTGTTCGACATGCATGTGCTCAAATCCCACTGCCATCGCTGCTTCAGTAAATGCTTGCTGTCTGCAGGCTTGTTAATATCAACGTGAGTCTATCCTTAGCAATTTATCTCACCAAAGACAGACTGGAGTTGACTGATCTGGTGTCAAATGCTTCTTCTGGAACAGCATGATGTTGTACTGATTAGCACTGCTACCTTACAGAGCCAGGAAGCCAGGTTGAATTACCTTTGGGCAACTCTCTGTAAGGAGTCTGCACATTCTTCCCCTCTTTGCATGTTTCCTCTGGGTGCTCCGGTTTCTTCCCACAGTGCAAAAATATGTAGGCTTGGTGGATTAACCTTGGTAGGTATGGAGTTACAAGTCTGGGTGAGCTGCTCTTTGGAGGGCATTGCCGACTCATTGGGCTGAATGGCCTGCTCCACTGTGTAGAGATTCTGTGAATTGTCTCACGGTGGATTTTAATTCCACGTGATTTGGAAAAAATATAACTTCCCCTTAGGTTTTATATACTGTAGGAATCGTTTGGAGCATTATCTACAGCATTCTATCAACAACATCATCCAGAAAACTCTGGAACTGCCATTCTCCAGAACATTCTACAACAGTGTGAGAGTGTTGCGTTGGCAACTGTGTCAGGGTATTGTGTAGGCAAGACAGAGAGAGGGATGGTGCTGCATGCAGTAATGAGAATAATGCAGCATGAGCCTCGCTCAGAGGTAGATACTATACCAGATGTGTGACGAAGAAGAGTGAATATGGTGACACTTATCCTGACAGAGCAGGGAAGGTTATTGACACTTATCCTGTATTGCTGGACATTTCTTCAGACTACAGATACTACACTGAATTGGTGGTGAGCTGAGACCATGCTTGGTGGGTTTGGTGGTATGACCTCCACTTGGAAGAAGCTGGTCCTCATCTGTATTAGCCCAGCCACCAGGACCTACGTGCCCCTATGGACAAATTATGCTGTAATTGCCCCCTTTCTGTAAGGCACACAGTAAATCATGTCGGGCAGCTCTGATTTGAGAAAGGTCAACCATGTGCCCATTGGTCTTTTAGAGATAGCACCAGCACCAAGGATAACCGAATATCCAGGGTATACTGGATGTTGGCGACTACTTCCAGCTATGTTAGGTGGGAGAATTTGGCTGGCATTGAATGAGAGGATTGCCAGTGGATGGTACATAAAGAGGTGATTTAATAAGATAGCTCGAGAATACTAACTCGGCCTCGTGCAGACAATCCCGCTGCCACACTCAATGGAAATGGCACTGAGACAAATCGCTGTTAGATTCAGCACAGCGAATTGTGCTGACCCCACTCCCAATTACAAAACTGCAGAAAAATCCTCATTCAAAACTCTCCATCATCTGAACTCACGTCAATATCCCATTCAGCTATCATTTCTGGAAATACTAGCCCATGTCGCAGGATGCTATCAAAATGCTTTCATTTTAGCTTTCAAAAACCTATGAACATGTCCTTCAATGGCATTGTCTCTCAAATTCCCCCTCTCTGCCTATATCCCAAGCCCTCCCATCTGTGGTAATTAAACTGATTCCCCCAACATCTTTCTCTGGCAGTGACTTTCACACCAACAGCATCCATTTTCATGGCACAGTGAAGATATGGAGCTATAAATGAATGGGAGCTGTCACTTCCAGCATGTGCTGCAAGTTTCCACATGCTGGGCAGTAATTCTAAAGATGTGTTACATGACAATAAACTGGTCAGCATAGCTCGACATGCTGGGAAGATATCTGCTCCAGGTTTACAGATCAGTTCACCGATGTTCACTGCACAGCTTCTCTTGCCGGACGGATATCTAGACAAGGGTTACAGATTAGCGTTCTGTTGTGATCTGTACAACTCCCCATGCTGGACAGATTATTGATTCCAAGTTTACCCATAAATGTAATTGTAGTCTGCACAGCTCCCCCTGAATCTCAGAAACCGAGTCCAGGTTTATAGAACAATGTGCTAGTGACGCCTGCACAAAGTCTGACTCTGGACAGATTGCCGTGCTGTATTGAGCAGTAAACTAGCCTGGTCTGCACAGTGCTCCATGCTGAACAAATATCTTATCTGGGTTTATGGTGATTGTCTAGGGGTATTATCAGTAGGCTGCTTACCAAAAGTCTCAGGTAATGCTCTGGGAGCCTGATTTTGAATCTTGCCATGGCAGATTGTGAAAAGTTGTTTTTATTAAAAATCTGGAATTAAAAGTCAAATGATGACCATGAATCCGTTGTCAATTTTCAGGAAAAATCTATCTAGCTCACTACTGTCATTTAGGGATCGAAACTGCCATCATCACCTGGTCTGGCCTACATGTGACTCCACACCCACAGCAATGTGATTGACTCTTAACTACCATCTGGGCAATTTGGGATGGGCAATGAATGCAGGCCCAGCCAGCAATGCCCACATCCTGTGTACAAAAAAAAGGTTTCTGGACTAGCTGTGTGAGAAAGAGCTTTTGATATAACTGACCATTTCAGCTGATCTGGCAGTGTCATTATTTTATGTTCTCATTCTTGTAATTGGATCCTACAAACTCTCACTCCCTTAATGTTGCAATGTGACCATGCACAGGGCATCATGCTGGTGAATACCCACTGTCGTGACAGCAGTCACAGCCTCTTCGTTCCAAAAGTAGTCAGCCATTTCCATTGTCTTTAGGTCTCTATATAGAAAGAAAGGATGACATCTTAGATAAAGACCGCTGCCTAGACATACAGTTCAAATCACTCTGCCCGTCACCATTTTCCACTGCCAAAAAATCAAAATATCTCATGTATGCTAAGAGCAATGATGCCACTGAGAACATCAAGGAGCAGACCATCAGGGAGATGGAGCAAGACTTCTGATGTCTGAGCAATACAGAGTGAACCCTCCAGTACACACTTTATTACTTAGTCCTGTAATCTGTCTCCATTTATGTGATATATTCTTCCTGAAAAATTTACAGGTTCATTGTTAATCACTTATCTTCCATCCTCTAAATTGCGGTCCATTGTATATCCATTTACAGATTCTCTATGTGCTCTTGATAATTTTTTTTCCTGCTTGTCATAGTGTAATTGACAATTCTAATTTGCATACATTTGTTCCATTTATCTAAATCATTAATATAGCTTGCAAGTAGTTGAGGGCCCAACTCTGGTCACTGTGTCACTGCAATCATTAAATTCTGTTAAACTGACAGAGGCTAATTTAACCAGGTAGACAGTATCTTCTGTATGAGGATTAGGCTTTGCCTCCATCAAGACTGTGTACTGGGTGCTCCTACAGATACTGTTAGGCACAGATACATCTGTGGTAAGCAGTTTGGTGAGAATGTTTCCCTCTTGTTGGTTCACTCATCACTTCCCACAATCTGGCTTTGTGTATTAGAGGCCTCTCCCTGCTCAGTCAGTAGTAGGCCTGTGGAGGCACTCTTGGTGATGGACATTGAAGTGCTACACCAAGAATACATTCTTGTACCCTTGTACCATCTGTACCCTTGTCACCAATTTGTTTTCAAAATTGAGGAAAACTGGTTTATCACCGAGGGATGGTGTGGAGGGCAGTGGATATCCATGACCAGGCAATTTCCTTGACCATCTTTGACCTGTTACCATGAAATTTCTCATGTTCTGGAATCAATGTTGGGAAATTCCAGAGTATCTCCTTTCCTGACTGTATGTGGTAGCGCCACCACCACTAGTAGGTCTGTCCTGCTGGTGGGACAGGATATACCCAGGGATGTTGACGGTTTTGTGGTACATTACCCATAAGACCTGATTCTGTGAATATGACAATATCAAACGGTTTCTTGAGCAGTCAAAATAAAGGTGACAATAATGCAGGAATACTGGTTTAAAAAACTAAATGAAAGACTCTCTATCTGAGTGTGCACTGTATTCTCAGAAAAGATTGAGGAATACACTGCATGCATTGAGGTAAATGGATATGACATAATGACAGGGTGACTGATATTGGGAACTGATGATCCAGAACATTTTACTGCTGAGAGTGTCACACAAAAATGGAAAGGAGCTGGGGGAGATTTCCTCATAGGGGTGACATCTATATCATCGTAAAAGGGGATCTTACTTCAAAAAAAATCAATGTATTGGCTTCATGCTGTCGCTTCTGTTGTGCAAAGTGCGAGCTGAGTTGGGTTTGGGGAGAGATTACCATGGCGAAGCCGAATGGATCTCACCAAATTTGATGGACAGAAGGGTCTTTATGATGTGGATCTTTATTATGCTATCATGTTCTAGAACCAACATTGCCTCCACAACATTCTATAACAGACATTCCCCAGAACATTCTAGATTGAAATTATTTTAAAATGGCTGGACAACAGTTCATTGACCATAAGATAAGACTCCAAGGATACTGTTCTCTAGAGAAGAAGATAATGAAGGCAGTTAAAGGTAGGACTATGTTTGCCCTGATCTTATGTAGCTTCTCAGCAGAGGGTCGAACACAATTTAGACTAAAAGACAGAAATTTCCAACCTTTGTTAGTCCTCAAGAACCTGGGAGAGAATCCTTCAGGACGGCAATATCCTCACCCTCCATATTAGGAACTGTCAAGGAGTGACCTGTGTCTGCTCTTGAGTGATCTAGTGTGTGGGAATGTTCTAGAAATCATCTGTTCATATGGATGTGTGGCTGTGTGTTTGGGGATGGAGGGTTTCTTGTGTTTTACATCATTTTTTTGTGAGTAATTTAGGGCATGCCATTTGTCATTTCAGCTCCAATTATTTCAACAAATTTCTGAATATAGTGGCACATTTGAAAATCTCACTAGGCCCTCAATCAAACTGGAAACTTTGCCTCCAAGCTGATGTATAATTTATTTGTTTTCCTTCCACACAGTTAATATAATGACAATCGACGTCCTGCTTTATAAAGATTGCGGATTGTCTCCATGTGTCAGTCGTTACCTGGGGGCCATGGCAGTGGCAGACCTGTTGGTCATTTTCCTTGACTTGATATTGAAACACATTCCAATTGTTTATTATGAACAGTTTTATTTCCTGAAGTCCATCCCCATGTGTAATATTCACGCTGTCCTGCTTTATGCAGCCACTGACTGTTCTGTCTGGCTCACAGTCACTTTCACCTTTGATCGATTTGTGGCCATTTGCTGCCCGAAGCTGAAAAGTAAATATTGCAGTGAGAAAACAGCCACTGTGGTTCTGGGAACAGTGACTGTGTTGAGCTGTTTGAAGAGTATGTTCTGGTATTTTATGTTCACAGCTCAGTATTTGTTGACAAATACACCCTGGTTTTGTTCTGCAACAATCGGTGTTTATTTCTCTCGTGTATGGGGCACAATTGAATTCGTCCTCTACATTCTAACCACGGCTGTCCCATTTCTCCTGATTCTGCTGCTCAATGTTTTCACTGTCAGACACATTGTAGTGACCAGCAGAGCCCGTAGGAGACTCAGGGCTCACACTAATGGGGACATTCATTGTGACGCAGAAATTCAAAATCGAAAAAAATGCATCATATTACTGTTTGTGATCTCGGCCAGTTTCATCCTGTTGTGGTCAATGTTAATGGTGTATTCTTTTTGGAACCGAATGCAGTATTTGGGTTTTTACTCAGTGTCTTCAGATTCCTGCATACAGGAATTGGGATTCATGCTGCAGGTCCTCAGTTGCTGCACAAGCACTGCGATTTATGCTGTGACCCAGACTAAGTTCAGACAACAGCTGAAGAATGTGCTGAATTATCCCTTTAGCCAAATTTATCAATCAGTCAAATTCACTCATTAATAAATCCACCCAGGATTCTCCCATTTCAATTCAATGTTTCATCAGTTAAGCAGCTTGTCGCAATGGTAACAGATGGAGAGTAGTGTGAAAATGTATCCCACAGGGGGTCACAAGGATGCATTTCAATGTTTCTGTCAACTCATTGGCCAGTGAGAAAAGACACCATTCCACAGACTGTACCTATCACTTCAATTTGTAAATAATAAAAATGTTCATTCAAAAGTGCCAAGCAGCAGAGTGCACTGCATTGCTGTTTGTCTTTGTATTGAAGAAGCTGAGCTGGAGAGGGAGAGACTGGGTCCTAAGCCTTCATTTTTGAGGAAGGGGAGGGGACTGGTGTTGAGCTCAGGAGTTGGGCTTAAGTCATTCTGTCCTTGCTTTTAACCTCTGGGTCACCCAATACGACCTGGCCTCGACATAATACATTTCTCTTCCTTGTTCCGTTTCCTCCATATCACCCACCAACCCTGGCCTGCCCCTTTCTCTCTCTTATCCTCGTCCTATTTGTACAATTGTACTGGGCCTGGATGAGACAACACCTGGAATATGATGTGCAGTTTTGGTCTTCTTTTCTGAGGAAGGATGCTCTTACTTACGAGGGAATGTGGTGAAGGTTTACCAGGATAATTCTGGGATGGCAGATCTGATGTCTGAGGAGAGATTGACTAGGTTGGAATTATTTTTGCTGGAGTTCAGATGAATGATGGGGTTCTATTAGAGACTTATAAAATTCTAACAGGACTGAACAAGGTAGATGCAGGGAGAATGTTCCTAATGTTGAATGTGTCCAGAATCAAGGGTCATAGTATGAGGATTCGGGTTAGCTGATTCTGGTTAGATGAGGAGACATGTTTTCACCAAAAAGTGGTGAGCCTATGGAATTCATTACCACAGGAAGTAGTTGATTCCAAAACATTGAATGTATTCAACCGGCAACTAGTTACAGCACTTGGGGCGAATGGGATCAAAAGTTATGGAGAGAAAGTAGAATTAGGCTCTTCAGTTAGATGATCAGCCATGATCATGAAGAATGGTGGAGCAGGATTGAAGGGCTGAATGGCCTCCTCCTGCTCCTAATTTCCATGCTTCTATTTACTTTCTTTTTCACTATCCCTCCCTCTCAATCTCTCTCTCTCCCAGTTTCCTCAGTCCCCATGCCTATCTTTGACTAATCTTCTCCGACCTTCTGTTACTAGTGGATCAGTTTGATGTGGGGCCATATGATGTTGCGACGGATGAGATTTTGGAAAAGGCAAAGCATGTTGTTAAGGGAACAGAATTGGGGTGGTGCAGCAGGCCGTTGGTAGAACAAAGTGGGAGTAGGGTTAGTAGCCCTTGTCTGGGGAATGGGGTGGCGGTAGTACAACAGGCTATTGCTTGGGGAAACAAAACAGCTAAGGGATCAGTAGCCTTTGTCAGGGGAATGGTGTAATTGTGGGGCTGAATATCAGTGTCTTTCAACAGCGCAAAATGGGACCACAGGCTGCTGTTAAATGACAATGTAGGTGTGGGTCCACAGGAAACTGCCATGGCAAAAGATTGAATGTATCAATATTGTGTTATTAAGCATACAAGTAACTGAAGGACAAACAGTGAAAGCAACTTGTGATTGTCACAGCTAAGAGATCACCCAAACAGCAGATCAGGTTGGAGATGTGCAGTGCTGCCATGGGGAGCTGCGAACGGAGGTGAACAAATGGAGCAATAATTGGAGGTGGAAGCTCCATAAATATTCCCAGGCACAGTGCTGGGTGCTGGGGGAGGGCAGGACATCATTCCACTGACAAGGCAGATCTATTTGGATCCATCCACAACAAGCAGCGTCAAGCTGATGACCCATCATGTTGTTTTAATTTGATTTATTATTTTCATATGCACCTAGGTACAGCGAAACATTTTGACTTGCGTGCAGTACAGGCAGATCACGCTGGCATACCTTTTGCATCTTATCATTGTAGCCTGTTCCCAAGGAGCTCAGCATCACGGATGTCCGTCTTGAACTAATTTGATTCACTCCATGTCATATCATGAAACCACTCAACAAACTAGATTTTGAAAAGCTGTAGGCCCTAACAGGCTTCCAGCAATAATGCTGGAGTTCATGTTCCACAACCGGCCAAGGTAATCTGTGCCAGTATACTTACAAAACTGGCATCTACCCAGCAAAGTGGGAAATTGCCCAGTTATGTTTTGAGCACAAAAAACTGAAAAAGTCCGTCAAGTTAATTTGCATCCAATCAGTTACCTTTCAATGATCAGTGAAGTGATGGAAGTGAAGTCAACAGTACTCTCAAGCAACACATTCTCAACAATAAGCTGCTCACTGGCACTCAATATTTTCTAATGTTAGCTGCCTTTGTTCATAGTCCAACTTGCTTCTCACATTTGCTGCCTCACCTCCCTTCCCAAACTTCTGGTGGGAAGATGGAGCTCAACCTCAATCAGATCAACCACAAGCTTTCTGAATGGTGGGCCAGACCCAAGGGGAGAGAAAGTGAGGGAGAGAGAGAGGACGAGGCAGGGAGAGAGTTGGAGAGAGTGAGAGACAGAAAGGAGGGGAGATGGAAAGGGGCAGTGAGAGGAAGAGAGAGAGAGATGGAGAGACAGAGACCAGGGAGAGAAACAGAGGGAGAGAGCGGGTAGGAGAGGCAGACAAAGAGAAAAGAGGGCCCCACATCTCACTCCTGATTGCTCCCTTACGTTTGAAGAGATGCAATGCCACCCTATGCATCAGAGGTTTAATCGGAAAGGGAGTAGCTCACATCCGTAACAACATACACAGGCGTACACACACACACATACACGCACAAATGCATTGTGCCACTGTGGATTGCAATTGTACTGAAGCTCCTCAGAGCGCAACATTCTCATGTCCAGAAATGTATGCGTTCCCCCTGCAGTATGGAAATAATTTGTCTTTGGGCATTTTCCCAATATTATACACATTAAATAGAATATTTTAATTTCAATTGTATCTAGGCACCTGCGAATGAACCGTTTTGTAAGGAGACATCGTGAATTTTATTCCACTTTCTGCAATTCTAAGGAAGGCTCACTGGTCCCGAAACATTAACATTGATTTCTCTTCACAGAAGTTGCCAGACGTGCTGAGATTTTCCAGCAATCTCATTTTTTTTTGTTTCTGCAGTTTCTAATGTTTAGTAATCTACTCTCTCAGATTGTAGATGAGAAAAGAATTCAAGGGTGGAGGGAGTGAGATCAGGCCTGAGTTTGTTCATTTCCTTCTGCTCATATCTCTGGCAACATTGATCAGACAAAACTGTTCTGTTTCTCCAAAGACGTTGTTTGAAGAATGAAACAACTGTGTAACCTGAATGATTCACAGGCTTTGATGTTTCATAAGTATTGTGAATTGGTGAGGCCCATGCACCTCCCTGCAATACCCCAAAAACCTTTCACACCAAAAAAAAACTTTCATTCCTACTCTCTGTTCCCTGTCAGCTTTCCCAATCTAAAATCACATCCATATATTGGCTTCAATCCTGTAAAATTTGATTTTGCACAGTAGGCTTGGAACTTTATCAAAAATCTCTTTGAAAATATAAATAGATTGCATCCATTGTTTCCCCATTACTTATCAACCAGTCGATTTTTCAAACATGATTTCTTTTTCATAAATCTATGTTGACATTGTTTATGCCCATTACTTTCAGTCTCAACAATTTTTCCAAAACCATGTATTTCCAATTTCATTCCATTCCCTTTTCCTCACTAGACTTTAGTTTCCTAGTACTGCTGGCAATTTTTTATTTGTTTTGTTTTCTTAAAAATGAAGTCAGAACTGAAGTAGCATTTTCTGTTGGATTGGCCTTTACTAAAAGTTCAGACTAATCATGAATCTGAGATAATAAGGTGTAGAGCTGGATGAACACAGAAATGGGTTATTTCTGAAGAAGGGTCTAGGCCCAAAACATCAGCTTTCCTGATCCTCTGATGCTGTTTGGCCTGCTGTGTTTATCTGGCTCTACACCTTGTTATGTCAAATTCTCCAGCATCTGCAGTTCTCACTATCTCTAATCATGAGTCTGTCTATCTAAGTGAGTTGCTGGTCTGCTGGGTCCCTTTGTCTGATATTGGGTGCGTTAATGGTACGCTACTGTTTGCTTGTGTGTGTGTGCATGTGTGTGTTTCTGCCTATCACATTCTGGCTGATATGACACATTGGAATTGTATAGCCAGGTGAGGGTGGCTGCCAACAAGTATGATTCTTTTCAAAAGCAAAAAGAAAGTAAAAATGTATTTTACTTGTGGGCTACCTGGCAAACCGCAGCAGAGTGATGTAGCAGGAGTGTGCTGGGCCCATAACCCAGAGGTTGATGGCTCAAAACCATCCTCTGCTATTTGTATTAACAAAGTAGTGTTTGTTACTCATTAGTAGCAGCCAGGTTTGCTCACATATCTCTGCATCAGCTTCTTGCTTCAAGTAAACACTTCAATCTGCTGTAAACCACATTTATTCGGACACAGTTGCACACTGTAAATGTTGCAAACATGCACCAGCCAATTCTTTTCCATTTCACTCAATCCCTTTCTCACCAGGAACCAACACTGGCATGACGGTCCGCACAGTCTTCTCCTGTTTTCTCTCACTTTGGGATGATGAATAGTGATAGTTATTCTCTACGATGAAGCAATGCAGCAGGGAGATAGGTAACCACAACACTGCTATCTCTTGGTAATCTCCAGACACTGAGACATGGCAGCTGCTGGAATTTAATTTCATTGAATAAAATCTGGAATGTAAATCTGATTTCAGGAACAGAGACCATGACTTTAATTTCCTGAAATCCCGTTCATTCATGTCCCTTCAGAAGGGACGTCCTTACCCAGTCTCGCATACAACTGACACCCAACCCACAACAATGGGACTGATCACTGACTGTGCTCTGACATCAATTCAAGGTGAATTAGAACATAGAACATAGAACATAGAACAGTACAGCACAGAACAGGCCCTTCAGCCCACAATGTTGTGCCGACCATTGATCCTCATGTATGCACCCTCAAATTTCTGTGACCATATGCATGTCCAGCAGTCTCTTAAATGACCCCAATGACCTTGCTTCCACAACTGCTGCTGGCAACGCATTCCATGCTCTCACAACTCTCTGCGTAAAGAACCTGCCTCTGACATCCCCTCTATACTTTCCACCAACCAGCTTAAAACTATGACCCCTCGTGCTAGCCATTTCTGCCCTGGGAGTGGGGGTGAACAACAAATGCTGTCTTGATCCATAACACCCACATCCTGTGGGAGAATAAGAAGGAATAAAAACACATTCATAGCAGGAAATAATGGGCCTTGTACCTGCTTCGATTTGGATTCACCTGATTGCCCAACCTGGATAGACACAAGGACACCCACAGCACAGAGACAATTACCCACTTAGGCAGAAACTCATTTACTCAATCACACTGGGGAGACCCTGTTCACCAATCCCATGTGTGGGAAGGGATCATTCACCAAACCACCTCCAGAGGTACCAGCATATTCACATACAACAGCAGGGGTTAGATTCTGCTGTTATTGTTGTTAATCCCACGTCGAAATGAACAATGTCTGGACGACTGCTTCCAATGGAGTTCTGAGGGTCACTCGGCCAGAAATGTTATCTCTGATTTCTCTCCACAGATGCTGCGAGTTCTGCTGAGCTTTTTCAGCAATTTCTGAGTTTTTTTTAATTTGTTTCTGATTTGCAGCAATTGTAGTTCTTTCAGCTTTTATCCAATAGAGTTCCAGTCTTTTCTGATGTAGATCAATTATTAAAACAGAGTTAAAGGAACCATAATTTAGAAGTTTACAGATGACATGCAACAACTGATCATGTAGTTGACCATGAGGAACAAAGCAATGGATAGCAGGGAGATATCGATCAGGTGAAAGGATAAAATGGTGAATGAAATTCAATCCAGAGAAGTGAGTGGTAATGAATTCAGGGAGAGTAAACAATGAAAGTTAGGATACTGACTGGTGTAGAGGAACAAAGAGACCTTGGAGTGGACATGCAGATCCCTAAGGTGTTTTGACAGGGAGATGAGGTGATTGAGAGGGTTTTGGAATGCTTTCTGTTCTTGATTACAGTCTGGAATATAAGGTCAGGGAGGTGATGCTAGAGCTTTAGCAACACCAATTTAGAGAACATCTAGGGGACTGAACACAAGTCTGGTCATCACATTAATCAACTTTTTTAAAAAAATCATGATAGAACATAGAGAGCAGACATTGGCTTTTTGACCCATAAAGTCTGCTGCACAGCTAAATGACATCATTGCCGATATTGCTCCAACTGGGTTGGTATGCACCTTGGAGGCGAACTTGCAGGTGATGGTGTTTCACTGCATCTTCCAGTGTTGTCCTTCCAGGTTGTACAGTTTGCAGGCTTGGAAGGTGCTGTCAAAGGAGCATGGGTGAATAACTGCAGTGCATCTTGTAGATGGTGCACTCTGCTACCATTGTGCCTGAGTGGTGAACAGAGTGAATGCTGAGGGTACTGAATTGGGCACCAGTTAAGTGGACTGCTTCATCCTGGATAGTGTCAGATTTCTTGAGTGTTTGCTTAGGTTAGATTCCCTACAGTGTGGAAACAGGCCCGTTGGCCCAACAAGTCCACACTGCCCCTTGCAGCATCCCACCCTGACCCATCCCCTGATAACCCACACACCCCTGAACACTACGGGCAATTTAGCATGACCAATCCACCTAGCCTGCATATCTTTGGGCTGTGGGAGGAAACCAGAGCACCCGGTGGAAACCTACACAGACACGGGGAGAATGTGCAAACTCCGCACAGACAATCGCCTAAGGCTGGGATTGAACCCAGGTCCCTGGCATTGTGAGGCAGCAGTGCTAACCACTGAGCCACCGTGCCACCCTATGTTATTGGAGCTGCACACATCCAAGAAAATAGACAGTGCTCTGTTGCACTACTGATGATGCATATGCTTTGGGGAATCACAGGTTGAACTAATCACCATACAATTTCTTCCCTCTGACGTACTTCTGTAGGCATAGCATTTAAATGGCAAGTCCAGTTCAGTTTCTCATCAGTATTAGCACCCAGGATGATAATGGTGGAAAATGCAATGAAGATAAACCTATTGAATGTCAATGGGGTATGGCTATATTCACATTTGTCAGATTTGGTCATTATTTGTTGGTACCTCTTGATGCAAATGTTCTTTGTCACGTAGCAGACTAACTTCAATGTTGTCCAGGCATACTGCATTTATATATCTACTGCTTCAGTGTCCAAGGAGTCACAAATGGCACTAAAGGTTGTGCAATCATCAGCAAACATAACCTCGTTGCCATTGAGAAGGTGGTAGTGATCTGCTTTTGTTAACCACTGTAGTTCATGAGCTGTAGATGGACCCACAATGCTACTAAAGGAGGAATTCAGGATTTTCACCCAACAACACTTAAGGAGTAGTGACATATTTCCACTTCAGGATGGTGAGTGGCTTGGAGGGAATTCATGCCCAACGTAGAGTCTCAGGGATCTACAGCACAGAAAAAGGCTCTGCTGACTATCTGATCTTGTTACTATCTCCCAAGTAATCTGTTATTCCATCTTTTATAGAGAACATTAAGATTTCTTTCCCACCATCAATGTTATGCAAATTCCCTCTACTCTCTGACTACCTCCCTTCTTAAATACTGGAGTCATGTTAGTTACCCTCCAATACATAGGAACTCTTTGAGCATGGAAAGAATTTTGGAGGATAACCACTAGCACATCTACTATTTCTGGGGCCACTCCTAAGGTACTCTGAGATGAAAGTTAGCAATCTCTGGGGATTTATCTGCCTGTTACCCCATTAGTTTTCCCAATATCATTTTCCTACTATTACTAATTTCTTTCCATTCCACCTTCTTATTAGACCCTATAATTCCCCTACTTTCAGGACATTATTTTTGCCCTTCCTTTTGAAAATCTAAGATATATTTAATTGGTCTGCCATCACTTTGTACCCCATTATAAATGTTCTGTTTCTGATTGTAAGGTGACCCTGTATTCTTCTTGGCTAATCTTTTACTTTCAAGCTTCAATTAAGAGCTTAATGATGATCATGAGACCTCTGTTGATCATCTGGAAAAACCCATCTGTCTCAAGAGTATCCTTCAGGGAAAGAAACTACCATCCTTACCCAATCTGGCCGATATGTGACTCCAGTTAGCCTAGCCAGCAATATCAATGATATATCAATATCTTGTGAATAAATAAAAAAAATGCTATTGGTTTGTATGGTCCCTGCAAGTGCACTCTTGTATTCTATTTTTGCTGTCTTGTTGAATCCCTTTGTCTCCCTTTGCTGAAATCTAAACTGTTCCCAATACACAGGCCTGTTGTTTTATTTGCCTTTGTATATTTGCATGCTGTTTCCTTAAATTTAGTCCCTGTTAATTTCCCTTTTTCTGCCTTAGTTTGAGCACATTTCCCATTTTGTTCTTGTGCCAAACTGGGATGAATAAGTATCATAGCTAGTCAATGCCCACTTTCATTCTTTGCCATTATCCATCTCCCATCATCCATTTAAATATTGATCCACAATTTATCACAACTAGCTCATACCTCATACCATTATAACTTCTTTCATTTAATTACAGGACACTAGTCTCAGAACCAATGATATCATTCTCCATCTTAATTAAGAATTCTATCCTACTGTGCTCATTCTTATTCATTTCTTGTTATGAAAACCAATCTGCTTCTTCAAGGTATTGATCCTAAAATTGCACCATATACACACTAAGAATTTCTCCTCTATCATATTGCAACAGTTGTGATTTGCTCAATTTATATGTAGGTTGATGTTACCCATAATTACAGCCATGACTTGCATCTCCAAATTCCATTCTAATGCCTTCCCCAATATTAATGCAGTTTGCTGTCTGTATACAATACCAATATAATTTTCTATCCATTAGTGTTTCGATGCTCAACCTATATAGATTCTACTTCACTGCACCCTACCTCCTGGCTCATATCATATTACTTTCCTGTTTTAATCAGCAGTCCTAGCCTAATCCTTTTTTCTTTTTGCCTGCCCAACTTATCCTCCCTAGACAAACCACTTATTTCAGGTTTCAATCTAGTAAACATCCTCTGAACCACTTTGAATAAATCTACCAAAACCCGCGCATGGTATTCGAGATTTGGTCTCTCCCTTTCCCTGTACAAATGAGGCAGTCACCCTTAGGTTGATGTTTGATTCCTGTGATAGTAAAGGATACTGCCAATGGCTTAGTAGATTACAGAGATCTTGGTGAATTGGTTCAATACAGTGAGGAGTGACAAATTTAATTTGATTTGGATAAATCTTTGTTTTACCAAAATGTAATACTTCACAAGGGTAGGACTTATACAATTAATTGTAGGCCTCTGGGTAGTGTTGTAGAACAGACAGACCTAGGGTTTCAGGTACTTCATTCTTTTAAATTTGGATCACAGGTAGACAGTGTGGTTAAGAAGGCATTAAGAACATTTGCCTTCATTGCTCAGGCTTTGAGTACGGGAGTTGGGATGTTATGTTGAAGTTGTAAGGGATATTGGAGAGTCTGTGCTTTTCATCTTGATATGGGAGAGAAAATTTTTAAACTGGGTAATAAATAAATTAGGATATTGATGGAAATAGAGGGTTTGAGTTATAAAAATAGGGTAGATAGGCTAGGACCTCACTCACTGGAAGTTAGGAGGTTGAGGCATGACCTTGTAGAGGTTTATAAAGTTATGAGATGCATAGATAAGGAGAATAGCAAAAGTATTTTTTCCTCAGGTGGAGGAATGCAAAAATAGGGGTTATATTTCTAAGGAGGAGAAAGATTAAAAAAAACACAAAGGGCAACTTTTTTTAAACATAGAGAGTGTTCAGTATGCAGAATGAACTTCCAGAGTACATGGTGGATGCAGAGACAGTTAAACCTTTTAAATAACATTTAGATAAGTACTTGAATTCAAAAGGTTTGGAGCAATATGGGCCATATGCAGGAAGATTGGACGAGTTGGACCAATGGGTCAGTTTCCACGTTGTATGGCCCTATGGTTACATCTTATAACTGCATACTAACTTCTTAACTCGTACTTCAGAAACTCTAAATCCCTCTGCACCTCTAAATTCTGCTGTCATTCACCATTTAAAGAGTATTCTCCTCTGATTTATTATTCCTGCCAAAGTGAATGATTTTTTTTTCTATTCATTTGTGGGATTTTGGTGTCACTGGCTGGCCAACATTTCTTACCAATCCCTCATTGCCTTTGAAAAGATGGTGGCGAGCTGCCTTCTTATACCGTTGCAGTCCATCTGCTGTAGGTTGACCCACGATGCCATTAGAGAGAGAATTCCAGGATTTTGACCCGGCAACAGTGAAGAAACAGTGATATATTTCTAAGCCGGGATGGTGAGAGACTTGAAGGAGAACCTGAAGGTACTGGTGTTCCTGTATGTCTGATGCTTTTGTCCTTCTGGATGGAAGTGGTCATGGGTCTTGAAGGTGCTGTCTGAGGATCTTTGGTAAATTTCCGCAGTTTATCATGCAGATAGTACACACTGCTGCTACTGATCATTTGTAGACGGAGTTCATGCTTATGGATGTAATACCAATCAAGATGGCTGCTTTGTCCTGTATGGTATCAAGCTCCTTAAGAGTTGTTAGGGCTGTACTCATCCAGGCAAGTGGAGAGCATTCCATCACACTCCTGACTTGTGGCTTGTGGATGGCGGACAGGCTTTGGGGAGTTAGGAAGTGAGTTGCTTGCCACAGTATTCCTAGCTCCTAATCTGTTTTTGTAGCCATTGTGTTTCATGATGAGTCCGGTTGAGTGCCTGGTCAATGGTATGCCCAGGATGGTGACAGTGAGGGATTCAGTGATGGTAACACCATTGAATGTCAAGGGGTGGTAGCTAGATTGTCTCTTATTGGTGATGGTCATAGTCTGGCATTTGTGTGGCACGAATGTCACTTGTCAGCCCAAGCCTGGATATTGTCCAGATCTTGTTGTATTTGAACATGGACTGCTTCAGTATCTGAGGAGTCATGAATGGTGCTGAAGATTAAGCAATTATCAGCAAACATCCCCACTTCTGACCTTATACTAGAGGGAAGATCATTGATAAAGCAGCTGAAGATGTTTGGGCTGAGGACACTATACTGAGGAACTCCTGCAGCAATGCCCTGCAGCTGAGATGATTGACCTCCAACAACCACAACCAAGATCTTCCTATCTGTCAGGAGTGTTTGCGTCCTAATACCCATTGACATGCATCTACAGGGCTGGTTGTGGAGAAAGAGCTTCCATTATGTGGATAATTGCAGCACATTCTGGAGTAGGTGGGACCTATACAATAAGGATGGGTTGCACTTGAACTGGAAGGGCACAAATATCCTGGGAGAGAGGTTTGCTGGAGCTATACGGGATAGTTTAAACTGGATTGGCAAGGAGTGGGGCACCGAATTTATAATTCAGAGGATGAGGTATTCAGCCTTCCAACGGACCCAACAGGGAGTGAGGTTGTTTATAAAGAAATGTGGCTGATGGAGCATAACTGTGGACACCAAGATGGTTTGCGGTGTGTATACATCAATGATAGAAGTATCAGAAATATGGCAGATGAACTTAAAGCACGGGTCGGCACTTGAAAGTATAAGGTTGTGGCCATTACAGAAACTTGGGTAACTCAGGGTCAGGAATGATTGTTGGAAGTTCTGGGATTTAGGTGTTTTAAAAGAAATAGGCAGAGTGGAAAAAGAGGCAGGGAGTGGCATTGCTAGGCAGCGCTATTTTAGCAGCTACAGAAAGACAGTTCGCGAATGATATGTCTACAGAGTCAGTTTGGGTTGAGGTCCAGAGCAAGAAAGGAGCAGTCACTTTTTTCGTTTTTTTTTTAACAGACCCCCCCTAATAGTTGCAGAGAAGTAGGGGTTTGGACTGGGAGGCAGATACTAGAAAGGTGCAGAAGTCACATGGTTATAGTCATGGGTGACTTCAACATTTCAAATATCGATTGGGAATATTTTAGTTGTAATAGTTTAGATGGAGCTGATTATGTGCAGTGCATTCAGTAAGGATTCAGTAAGTATGTAGATAGGCCAACACAAGGAGACGCCACTTTGGATTTGGTGCTTGGCAATGAACCGGGCCAAGTGTTGGAACTGTTGGTTGGAGTGCATTTTGGCAGTAGCGATCATAACTCTGCTAATTTTACAATAGTCATGGAAAAGGATAGGTACATACAGCAGGGTAAGGTTTATAATTTGGGAGAGAGTAATTACAACTCTGTTAGGCAAGAGCTGGGTAACGGAAAAAGGGAACAGATGCTGCCAGGGAAGAGCACTATTGAAATGTGGAGATTGTCTCAGGAATGCATGCTGCATATGCTCGAGATGTTTGTCCCTAGAAGACAATGAAGATATAGTTGAGTGAGGGAGCCTTGTTTCTCAAGTGAGGTCAAACGATAGTTGAGAGGAAGAAGGATGCTTATAAAAGGTATAGGAAACAAGAATCAGAAAACGCTCTCAAGGGACACAAGTTAGCCAGGGATCAGCTAAAGAAAGGGTTTAGGTGAGCTATAAGCGGACATCAGAAAACCTTGGCAGATAGGATCAAGGAAAATTCCAAGTCTTTTTACACGTACATGAGGAATAAGAGAATAACCCGAGAAAGGGTTGGGCCGATCAAGGATTTTAAAGGGAATTTGTGCACGGAGCCGAAAGAGATAGGGGAGGTCCTGAATGAATGCTTTTCTTTGGTATTCACAACTGAGAGGGACCCAGTTGGAGAGGAGGGCAGTGTGAAACAGGTTGGCAGGCTAGAGGACGTTGATGTTAGTAAGGAAGATGTGCTAGGAATTTTGAGGAAATTGAAGAGAGATAAGTCCCCTGGGCCTGATGGGATTTATCCAAGAATTCTATGGGAAGTGAGGGAAGAGATCACAGGGCTTTAGGCGATGATCTTTTCGCCCTCACTGTCCATGGGTATAGTGCCAGAAGATTGGAGAAAGGCAAACGTCATGCTCTTGTTCAAAAAAAAGGGAATAGGGATACCCCTAGAAATTACAAGCCAGTTAGTCTCATATCAATAGTGGGCAAATTATTGGAAAGGGCTCTGAGAGATAGCATTTATGATCACTTGGATAGGCACAGTTTGATTCGTGATAGTCAGCATGGATTTGAGAGGGGTAGATCATGCCTCACAAACCTTATTGAATTCTTTGAAGAGTTGACCAAACACGTAGGTGAAGGCGGAGCAGTGGATGTGGAATACATGGATTTAAGCAATGCACTTGATAAGGTTCCCCATGGTAGGCTCACACAGAAGGTAGGGAGGCATGGGATAGGGGAATATGTGGCAGATTGGATTCAGAATTGGCTGACCCTTAGAAATCAAAGGGTGGTAGTGGACAGAAAATAGTCAACATGGTGCTCAGTTACAAGTGGTGTACCACAAGGATCTGTTCTGGGTCCTCTTCTATTTGTGATTTTTGTAAATGATTTGGATGAAGGAGTGGAAGGGTGGATTAGCAAGTTTGCAGACAATACCAAAGTGAGTCGCATTGTGGACGGTGTGGAGGGCTGTTCTAGGTTACAAAGGGACATTGATAGGATGCAGAACTGGGCTGAGAAACGGCAGATGGAGCTTAACACTGAAAGGTATGAAGTGACTCATTTTGGAAGGAGAAACTTGAAAGCAGAACACAGGGTTAATGGAAAGATTATTGGCAGTGTGGAGGAACAGAGTGATTTTGGGGTTGATGTTCACCGTTCCCTGAAAACTGTCACCCAGGTGGATAGAGTTGTTAAGAAGGCGTATGGTGTGTTAGCTTTCATTAATAGAGGGATCAAGTTCGAGAGCTGTGAAGTTATGCTCCAACTACACAAAAGCCTGGTTCGGGCCACAACTGGAGTATTCTGTCCACTTCCGGTTGCCTAATTACAGAAAAGATGTAGAGGCATTGGAAAAGATGCAGAGATTTGCCAGGGTGTTGCCTGGGATGGAGGGAAGGTCTTATGAGGAAAGGTTGAGAGAGTTAGAGCTTTTCTCTTTAGAACAATGAAGGGTGACAGGTGATTTGATAGAGGTGTACTAAATGATCAGAGGTATAAATAGAGTTGACAGCCAGAGAATTTTTCTTAGTGTGGAAGTAGCTATTGCAAGGGGTCATAGTTTTAAAGTGAGTGGAGGTAGGTACAAGGGTGACGTCAGAGGTAGGTTCTTTACTCAGAGAGTGTTAGGGTTGTGGAATGCATTGCCAGAGAGCGTAGTGGAGTTGGCCTCAATAGGGGTATTTAAGTGGCTATTAGATAGACATATGGGTGATAGTATAAGGTAGGGGTGGAGACTAGATAGACCTTAGGATTAGGGTAAAAATTTGGCACAACATTGTGGGCAGGAGGGCCTGTACTGTGCTGTACTGTGCTGTTCTATGTTCTGTTCCAATTTTGTTGCGGCTGCTTGATGCCAGTCACTCTCACTGCACCCCTGGAATTTAGCTCTTTTGTCCACATTTGAACCAATGCTGCAATGAGGTCAGGATCTGAGTGGCCCTGGCAACAACCCAAACTAGGTATCACTGAGCAGGTTATTTCTGAGCAGGTACTGCTTGATAGATGATGTCAACAATGCTATCACTTACCAATGATTGAGTGTAGACTGAGGGACAATAATTGGGTTGGATTTGTCATGCTTTTTGTTTACAGGACGTACTTGGGCAGGTTTCCACATTGCCGGGGAGACACCAGTATTGTATCAGGACTAAAACTGCTTGGCTAGGTGAGCGGCAAGTTCTGGAGCACCAGTCTTGAGTACTATTGCCAGAATGCTGTCAGGCTCTGTAGCTTTTGCAGCATCCAGTGTCTCCAATTGTTTCTTAATATCACATGGAGTGAACTGAATTGGCTGAAGACTGGTATCTGTAATGCTGGGGACCACTGGAGGAGGCCAAGATGAATCATCCATCTGGCACTCCTGGCTAACAATTGCTGCAAATGCTTCAGCCTTATTTTTTGCACTGATGTGCTGGGCTCTTCCGTCATTGAGGATTGCGGTATTTGTGGAGCCTCCTCCTCCATTGACTTGTTTAATCATCCACCACAATTCACGACTAGATGTGGTAGGACTGCAGAGCTTAGGTATGATCCTTTCGTTCTGGGATCGCTTAGATCTGTTTATCACTTGCTGCTTTCACTGTTTGGTGTGCTAACAGTCCTGTTTAGTGGCTTCACCAGGTTGATATCTCATCTTCAGGTATGTTGTGTGCTGCTCCTGACATGCCCTCCTGCATTGTCTACTGAACCAAAGGATGATCCATGGCTTGATGGTAATTGTTGAGTGGGGGATGTACAAGGCCATGAGATTACAAATTATGCTGGGTACAATTCTGCTGCTGTTGATGGCCCACAGCACCTCATGGATACCCAGTCTTGAAGACTGTCCCATTTAGTATGGGGATAGTGCCACACAACACAATGGAGGTTGTTCTCAATGTGAAGGTGGGACTTTGTCTCCACATAGACTGAGCAATGATCACTCTTACCGATGCTGTCATGGACAGATGCAGCTGCAGTTGGCAGATTGGTAAGGATGAGTTCAAGTGTGTTTTTTCCTCTTGTTGGTCCCCTCACCACCTGCCACAGACCCAGTCTAGCAACTATGTGCTTTAGGACCCGACCAGCTTGATCAATAGAACTGTTGCTGAACCAGTCTTGGTTGTGGACATTGAAAAAGCCCACCCAGAGTACATTTTGTGCCCTTACCAGACAGAGCATTTCCTCAAAGGATTGTTCAAAATGGTGGAGTACTGATTCATCAGCTGAGGCAGGACAGTATGTGGTAATCAGCAGGAATCTTCCTTGCCAATTTTTAACCCAAAGCCATGAGACTTCAAGAGGTTCAGAGTCAATGTTGAGAATTCCTACAGCAACACCCTCCCAATTGTATACCACTGTGCCGCCACCGCTGCTGTCCTGCCTGTGGGACAGAATTTATCTGGGGATGGAGATAGTGGTGTCTGAGATTTCACATCTTCCGATGTTATATACCATCTGCAACATATTTTGCCCATACTAACGTTCCAGGTTTCAAAAGCTGTAGGAAGGATTGAAAGGGAGGCAAAAGAGATGAGGGAGTGATATTTTTTGTTAAGGAAAACATTTCTGCTGTAACTAGAAAAGATATTTCTGAAAAGTCATCCACTGAAAATGTGCACGTTGAAATTGGATCTATGAAAGGAATGATCATCTGAAGGGATTGTACTGCAGGTTTCCAGTAGTCAGAGGGAAGTTGAGGAATAAATCTGTAGAGAGATCTCAGACATACATAACAATAACAAGGTTGAAAATAGTTGGTGATTTTAATTTTCCAAACATTGACTGGGACTGCCATTGTGCTGGAGGTTTGGATGGTGAATAATTTATTGAATGTGTTCAAGAAAATTTTCTTTATCAATAATTCAGTGATCCTACTAAAGAGAGACAAAAAATTTGAGGTTCTCTTGGGTAATAAGGCATAAGAAATGACTGTGAAGTGACAGTACAGGAATACTTTGGGTTTTATGACAATAATTTATCAGTTTTAAAACAGTTATGGAAAAGGTTAAGCCTTCCGTAAAAGTGAGAAGTTTTTAATTGGAGTAAGGCAAATTTTAAGGGTGTGAGACAAGAACTTAAGAGATGTCAGATAAGTGGGAGGCTTTCAAAAGTACAATAACAAGAGTTCAGAGTCATTATGCTCCTGTTAGAGCGAAAGGTAAGGCTGATAGGATTAGGAAACCTTGGATGAAAAAGATATTCAGATTTTAGTCAAGAATAAAAAAAAGGAGATATAAACAACTGGGTTCAAATGAACCTCATGAGCAGAATACACAGTGTAGGGTGATATGAAATTGCCTCAATAGATAAGGTTAAGGATAATCCAAAGAGATTCTACAAATGCATGAAGAGCAAGAGAGCAATGAGAGAGCAAGCAGGGCCTCATAAAGATGAAAGACTTTATCTTTGTGTTGAACCTCAGGAGATGAGAGAGATCTTAAACAGAGAACATAGAACATTACAGCGCAGTACAGGCCCTTTGGCCCTTGATATTGCGCTGACCTGTGAAACCAATCTGAAGCCCATCTAACTTACACTATTCCATTATCATCCATATATTTATCCAATGACCATTTAAATGCTCTTAAAGTTGGCAAGCCGACTACTGTTGGAATATTTCACAGTTCTTACTGTGGAGAAAGAAATGGAGACTGCAGAATTCAGGGAAAGAAATATTGTGTTTTGAAAACAGTTCACATGGATGCTTTCAAAAATATAAAGATGAACAGCCACAGGAGATGGGGAGATTTTAAATGAATATTTTTCCTCAGGTGTTCACTGACAAGAGAATCGTGGATGTTAAGGAAACGGGGAAACAAGTGGGGATGTTTTGTGCCGCATGCATATTACCAGTGAGGAGGTGATTGCAGCCTTAAAGCACATTAAGTTAGATAAATCCCTGGCATGGATCATGGGGGGAGGTGTGGCATTGTTGGTCAAGGACAGTACTACAGTTGCAGAAAGGATGTTTGGGGACTCGTCAACTGAGGTAGTATGGGCTGAGGTTAGAAACAGGAAAGGAGAGGTCACCCTGTTGGGAGTTTTCAATAGGCTTCCGAATAGTTCCAGATATGTAGAGGAAAGGATAGCAAAGACGATTCTCGATAGGAGTGAGAGAAACAGGGTAGTTGTCATGGGGGACTTCAACTTTCCAAATATTGACTGGGAACACTATAGTTCGAGTACTATAGATAGGTCAGTTTTTGTCCAGTGTGTGCAGGAGGGCTTCCTGACACAGTATGTAGATAGGCCAACAAGGGGCGAAGCCACATTAGATTTGGAACTGGGTAATAAGACTGGCCAGGTGTTAGGTTTGGAAGTAGGTGAGCACTTTGGTGATAGCGATCACAATTCTGTTATGTTCACTTTAGTGATGGAAAGGGATAGGTGTATACCACTGGGCAAGAGTTATAGCTGGGGGAAAGGCAATTACAATGAGATTAGGCAAGATTTAGGGAGCATAGGATGGGGAAGGAAACTGCAGGGGATGGGCACATTAGAAATGTGGAGCTTATTCAAGGAAAAGCTCCTGTGTGTCCGAGATAAGTATGTACCTGTCAGGCAGGGAGGAAGCTGTAGAGTGCGGGAGCCGTGGTTTACAAAGGAGGTGGAATCTCTGGTCAAGATGAAGATGAAGGCTTATGTTAGAATGAGATGTGTAGGCTCAGTTAGGGCACTTGAGGGCTACGAGGTAGCCAGGAAAGACCTAAAGAGAGAGGTCAGAAGAGCCAGGAGGAGACATGAGAAGTTGTTGGCGGATAGGATCAGGGTAAGCCCTAAGGCTTTCTATAGGCATTTAAGGAATAGAAGAAGGATGAAAGTAAGATTAGGGCCAATCAAGGATAGTAGTGGTAAGTTGTGTGTGGAGTCAGAGGAGATAGGGGAAGCACTAAATTAATATTTTGCAACAGTATTCACTCTAGAAAACGACAATGTTGTCAAGGAGAATACTGGGATACAGGCTACTAGACTAGGTGGGATTGAGGTTCACAAGGAAGAGGTATTAGAAATCCTACAGAGGGTGAAGACAGATAAGTCCCCTGGGCTGGATGGGATTTATCCTAGGATCCTCTGGGAAGACAGGGAGGAGATTGCCGAGCCTTTGTCATTGATCTTTAACTTGTCATTGTCTACAGGAATAGTGGCAGACGACTGGAGGATAGCAAATGTGGTTCCCCTCTTCAGGAAGGGGAGTAGAGACAACCCCGGTAACTATAGACCAGTGAGCCTTACCTCAGTTGTTGGTAAAGTGTTGGAAAAGGTTATAAGGGATAGGATTTATAATCATCGAGAAAAGAATAAATTGATTAGGGATAGTCAGCATGGTTTTGTGAAGGGAAGGTCGTGCCTCACAAACTTTATTGAGTTCGTTGAGAAGGTGACCAAACGGGTAGATGAGAGTAAACCGGTTGATGTGGTGTATATGGATTTCAGCAAGGCGCTCGATAAGGTTCCCCACAGTAGGCTGTTGTACGAAATGCGGAGGAAGGGAATTGTGGGATATATAGCAGTTTGGATCGGAAATTGGCTTGCTGAAAGAAGACAGAGGATGCTGGTTGATGGGAAATGTTCATCCTGGAGACCAGTTACTAGTGGTGTACCGCAAGGGTCAGTGTTGGGTCCACTGCTGTTTGTCATTTTTATAAATGACCTAGATGAAGGCATAGAAGGATGGGTTAGTAAATTTGCAGATGACACTGAGGTCGGTGGAGTTGTGGATAGTGACGAAGAATGCTGTAGGTTACAGAGAGACAAAGATACACTGCAGAGCTGGGCTGAGAGGTGGCAAATGGAGTTTAATACGGACAAGTGTGATGTGATGCACTTTGGTAGGAGTAAACGGAAGGCAAAGTACAGGGCTAATGGTAAGATTCTTAGTAGTGTAGATGAACAGAGAGATCTCGGTGTCCATGTACACAGATCCTTGAAAGTTGCCACCCAGGTAGACAGGGTTGTTAAGAAGGCATACAGTGTTTTAGCTTTTATTAATAGAGGGATCGAGTTCCGGAACCAAGAGGTTATGGTGAAGCTGTACAAAACTCTGGTGCGGCCGCACTTGGAGTATTGCGTACATTTCTGGTCACCGCATTATAAGAAGGGTGTGGAAGCTTTGGAAAGGGTGCAAAGGAGATTTACTAGGATGTTGCCTGGTATGGAGGGAAGGTCTTATGAGGAAAGGCTGAGAGACTTGAGGCTGTTTTCATTAGAGAGAAGAAGGTTGAGAGGTGACTTAATTGAAACATATAAAATAATCAGAGGGTTAGATAGGGTGGATAGGGAGAGCCTTTTTCCTAGGATGGTGACGGCGAGCACGAGGGGCCATAGCTTTAAATTGAGGAGTGAAAGATATAGGACAGATGTGAGAGATAGTTTCTTTTTTCAGAGAGTAGTAAGGGAATGGAACGCTTTGCCTGCCATGGTAGTAGATTTGTCAATTTTAGGTACATTTAATTTGTCATTGGATAAGCATATGGACGTACATGGAATAGTGTAGGTTAGATGGGCTTCAAATCAGTTTGACAGGTTGGCACAACATCGAGGGCCGAAGGGCCTGTTCTGTGCTGTAATGTTCTATATATGTCCATCTTTGGTCATTGTGGGAATCTGGGAAAGAAATTGCAGATGCCCTTGCAAAGATTTTTGCTTCAAGTTCTGGAAGACTGGAGGGTGGCTAATGTTGTTCCATTGTTCCATTAAAAGGTAGCAAAGACAAGCCAGGGAACTACAGGCCAGTAAACCTGACATCAGTGGTCAGCAAGTTATTGAAGAGGATACTGAGGGACAGGATCAACTAACACTTGAATAGCTAAGGTCTGATTAGAGATAGTCAGCACAGATTTGTGCACAGGAAGTCGCATCTGACAAATCTTTTACAGTCTTTCAAAGAGGTAACCAAGAGGATAGATGAAGATAGAGCAGTGGATGTTGTCATAATGGGCTTTAGTAAGGCCTTTGACAAGGCCCCGCATGGCAGCTAGTCATGAAGATTAGGTCGCATGGGATCCAGGGAGAGCTAGCTAACTGAATTCAAAATTAGTTCGATGGTATGAAGCAGAGGGTGATGGTTGAACATTGTTTCTCGGACTGAAGGCCTGTGACTAGTGGTAAGCCAGAGGGGTTGGTGCCGGGACCTTTGCTATTTGTTATTTACATAAATGATCTGGATGTGAATGCGTAAGACACAATTAGTAAGTTTGCAGAGGATAGAAAATTAGGAGGTATCATTGATAGCGAGGAAGGTTATCAAAAATTACAGAGGGATCTTGATCACATGGGGAAATAGGTTGAGGCTGGCAATTGAATTCAGCACAGTTAAGTATGAGGTGTTGCACTTAGGAAAGTCAAACCAAGATAGGACTTATACAATAAATGGTAAAGTCCTGAAGAGTGTTGTGGAAGAGAGACCTCAGAGTACAAGTACATAGTTCATTGAAAGTAGTATCACAGTTAGACAGGGTGGCAAAGAAGGCACTTCGAGGCTGTCCTTCATCAGTCAAGATATTAGTGTAGGAGTTGGGACGTTATGTTTCAGTTGGATAAGTCATTGGTGAGGCTGCATGGAGTATTGTGTGCAGTTTTGGTCACCCTGTTACAGGAAAGACATTGTTAGACAGGAAAGTTTGCACTAGTAGGCTTGAGTTATATGGAAAAGTTGGGCAGGATAAGGCTTTCTTTTTTGGAACATAGAAGAATGAGTGGTGGCCTGACTGAAGTGTATAAAATTGTGAGGAACATAGATTCATGTGTTATTTTTCCCAGGAATGGCAAATTGAAAACTAGGTGGCATAGGTTTAACGTGAGAGGGGAAAGATTTAAGAAGGACCTGAGGGGCAACCTCTTCACGCGGAGAATGGTGTATATATGGAACAAGCTGCCAGAGAAAATGGTTGACGCAGGTACAATAGCAACATTTAAAAAACAGTTGGACAGGTACATGGATGAGAAGGGTTTAGTGGGACATGGACCAAATTGAGACAAATGGAACTAACTGAGTGGACACCATGGACTAGTTTGGGCTGAAGGGCCTGCTTCCTTGCTGTATTGCTCTCTGACCCTAAGTCTCCAGGACCTGCTCGAGTGCATCCCATCACATGTGGAAAGTTAAAGTGAAAATGTGGGGCCCCTTGCAGAAATATTTGTATTTCATCTGTGACTACAAGTGAGGTGCCAGATAACTGGACATTGGCTAATGTTGTGCCTTTAAGGGACGTAAGGCGAAGTTTGGGAATTGTAGACCTGTAAGGCTAATATCAGTGGTGGGTAAGTAGTTGGAGGTAATTGTGAAACACAGGAATTATGTATTTGGAGAGGCCAGGAATGATTAGGGGTAGTCAGCATGATTTTATGAGGGGGAAATAGTGTCTCACAAATTTAGTTGAATTTTTGAGGAAATAACAAATAAGATTGCGAGGGCGGAGTGGTAGATAGTGTTTATTCGGACTTTAGTAAAGCCTTTGTCAAGGTTCTGCATGGTAGGCTAATTAATAAAGTCAGGTTACATGGGAATCAGGAGGAGTTGCCAATTGGGTACAAAATTGGCTTAATGACAGGAGATAGAGACTGGTGGCGGAGGATTGTTTTTCAGACTAGAGGCCTGTTATCAGCACTGTTACACAGGGGTCAGTGCTGGGTCCAATTTTGTTTGACATTTACATAAATGATTTAGATGAGAATAAAGAAGGCTTGGCAGTAATGTTGTGCACGGTACCAACAATAGACAGTATAGTGGACAATGAAGAAGGCAATTCAAGATTACAAAGAGATCTTGATCTATTGGGTCAATGGGCTGAGGAATGGCAGATGATGTCGAATTTGGATAAAAGTGATGTGTTGCATTTTGGTAAAACAAACAAGACGAGGAGTTATATAATTAAAAGCAGGGCCTTTTGCAGTGTTGTAGAACAGCAAGACCCAGGGGTTCAGGTGCATAATTCTTTGTGGTTTGCATCACATGTAGACAATTTGGTTCAGAAAGTGTTTAGTCTGCCTGCCTTTCTCACTCAGAGCTTGAAGTATAGGAGTTGGGTAGTTATGTTGAGGTTGCACAGAGTCGGTGAGGCCTCTTCTGGAGTGATGTATCCACTTCTGGTCATGTCTTATATGAAGGATATCATTAAGCTGGAGAGGATTCAGAAAAGATTTACTCATATGTTTCCAGAAATGGAGGTTCTGAGTTACAAGGAGAGGCTGGATAGTTTGAGACTCTTTTCACTAGAGTCAAGGAATTGGAAAGTTTACCTTATAAATGTTTATAAAACCACAAAGACTACATTTAATATGATGAATAGAAGGTGCCTTTTCCCTTGGGTGAGGGATTTCAAGCCTAGGGATCATATTTTTCAGGTGAGAGGAGGACAATTTAAAAAAGACATGAAGGGCATTTTATTTTAAACACAGTGACGGGTTCATATTTGTCATGAACTTTCTGAGGAAGCAGTGGATGTGGGCAAAATTAGGTTTAAAAGACATTTAGATAAATGTATGATTAGGAATCATTTCGAAGGATATAGGCCAGAAGCAGGCAGATGGGACTGGTTTAGCTTGGAATTATGTTTGGCATGGACTGGTTGGACCAAAGCAACTGTCTCCCTGGTTTATCACAACTAGAGAAGGCATAAACTTGAGGTTCTCTTAAGTCATAAGGCAGAGCAAGTGACTGAAGTGATAGCAGGGGAACACATTGAGTCTAGTGATCATAATTTTGTAAGTTTTAAAACAGCTATGGAAAAGGACAAGTTTTCCATAAAAGTTAGTTTTTATTTGAGAATAAGGCAAATTTTAATGCTATGAGACAAGAACTTTCAATAGCTGACTGGAGTAAATTGTTCAAAGGTAGACTGATATCTGATAAGTGTGAGGCTTTCAAAACTCTAATAACAGGAGTTCAGAGCCATTATGTTCCATGATGTTCGTGTTAAAGTGAAAGGTAAGGCAGTTATGAATAGAAAACAGTGGTTGCATAAATACATTGAGGCTCTAGTCAAGAATGAGAATGAATCATATTACATATAGCCAACTGGGTTCAAATGAATTTCTTGAACAGTAGAAAGAGTGTAGAGGCTTCCCTAAGAGGAATATCAATGAGGCAGAGAGGGGATATGAAATAACCTTATCTTCCCAGGCTAATGAATAATCCAAAGAGATTCTACAAGTACATATAGAGCAAGAGAGCAACCACACAGAGAGTTGGACACCTTAAAAGATCAAGGTCTACATCTTTGTGTTGAAAATCAGCAGATGGGAAAGATATTAAATGAGTATTTCGTGTCAGTTTTTATTGTGGAGAAAGCTAGCCCAAATGTTCACTCTCCGTGTATGAAGCTGGGCAGTCCTGTTGCCAAAATATTTGACTAAGCACCAAAGAAATGGAGACTAGGTGATGTTTCTTGTGGCTGGATTGACTTTCTACTCGGTGTGGCTTCTTGCTACACTTAGGATCTGTATGTCTGTACAAAACACTAGTGCGGCCTCACTTGGAATATTGTGTACAGTTCTGGTCACCCCATTACAGGAAGGATGTGGAAGCATTGAAGAAGGTGCAGAGGAGATTTACCAGGATGTTGCCTGGTCTGGAGCGCAGGTCTTATGAGGAAAGGCTGAGGAACTTAGGTTTGTTCTCATTGGAGAGAAGTAGGCTAAGAGGGGATTTAATAGAGACATACAAGATGATCAGACGATTAGATAGGGTGGACAGTGAGAGCCTTTTTCCTAGGATGATGACGTTGGCTTGTATGAGAGGCATAGCTGCAAATTGAAGGGTGATAAATTTAAAACAGATGTCAGAGGCAGGCTCTTTACTCAGAGAGTGGTAAGGGTGTGGAATGCCCTGCGTGCCAATGTAGTTAACTCAGCCACATTATGGGCATTTAAACAGTCCTTGCATAAGCATATGGATGATGATGGGATAATGTAGGGGGATGGGCTTAGATTAGTTCACGTACGGTGCAACATTGAGGGCCGAAGGGCCTGTTCTGCACTGGATTATTCTATGTTCTATGTTCTATGTCACTAGGACTGGAGGGTTTGAGTTATGAGGACAAACTGGATAGGCTGGGACATTTTCCACTGGAACATAGTTGGTTTATAAAATCATGAGCAGTACAGATAGCATGAACAGAAAAGGGTCTTTTTCCTTGGATAGGGCAGTTCAAAACTAGAGGGTTTTTTTTAAGGTGAAAGAATGAAGACTTAAAGGAAACCAAGGAGGAAATATTTCAACCAGAGGGTCATTTCTATGTAGAATGAGCTGCCACAGGAAGTCGTAGATGCAGGTATGATTACAACATTTAAAAGACATTTGGACTAGTACATAAAGAGTAAAGGTTTGGAGGAATATGGAGCAAACACAAGCAAGTGGGACTAGTTCAGTTGGGGAAACCTGCTCAGCATGGACAAATTGGATCAAAGAAGGCTAGAGGACTCAAAAATAAGTTATGATGTTTTGAAAACAGCTCACATTGCAGGAGAGGAAGCGCTGAAGGTCTTAGGAAATAGAAAGGTGGCTAAATCTCCAATACCGGATCTAGTGTATCCTCGGGCTTTGTGGGAAATAAGGGAGGAAATTGTGAGTCTCTGCAGAATTATTTGCACAATCTATAAATATGGGTGAGGTGCCAGATGACTGGAGGATGACGAATGTTATGCCTTTCTTTTAGAAGGGAGGTAGGGAAAAGCCTGGGAACTATAGACCTGTGGGTCTGACTTTGTGGGTAAGTTGATGTTGGAGATGATTCTGAATGATAGCGTTTGGAGGCAGGGAATAATTAGGGATAGTCAGCATGGGAAAGCATGTCTCACAAATTTGAGTTTTTTGCTGAAGTAAACAAGAGAAGTGATGAGACCAGAACAGTGGACATTGTTTAGTTGGGCTTTAATAATGCCTTTGACAAGGTTCCACATGTTAGACGAATTCCTAAAGTTAACTCGCCTGGGATTTAGGGTGAACTTGCCAATTGGATACCACATTCACTTAATGACAGGGGACAGGGTGTGGTAGTGGAAGGTTGTTTTTCAAACTGGAGCCGTGGAGTTCAGCAGTGACAAGAGGTGTTCCACAGTGATCAGTGCTGGATGCACTTGTGTTTGTCATTGATAGAAATGACTGAGATGAGAACATAGAAGCCATGGTCAGTAATTTTACAGGTGACACCAGAATTGGTGGTATAGTGGACAGTGAAGAAGGTTACCTAACATTACAAAAAGATCTTGATCAATTGGGTTTATGGGCTGATGACTAGCAGATGGAGATCATTTTGGATAAGTACAAAGCATTGCATTTTAGCAAAACAAACAAGGTGGGGGCAGAACTTACAGAATTAAAAGTTGGGCCTTGGGTAGCGCTGGAGAAGACAGATGTTTCCAGATTGAGCCACGTCATTCTTTGAAGCTGGTGTCACACGTAGACAGGGTGGTTAAGAACACTTTTAGTATGCTTACCTTCATTGCTCAGACATTTGTGTAAAGGATTTGGGATGTCATGTTGACATTGTACAGAACATTGTTGAGGCCTCTTCTGGAGAAGGGTGTCTACTTCTGGTTGCCTGTTATAGAAAGGCAGTTATTAAGCTGGAGAGGGTTCAGAAGAGATTTACCAGATTGTTGCTCCGAATGGAGCGATTGAGTTATAAGGAGAGGCTGGTTAGGCTGGGACTTCTTGCACAGGAGGGTAGGGGGTTGAGGTTGACCTTATAGAAGTCTATAAAATCCTGAGGGGTATAAATAAAGTGAATGGTTGGTGTCCTTTCCCTAGGGAGGGGTTTCAAGATTGGGGGGCGTATTTTTCAAACAAATTGAATTAGTTTTATTGTCACATGTGCTCACATGAGTACAGTGAAAATCTTACAAGACAGCACTTATGACGCCATCTAAAGTACCAAGGTACCCAGGACCCTAACATTAATTGTGTAAACCCTGCCCATGAGGGGTATAGATAAGGTGAACAACAGGTGACTTTTCACTAGATTCAGGGATTTGAAGAGAAGGGAGCGTATTTTTAAAGGTGAGAAGAGAAAAACTTAAAAAGGACCTGAGGGGCAAGTTTTTTTTAAAAAAAGACAGAGTGGCTTGTGTGTGGAATGAACTTCTAGAGGAAGTGTGGAATGTGGGTACAGTTATGTTTAAAAGCTATTTGGACAAGTACATGAAGAAGAAATATTTGGAAAGATATAAGTCACATGCAGGCAGGTGGAACTACTTTAGTTTCGGAAAATAGTCGGCATGGGCTGGTTCGGCCGAGGAGTCTGTTTCTGTGCTTCCTGACTCTGTGAATGAAACTTACAGAATTACTGAGATGCCTTGATAAATGAACATTGAGAAGCTGTTTCAACTAGTTGGAGAGACTAGAATCCAAGTGCACGGCATCGCAGTAAGGGGATGACACTTCAGAACTGAGATGACGAGGAATTTCTTCAGCCAGACGGGGATGAATCCATGTAATTCATTGTCATAGAGGGCTATAGGGCAAAGTCATTGAGTGTATTTATGACAGAGGTAGCTAGGTTCTTGAATGGTGAGGGGATCAACAGTTATGGGAGAAGGCAGAAGGTAGAAGAATGGAGTTAAGAAATATATCAGACATGATCAAATGGTGCAGCAGACTCAGTGGAGTGAAGAGCCCAATTCTGCTCCTATATCTTGAGGTCTTATGGTTATTATGGGGGACTTCAATCTGAATATAGGTTCAGCAAACCAAAGCAGTAACAAGACTATACAGGAGAAATTCCTGAAGAGTCCAGCAGATGTTTTCAGGATCGATACATTGAGGAACCAAATGAAGGATAGGCCATCCTTGACTGCATGTTCTGTCTTGTCTGGGAATGGGTTAGCTCAGTTGGCTGGATGGCTGCTTTGTGTTGCAGAGTGATGCCTACAGCACGTTTGCAATTCCTGTACCATCTGAGGTCACTATGAAGGCCCCACATTCTTAACCTTGCCCCTTGCCTGATGCATAGAACATAGAACAATACAACACGGTACAGGCCCTTTGGCCCACAATGTTGTGCCGAACTTTTACCCTCAACCTAAGGTCTATCTAACCTCCACCCCTACCTTGTACTATCATCCATATGTCTATTTAAAAGCCGCGTAAATGCCCCTAATGACGCCAACTCTACTACCCTCTCTGGCAATGCATTTCACGCCCCTACCACTCTCTGAGTAAAGAACCTACCTCTGACGTCTCCCATATATTTACCTCCGCTCATTTTAAAACTCATACCAGCTACCTCCACCTGAGGAAAAAAAGTCTCTGGCTCTCCACTCTATCTATGCCTCTGATCCCTTTGTCCACCTCTATCAAGTCACCTCTCATCCTTCATCATTCTGAAGAGAAAAGTTCTTGCTCTTTCAACCTGTCCTTGTAAGACCTTCCCTCAATTCCAGGCAACATCCTGGTGTATCTCCTCTGCACCTTTTCCAATGCCTCCACATCTTTCCTGTAATGAGGTGACCAGAACTGGACACAATACTCCAGATGTTGCCGAACCAGGTTTTTGTATAGCTGGAACATAACTTCACGGCTCTTGAACTCAATCCCACTATTAACGAAAGCTACCATACCATATGTCTTTTTAACAACTCTATCCACCTGGGTGGCAGCTTTCACAGAATTGCGGACATGAACCCCAAGATCCATCTGCTCCTTCACACTGCCAAGAGTTTTTCCATTAACCCTGTATTCTGTTTTCAAGTTTGTCCTTCCAAAATGAATCACCGCACCCTTTTCAGGATCAAATTTTATCTGCCACTTCTCAGCCCAGCTCTGCATCCTATCAATAACCCTTTGTACCCTAGAACAACCCTCCACATTATCCACAACCCGACCCACCTTTGTATCATCCACGAACTTACTAATCCACCCTTCCACTCCTACATCCAAATCATTTACGACAATCACAAATAGAAGAGGGCCTAGTACAGATCCTTGTGGTACAGCACTCATAACTGAGCACCATGTTGAATATTTTCCATCCACTACCATCCTTTGTCTTCTGAAGATCAGCCAATTCTGAATCCAAGTGGCACATTACCCCAATCCCATGCTTCCGTACTTTCTGCATGAGCCTACCATGGGAACCTTATCAAAAGCTGTACTTAAATGCATGTATACCACATCCACTGCTCTACCTTCTTCCATAAGTTTGATCACCTCTTCAAAGAATTCAGTAAGATTTGTGAGGTATGATCTACCCCTCACAAATCCATGCTGGCTATCACAAATCAAACTGTGCCTATCAAAGTGATCATAAATCCTATCTCTCAGAGCCCTTTCCAATAATTCGCCCACTAATGAAGTAAGACTAACTCGAGTGTAATTTCTGGGGTTATCTCTATTCCCTTTGTTGAACAAGGGAATGACTTTTGCCACTCTCCAATCTTCTGGCACTTTACCCGTGGACAGTGAGGATGAAAAGATCCTCACCAAAGGCCCTACGATCTCTTCCCTTTCTTCCCATAGAATCCTTTGATAAATCCAATCAGGCCCAGGAGACTTATTTATCTTCAAGTTCCTCAAAATTCCTAGCACATCTTCCTTACTAACATCCACCAGCCTACCAGCCTGTTTCACACTGTTATCCTCTACAACTATGTCCCTGTCAGTTGTGAATACCGAAGATAAAAGGTATTCATTAATGAGCTCTCCTATCTCTTTAGGCTCCGTGCACAAATTCCCTTTAGAATCCTTCATCAGCACTAGCCTTTCTCTCATCACTCCCTTATTCTTCCTGTATGTGTAAAAAGCCTTGGACCTTTCCTTGATTCTATCTGCCAAGGATTTCTCATGCCCCGTTATTGCTCTCATAAGCCCCTTCTTCAGCTCTTCCCTGGCTAACGTGTATCCTTCTGGAGCCTTTACTAATCCTTGTTTCTTAAACCTTATATTCTTCTTCCTCTTATCTGTCATTCGAACTGTCTCAAGAACCAAGGGTCCCTCGCTCAAACGCATCCTCACTGTCTGCTAGGGACAATCATATCACACACATGCAGTATGCATTCCTTAAACAATCTCCACATTTTTATAATGCTGTTCCCTGGCAACATCTGTTCCCAGTTACCCAGTTCATGCCTAACAGAATTATAATTACCCTTCCCCCAGTTATAAACCTTACCCTGCTGTATGTACCTATCTTTTCCATGGCTATTGTAAAAGTAGCAGAGTTATGATCACTACCGCCAAAATGCTCTCCTACTAACAGGTCTCACACTTGGCCCGGTTCATTGCCAAGCTTCAAATCCAAAATGGCCTCTCCTTGTATTGGTCTATCAACGTACTGTGTTACTGTACGTACTGAGCAAAATCCGCTCCATCTAAACTATTACAACTAAAAGTTTCTAATCTATATTTGGAAAGTTGAAGTCCCCCATGACTGCAATCCTGTGACTCCTGCACCTTTCCAGTATCTGCCTCCCAATCCAACCCTTCGCTTTTCTGCAACTATTGGGAGATCTGTAATAGAACCCCAACAAAGTGACTGCTCCTTTCTTGTTCCTGGCCTCAGCCCAAACTGACTCTGTAGACATGTCATTCACGAACTTCCTTTCAGGATCTGCCATACTAGCCCTGACTAGCAATGCAACTCTACCACCTCTTTTCCCACCCTCCCTATTTCTTTTGAAGCATTAATTCCCAGAACTTCCAACAAGCATTCCTGTCCCCAAGTTACCCAAGTTTCTGTAATGGCCACAACCTCGTAGTTCCAAGTACTGATCCATGCTCTAAGTTCATCTGCCTTATTTCTGATACTTCCATCATTGAAGTATACACACTTCAAACCATTTTTGTGTCCACAATTACACTTCAAAGGCCTCATTTCTTTATTAACAACCTCATGCCCTGTTGTGTCTGTTGGATGGTTGAATACCTCATCCTCTGAATTACAAATCTGGTCCCCCACCCCCTGCCAATCTAGTGTAAACCATCCCATATAGCTCGAGAAAACCTCCCACCCAGGATATTTGTGTCCTTCCAGTTCAGGGGCAACTGTCCTTCCTGTCCACATCCCACTTTCTCCAGAATGTGGTCCAATTATCCACATAATGGAGGCCCTCCCTCCTACACCAGACGTGTATAGCTGCACTCTCTCCCTATTTCTTACCTCGTTATCACATGGCACTGGTAGTAATCCAGAGATAACTACCCTGTTTGTCCTTGTCTTCAGCTTCCAACCTAACTCCCTGTACTTGTTTTTCACATTCTCGTCCTTTTTCTACGTATGTCATTGGTACTGATGTGTACCATGATTGCTGGTTGCTCACCTTCACTCTTAAGGGTCTTGATGACATGATCTGAGATGTCATGAATGTCACCAGAGGCAGCATACCATCCGCTTGTCTCATTTGCGTTCACAAAACTACCTGTCTGTGTCTCTTACTATTGAATCCATGGTGGCCCACAAGTTGAAACACCATTCGTCGTCTCTCTCAAGTGAGACAGCAGTCCCATGGTATTCTGGGACTGTGGCAAATTTAATTTTAACATTTTCATTGTGTTATGAGAATGGAATAATTAGCAACCAAGCTGGGAGAAGCCCCTTGTGGAAGAATGAAGAACTCAGTGATTGAACTCTTCATTAAAATGGAGAGTGACAGAGTTGATTCTGAGTCTGGGGGCCAAAATCTAAATGGAGGAAATTATGATGATATGAGGTGCACAGGGCTTACAGTACCTTGGGGAACATAAACTTAAAGGGATGACAAACACTTAAAGAGCACTTGGATGAAATGCAACTGTTGTACATTCCTGTCTGGCACAAAATAAAATGGCAAAGGTGGCCCTGCAGTAGCTAACAAGGAATATTAGAGATAATACCTGTGCTATGGAAGGGCAATACAAATTGGCTATAAACAGCAGCAGGCCTGAAGACAGGGAGCATTTCAGATTTCAGTAAAAGAGAATCAAAGGATTGGTTGAGAGACGAAAAACAGAATAATGTAACCTTGCAAGGAACATATAAACTAATTGCAAAAGTTCCTAAAGGTGTAGGAAGAGAAAAAGATTAAAATATTAATAAAATATTAATAAAAATTAATAAAATCAAATCCCTTACAATCAGAAACAGGGGAAATTATAATGTGAAATAGAGATGGTACTCCAATTTACAATGTATTTTGGTGTGGTCATCAGAATGAAACAAGTAATATCCCTAAAATGCTAGGGAAACACATGACAGGGAGGTTCCCAAGGAAATCAGTTGAAGAAGGGAAATATTGCTGAGGAAAGTCAATGGAATTTAAAGCCAACAAATCCCAGCACCTGGTAATTTACATCCTACACTGCTTAAGAAAGTTGTCCATGAGACAATGGACACATGCTGAAACTAGGAGCTTGAATCTAACAGAGGAAATTGATTGTCATTTTTCAAGATTCTGTAAACTGGAACAATTCCTATGGATTAGAGGTAGCTAAGGTAATTCCACGATTTGAAAAATGGAGGTAGAGAGAAAACATGGAGTTGTAGACCAGTTAGCTAAACTGAAAACAGTGACCAGATGGGACAGATTCAGTCAACAAGGATTTACATAAAGGGACATCATGCTGGACAAATTTGCTGGTATGTTTCAAAAATGCAATGTTTATGGTTGATAGGGAGGCAGTAAATGTGGTTTACTGGGCTTTGAGAACGTGTTCAAAATGTCCCACAGAAGAGATTAGCTTTTAAAATTAAAGCACATAGGATTGGGGATAGTGTGTTGATGCAAATACAGAACTGGCTGGCAGACAGGAAACAAAGTGCAGGAATAAACAGGTCATTTTTTGAGTGGCAGCCAGTGACCAGTGTGGTACCGCAAACATCAGTGCTCACACCACAGCTATTCTCTATATCTATTAATGATTTAGATGAGGAAATTTAAACATCATATCTCCAAGCTTGTAGATGATATGAAGCTAAGTGGGACAATGAACTATGAAATATATCCGCATCCTCCTTAGTGTGAGTTGGAGTTGAAGGAGTGGGCAAAAATGCAAAGCAGCTGAAGGTTAATGTAGATAAATGGGAGGCTACCCAGGTTGATTGGAAAAACAGAAACACAGATTATTAGCTGAATGGCAATAGGTTGGGAAAGGGGGAAGATGCAGTGAGACCTGTTTGTCCTTAAAGTAATAATGCAGGTGCAGCAGAAGGTGAAGAAGACAAATGGAACATTGGCCTTCATAGCAAGAGGATTTGAGTAAAGGAACAGGGATGTCTTGCTGCAATTGTACAGGATCTTGGTGAATCCATACCTGGAGTATTTTGTGCTGTTTTGAAATCTTTATCTGATGAAGTATGTTCTAGCTACTGAGACCGAACAACAAATAATTACCAGATTGATTCCTGGGGTGGCAGGACTGACAAGAGCAGAATGGATTAATTAAAACCTAATTTACTGGAGTTTAGAAGTATGAGGGAAGGTCTCTCAGAAACTAATAAAATTCTGACAGGCCTAACAAGGTTAATGCAGAAAGGAGGGTGTCAATGACCAGGATCTAGAATCACGGAGTAACAGTTTAAGGATGTGGGATGGGCTATTTAGGACCAAGATGAAGAAAACATTCTGTACTCAGAGGCTGATGACCCTGTGGAATTTGCTGCCACAGAAACCAATCAAGGCCAAACCATTAAGTGTTTTCAAGAAGAAGACAGATATTGTTCTGAGAGCTAAAGGCATCTGAGTATGGGTGCAAAGCTGGAACAGGCCACTGAGTAGAATGACCAGCCATGATCATAGCACAGCAGCACCAAATACCTCAATGGCTTTCTCCTGTTCCTTTTTCTATGTTTCTATTCTGTTAAAGGTGGAATACAAGAACAAAATTATTATAATTCACAGAGAGTTCAGCATTACCTTATCACTACTGGATGAAAGTCCAAACTCCTTAGCGAACAGCGGTCAGCAAAAAACTTCGTCACACAGACTGCAGCAGTTCAAGAAGGTCAAGGAGGTACAGAGTGATTTTGGAAACCTCTGGACTGGCTGCTCTGTCTCTCATTTTCTATCCAGTTCTCAAATTGTCAAATGTTTTGAGAAAAGCCACATTGGAAATAAGAAAACATTTATGGAAGTTTGCTGAAACTATCTACATTCACTGCTGACTTAGAAATTAGACAAAGATTTCACAAGCCTGTGAACAACTCATTGTCCAAGGATTGCACAAAGGCTTGGCATCCGTAGTTTGAAACTGTTTAATTGAACTGACAATTTACATTTATTTCATTTTCTGTTTAAAATATCCCTTATCTATGTCTGTGATCAGTGACTGTGGGGGTTATGAATAAAGAAGATTGTGTTTATATCAGATATTGATTAGATTGCTTAGTTGTTTACAAATGTTTTGCTCAAGTTATTGTTATTTCTTTTCTGTAGACTTGATGCCTAAGATTTGTTATTCATGCAGTCTGGCTTGGAAAAGTTTGAGCAATTTAGATAGCCGTTCAATGTTTTTAGAATCATAAAATGAAAGTGTACTCAAGGACAGGTATAAGAGGAGTGCAGTGAAATGTTTACAATTCTCCATTTGCATCTTGGTACAAAATTTCACTGTGTTGTGAATCCAGTGCTGCTGAGGCTAATTTGTTTTTGCTTGCTACCCTTGTGCTGTAACAAATATTTGATGGCCAATGTTGTTACAGACGCAGAAACAATCTCCAGTGCAGGGCAAACAATTCCTGACCATGGGAAGATAAAGCTGGGAAATGAGCAACATATAACCACTAAGATAATAAAATGTGAGGCTGGATGAACACAGCAGGCCAAGCAGCATCTCAGGAGCACAAAAGCTGACGTTTCGGGCCTAGACCCTTCATCAGAGAGGGGGATGGGGGGAGGGAACTGGAATAAATAGGGAGAGAGGGGGAGGCGGACCGAAGATGGAGAGTAAAGAAGATAGGTGGAGAGGGTGTAGGTGGGGAGGTAGGGAGGGGATAGGTCAGTCCAGGGAAGACGGACAGGTCAAGGAGGTGGGATGAGGTTAGTAGGTAGCTGGGGGTGCGGCTTGGGGTGGGAGGAAGGGATGGGTGAGAGGAAGAACCGGTTAGGGAGGCAGAGACAGGTTGGACTGGTTTTGGGATGCAGTGGGTGGGGGGGAAGAGCTGGGCTGGTTGTGTGGTGCAGTGGGGGGAGGGGATGAACTGGGCTGGTTTAGGGATGCAGTGGGGGAAGGGGAGATTTTGAAACTGGTGAAGTCCACATTGATACCATATGGCTGCAGGGTTCCCAGGCGGAATATGAGTTGCTGTTCCTGCATAGCAGCAACTCATATTCCGCCTGGGAACCCTGCAGCCATATGGTATCAACGTGGACTTCACCAGTTTCAAAATCTCCCCTTCCCCCACTGCATCCCTAAACCAGCCCAGTTCATCCCCTCCCCCCACTGCACCACACAACCAGCCCAGCTCTTCCCCCCCACCCACTGCATCCCAAAACCAGTCCAACCTGTCTCTGCCTCCCTAACCGGTTCTTCCTCTCACCCATCCCTTCCTCCCACCCCAAGCCGCACCCCCAGCTACCTACTAACCTCATCCCACCTCCTTGACCTGTCCGTCTTCCCTGGACTGACTTATCCCCTCCCTACCTCCCCACCTACACCCTCTCCACCTATCTTCTTTACTCTCCATCTTCGGTCCGCCTCCCCCTCTCTCCCTATTTATTCCAGTTCCCTCCCCCCATCCCCCTCTCTGATGAAGGGTCTAGGCCCGAAACGTCAGCTTTTGTGCTCCTGAGATGCTGCTTGGCCTGCTGTGTTCATCCAGCCTCACATTTTATTATCTTGGAATCTCCAGCATCTGCAGTTCCCATTATCTCTGATACAACATATAACCACTGATGGGCAGCAATGGAAACATCATTCAGACACAACTAGCAGACAAAATAATAAAATACCAAACAAAGGATCAAATAACCCCACACATCCCTCACCTTACACATGCTCCAGCTCATTACCTGCCTATGTGATGACATCTAATGACCAATAGGAAGCAAGGGATGGGGCTGAAGGACGGATGCCAGGCTGAAATAACAAGGTGTGGAGCTGGATGAACACAGCAGGCCAAGCAGCATCTTAGGAGCAGGAAAGCTGACGTTTCAGAGCTGAAGGGTCCAGGTTCTGAGGAAGGGTCACCGGATCCAAAACAATAACTCTTTTTTCTCCTCTACTGATGCTGCCAGACCTGCTGAGCTTTTCCAGCAACTCTGTTTTTGTTCCTGATTTACAGCATCTGCAGTTCTTTTTGTTCTGATAGAGTTTTACAATCAGTGTTAAGAGCTCGCATTTGGACTCAGTAGAAAACAGTTTACCATATGTTACGAAAGTTCAAGACTTCTTACAGACCAGTCAGTCTTATGTCTGTGGTCAGCAAGGTTTTGGAAAGAATTCTGAGGGATAGGATTTATGACTATTTGGAAAAGCATAGCGTGATTAAAGGGAGTCAGTATGGCTTTGTGAGGGGCAGGTCAAGCCTTACAAATCTTACTGAGTTCTTTGAGGAAGTCATGAGACAGGTTGACGAGGGTCGAGCAGTGGATGTGGTGTACATGGACTTCAGCAAGGCATTTGATAAGGTTCCCCACGGCAGGCTCATTCATAAAGTCAGGAGGTATGGGATACAGGGTGATTTGGCTGCCTGGATTTAGAATTGGTTGGCTGACAGGAGGTAGAGAGTGGATGTAGATGGTAAATATTCTGCCTGAAGGTCAGTGCTGAGTAGTGTTCCGCAGGGCTCTGTTCTTGGGCCTCTGCTCTTTGTAGTTTTTATAAATGACTTGGATGAGGAGGTTGAGGGGTGGGTTAGTATGTCTGATGATGACACAAAGGTTGGAGGTGCCGTTGATAGTATCGAGAGCTATTGCAGGCTTCAGCGAGACATTGACAGCATGCAGAGCTGGGCTGAGAAATGGCAGATGGAGTTCAACCTGGATAAATGCGAAGTGTTGCATTTTGGAAGGTCAAAATTAAATGCTGAATATAGGATTAAAAGCAGGATTCTCTGCAGTGTGGAGGAACAGCAGGATCTTGGTGTTCAAGTGCATAGCTCCCTCAAAGTTGCCACCCAAGTGGATAAGGTTGTTAAGAAAGCATATGATGTTTTGGCTTTCATTAACAGGGGGATCGAGTTTAAGAGCCGTGAGGTTATGCTGCAGCTCTACAAAACCCTGGTGAAACCACACTTGGAATATTGTGTCCAGTTGTGGTCGCCCTATTATAGGAAAGATGTGGAGGCTTTGGAGAGGGTGCAAAGGAGGTTTACCAGGATACTGCCTGGACTGGAGGGCTTGTCTTATGAGGAGAGGTTGACTGAGCTCGGACTTTTCTCTCTGGACAGAAGGAGGAAGAGAGGTGACCTGATCGAGGTGTACAAGGTAACAAGAGGCATGGATAGAGTCGATAGCCAGAGAATTTTCCCCGGGGCAGGATTGACTGCCACGAGAGGTCATAGTTTTAAGGTGTTAGGAGGAAGGTATAGAGGAGATGTCAGAGGGAGGTTCTTCACCCAGAGAATTGTGAGCACATGGAATAGTTTACCAGTGGTAGTCAGTGGTGGAAGCAGAGTCATTAGTGACATTTAAGCAACGGCTAGACATGAACATGGACAGCAGTGAATTGAAGGGAATGTAGGTTAGGTTATTTTATTTTTGGATTAGGATTATTCCACGGCACAACATCGTGGGCCGAAGGGCCTGTACTGTGCTGTACTTTTCTATGTTCTATGTTCTACTTCAGATAAAATTCTTGCAGGCCAATTTATGCACCAAACAATTGCAGCTTTAGCTACTTCGAATCAAAGTGTCATACAGATGGAAATGGACCCTTTGGTTCAATCAGTCCATACCAGCCATAATCCCAAACTAAACTAGCCCCACCTGTCTGCCCATGGCCCAGATCCCTTGAAAAATTCCTTATTCATAGACTTACCTAAATGTCTTTTAAACATTGTAACTGTACCCACATCCACCACTTCCTCCGGAAGATCATTCCACCCACAAACGACTCTGTGCAAAAATAAAGCCTTCATGACTTTTTAAATCTTACTCTTCCCAACTTAAAAATTTGCCTCCTGCTCTTGAAATCCCCCACCCTAGGGAACAGACACTCGCTATTCACCTTATCGAAAACCGTCATGATTTTATAAACCTCTATACAATCACACTGCAACATTCTCCACTCCGGTAAAAAGCTTTCCAGCCTATCCACATAACTGAAGTCCTTCATTCCCAGAAACATCCTGGTTAATCTCATCTGAACCCTGTCCAGCTTAATAATATCATTGCTATAATATGGTGACAAGAAATGTACACAGTACTGCAGAAGAGGGTTCAACATTGTCATATGCAACCTCTTTTGTATAGCACATTCAATGGGAAGTGTTTCCAGATTGTCAATTCCAGTTGATATCACAGTAAGATCAAATAGTATCACTCCATTCACCAGTATCTCACTATCATCGGCTTTTCCCAATCCAAGGTAAAGGATTCCCTATTGTGTCTATGGGAAAAGAATTCCAAGATCAGCGTCACAGTAAAAGCCTTGAGACCTTCAAAATCAGTCCGGAGAAGCCCTGGAGGTTGTGTTGGAGTACCGCAGTTGAGGAAGAAAAGACTATACCTTCCTGGGGGAACAACACAGATTTACCCCAATAATTCCTGTGTTCAAAGTTACATTGTGAACAGAGGTTGCAGAAATCAATCTTAGATTCATTATGTCACGGAATACAGTAATTTAGCCTATTTCATCCATGCCAACTTTCTGTGGAGAAATATAGTCTCTTAAATTCCTCTGCTCCCTCCAGAAAGTGCTGCAAGTTTAATTCTCTTAAATGCTTATCTCATTTCCTTAATGGGTCATTGATTCTCTTCATTTCCACTCATAAGCACAAAGGACTGTGTAGTACCACTCATTCTGGGGTAGTGGGGGGAGAAACTTTATTTCCCCTGTACCTGCTGTTGCTGAAATAGCTCAGTTGGGTGTACGTTAGATTGAAGATATAAAGGCTCCTGTTTCATTTCCCAGGTTTAACCAGTCAATTTTTGGCAGCACGGTGACTCACTGTTTCACACTTCTGCTTAACCGTGCCTGGAACTTGGATTTGTTTCCAGCCTTCGACGAATGTCCTTGTGGAGATTGCAGTTCTCCCCATGAATAGCAGGGTTTTCTTTGGGTGCTCAGGTTTCCTCACATGGTCTAAAGATGGACATGCTAGGTGGATTGGCCAAGCTAAAAATTGCCCCATGGTGTCCAGGGATGTGCTGTTTAGGTGGATCAGCTATGGTAAGAGCCCCACATGGAATTATGGGGATGGGGTGGGAGGAGGATCTGGATGGCATGCCCTTCAGAGGGTTGGTGCAGACACAATAGATGAAATGGCCTCCTTCTGCACTGTAGAACTTGTAGAGATTATATCATTATATCTCTTGCCCATCCTGGAGAAGGTTGCGCCTCATACACTATCCTACATTTTACAACTTACATAACACACTTAGATGAGCATATTGAAGGCAAAGTAGCTGCAAGATGTATAGAAAACTATGTTGTGATGAAGGTATGAGATTGCAGCCAAATTTAAATAGGTTTAATGTGTGAGCAAACTATCTTGCAGATGTAGGAGTATATGAACTTGTTCTCTAAGCAGGAAGAGTAAGTAATAGCAGGATATTCCTTAATTGAAGAATGATGGCAATATTCTGAGGTGCAGAGAGATTTAGGAGTTATAAGGTACAAGTCACAAAGTTAATATGCAGATTTGACATGTAACCAAGAAAGCTAATAAGCTGCATCTTTTATTACGAACATAATAAACTGAACAAAAATGTAATGATATTCTGATTCATTTGTACAGGGAATTGGTAAGACAGCATCTCACTAACCATGTGCAGGTTTTGGTCTCCACCAGTAAATTTATCAGAGGTAGTTCAGAGGAGGCTTGTGAAGTTGATACCTGGAATCAATAGGCTGTCTACGGAGGACAGGCTGTGCCAGCAAATCGAAAAAGGAGGCAGGTTTGAACTGCTTTTTAAAACAGGAAAGTAATGTGAAGTAAAATCAGAGTTAATGTTTCAGGTCAGTGTCACCGGACCCAAAATATTAACTCTGATTATTTTCTTCACCGACGCTGCCAGGCCAGCTGAGCTTCTCCAGCAACTTCTGTTTTTGTTCCTGATTTACAGCATCCACAGTTCTTTCAGTTTTTATTTAGGTAAGTAATGTGATTGTGAGCAACGATGTAGACTAAGATGCAGTAGAATTTGTATGGAATGAGTTTAGAAACACCAATGGACAGAAAATTATAGCGGGCTCATATATTGCCTAAGCTGAAGCAGCAATACTGGAGAAGGCATTAGAATCGAACTTAGAGATGAAAATAATAAAGTCATGGACGTGACTATGGGTGATGATTAACCTGCATATAACTTGACCAAATTAAATCAGTAATGCTATGATATTGGAGGAACTTGTACTGTGTGTATGAAACAGTTTTATGAATAAATACATTGAAGAAGCAAAGGGTATTGGGTATCAAGAAAGGAATAATTGACAATCAAGTTGAAAAAGGACCCTTAAGGAACACTGACCACAATAGGATTGGATTCTTATGGGGAGACAATGGCCTAGTGGTATTATCGCTGGACTGTTAATCCAGACAGCCAGGTAATGACGTGGGATCCTGAGTTTGAATTCCAACAGGGCAAATGGTGGAATTTGAATTCAATGAAATTAAAAGTCTATAATGACCATAAACTCATTGCCAATTGTTGAGGGGAGAACTCATCTGGTTTACTAATGCTGTTTAGGGAAGGAAACTGTCATTTGGCCTACATGTGATTCCAGACCCACAGCAATGTGGTTGACTCTCAACTGCCTGCTGGGCAATTAGGGATAGACAATAAATGCTGGCTAAGCCAGTGATGTCCCCATCCTGTGAATGAATAATAATAAAATTAAGCTGGAGAGTTATGTTGTTGTTTTGGAGACTAGGGTACTGCAATTAAATAAAGAATTAATTGTGATAAATTGTGAATCCATATTTAAATGGATGATGGTCAATAGGTAATGGGTTAACATTTAAAGAACACATGGACTACAAAAGTTGTTCACCTGATTCTGGCATTAGAACAATATGGGAACTGATGGTTTGTATTGAAATTGGCCAAAATTAAAAAAAAACAGACCTGAGGATTGAGAACAGCTAAGATTTCAGCAAAGGGAAACAAAGGGATTTAGTAAGATGGAGAAAATAGAACATGAGTGTATGCTTTCAGGGACCATGCAAACTAATTAATTTTTGTTATTCATTCACAAAATTTATTGTCTGTCCCTGATTTCCCAGACAGCTGTTTACTGTCAACTGCATTTAGATTCTTGAGTAGATTTGTAGCTCGGGTTGTGGAAGCAGTGGCTGGTTCACTCACCGAGCTGGTTCATTTGTTCGCCCACCTTTCATTACCCTGCTCCACAGACAACACACTGAAATTTACCTTTAATGGCCAAATGTATGAACAAGTCAATGGGACACCCATGAGCTCGCCTATTTCCGGACTAATAGTAGAAACAATGATGCAGAGACTTGGACTTTCCCCAGATGCAACCTAAACTATGGATCTGATGCATGGATGACACTTTCATCATTATCAAATGGACCAAACTCGAGGAGTCACATCACCTCATAAACAACACTCTCAGTGGCATCAAATTCACCAGGGAAGAAGAACAAATGGCTCCCACTCCTGGATGTCATGGTAGACGTCAGGGCCAATGGGGAATTTCTGACGAAGGTGCACAGAAAGGCCTCACACATGGGATCAAGCCCTGAATTGCAAATGTTAGCACCCCAACACCCACAAACAAAATTGTGTTAAAACACATTTTAAACAAGCAACAACACACTACAGCAACCCTGAACCATGCCAAAATAAAGGGGAATGCCTCTAAGAAGTATTTAAGGGCAACAGATACTCGAACAGCTGGATCCAACGATTCCTATCACACAAAGAGCAACAGGAAGAGACAGGACTCCCGGACACAAGCATCACGTTACCATACGTCAAGAACATATCTGAACTGACCACAAGACTCCTAAGACCATTGGACATCACAGTGGCACACAAACCTACATCAACCCTATGTCAGCTGCCAACTCAAACCAAAGACCCCTTACTCAGTATTGGCAGAACCAACATTATATGTAAAATTCCATGCAAGGGCTGTGACAAACATTACATTGGACAGACAGGAAGGAAACTGATCACAAGAATACATGAATACCAAGCAGCACCAAAAAGACATGACCAATACTCACTCGTCTCCATTCACACAGATAAGAACCACCAGTTTGATTGGGACAACATTAAGATCCTAGGACAGGCCAAACAGAGACAAGCATGGGAATTTCTAGCGGCCTGGTTCTCCACAAAGACAGCCATCAATAAACACATCAAATTAAACTTTATATATACACTACTGTGAAGAAAAACTGGAAATGAGGTAATCAACTCCAATGGAACCCAGAGTTTAAATATGAAGCAGGAAAACAAATTAGTGCTTCATCAGAGGCTGCACTAATGATGTTACCCAGCAGGGTAATGAAATGTCTGCAAATCAACCACAGCAGTCAACTGCATTGCTGTGGGGGTGGAGTCACATGTCGGCCTGACCAGATAAGAACATCAGTTTCTTTCCCTAACGGACATTAGAGAACCAGATGGGATTTTCCTGATGATCAACAATGGGTTAATGGTTATCATTTAACTGTTAATTCAAGATTGATAATAAAACATGGTGAATACACTGTGTCTTACATTCAGAAACACATTAATTTATAATGGGGTACAACATGATGTCTTCATGTCTTCAAAAGCAACACAAATAAAAACTCAAGAATTAGAGGCATCACAGGGTCTAATGGGAAGGAGAAATTGAAAGAAATTAGAAGGAAAATAATATGAAAAAGTCAGATAAATCCCTAGGGCCTGATTTTTTTTTTGTCTCAGAAACAAACACTGATGTTGCTGGCAAAGCTCAACAGGTTTAGAAACAACTGTGATGAAAAAATCAGAATAAAATTTCGGGTCTGATTATCCTTCCTCAGCTTTTGTTTCAGTGTTCCAAAGAAAATGATTCTGCAAATTGCAGAAAACAAAGTCTAGAGCTGGATGAACACAGCAAGCCAAGCAACATCGGGGGAGCAGAAAAGCTAATGTTTCAGGTCTAGACTTCAGCTTTCCTGCTCCTCTGATGCTGCATGGCCTCCTTTGTTCATCCAGCTCGACACCTTGCTATCTGAGATTCTCCAGCATCGGCAGTTCCTACTATCCCTACAAATTGCAGATACACTGATGGTTAACTTCCAAAGTTCTACAGACTCTGGAACAGTTCCTGTGGAATGGACAATTGCTAACATAACCCGAAGTTTAAGAAGGGAGGCAGAGAGAAAATAGAATTTGTATGACATTGGTAATGGGGAAAAATGTTACTGTCCGCTATGGAGGGTGTAATGCCAGAGTACTGGAAAGATAGTGACAGTATCAGACAGCATCAGCAAAGCTTTTCCTGGACTGTAGATCTCTGAGATTCTCTGTTGTGATTGAATTTCCTGCAAGCCACTCCATCCTGACTTGGGAATATATTGCAGTTCCTTCAGCATCGCTGGGACAATATCCTGAATTCTCTCCCTAGCAGCATTCTGGGTCAACCAACAGCACATGGACTGCAGTGGTTCAAGAAGGCAGCTCAACACCATCTACAAAAAAGCAACTAGTGACAGCTAGTGGTGCCCATATTGCATGAGTGATTTTTTCAAAGTCAGGTTTATGTGGCATTAAATGGACCAGCACTGACCTTTTGAGGTTCGAGGGGCTGAATTGACTATATCTGTTTCTATTTCTTATGTTCTCTACCACTTCTGCCAAAATGAATAATCTCACCAGGAAAGCTGTAATTCCTGGAAATTAGAAGAATAAGGAATGAAGTGAATTAAAAGTTTCAAGATGTTATTTAAAACTGGTCAGTAATCAGAGTTGAGTTTCTTTGTTCACTGGTGTATTCAAACATATGACTGAGAAACAACAGTAGGCCACACGGCCCTTTGACTGTGCTCTACCACTTAATAAGATCATGCTAGATCAGATTTCAACCTCATCTCTATGCGCTTGCACATCCCCGATAATCTTTCATCACGTTGGTCGTCATGGAACTACTTAACTTTGCCCTAAAAATATTTAAAGATTATGCATCCAATGTCTTTGGAATAAGTGAATTCCAAAGACACCGAACCCTCTGAGAGAAAAGAAATGTTTCCTCATCATTTTAAAAGCTCACTCTTATTTTTCATCTACGAGCCCTAGTTCTAGCTTCTGCCAGATGAGGAAACGTTTTCAACATCCACCTGGTTAAATCCCATCCTGATCTTTTATGGATTAATTTAGTCTCCTCTTTCTCTTCTAAACTTCAGTGGATCTAGCCTGTCTAGCCTTTCCTCATAAGGTAATCCACTCATTCTAGGTCGTAATCCAATTAAATCTTCTCTGAAATGCGTTGAGCAACTTGAACACAGCACTTTATATGCAGTGTCACCAATTTCCAAAGGGGATCACAAAGGCAGTACATGAATTATTGGGGGTGGCATGGTGATTCAGTGATTAGTACTGCAGCCTCACAACACTAGGGACCCAGGTTCAATTCCAGCTTTGGGCGATTGTCTGTGCAGAGTTTGTACATCTACCCCATATCTGCATGGGTTTCCTCCAGGTGCTCCAGTTTCCTCCCACAGTCCAAAGATGTGCAGGCTATTGGGTTGCCCATAGTGCTCAGGGGGATGGGTCTGGATGGGATGCTTCAAGGGGCAGTGTGGACTTGTTGGGCCAAAGGGTCTGTCTCCACACTGTAGGGAATCTAATCTAATTACCCCTTGCTTTACAGTTATATTTTTTAGTAAGCCTTGGTAATTTACATTTCTCTAATTGCAGAATTATTCAAAGTTATTGACAGCCAGTTAGAAAGTTTGTACTGCTACACAGACAGCATTGTTATGATATCATTTAAACCTCCCAATCCACTGGCTCTGCAGAAATAATAACAGGCTACAGCTGATTCCCAGAGCCTATTTGTCCTGTATTTTTCAAGTTGTGTCCTTTCAAGAAAATTAATAATTCAGGTAGGATTTTATGACAAACCAGCAGCTCATTTCACTTTTTCCTGTTTAAACATTGTTTTCCAGAAATTGTAAAGGGAAGATTTACAGATGGGCAGCTCATGACAAACATCAGTTCAAGAGCATGGTGGCGCAGTGTTTCACACTGCTACCTCACATTGCCAGAGAACCGAGTTTGATTCCACCTTTGGGTGAATATCTGTGTGGAGTTTGCACATTCTCCCCATGACTGCAAGGGTTTCTGCCAGGTAATCCAGCTTCCTCCCACAGTCCAAACATGTGCAAGTTTGGGGCAGCACAGTGGCTCAGTGGTTAACACTGCTGCCTCACAGTACCAAGGACCTGGGTTCAATTCCACCAATGGGCGACTATCTGTGTGGAGTTTGCATGTTCTCACCGTGTCTGGGTTGGTTTCCTCCCACAGTCCAAAGATGTGCAGGTTAGGTGGATTGGCCATGCTAAATTATAGTGTCCAGGGATGTGTAGATTAGATGGGTTATAGGTGGAACAGGTATGGGTGGGATTCTGTAAGGGTCAGTGTTTCCACACTGTCGGGATTCTACAAAGTTAGGTGGATCGGCAATGCCGAATTGCCCATAGTGTTCAGGTGTGTAGGTGGGTTAGCCATGGGAAATGCAGGATTACAGAGATAGGGTGGGTGGAGGGGTCTGGATGAGATGCTCTTCAGACAGTTAGTGTGCACTGGTGGGGATTCTATGGATGAGAGCTTTCAGCAACACATGAACTGAATATCATTGGACTTTGAATATAAAAGTTTTGTTCATAATTGGTCCAGCAAACTGTTTACTGTGGTGAAGAGAAGCCATACATTGTGTGTGAACAAGGCTTCAGTAGGTCACCTGGCCTGTTGAGATGTAAATGCAGTCACAACAGGGAGACAACAATGATATCAAGCAGCACTTGTTTTCCAATATCATGCTGATGGATCTCAGTTTGAGTTAAGGAAGGGCCACTTGGCTACGGATCTCATTACATTGATGCAAATAAGGTCAAAACAGCTGAATTCCAGAAGTGAGAATGACTGTACTTGACATTAAGATCCCATTTGACAGAGAATTGCATCAATAAATCACAGCAAAACAAGAATTAATGGGAATCAAAAGATCCTTCCCATTCTGGTTATAATCTCTTCCAACCTCTTCTGTCAGGCAGAAAATACAAACGTTTAAATATACATACCAACAGGTTCAAGAACAGCTTCTTCCCCACTGTTATTAGACTTCTGAATGGACTTTGCAAAATTCAAATCTAATGTTGAACTTGTTTTTTATGCACTTTTTCTTGCAGCAGTAACTTTGTGTTACTGATCCTGTTCAATCAGCCTTTGATCTTTGTATGTTATGATCTGCCTGGACTGCATGTTAACATAACTTTTCACTGTACTTAGCAACATGAGAAAATAATAAATCAAATCAGTGAGAATAGTATTCCCCTGTGATGTGGGCTTTTCAAAGATCAAGCCTTCAGTCCTGAGTAGATCGTAACAAGGCAAATATATTCAAGCTTGGAAACAGTCTGCCATTTACAGCTCAAAACGGCATATTAATACATTTTCAGAGTTACAACGGCAACAAACAACAGAAGTATTTAAAAAAACTCTTGTCAATCATTTATTGCAAAAACAGGATGCCGATTAGTTTCTTAAGAAGTGCTGAGTCTTCTAATGTCTTCAGGACTTCAAGTTCTCTGTTGTTTTCAGACCATACCTGTCTCCACAGTCGACTCACAGTATCCAAGCCTTCCCTTATGAGTAACTCTTGTATGGCTATATTAAACTATACAGGTGGTCTCTGAACACTACATAACTGCTGACTGTTCACTCTAATGGACATGCAGTTAAACTACCAAGCAACAATAACCAATAGATAAAATAAAATACAATAAACATTATGTCCTTATACGGGTGTACCTCACTCCTAGCCTCACTCTCTCTTGCTCATCGACACTTATTTCTTACTTGTGGTTTGTTTTAATGGTCCTCTCCTTTCCTTTTCATATTTCCTTTTTACACTCTCCTATCCTCCTTATCCTTCTTCACTCTGGTTGGATAATTCTGAACATAAAGGAATATTGCTCCTGGTTGTTGGAGGCCAACCATTTCCGCTCTACGAGTTGCTCAGGATTGTAGTCTAGTTCCAACCATTCTCGGCTTCTTTATCAGTGTCCTTAACTGCATCATAAGGTCAGAAGTGGGAATGATTGCACAATGTTTACTACCATCTGTGACTCCTCCGATACTGAGGCAGTAGATATCTAAATAGTATCTTTGCACAACATTAAAGCTCGGCCTGATAAGTGACAAATAGCATTTGCACCACGCAAGTACAAACAGATAACAACCAACTCTGACAAATGAGAATCTAACTCTATCCCCTTGACTTTCATTTTTTTTTACCTTCATCGAATTCCCCACTATCATCATCCTATGGGCTAGTATTAATGAGAAACTGAATTGTACCTGCTAAATAAATACCGTAGCTGCAAAAGCAGATCAGACGGTAGAAATTTTGTGGTGAATAATTCAACTTTTGACTTCCCAAAACCTGTGCATTGTCTGCAAGGCACAAGTCAGGAGTGTAATAGAACACTCTCCATTTACTTGGATGGATGCATCTCCAACAACACTCAAGAAACTCGACGCCATCCAGGAAAATGCAGTCCACTTAACTGTGTTGCATTCCGTACCTTAACATTTACTCCCTTCGTCCCTGAGATGCAGTGGCAGCAAAGTGCACCATCTACAACATACACGTAGGTTCCTTTGACAGCACTTTCCATATCTGCAAACTGTACCACTTGGAAGGACAAGAGCAGTTGATGCTTCAAAACACCACCATCTGCAAGTTGCCCTCCAAGGTACGTACCATCCTGACTTAGAGTGGCATGAGTGATGATCTCCTTGAGTGGTGCAGCAGACATAAAAGGCCAAATGGCCTATTTCTGCCCTCATCTTCTATCTTATGATTTATTTTTAAATGATTAATGAAGTGACCAGATTTGTGCTTAGTCCTCTAACTGTTCTCTAAAGTTGCTAAAGTTCGAACATTATTTTAAACTACAAATAGTTGTTTCACATTTTAAGAAATTGAATGCTGCATCGGAACACTTGTTCAGTTAATGTGTCAGTCAAGCTGCACATATCCCACAGCACTTCTAGAGAAATTTCAGGCATTGACTGCATTGTATCCTTGAATGGGATGTAATTTCTGGTCACAGGAGCAGCTTAAGATGATTGTGATTTATCTAAGACTGTATTGCAATATAGAATGTCTAAACATTGAAATATAAATTGGTAAAGTCAGAGATTCTTAAAAAAAAAGGTGGCACTGTGGCTCAGTGGTTAGCACTGCAGCCTCACAGCACTAGGGACCCAGGTTCAATTCCAGCCTCGAGTAATTGTCTGTGTGGAGTTTGCACATTCTTCCCGTGTTTGCTTGGATTTCCTCCGAGTGCTCCGGTTTCCTCCCACAGTCCAAAGGTGTGCAGGCTAGGTGGATCGGCCATGCTAAATTGCCCACAGTGTTCAGGGGTGTGTGGGTTATATGGGGATGGGTCAGGGTGAGATGCTTCAAGGGTCATGTGGTCATGTTAGGCCGAAGGGCCTGCTTCCACACTGTAGGGAATCTCATCTCCCTGTTCTTACATTCCAGCCTATGGTGCAGAACAGAAATTATCACCAAACCCTCTGAACCACCTAATCTCCAGGTGTCTGTGAATGCCTATTCCAAAGTCTCTTTGTTTCTCCACACCATTCAGTACCCTCATGCACTCTATTAGTTTATCTTTCCTGAATTCATTATCATTCATTACTCTGGACTCAATTGCATTCACCACTTTTTTTCCACCTGATTGATATCGCCCTGCAGTCCATGGTTTTCTTACTCATGATCCACTACATGACCAATTGTGGCATTGTTTGCAAACTTTGAAATCTTGGACCGAACAACTAGATCTTAATTGCTTATCTAGAACAGAAGATAATGGAAATCTATTAGAAATAGGCATCCAGATATGGCCCATTCCTGGTTGGGATGAACTGCAAAGATAACAGCAGAATTCAACCCCTGCTGCCATTTGTGAACTTTCCAGGTTTCTGGACGTTGTTTTTCTGAGCAATCCGTTCTCACACATGGGACTAGTGAATGGCATCTCCCCGTGTGACTGAATAAATTAGTTTCCATCTTAGTGGGTAACTGAATCCCTTCCAGCAGTGCCCACATTTTCTCTGATTTCTCTGTAGTGTGTATGTCCTTGTGTTTCTGCAGATTGGATGATCAGTTAAATTCCTGCCCATGCAGACACAAGCCCCATTTTTCCCTGTTGTGAATGCGTTTTTAGTGTTCCCTATTCTCCCACAGGATGTGGATATTGCTGGTCAAGACAGCATTTGTTCATTCTTATTTCAGCTTGAACTGACGTCAAAGGGCAGTTAAGGGTCACCCATATTGTTGTGGGTTTGGTGTCACAGGTATGCAGGACTGGGTGAGGATATCCCTCCCAAAGGGGCATGGATGAACAAGATTTCAGGAAATTAAAGTTGTGATCTCTGTTCCTGAGATCAGGTTTACATTCCAGATTTTATTCATCCAATTTAAACTACACCATGTCCCAGACCCTGGGGACTACTAATCTAATTTATCACCACCCCATTGCCATTTCCCTGCTGCATTGTTCCATTGTAGAGAATAACATTCATTGTTCATTTCATCCCAGAGTTAGAGAGAACAGGAGTAGGCCATTCAGACAATCACACCAGTGTTAGTTCCTGGTGAGAAGTAAGTTGAACGAAAGGCAAAAATATCGGCTGGTGCATGTTTGCAACATTTACAGTGTGTGTCTGTTTTGGGATACATACAGTTTGCAAAAAATTGAAGCATTTACTGGGAGCAAGAAGCTGATGCAGAGCAAAGCTAGCTGCCAATACTGATGTAACAAACACCATTTTGCTAAATTAATTAACAGAGGATGGTTATGATTCATCGCCCTCTGCGTTATGGACACAGTGTGCTCCCAATGCAGCATTCTGATGTCATTTGCCTGCTAAACCACACGTGAAATACATGTTTATATCCTTCTAGCTTTTCAATACAAGCACATTTGTCAGCAGGCCTCCCTGACTATATAATTCCAATATGTCACATGACCCAGAATGTGATGGACAGAAACACACACACAAGAAAAAATACCATTAGCACACATAATGTCAGATAAAGGGGCAAAGCAGAGCAGAAACTCACTCAAATGGACAGACTCATTATTTGGATGGACTTTCAGGAAAGACATTTTCAGCAGTTAGTTTCCTCTTTCAGAAGAGTTCGGAAGAAAGGAAGAGCCAAAAAGGTTAACTCTGCTTTCCCTCCACAGATGTTGTCAGACCCATTGAGTTTCTTTGGCAACTTCCATTTTTGTTACAGTCCTCATTGTTGTTTGTCTGTGGACAGTAACATTTCTCTGAATTGTGTGCAGAATTCAAATTTGTCCAATGACTATCATTCGTGATTCTGTCTTTGTCATCCTGCCCTTGCTTTTCTGGCTTCCAAAATCCACAACTTGTAGATTTTCTCACTTCTTCTCCATCACACTCATGAAAATTCTTCTGGTTCCAATGAAAGGTTGTGGATATGAAGTAAGAATTCTGCTTTAAAAGACACACGGACAATCATTAAAGAGTAAATTTAAGAGGTAGAGGGAGTCTGTCAGAGGATGGAGGAGCAGTCTCAAATTTGATTGATAATTGAGGTATTTCTTGGGGACAGATCATGATCAAACAAAAGAAGCTGGTTTTTAAACAAATTATGCTTTAGCCAACATTGCTGTGTGATATTTCCCACAGGCTGATGCCCCAATAATCCCTGCTCCATGTCAACAAAAGCTGCTCTGCTTGAGGTTGGAGCTCACAGCCTCGACATTTGACACGCCTCTATACCATCATAGAAGGACCATGCTCTCACCGATTACGTCACTGGAGCCGCAGTCTCATTGCCATCCCCATTTCTGCTTGTACCTTCCCGGCTGTGTCGCTGAATTTTTCTGGTTCTGGGCCTGGGAACTGGGGTTATATGGTCGTCTGCAGCAGTGGTTACATCCTTATGTGAGGGAACTGGTCAAGTATCTAATGTTAAACTGGACTGCTATCGAAAAATACATTTCAACAATATCCCTGGACCATTCCCGTCTTTGACGTTCTGTAGAAATCTATCAATTTCAGTCTTCAATATACACAGTTGTGGAATTTTGACAGCTTATGGGAGCATCAAAGTTGAAGATTTCAACCCACTCTGAGTTCCCGCATCTCAATCCATTGCTTGGAAAGTCTTCCTGTTGTGTATCTGGTGCTGTCCTAACATTTCCTCTGCCATTGTACTTTTTCCTCTTTAAGAGCATGCTGTTCTGTGTGATGCTTGTGGTCATATAACAGGCAGTACTCTATGCTGTAGCAACCTAAGTTGCCTTCTGAATCATGGCAGTGAGTGCCAGCCATGTTTTTATTCCTTGTGGCACTTGACACAGAAATGCAGCAAAATGTCAAGCATTTTTTTACATGAAAATATTCTTCGAGATGATGATTTTCTTCCTTAAAAACTCCACACTGTCACAAATTTACTTTTGTTGTATCAGATTTCAAACACACCTCTTGGAGATTTCTCTCCTTTTGACAATCACTAAACCTCCTTTACATCCCTGCTCCTACTTCACTGAGGCATCACACAAGCTAACACTCCCTTTCACATTGATACTGCTCAGTCTGTCCTGTTGCAATATTTGTTGCTTGATGAACATGGCCCAGTATCACCATCAGGATCTTTGAACTAGTCAATCCATTTAGATACTGAGGTTATGAGATCACACATCATGTAATAGTTTTTACTGAGATGAACCTGTGATTATTTGAGCATCAAACCCAGGAAAAGGACACAGCGCAATATTGCGCAAAACAGACTTCGTTGGAAAAGACCAGTATCTGTGGCTTTCTGCTTGATTTATTTCTTTTGTTCATTTGGCTATAGCTAGAGTATTGTGTGCAGTTCTGCAATTCATATTGTAGCAGGAATATGATAGCACTGGAAACAGCTAGAAGAAAGTTACCAGGATGTTAAATGTCAAATTTAAAATACAGATGGAGCGTGAGAAGGTTAAATCCAGTACCAATATCCTGTGCTTAAACAAAGGAGGCTATTATGGGATAACAGAGGAGTTTGGTCAGATAAATTGGCAAAAGAAACATTATGGTGGATCAATTAAAGAAAAGCGGAGGACTTTCAAAACAATTTTTCACAGTGCTCAGCAGAAGTATATTCCTTTGATAAGCAAGAACTGTAGGAAAAGAAACAATCAGTCATGGATTTCTAAGGAAATATAGGAAAGTATCATATTAAAAAGAAATATATACAAAAAAGCAAAGATCAGTAGGAAACTTGTAGATTGGGAAAATTTTAAAGGCCAACAGAAAGCCACAAAAAAAGTCATAAAGTAAAGTAAGATAGATTATGAGAGTAAGCTAGCTCAAAATATAAAAACAGGCAGCAAAAGCTTCTATAAAAACGTAAATTGTAAAAGTGTGGCAAAGGTAAACATTGGTCCTTTAGAGGATGAGAAGGCCCACTTTAATAACTGGAATGTGGAAATAGCCGAGGCATTTAGCAGTTATTTCTCGTTGGTCTTCACAGTGGAAGACACAAATAACATGTCGAAAACTGAAACAAGAAGGCTATAGCAGGTGAGGACCTAGAATCGATCATTATCACTAAGGAGGCAATGCTGGGCAATCTAATGGTACAAAAGGTAGACAAGTCTCTTGGCCCTGATGAAATGTATCCCAGGATACTAAAAGAGGTGATGGGGGAAATAACAAATGCACTAGTAATTATTTACCAAAATTCACTGGACTCTGGTGTGGCTCCCACAGATTGGAAATCAACCAATGTGATGCCACTGTTCAAAAAAAGGAGGTAGACAAGAAGTGGGTAACTATAGGCCTGTTAGCTTAACTTCGGTAGTGGGGAAAATGCTTGAATTTAGCATCAAGGAAGAAATAGCAAGATGTCTAGATATAAATTCTCCCATTGGTAACACCCAGCATGGGCTCATGAAGGGTAGGTCAGGTTTAACTAATTTGGTGAAATTCTTTGAGGACATTATTTGCATGATGGACAATGGGGAACCTATGGATGTAGAGTATCCGGATGTCCAGAGGATATTTGACAAGCTGCCACACCAAAGGCTGCTACATAAGATAAAGTTGCACTGTATTACAGGTAATGAATTGGCAAGGATAAAGGATTGGTTGACTAGTAGGAAGCAAAGAGTTGGAGTAAATTGTTGTTTTTCTGGTTGGCAGTCAGCAGTGAGTGGTGTGCCTCTATGTTGGTACTGCAACTGTTTACAATTGACATAGATGGTTTGGAGTTGGGGAGGAAGAATGGTGTGTCAAAATTTGCAGATGACACTAAGATGTGTGGTAGAGCAAAGTATGCAGAAGACACTGAAAGCCTACAGAGGGATATAGATAGACTAAATGTGTGGGCAAAGGTCTGTCGGATGGAGCACAATGTTGATAAGTGTGAGGTCATCGATTTTGGTAGGAATAACAGCAAAAGGGACTATGTTTTAAATGGTTAAAAAAATGCAGCACTCTGCTGTGCAGAGGGACTTGGGTGACCTTGTGCATGAATCGTTAAAAGTAGGATTGCAGGTGCAGGACGTAATTAAAAAGACAAATGGAATTTTATCTGTCATTGCTAGAAGGATGGAGTTTAAAAACAGGGAGACTATGCTGTAGCTGTTTTGAGTCCTGGTGAGGCCAAACCTGGAGTACTGTGTGCAGTTTTGTTCTCTTTACTTGAGAAAGGATATTCTAGCACTGGAGGGGGTGCAGAGGAGATTCACTTAGTTGATTCCAAAGTTGAGAGGGTTGGATTATGGGGAGACACTGAGTAGGATGGGATTATACTCAATGAAATTCAGAAGAATGAAGAGAGATCTTATAGGCACATATAAGGTTATGAAGGGAATAGATAAGCTAGAGACACGAAGGTTGTTTCCACTAGCAGGTGAAATTAGGACTAGGAGACATAGACTCAAAGTAAAGGGGTGCAGATGTAGGACTGAGGTCAGGAGAAACTTCTTCCCCCAAAGGGTTATGAATCTGTGAAATTCCCTGCCCAGTGAAGCAGTTGAAGCTACCTCGTTGAATGTGTTTAAGGCAAGGCTAGATAATTTTTTTCGCAGTAAAGGAATTAAGGGGTATGGTATGTGGGCGAGTAAGTGGAGCTGAGTCTCAAAAAGATCAGCCATGGTCTTATTGAATGGCGGGGGTGACCTCAAGGGGCCGGATGGCCTACTCCTGTGCCTATTGTCTACTGTCTACTGTCTATTGTCTATTGTCCTGCTCCTATTTCTTGTGTTCTCATGATGCCTGGACTGAAAACTTTCAGTTATGAAGAGAGATTGAATAGTCTGGAATAGTAGGAACTCAGATGCTGGAGAATCTGAGATATCAAGGTGTAGAGCTGGATGAACACAGCAGGCCAAGCAGCATCATAGGAGCAGGAAAGCTGACATTTCAGCCTCAACCCTTCTTCAGAAATGGTGAGGGGAAGGGGGTTCTGAAATAAATAGGGAGAGGGGGGAGGTGGATAGTAGGTGGATAGAGGAGAAGATAGGTGGAGAGGAGACAGACCGGTCAAAGAGGCAGGAATGGAGCCAATAAAGGTGAGTGTAGGTGGGGAGGTAGGGAAGAGATCGGCCGGCCCAGGGAGGACAGACAGGTCAAGGGGGCGGGATGAGATTAGTAGGTAGGAGATGGGGGTGGGAATTGAGGTTGGAGAAGGGGATTGGTGGAAGGACAGTTTAGGGAGGCAGGGATGAGCTGGGCTGGTTTTGGAATGCGGTAGGGGGAGGGGAAAGTTTGAAGCTTGTGAAACCCATATTGATACCGTTCGGCTGCAGGATTCCCAGGCAGAGTATGAATTGCTGTTCCTTCAACTTTCAGGTAGCATCATTGTGGCACTGCAGGAGGCCCAGGATGGACATGTCATCTGAGGAATGGGAGAGGTGCAGTTGTTTCATGCAAACTGAGCGTAAGTGTTCTGCAAAGCAGAACCCAAGCCTCCGCTTGGTTTCCCCGATGTAGAGGAGGCCACAACGGGAGCAACGGATGCAGTGTACTACATTAGCAGATGTGCAGGTGAACATCTGTTTGATGTGGAAGTCTTCCTGGGGCCTGCAATAGGCATGAGGGGGTAGGTGTAGGGTCAGGTGTAACACTTCCTGTGGTTGCAGGGAAACGTGCCGGGTGTGAAAAATTAGGACTTCTGAGATGTACGGGAGGGGAATGCTTCATCCTGGGAGCAGATGCAGTGGAGATGAAAGAATTGGCAATGGGAGATGGCATTTACTGAGAATACACCTCCTCCCACCCACCTTCCAGCAAAAATCCTATCCCCTAGCACCAAATCCTTTGCGTCCACCACATCTACTCCCAAAACATTTTTCAAGGACCGCAACTTCCCCCCCTCAGTAGTCGAGAACACATTTGACCGCGTCTTCTGCATTTCCCACAACTCATCCCTCACACCCCATCCCCACAATAAAAAAAACAAAACAGAATTCCCCTCATCCTCACATACCAGCCCACCAACCTCCAGATCCAACGTATCATCCTCTGACTCTTCCGCCATCTGCAATCTGACCCCACCACCAAAGACATTTTTTCCTCCCAATTCTTTTCTGCCTTCCGGAGGTACCACTCGCTCCATGACTCCCTTGTCTGCTCCACACTCCCTCCCAGCCCCACTATGCCCAGCAATCAGAAAAGTTTGTAGTATATTATCACTTCATAAACCTTCATCCAAAATTCTGCAAATGATTGTTTGGGCCATAGGGAGAGGCTGAATAGGCTGGGGCATTTTTTTAATTCCCCTAGACTGTCTAAGGCTGAGGACTGACCTTATGGAGGTTTTGAAAACCACGAGAGGCATGGACAGGGTGAATACACAAAATTTTTTTCTGAGTGTAGGATAGTCCAAATCTAGAGTGCATAGGTTCGAAATAAGACGGGAAAGATTTAAAAAGACCTGCGAGGCAGCCTTTTCAAGTAGAAAGTGGTATGTTTGTGCAACATGCTTCCAGAGGAGGTTATAGTGGCAGGGACAATTCAAACATTTAAAAGGCACCTGGATGTGTAGATTAATAGGAAGTGTTCAGAGGGAAATAAGTGAAATGCTGGCAAATGAGATTAGATCAGATTAGGATATCTTGTCAGTGTGGAAAGATGAACTGAAGGACCTTTTCCCAGCAGATATTACTCTCTGACTCCATGACTGTACGACAGGAAAGGCCCATTATGATTACTGGAAGCATTGTCCCTGTCAGATTCAACAGGAAAAAGTTTGTGCTGTTGATAATGTTTCACCCCACATCTTTTAATATTCACGAAGACACGTGTTAGTTCTAATTCTGAAAAGTCATACTGTGATTACAGAGCAACTTGTTGATTCCAAACGTATATCACGTTCCTGTATTTTTCATTCCTGGACTAGTTCGTTGCACCTTCTCTGCCAGATAAATTTCTACACGACCAAATAACGGCCATTGCAGTTAGCTGAGACTCTTTCATATTTTAGAAAGCTGGAGATAAAATACAATGGTTCCACCCCCCCACACTGTAATTGCTTTAGTTAGAATCTCAAAGAATATTGGGCCAGTGCCATTTCGTACTCTGGCTATGTTTTGATACTGAGTTGCATGTATTAAACTTAGAAACATCCAGTCTAGATCTAGGCCCGAACCGTCAGCCTTCCTGCTCTTCTGATGCTTCTTGGCCTTCTGTGTTCATCCACCTCTGCACCTTGTTATCTCTAGTCTAGATTGTATATTGTTTTAGTATTGGATGGAGACTTGGCGTTTCTGCAAAATGAAACAGATTGCCTTTAATATTAATGATGATGGTAATTTCATTGAATTGTTTTTCGGTTTATCCACTTGTGATTGAATGTAGAAATAAAGGGAATTAATTTCGAATGGAATTATTTTGTTTTATTTGAAATGCGACGTTAAAATTTTGATCCGAACCAAACCACAAGCTAGTCAATTGTATTTTCGTCTTTAAAAGTGAGAGAACACTTTCATTAAAAAAAATCAAAGGTAGATAAATGTCCACATTTAACAATAGCCTGGTGTAAATATATGAGCTGTGGCACGACGACCCTGTCACGGCCGCAAACCGGGAATCAACGGGTATGTCAATAAACCGGCCCCTTCTGCTATGTATTTAAACACTGGTCAACGGACTGTAATTCAACACTCCTGGATTTGGTTTTCTTCGAAAGCTATTGAAACAGCCTTTTTCCCTAAATTTCCAGGTAACCTAATTTAAAGGATGATGTCGATAATTTTCTTCAGTTTGCGACTAACTTCCTTATCTGTAGGTGCCTACGGTCTCGATCTTTCCTTGTCACTGTCTCATTGTTAGTCGATCTCCAGAATGCAGCAGGGATTAAATTCATCGACATTAATATTCAGGTTTGTATACTCTTTTAAAGGTGTCCAATCTGGGATTGTTTTGACTCAACCAGTAGCAAAGACAGGCCACCCTGGAGACAGCCCTGTAAAACCAGCTGATTGAATCTTGGTAGCGACGGCACGCTTTGGGTCCGACAGATTCCCGAACAGAGGCTGGAGCGGCTGGTTTACCACATTTCTTCGAAGGTCAATAACTACGCCCTAGCGATTAAGGAGCGATTTGCTGCGTCCGAAGACACTAGAAAAAATATCTTTGCTCTGGACGTAAAGAAGCTGAAGATCGAAGACAGCGCCGTATATTGACTGGGGTGGCTCGCTCCATTACTGGGGTCGAGGAACCGAGGTGATGGTGACTGCAGTTAAAGAAGCATGTACTTTCTCAGCAACTGTTCTGTTTGTTTTAATTTTCTATTCATGTTATTAATTCATAAGTTAAATGAAATCCGCTTTCAGTGGATTCTGCATTGAGGTTGGTTTGTTGTAATAATGTCCTTTTCCTGGAAAATGGTTATAGACTTGAAATGAGTTTCAGTAAATAAGTGCTGGTGAGGGATTTTGTCGCTCGTTTTTTCTTATGCTGTGTCGCTGGTTTACTTGATATCCGAAATATTTTTTAAACAGTAAAGCGTATATATAATATTTACTGTTAACAACATCTAAAATCTGCGATTTTTAATAGCAGTGGCAAATGTTAAGAAATTAACGATGTTCGAAACGTTACTAAACACTAACAAAGTAAGCTAAAGCTAATGCATTATTAATTCATTGAGCATATTGCGTTTATTCATAATGCTATAACTATAATTGTGTTTTGTGGTTAAATTTCCTAATTTTGTTTGATGACCAGCACATTAAATTCTGTACTGAAATTTTCTTGAGGGGTTACACTTCATTTGAATTGATTGGAACCTTATTTTGTTGCACTTAATTATCTCGATTTGAATTAATCAGAATCGATTCACATTGTAGAAGCGACCTGTGTGTCCAACTGGTTTCATTTGTTTAGTAATTATCAGGGTTTTTTTATGCCGAAGAGACTGTCTGTCTGGGTTATGTTTAATCAGTAATATTTATGAAGTTCTTTCTTTCCCTGCACCATTTCCCCATTTGTTAAACTCAGTGGTGGCTTTTTTTTATTTTGAAGAAATAAAACAGTATACCCATTTGTAACTGCCTGATAACCGGCTTAAGGCAAAAAAAAACACGCAAGGTTGATAAATGAAGGAAAAATAAGATGTATTAACGTATTGTTTTGTTCTATAATGTTCAGTAAGCTAGCTGTAAACTAAGTTAGTTTTTGGTAACCTGATTCAAAATGTAACTTGCGAGTGAGATCCTGCGTTGCCTAATTGATTCGATTTCATTGCTGAGTCCAAAAATATTCTAATTTGCGCAATTATAAAGTGATTAAATTTATCGTGGTCATATTAATCATTTACGGTCTAATGTTAACAACGAAATTAAAGGGCAGTTGAACACAATTTATTTAAAACAATAAGAATGGAGTAATATTTTATTTTAATTATTTGTGTAACCAAATGCTAAAATATGAAGGCTCACATTGGTTAAATATAACGATCATTTGTTTAGACAGCAGATAAACCGGGAAATGATCGTAGGAAACATGTTATCGTTTCTTGCATTTTTGCTTCATTATTCTTCGCTACTAATAAGCTATCAAGGTAATTAACTTGCAACAACAAAACCAAATTTGACATAAATTATTTGTCCTAATTTAGTCAACATAAATGATATATTGATTTTTACAGTGCGTGCAAAATCTGCAAAGTTCAAGAAAGGTTTTGTTTTAAAGAAACGTAAAGTTAATTCCGCCCAAATTAGTGAGATGTCGCAACTCAATGATTTTGTTAACCCCAATGACTCAATAGATTTATTCAATCAGTGGGTAATCTGCGTTCATTCTCATAGCATTCTCATTCGCATTAATGCTTATCCACTGACTAATTTCAATTCATGAAACATGAATTATATTGAATCTATATCATTTGACGTAACACTGAACAGAATTATCTGCGAGGATCACGACTGCTCTATCGTTTATGTCTGGACCATTTCTGACTGCCTTGTCAACTGAATTTATAACTAGTTGTAAATCGTCTGGTTGGGGCTCCTGTCTCTCAATTTAATTTCACGTGGCCCTTCAAACACACTTTTACCTGCAAGAAATGTAACATTTGAACAACCTCCTCAAAAATGGGAACCTTCGCTTATCAGAACGAACATTTCTGAAACCATAGTCGGACTGTAGGAGTTTTGGAAATCCGTTGTTATCAATGGTGCATCTGCCTTGGGGTTTTTTGATTTAGCAGTACGCAGAGGGAACAACGCTGTATATTTAATTCGTGCCTCAACTGTACGCGCCAGGATCAGAAATTATTTGGCGACTTATTATTTGAGAACCTTTTCAACATTATTTCAATCATAGCAGACTGTTTGGTATAGGAAAGCGCACAGAGATGTTAAAACCGTGAGTTCCAGGCTTGTGACGCAGTGACAGCGTAGTTATGGCAATAAAGTCCCCAGTCCTGCAGACTTTGCATGTTCCCAAGGTAATACTAATATTAGCTTGTATAATTGCTGACGTGTTATTTTCAAAGTATAAACAAATACACTGTAACAATCCTTGGGTGCTGGAGGGGTGAATGATTAGTATGATTTGATGCACTGTCAAACAGATGGGCTGGTTTGTCCCACAAAGTTTCGAGCTTATTGTGTTCAAGTCTGTTATGGTGCCCCTAACTCTGCGGCAGGACATTAGTGCCCAGGTCCCATCTGTTATAGAGATATGTAATAACGACTCTTACCCGTTAATTCAGAAAAAAAAATCGAAACCTTTGAGTCTTGTTGGACTTCCATTCATGGAGGCCCGTTAAATCTACTAACTCGCTGTCCTGACTTGTGCCTCTTAAATAGTGGGGTTCAGCATCCTTTTTTAATTACTGTTTGCTCATGCGAAATGCACGTTGCTCATAGGGGTTAATGGAGTATCTGCCTCCACAACCCTCGGTTTCTGACCTGCTCTTCTAACAATAGCATATAATCCTGAATAAACCGTGTACTAAATATATTTGATATTTAGAGCGTCAAACCAGAGCTCAACCTGATCGGGAGAGTTTGATTGTTTGTTAGGCTTCGGTTTCCGACGACTCCAACACTTGAAGCTGATAGTGGTTACTTTTCCGTGGATCTCTAATTTATATCACAGTCCATCTGGTACCTCTCCTGAGAATGCTGTTGCAGCAGAGATCAAGCAACATTTGACTCAACAGGAAGGAGTTCTCTTGCCAGAAAACACAAAACCAATTTGCTGAAGAATTGTCACTGGACTCTTAACTTTGCTTTCTCTCTGCAGGTGCTACTAGATTTGCTGAGTTTCTCTGGCAATTCGTTTTGATTTTAGAATTCCAGCATTCTTGGTTTGTCATTTGATTAAAATAGTTTATTCCATTGACGGATGAAAGAATTTTCATTGTTATTTTAGTGTGTTGGGGAAACATAATTTGTTGGGAAACTTTAATGATTTTGCAGATCTAATCTTGTGTCCTAATCTTGAGTCCCAGTTTCACTTATCAAGTGCAGTTGAAATAATAATGTCTCTAGCGTGCAGTGGCTACTCTAAATGGGTGTGCGTTATTTTGACGAATCAAAAGGAGCACTACGATATTTCCATTCAAAATAATTAATAGGACTTCTCGCGTTTTGAACTGTTATTTCATATAACTATTAAAATATTAAAATTAAAAATATTTTAAATTTTCTAAAAACAATCATTGATAGCCGAAAGTATGGCATAATGACCACAATTTAGGAACAGAAACATCGGAATAGGGCAGTCAGCCCCTCTAGCTGTGACCTAACTCCTTACACTTACCTTTGCCCCGTATTCCTTAATACATCTGTCTAACAAAGATAAAGTGTATTTCCGATTTTATTAGCCATCTTCACATAACAGAGGGAGTTTCTGAAATACATTTCTGTGAAATAATCAAAGAGGTACTGTGTCACTGTAATTCATTGTTCATCAGAATAAACTTTAAAAGTCTGACACTTTCCGATTCTGGCAGCTCTGACAAGTTCTTCCGATCCCTTTATTTGAACGTAACATTCCTAATCTCACACAAGGCCAATATATGATTAAAGTGGTTAAACAAACAACATGGGGAAGCCTTCATTCATATCAAAGCACGAAAAACTTTCCACAGCTCAGTGAAATCATAGTCAAACCATACAGAAGAAGACGATTGAAGGTTTCATCCCTGTATAGGCGCAGAACGATTTCCCGTATTTTGGTTGAATTCTTTCAGCGGTTATTTGCGTCTATGGATACGACCTTGAAGAGTCAGAACCCCTCCAAGTATTGAGAAGGTAGTGGTCATCAGCCCGTTTGAATTACTATAGATCATGTGGCATTGGTCAACAACATTTTTACAAAGCGATTTCCCGCGTAGTAATTCAGAAACAGTAAAAAGACAGCAAAAGAGATAGTAACAACTGCCGATGCTGGAGTCAGCGATAACACAGTGTGCAGCTGGGAGAGCACAGTAGGGCAGACAGCATCAGAGGCGTAGAAAATTTGACGTTTCGAGACGGGGCCGTTCCGAAACATCGACTTTACTGCTCCGCTGATGCTACTTAGTCCGCTGTGCTCCTCCAGTTCCACACTGTGTTACCTATTAAAGGGCAGCAAAGTATTTTCAAGACATGATCAAGTGTGATTTTAATTTGGAGTTGTTCACACGTATTTGCTGCCCTTGTGCTTCTAGGTACTAGATATTTTGCAAAGTGCTGTGTAAGGCGTTTGAGAACCTATGAATTAGAAGCAGAAGTAGTCTTCTCGGCAACCTGGTTCTGTTGATACATGCAGGAGATCATCACTAATCTTGCTGTAGCACAATATTTCCTACTCCCAATAACATTTGACGCAGTTATTTATGGTTCACCTAGAGCAGTGAACTTCTGGAGTTCTTTCCCACAGGAAGTGGTAATGTGCAAAGCATTGAATATTTTCAAGAATGATTAAAATGTCTTTGGGTCTAAAGGCATAAGTGGGTATGGGGAGAAAGCATGAGCAAGATACTGTTTTGGATGATTAGCCATGACATCATTAAATGGTGGAGCAGTTGTAAGGTGGTGAGTTGGTGAAGGGATAGATTGGGAATGTAATAATATGTGGGCTTGTAGGCTGTTGGTTGGCCACTGCATGAGATGACATACACATATTCTGGGATGATGGCATCAAGGAAACTCATTACAGTGACAAGAAAATGGTTTGTTAGCACAGTTCTTGGGAGGTGCGAGGTGTTTTAAGTGGGAATGCAGTGGGCATATTGGGTGCAAGGCTGATTAGTTCACAGGTCAGTACATTGCCAAATTGGTTAGTTAGCTGAGCTCTACAGTGCTAGGCTGTTTCGATGCAGGTCATTATGGTGCCAGGCTTGTTAGTTAGCAGGTCGGTAGGATGTCACACTGTCTAAGTGGTAGAAGGTCATGGTATACAAATGGCAGGTGGACATAATGTTAGAATCCAATGCTGGGAAGTTGATAAAGTGGCAGGAGGTAAAGGGAAGGTGGGAATGTAGGTAGGTTGCAATGTATTGGTTGAGAATTGGACAAGAAGACTGATAAGTAGTCAAGAGCTGAGGTTACATCCCAGTGAGTTTGGTCCTGCCAGAGAGTGCGTAATATATCGTGCCAGGATCTGTCGTGGCTTGGTATACGGCAGGCCAGGTGCAGGATGGCAGGAGAGGACTTGAGTGTGAGGAATTAAGATGACATGTCCTGTTCGGTGTGTAGAATGTCTAAGACGTGGAATGTTGTCATGTGATTGGGGTTGTGTATTTCAAGGGGTAAGTGAGCGTCTAGCAGGTTGGGGGTTGTCGATGCGAATGGAATTTCTGATCTAGACAGAGAGTGAGGGAGTAGTGATCAGCATGAAAAAGTAAGTTTTTGCGGTGAACTGGATATTAATTTGATAGCTAAATTGAAGTTAAATTGTGCTCATTAAATGTCTTGAATCCGAGTAGTTCTTCTGGATTTGGCTAAATTTAATTAAGAGAAGTCTCCGTAACAACAATTTGTCTAAATAAGAGTGCTTATTAAGTAATAAGAGCAAAAAGTGAACAGAAAAAGGGAAAAAATTAAGTATCACACCCTTTTGTCCGTCAGGGACAGTTGATTGATGGCTGGTCTGAAGGCTTATGTTTGTTCCTGGCAACATTCACGATCCTGGTCTGAGGCAGACTCCAACTCCTGGAATGAAACTCTTTCTCTCTTATACTGTCTGACAAACAGCTAGCTCAAAGAAAGCAGATGGAGAAGAAAAAACTGTTTGTTAGTACATAAAAGATGTTTTTAATTGTGCTGTCCATGGCACACACAGGAATGTTCACAGGACTCATTCGAGATCATGCATTTGAATATCATTAACTTTTCCAGTCTATTTTCCCATCCTATGCAATCCGCTTTGATGATTTTTGACAGCTCATGCTACAATTGCAAATGCAGACACAAATCAGCGATAGCTGCACGAGAACATGTAATAAGAATATGTAACCTACACCATAAAATTAAAACTACAAATAACCATCATCAATACAATTAATATTACAATAGAGTGCATCATCAAATTAATTACTTCAGTGGCCTGTTTCATGAGATTAAGTGTAGCAGCATCCGTCAATAATAAATTCGTATGGTTCTGTGAAGAAATCCTATCTTATCAGTTTACAATCTTTGACAATCATTCTCTTTTTTGTTAATTTCCCTCTGTCTCTACACTCTGGAACTTCCTGCCCCATTATCAATATCCAATATATATCACCATATCCATGGGTATGCGTCTCACAAGATTTAGGCGGGTCTTGTGGGCCGTCTACCCATGCTTTTCTATCTGTAGAAAGGCTGACGGGTATTGTAGGTTTATTGGGAGGACTTAACTGGTCACCTTCCTTAAACATTCTACTCAAGTTTGTCCCTCCTTTCAGAGGCTGGTTATTCAGATTATACAGTGCCTGCGGCAACACTTTGAATCATCCCTGTAATGCATGATTAGGGATCAATCATTTAGTTTTCTGTTTTAATAACCCATTCACTTTTTTCCACAAGGTTAGCTGCTTGAGGGTAATAGGGAATGTGGAACATCAAACGTAACCCATTCACTGCAGCCCACTGCTGAACCTGTTGCCCTGTGAAATGTGACCCCGTTACCTAATTGTATTTCCAATGGTTCACTGTACTAGGAAAACAACTGTTCTATGCCCTTAACAGTGTTACTCTGACTCACTTTGGTTGTCAGGAAAGCTAACATTAGCGCCGAGTAAGTATCCACTATGGTTCACTGATGTTGATATTAGTTTTGTAACGGTAATGTGACAACATTGTCCATCTCCCAGATTTGAGCAGGCTAGTCTCCTTGCTTGATTTGTGCCATTCGCTTTTTCGGCAGAAATATGTGTTTTGCCTTTTGACTTATCTCACGCTTATCAACGACTTCATTCACCAGATTGGCAGGGAAGTGCAAACCACGATCTCTCACCTATGACACAGTGCCGTGATACCTTAATCTTGCCAGTGTGATACTCTTCGGTTGCATTTTTTTTAACTATTCTGACCACAGTATTGGTCAGCGGAGTTCAAACCATTCTTTATATGGGCATTAACTTGGTACACAGTGATTCTCATGTGCTGTGCCTTTGTCCATATTTATTTCCATAGTCTTGTTGGCCACAGGGGTTTTCCAGCAATCTTCCAGTTATGTGAATACCAGGTTTGCACCTATACAGTCATTCCGTTGGCCATTGCCCATGAGTCAGTATAGATATACAGACACTGACTCTCTTCTTCCAGGGCCATGACAATCGGCATATTGGTTTGGTCCCCCAACTCACCCACTATGGATAATTGTCTGTGTGGAGGGATTAAACGCAGCCACTCGACACTGCCTCCTGCCATTCTTCCAGGTGTTTGATCTATTAGTGAACCAAGCACAGTGACGAGTATCTTCAGATGTTTGTTCAAATGGAATGCCCCATTGAATAGGATGTGCAAGTATGGTCCCGTCAGGACTTGGTGTTTGTTTTCCTGGCGGGTGCTCAGATATGCATTCATAAAAACGGCAACCCTTTCCATTCCTCTCTTGGTTTGATCAAATATTTACCATTTCCATTTTACAGTGGAGCTTTGTTGGGCTCTGCGACCTTATGGATCATAACGTCAGATAACTCCCACATCAGAATTGGTAATTCAAATCTGAGGAGAACTTGCCTGAGGAGAACTTTGTCCTCACTCGTCTGCCCTTCAGTTTCTACTAAGGCCCAGTAGCAGGCCAGAAGTTGCTTTTCAAATGGGTTGTAACCGGTCAGGTTTTTTGGACCAGAAGCCAAAAGGTATTGGATCCCCCTTTTGTCTGTGCCATAACCTCCGCGTGGCTACATCTTTTAATACTGGTACTTATAATACAAAGGATAAGCCAAGTATCCGAGGGGCCGGGGAAACTACAACCTCGCTAGCGGCCATTAATGTTTTCCGTTGTTCATGGTCCCATTCGAACTGAGCTTTCTTTCAAGTAACGGCATATAACGGTCTTAGTAAGGTGACCAAGTGAGATAAGTGCCTGTGCCAATATCTCAGCAGACCTACGAATTTCTGTACCTCAGTCTTGCTGATTTTATACTTTACTTTTTCAGGGATTACTCTATCCACTTTTGTCCACTGAATACCTAAAAGTTGCACTGATTGTGCTGGTCCCTGTATCATTTTCGGGTTCACTTCCCAACGTCCGTCTCACATACGTTGCACCAGTGTGGCTACAGCTTCTGCCACCGTGGTTTCTGTTGGTCTGTGCATCAAGATATCACCATATAATATGCTACGTGGATGCCTGGTGCCAGCGGGCACAAATCTAAGTCCATTTCCACTAGCTAATAGTATAACGTTAGGCTGTGTAGATATCCTTGTGGTAGCCGACAGAAGGTATGCTGGAGACCTTCCCACGTAAAAGAAAACTGAGCTTGTAATTCTGAGGCCATCGGAATGGAGTAAAAGGCATTTGTTAGATCAATAACGTCATACCAGGTATCTGGACTTGGGATAAACCTTCTGTAACAGCGACCACATCAGAGATTTATTAAGTTGGCGATAATCAACTGGCATTCGCCAAATTCCATCAGCCTTCTTTACAGGCCCTACAGAGCTATTGTACACAGATACTCCATGTGTCGCAGGCCCTGAATAGTATCCCCATTTTCTTTGTGGCCTCTCTGAATACAATACTATGTCATCAAAAGCATCATTGTGGCCAGAGTAATAATGAAGGGATCGAAAACAAGACATAACTATGACTTGACGTCGAAAACATCGGTCAATGATAATCTGAGAACAGCAGCTCCGAAATATCAAAGACTACAAATTACGATAAGAACATTTCTGGAGATTCTGTTGAATCAATTGGATAGAGTGTAAAGACGCAAAGAATGTTCCACAACGAGGTCAATATCAATGATCAGTCAGATTGTAAATGATCCCAGTAAGTGCACATTTAATTCACTGCCGACCTATCAATGACACCTTGAAGACCAATCTGACCCGACTGTGTATGTATCACTGATCTGTGGAGAACAGACTGAACCTACGGAGTGTGTATCACTGACCACGGGAGTGCAAACTGACTCCACTGCATCTGTGTCACTGAGCCCTGAGTAAAAAAGTGTGTGTGTGTGTGTGTGTGTGTGTGAGTGAGAGAGAGAGAGAGATTGCATCAGGATAGAAAGAGAGATGGTAGCGTGTACATGCGCAAGAAGGTGTTTGGTGTATGTATGCATATGAGTGTATGGGCGTATGAGAGCGAGTGAGAGTGTTTGCGTGTACGAGAGAGAGAGTTGAGTGCGTGTGCTTATGTGTAAGAGAAAGTCAGGGGCTTGAGTGTGTGTGTGAGTAAAGGTGCGTCACGGAGGGAATAAGGGTGTGCTTGAGTCGCCTGGGAGTGTATGTGTGTGCGCGCAAAAGTGAGTGACGGTGTGTGTGTGGCAGAGGATAACAGAACGAGAGAGAGCGAGATGGAGAGAGTGATGTCGTGTGTCTAAGCGTGAGGGAGACTGAGAGTGAGAATGTCGGAGCAAGTAATGTTGTGCTTCTGTGAGTGATGCTGCGTGTGTGAGACAGTAGTGTGTGAGTAAGGACAAGAAAGAGAGACGGTGAGGTTGTGCGCTTATGTCTGAGAGAGAGTGAGGGTGAATGAGTTAATGAGAGAGTGTGAATGAGCATGCCTATGTGTGCTCAAGAGCGAACGAGTGTGTGGGCTAGCGTGAGAGTATGTGTACTTGCGAGAGAATAGCTGAGGCCGTCTGCTTGTGCGTGAGAGAGAAATTGAGCGCGAGAGAGAGAACGGAGCTATAGTGAGAGGTTGAGTGATGAACAATATATGTGCAAGAAGAGATAATGGGAACTGTAGCTGCTGGAGAATCCAAGATAACAAAGTGTGGATGAAGAGTCAGTATCTATGTGCAAGAAGAATTGCGTATGCGCGAAAGAGAGCGTGAGGATGTAATTTCGTGAAAGTGAGAGTGTGTGAGTGTAAGTGTGTGGCTGTGTGCGACTGTGAAAGAGAGTGACGGTGGATACGTGTGGGATTAAGACAGACCTTGTGTGAGAGACATCGGGGGGTGTGCATAGCATGGAGAGAGATCTTGAGGGTACGTCTGCCAGTAAGTAAGGATGTGTGTGAGTGAGCGTGATGTTGTGGGCGTGCGTGAAGAAGAGTATGACTGTGTTTGCGTCTGAAGTGGCGGGGGGGGGGGTGGTGATGAGTGACGGATTGGGTGAGTTAATGATGGCGTGCGCGCAGTCGTATGCGAAGAGAGCGCGTGAGTGCATTTGTGTGAGGGAGGACGTGCGCGAAAGCAAGAAAAAGATCGCGTGTGTGAGGGAGTGAATGAGAATGTGAATGACGGATTGAGTGAGACCGGGAGCTTGTGTGTAAACTAGAGGGCGTATTGAGAAAGAGAGCGCGTGTGATAGAAATAGATGGAGAGGGTGCGTGTGCGCAAGAGAGTGCCATCGAGTCATACTGCATCGAAATACACCTTCGGCCCAACCAGTCCGCACCAACTATGTTCACAATTTAAACTAGTCACACTGCCTGAATTTGCCACATAGCCCTCCATATCTTTCTCATTCATTTACGTACCCAAATGCCTTTTCAATGTTAAAACTGTACGCGTACCCAATACTTCTTCTGGCAGTTCATTCCACACATGAACCACTCTGTGTAAAGAAATTGCCCTTCATGTCCATTTTAAAATGTTCTCCTCTTAACTTAAAATATGGCCCCTAGATTTGAACTCCACCACCCTAGGGAAAAGTCCCTTGTCATTCAGCTTATCAATGTCCCTTCCTGATTTTTGTAAACCTCAACACGGTCATCCCTCAATCTCCGATATACGAATGAAAAATTGTCGCAGGCTTTCGAGTCCATTTTTGTATCTCAAACTTCCATTTCCAGCAACAGCCTGGCAAATCGTTTCTGAACCCTTCAGTTTAAAAATATCCTTCCTATAATAGGGCAAACACAACTGCACACACTGTTCCAGAAGAGGCCCTACCAGCATTCTGTGCCACCTCAATATGCGCATGCACAAGTGAGGGAGAACATGTGCAGGCCAGACTCGGGATTTGATACGTTAACTACACGGTAGGGCCTCCCGCCCACCCTCCTCCTCTAACCTAATGAAGAGTCCACAGACTCACAGCAAACAACAAGGGTTGAGGGAAGTGCCTGGTGAGTAAAGTGCAAGTTTTTGGCGAAGAGGCTCAGTGAGGAGATTACGCCACTGTTGAAGAGGGTGAAGACATGACTGGCAAGCTGATTCAGTGTGCTCCGTGCATGATGTGGGAGGTCAGGGACACTGATGATGTTTCTGGCTCCTATAGCTGTGGTAAGTGTGTACACATTCGCTTCTGAAGGAGGTTGTTGCAGCCCTGAAGAAAGCACTAGATGACATCAGGCTCATCCGAGAGAATGAGAATTTTCTGGACAGGACCTTCAGCGAGGTCATTACACTGAGGATACCTGAAGAGAGAAGGAGGATGTCGATGATGAAGGAAGACATGAATGAAGTACAAGACACCCCAGAGGAAGCACCTATTGTAAACAGGTTGACTGTCTTGGAAACTGTCGAGACAGACGACACTGCCAGTCCGAGAGGTGTACAGGTCTGCGAGTCAAAAATTGGTGCAGAGGCAGAGCCGAGAAGTCAGACATCACACAGAGCTGTGGTAATAGGGGACTCCATTGTGAGAGGGATTGACAGGGGTTTCTGCAGCAACAGGCGAGATTTGAGGATGGTGTGTTGCCTTCCTGGTGCCAGGATCCAGGACATCACTGACAGAGTGCAGAGAATCCTCGAGGGTGAAGGTGAAGAGCCAGAGGTGGTGGTGCATGTTGGCACTAATGATGTCGGGAAGAAAAGAAGGGACATTCTACAGTGGGACTTTAGAGAACTCGAAAGAAGGCTGAAAAGCAGAACTTCCAGGGTGGTTATCTCTGGCTTGCTTCCAGTTCGTCGGGCTGGAGAGGGCAGGAACAGAGAGATAATGAACTTGAACGTCTGGCTGAGGGACTGGTGCTGGAAGCAAGGATTTAAATTCTTGGATCACTGGGGTATGTTTTGGGGTAAGAATAAATTGTACAAGAGGGGCGGTTTGCATCTTAATAGGTGGGGGACGAGCATTCTGGCAGGCAGGCTTACCACTGCAACACAGGTGTGTTTAAACTAAGTAGTGGGGAGGGGCCAAACTGGAAATTTAAGAATGAAGTTAAAGGGAAAGTGAGAATAAGAGAAGTTAAGAAGGACAACAGAATCAACAGAGCAGAAAACTCAAGAAGGGATTGTACAGTATGGCCAAGTGAAATAGGGATTGATAGGAAGGGTGAGGGGAGAAACAAATTAAAAATATTATATTCGAATGCATGAAGCATAAGAAATAAGGTGGATGAGCTTGATGCTCAGTTGGAAGTTGGCAAATATGATGTTGTGGGGATAACTGAGACGTGGCTTCAAGTGGATAGGGCATGGGAAATGAATATTCAAAGCTATACATGCTATCGAAAGGACAGACTGGTGGGCAGAGGGGGTGGGGTAGCCCAGTTGGTGAGGAATGATATTCAGTCCCTTACGAGGGGGTACATAGAGTCAGGAGATGTAGAGTCAGTATGGATAGAGCTGAGAAATTCGAAGGGTAGAAAGACCCTCATGGGAGTTATCTACAGGCCCCCAAACAGTAGTCAGGATGTAGGGTGCAAGTTGAATCAAGAGTTGAAATTGGCCTGTCACAAAGGTATCACTACAGTTGTTATGGGAGATTTCAACATGCGGGTAGATTGAGAGAATCAGGATGGTACTGGACCCCAAGAAAGGGAGTTTGTAGAGTGCCTCTGAGATGGATTCTTAGAACAGCTTGTACTGGAGCCTACCAGGGAGGAGGCAATTCTGGATCTGGAGTTGTGCAATGAACCAGATTTGATCAGAGACCTCAAAGTAAAGGAGCCATTAGGAGGTAGTGACCATAATATGATAAGTTTTAATCTGCAGTTTGAGAGGGAGAAGGGAGAATTGGAAGTATCAGTACCGCAGTTGAATAAAGGGAACTATGGAGCTATGAGGGAGGAACTGGCCACAGTTCAATGGTAGAATACCCTAGCAGGGATGTCAGTGGAACAACAATGGCAGGTATTTCTGGATATAATGCACAAGGTGCAGGATCAGTTCATTCCAATAAGGAAGAAAGATCCTAAGGGGAGGCAGGGGCGGCCATGGCTGACGAGGGAAATTAAGGACTGTATAAAGATAAAAGAGAAGAAGTACAACATAGCAAAGACGAGTGAGAAGCCGGAGGACTGGGAAGCTTTTAAAGAGCAACAGCGGATAACTAAAAAGGCAATGCACAGAGAAAAAATGAGCTATGAAGGAAAACTGGCCAAAAATATAAAGGAGGATAGTAAAAGCTTTTTTAGGTATGTGAAAAGAAAAAAAAAGGTTACGACTAAAATTGGGCCCTTGAAGTCAGAAACGTGTGAATTTATTATGGGGAACAAGGAAATGGCAGAAGAGTTGAATAGGTACTTTGGATCTGTCTTCACTAGGGAAGACACAAGCAATCTCCCAGATGCAATAGCGGCTGAAGGACCAAGGGTAGTGGACGAACTGAAGGGTATTTATGTTGGGCAGGAAATTGGTGTTGGATAGACTGTTAGGTCTGAAGGCTGATAAGTCCCCGAGAGCTGATGGTCTGCATCCCAGAGTACTTAAGGAGGTGGCTCTAGAAATTGTGGATGCGTTGGTAATTATTTTCCAAGGTTCTATAGATTCAGGATCAGTTCCTGTGGATTGGAGGGTGGCAAATGTTGTCCCTTTTTCAAGAAAGGAGGGAGAGAGAAAACAGGAAATTATAGACCAGTTAGCCTGACGTCAGTGGTGGGAAAGATGCTGGAGTCAATTATAAAAGATGAAATTATGACTCATTTGGCTAGCAGTAACAGAATAGTTCAGAGTCAGCATGGATTTATGAAGGGGAAATCGTGCTTGACTAATCTTATGGAATTTTTTGAGGATGTAACTATGAAGACGGATAAGGGAGAACCAGTGGATGTAGTGTACCTGGACTTTCAGAAAGCCTTTCGTAAAGTCCTGCATCGAAGACTGGTGAATAAAATTCAGGCGCATGTACTGGGGGCAAAATACTGAGTTGGATTGAAAATTGGCTGGCTGACAGGAAGCAAAGAGTAGTGATAAACGGGTCCCTTTTGGAATGGCAGGGAGTGACCAGTGGGGTACCACAAGGTTTGGTGCTGGGACCGCAGCTGTTTACAATATACATTAATGATATAGACGAAGGCATTAAAAGTAATATTCGCAAATTTGCTGATGGCACAAAGCTGGGTGGCAGTGTGAAATGTGAGGAGGATGTTACAAGAATACAGGGTGGCTTGGTCAGGCTAGGTGAGTAGACGGATGCATGGCAGATGCAGTTTAATGTGGATAAATGTGTGGTTATACACTTTGATGGCAAGATCGGGAAGGCACATTACTATCTCAATGGAGTCAAGTTAGGTAAAGGGGAAGCACAATGAGATCTGGGTGTTCTTGTACATCAGTCAATGAAAGCAAGCATGCAGGTACAGCAGGCAGTGAAGAAAGCTAATAGCATGCTGGCCTTCATAACAAGAGGAATTGAGTATAGGAGCAAACGGGTCCCATTGCAGCTGTACAGGGCCCTGGTGAGACCGCACCTGGAGTATTGTGTGAAGTTTTGGTCTCCAAATTTGAGGAAGGACATTCTTGCTATTGAAGGAGTGCAACATAGGTTCACGAGGTCAATTCCCGGAATGGTAGGACTATCATATGTTGAAAGATTGGAGAGACTGGGCTTGTATACACTTGAGTTTAGAAGGACGAGAGGGGATCTGATTGAGGCATATAAGATTATTAAGGGATTGGACACTCTGGAGGCAGGAAGCATGTTTCTGCTGATGGGTGAGTCCAAGAACCAGAGGACACAGTTTAAAAATAAGGGGTAGGCCATTTAGAACAGAGTTGAGGAAAAACTTCTTCACCCAGAGAGTGGTGGATATATGGAATGCTCTTCCCCAGAAAGCAGTGGAGTCAAGGGTTATGGGGATAAGGCAGGAACAGGATACTGATTGTGGATGATCAGCCATGATTATAATGAAAGGTAGTGCTGTCTCGAAGGGCTGAATGGCCTACTCCAGCACCTATTGTCTATTGTCTATATCAGTACGACCACTTTTTTCCCTTCATCTGCTTTTCTTTTGCAATCGCCTTATTGTTTTGATCAGATTTTATCATTCATCAAAGGATGCAACCTTTCGTCATTCTGTGTTTTGGAAAGCGGGTTGTTATCTTGTCTCAATTAATCTCCAATTAGGCAACATGATGTAAACTAAAGCATTATGACTGAATTTAACAAGTATTTTGTTTTGTGCAAATTAGCTGGAAAGAAATGCACATTACCCCAAACTCAAAACAAACACTAATATAATGTGAGTGATAATGGGAACTGCAGATGCTGGAGAATCCAAGATAATTAAATGTGAAGATAATAAAATGTGAGGCTGGATGAACACAGCAGGCCAAGCAGCATCTCAGGAGCACAAAAGCTGACGTTTCGGGCCTAGACCCTTCATCAGAGAGGTGAAGGGTCTAGGCCCGAAACGTCAGCTTTTGTGCTCCTGAGATGCTGCTTGGCCTGCTGTGTTCATCCAGCCTCACATTTTATTATCTTGGAATCTCCAGCATCTGCAGTCCCCATTATCTCTAATTAAATGTGAGGCTGGATGAACACAGTAGGCCCAGCAGCATCTCAGGAGCACATATTATGTGGAGGTCTTCAAATGATTTTCTGCACACGGCAAGGAATTGATTGTCTGAGAAGAAACAACAGGCAAATGTCAATTAAAAAGGGTCTAGGCCCAGAACCTCAGCATTCCTGCTCCTTTGATGCTGTTTAGTCTGCTGTGTTCATCCAGCTCTACACCTTGTTATCTCGGAAAAAGTCAATTTCATTTTTGAATGGCCTTTGAATTTGTAGTTTCACATAAAGCAGAATAAATTAATGAATAATTTAATTCTCATCATCAGAATTGTGCACGTGACTTTCTTTCACACTGATGAATTAATTTTCTCCCATAGCCAATTTACTCATGTGAATAAATTTAATCATTTCATAACCTCAGCATCCCACCAGACTTCCAACAAGGGATAAATTAAGGCCCTTAAATGAATTAATTCAGAGATTGACACAGTCAGATTGTCTTCAGCACGAAGGGAAAGCTCGCTTCAGTGGGAATGCATTATCCAATTGACAATGTGCTAAAAATATACTACAATACACTTGCTGCTGTTGGTGTCCCCGGTAGGGTTTTTGTTTCTTTTTTTTAATTAAAAGAACTAAAGTTGTATCAATCTCTGTGTGCATGGTAAATGGTTATGTTGATTACTTATGTAAGTTTGCCCATGTACAGGGACAGATTCGGAGATGTAGTTTTTTTAACCAAATTACTTAATTGGTATTGGTGGTTTAATTTATTGCCTCAAGTTAAATAAATATCGGCTTGAACTTCATGCGTTCTCTGAATAATGAAGGTATTACCGTCACTGCAATGCCTTGCACTGTTAAATCAAGCGTCAGTGCAGGAAACTCTCTGAAGGAATTTATGTCAGTGCAAATTCTAATTAATATTAATCTCGAACTGAAGAATGGCAATTGTTATCATTTGCATGTGCAACTGGAAGTATTGTTGACTGATGAAGTGTACTGAGTGTAGCTTTCTGAACCTAATTATGATCTTATTTTGAGAACATTTGCCACTGTAAAATTATATGCAGTGAGCTTTACTAAAAGTAAGCTGGTTCTACACTTAGAAATAATAGTTTGAGAAAATCCTTGTTTTCCAATGTGTTTTATAAACGGCATCAAATTGAAACTGAGAGATAGTCTTTTTGTTTTGTTTGTCTCAAGAAAATTGTATTGATGTTGTTCTTTTACAGCAAACTATTGAGCAAAAAATAATTAAGTTGCCACCCAGGTTCACGGGGCTGTTAAGAAGGCATACAGTGTTTTAGCTTTTATTAATAGAGGGATCGAGTTCCGGAACCAAGAGGTTATGGGGCAGCTGTACAAAACTCTGGTGCGGCCGCACTTGGAGTATTGTGTACAGTTCTGGTCACCACATCATAAGAAGGATGTGGAAGCTTTGGAAAGGGTGCAGAGGAGATTTACTAGGATGTTGCCTGGTATGGAGGGAAGGTCTTACAAGGAAAGGCTGAGGGACTTGAGGCTGTTTTCATTAGAGAGAAGAAGGTTGAGAGGTGACTTAATTGAAACATATAAAATAATCAGAGGGTTAAATAGGGTGGATAGGGAGGGCCTTTTTACTAGGATGGTGACAGCGAGCACGAGAGGGCATAGCTTTAAATTGAGGGCTGAAAGATATAGGACAGATGTCAGAGGTAGTTTCTTTACTCAGAGAGTAGTAAGGGATTGGAACGCTTTGCCTGCAACGGTAGTAGATTTGCCAACTTTGGGTACATTTAAGGCATCATTGGATAAGCATATGGATGTACATGGAATAGTGCAGGTTAGATGGGCTTGAGATCGGTATGATAGGTCGACACAACATCGAGGGCTGAAGGGCCTGTACTGTGCTGTAATGTTCTATATTCTATGTTATGTTCTATGAACTATTTACTAACAGAGAAACACCGGGATAATAATGTTATCAACAAACTTAAGACCTCTGCGCAATCACTCTTAGACAGTATAAACAGTTTGAATGCCTTGATGTTGAATTGTGAATTTGTCAAATCGCCAGTAGTTGTGTCCATTGTGCGAGCATTTGACTCCTGCTATTGTTATGGGAAAACCTGACCAGGCAGAATTAACACTGCAGATCAGGTTTACTCACAGGTACAACTTCATTAAATGTTTTCATTATGAAATCTGCTTTCAGAAAGTGAACATCTGCAGACACTATTCTAATGTTCTGGATGTGAGTTTGCTCGCTGAGCTGGAAGGTTAGTTTTCAGACGTTTCATCACCATTCTAGGCAACATCATCAGTGAGCCTCCGATGAAGCGCTGGTGTTCCGCTTTCTATTTCTAGTCACCATTCTAGGTAACATCATCAGTGAGCCTCCGACGAAGCGCTGGTGTTATGTCCCGCTTTCTATTTATCTGGTTGGGTAGAAATAGAAAGCGGGACATAACACCAGCGCTTCGTCGGAGACTCACTGATGATGTTACCTAGAATGGTGACGAAACGTCTGAAAACTAACCTTCCAGCTCAGCGAGCAAACTCACATCCAGAACCTCAACCTGAGCTACAAATCTTCTCAAAACTCGCTAACTATTCTAATGTGTTAGGTTCAGAACATGTCGAGATGGAGCTTTGTTCGAGTTAGGATGGAGATTTTATTGGAAAGAAGATTAATCCACACCACATCCATCGTCTATTCTTGCCTAACTATCCAGTGAATTTTTGACCATTAATTTCAAGTCACGAACCAATTTCTCTCACACAGTTAATGTACTCGCCATTGTGATATTATCCAGGGGAAAGTGCGGACTCTCGACCTGCACCACTTCCTATCTGGCGGCCATGGCAACAGCGGATCTCCTGTTTATTATCGCCGAGGTCATGCTATGGCGGATCGTTTATTACTATTTCCCGGGATCTTTCATTTTCATCACTCCTGTCTGTAGTGTGATCAATGTCCTGCGCCGTGTAACCACAGAATGCTCTGTCTGGTTCACGGTTACTTTCACCTTCGATCGATTTGTAGCGATTTGCTGTCAGAAATTGAAAGCAACTTATTGCACTGAGAAAACTGCTCGTGTGGTTCTAGCAACATCCTCCATTGCGCTGTGTGTGAAAGACGTCTCCTATTATTTCACACAGGAACATGGAAAGATAATTGACAATGTACCATGGTTCTGTTATATCAAACCGAGCTATTATACTGAGCCCGGGTGGGTGATTTTTGACTGGTTTGATAATGTTTTAACTCCATTGCTTCCATTCGCTTTCATTTTGCTACTGAATACTATGACGGTGAAACACATTTTGGTGAGTAGTCGAGTTCGTAAGGGACTAAGAGGACAGAACAACGCACAGAACTGCAGCGACCCAGAGATAGAAAGCAGGAGGAAGTCCGTGGTTTTACTTTTCTCTATATCCGGGAGCTTCATTCTTCTGTGGTTGGTGCATGTTATCGATTTCCTATATTACAAGTTTACAGGAGCAAATACCAGGGATTACAGCAATTCGGAATTCATATTTCAAAGAGTTGGATTTATGTTACGAAACTTAAGTTGCTGTACAAACACATTCATTTATACGGCGACTCAGTCCAAATTCAGACAGCAGCTCAATAGTGCAGTGAAATTTCCTGTTACAGCAATTTTTCAACACTTTAAGAAGTAGCTAATGAAAGTAATGCAAAATTCAGTCTCTGCTTAAATTCAGAGATGTAACAACTAATCCAACGTTCTCAACAAAAACGCGACAAAGACCAGCACAAATCGATCAATAGGGAATTGCTAGTGCTGTGAACGTTAAAGAGACAGGAATATCGTCGTAGATCCACCAAAAAGATACGTAGAAAATGATATACTACTATCTCATTTCCGCAGCCGCGTGTAAAATTTCCTGCTGCTAACATATTGTTCAGAAAGCATAAACTACATCTTGCCAAAGAAATATTGTGAATTCTTTATTTTTCCTCATGTCGGTTGATTGTTAATGCATTCATTCTTGATATTTTATTGAGTCACAGTCCTTCAATTTGTCATTCACAGTTATTAAATTTTCTGTCTTGTTTGTCTCTCTGTCTGTCATTCTCTGTTCAAGTGTATAAGTCAGTAGAATGTTAACGATGGGCAGTAGTACTAGAACATCACTGAGGCGCTGTAGAACAGCAACACAAATTGTCTTTGATAACCATCAATATGATCCTGCAGATGCACTGTTCAATCATTACTACAAAACCTGGAGCATCTCCGTTCAGCTCAGATGTATGTTTCAGAGGAAGGACCACACATCCATAGAAATGAGAAATCAACCCCATGTTGTTGCATGATAATATTTCTGACATAACAATTAGCTTCTGACAGAGAGGATTCAGTGATCCTACGAAATAAGGGATCACACATAGAATTTGCAGGTTTGCCCAATTCCTTTATTATGGTAATGACATTTACCAGCACATTCATAGATTCCCTACAGAGTGGAAACAGGACCTTCGGCCCAACAAGACCACACCGACGCTCAGAGCATCCTACCCAGACCGATCCATCTATGGTTCACCTAATCTAAACATCCCTGAAACCTTCAGTAATTTAGCTTGGCCAATCCACCTAGCCTGCACATCTTTGGACTGTGAGCGGAAGCCCACGCAGACACGGGGAGAGTGTGCAAACTCCACACAGATAGTCACCTGAGGATGGAGGCTATGAGGCTGTAGTACTAACCACTGAGTCACCGTGTCCCATTCCTCAATTTTAAGAACTGTGCATCACAGAATTGTTGTTTCAGAGTTATGCCACTCAGATCATTTCATTTGCACTAATTCTGCGAATGACCATCATGAGTTACTTCCATTTATCTTCCTTGACTCCGCAATGTAGAATATTGTTTTGATTTTATGTAATCATCCAACATCCTCTGCAATATATTAACTGAAACTGCTGCTTCAACTACTTCCAGCCTGTGAATTCCAGACTGTAAATACTTGCTGTATGAGAAGAAGCTTTCGCATCAATGTTCTGTTCCAAAGAACACTTTAACTGTGCATTGGCATTAATTATCATTGTCCAGACTTCAACCCTTAATTGCCAGACCAATACGATAGCCATCTGATCAGATCAGATGCTAGGTCTTCTGCAGTGAGCAACTCATCTCCAACTCCCAAAATGCATATCCACCCAACTTCTAATAGGACATTCGTCAATCAGTCCTCTGAAAATTTTCACCTGAGTAGAGACCTAAATATGTTTTTAAATATGTTTTTATTACTCTGAGGAGAATGTAAGATGGAGAGTGACACAGTGCAACTCTATTTAATAAAGGAATCTTAAAATTCAGTCAGTAAATGAGACATTCAGCGTGAGACAACAGTCGAGTGAGTGAATCTTGAAATTTGCTTCAATGATATTTAGGTCCACTGCAGAAGGCATGCTTCATTTCGTATTTACCGTGGTGGGTAAAGTGAGTTGAGATAGGAATTCGATGACATGAGGTGGGATATTTGTTTCGGCTGCATTTTTCTTCAGCCTCCAGTTTTTGTTTCCCAATATTGTGCAGCAGCTGGAACAAGTAAATCAGTAACTGATATAGTTAGAAACTGTGGAGTTTGTCAGTATCAAAAGAATAACATTGCATCATCAATATTGTAAATTAATTGACAGTGACAGATCAGTGATTGTCACATGAGAACATATAGTAAGAGTATGGAGCTTACACTAGATGATTAAAACTACAATGAAAATAACAATCATCAATGCGAACAATACAACAATAGGGATATCATCAAATTAATGATTTCTGAAGAAAGGTCCAGACCCGAAACGTTAGCTTTCCTGCTCCTCCGATGCTGCTTGGCCTGCTATGTTCATCAAGCTCTACATCTTGTTATCTCATCAAATTAATGGTCACATTTGATTTTGGGGTCAAGTCCCAAAAGATATACCACCCCTGAAATATTGTCAAGGCCGTGATGGAACCAGCTAGTTGTGCCATGTGCATGTCTGCCTCCGATGGAATCAAAATTGAGAGGAGCCCACTGATAATTAGTGTTTCATGTTTACACTAATGGCATTAATATCCTGAATTGCAGTTGCCATGAAACGGCATCACATATATACACACAACCTAATCTATCCAGGCTTCCAAAGTATGCAACAATCTCGTTCATGTTCAGCCCTCAAAAACTGCAAGAGAGAGAGGAAGAAAAGAGAGATCGCCAGACTAGCTTGCTGTTGGTCAATTTGTTTCTGTTTTAGTGTTTGGATCCTTCTGTGCACTTTAAATCCAATTACTGTTGCCACTGGGCACATAACTGGGGTGTCATGTTGAATTGTACTACCACTCAAAGTAATATGGCCTTGTGTTTCTGTGTCATCATGTGGTCAAGGACTGCACCATGGGGCGGCACGGTGGCTCATTGGTTAGCACTGCAGCCTCACAGCGCCAGGGACCCAGGTTCACTTCCAGCCTCGGGTGACTGTGTGGAGTTTGCATATTCTCCCCACGTCTGCATGGGTTTCCTCCGGGTGCTCCAGTTTCCTCCCACAGTCAAAAGATTTGCAGGCTGGGTGGATCGGCCATACTAACTTGCCTGTAGTGTTCAGGGGTGTGTGGACTATAGGGTTATAGGGGGATGGATCTGCGTGGGATGCTTCAAGGGGTGGTGTGAACTTGTTGGGCTGAAGGGCCTGTTTCCACACTGTAGGGAATCTAATCTAATCAAAGGCATTTTTACTGTCTTTGTAGATGGTAACTCTATATCCATTTCCTAGTGGAGGGTAGCAGTAAGTGCTTTTAGTTTAGGGTTTTTAATATGGCTACTTGGGTGGAGTGACATCCTTCTATCCTCTCTCCTGCCAAAAGTTCCCCGTTCAAATTAACCACGACACACCTACTCCAGGTCTCACCTTCATGGCACTTCTGTGCCCCAACTATAAATACACATTTCACATATGGCCCTTATAATGGCTCTTCCCTAAATCGACCCTGTCTCTCTTCTTCCTGCTCCACGAGAGGGATGCAAACGCACGTCTTCTCCTCCTGATTAACATTGCTTGCTGGGGTTCTCTCTACTATCTTTAACCATTTCCACACGCTTGTCTCTTAACAACAGTGTGGCTTCCCATTTGACTCACCAACTGTTTGTAAAACCTCTCAGTTTCCCAGAGCTGGAGCTTACTATGTGGGGAATATAATACAACCGTAGCCAGTTGTGTCAAGGCGGAGGATGTCATTAGCTCCCAAATAGCAGATTTGGTGCCTCAAACATGAGTTTTGACCCGCCATGACCAAATCCATTTTGCCTGAGTAGGATCCCACAGGCCAGCCCTTGCCTCCGTGTCTCCATAGCACTACTTCAGATTGATTGCACTTGCTTTATGCAAAAAAAAAGTGGGAGAACCTTTTTTTTCACATCAGGGAGTCATAGTGCTGGTGCGGAGGCCAGTATCTGTTTGATTTTACTGAAGTCCATTCTTGATCAAGTCACCATTCAAATTTTTCCTGAACTGGATTGTTCCGCATTGGTAAGGCCTTGCAGGGGTCCAGCTAGTTACTTGTAATTTTCGAAAAAGTCCCTGAAATAGTTAAACAGTCCTAAGACATAACTTATCCCTTTTTTAAAATATATTTCTGATAATGTCACCCTTCTGAGGCGACCAGAATACTGTCAACATTTTTGTCAGTTAATGTATGTATATAATTTGCTCTAAAAGTTAGTACAGTCCAGATTCAGATTCCTTAACTTGTGTCTTTTTTTTCACCAGTTCCCTGTCCACAGATAAATTCTCCTAATAAGACTAAAATAGGACCATACATGCCCTCAAAATTTCTCCAGCTGCCTTCATTGGTATCCCTTTCAAGAATACTTCTTCAATACGTTTCTTGTCAATTCTGTGAACAATTGTACCATTGAGTGAGACTATCTCCAATGCACAAGTATCCCCTTTGACCTAAAATATACATGGTATCAAGCAATACGTTTCTAATGTTCATCAGGCTTAACTTCAACTTGTGCTGCTCGCCTTTTATTTTCCTGGAGTTTCCTCATCACAGACTGCTACACCACCTGAGTCTCAGTTCACCCATCTTTAATATACAGTAACTACCCTTGCACATTACAATTTCACCTACTAGTTCAGTCATACAAACGCTCAACGTGGGGTACCTATATGTCATCTGATGGGCCTTTCCACTCAGTCTGCTATTGTTCATCCCAAAGTCCATATTCTTACACTGCTGTAACATTTTGATAGAATTGCCAAACGCTTTCTTTTTTATTTCAATCATACTTCTTTTTACATCCTTTTCACTAATACTACTTCCATTGTTTAATAGGCAGTTTCTCTGTGGATTTTGTGCCAGTGTCTTAACATTTAAACAACTTAACAACATTTAATCAACTTTAAACAGTCCTGAAGAAGTGTCACTGGACCAATATGTGATTTCTTTCTTCACAGATGTTGCCAGACTGCTGGGTTTTTCTAGCAACTTCTGTTTTTGTTCCTGATTTACAGCATCCACAATTCTTTCAGTTTCTTTTTTCTTACTGTTTAAGCTTTTCTTTGTGTTTTTCAAGTTAATCCTTTTATCAAATAGATGCATAAGTCTGAGAGCCATTCTTCAGTGCATGCTTATGCACCATCTTATGTTTGTTACCTTGGAGGTAACGGTTTTGCCCACTTACATCAGTGTCCGAGGCCACGTAATGCGTTCTTGACTCCCAAATGATCTTATTATATGATCTGTGAGATTTTACTTATGTCTCCACATACGGTCCTGATTTCTCAGGTAATGGCTTGACCACCAGTTCAATCTTTCTTAAATAGATCACATACATCACCAAGAGAAAGCTGTCAGTTTGGTGCTCTAATCTAATCTACTTTTTCACTAAGGTGCATTTTAACCTCAACTGCCATTTCAACAAACTATTATTATTATTTTTTGCCTCCTGTGACCAGTCTCCACCCCTAATTACTTCCGCTCACCCAATTTTGCTACTCAGCTGTTACCACCTATCTAATTGCAGAGATCGGTAACGATTTGTCGTCCATGGGACATGGGTTTCTCATATATTAAATCAGAAGTCAAATATGTCTGTTTAATTCAGCCACCAATAGTTTGTTCTTTCTTTCTCTAAGAAGATTCTGAAAGTTACTTCATAACTCATTCTAGGTATTTAATATATCTCTATGTAATTTTGACCACATTCGATATTCTGTTTACTCCCGTAAAGTCACTAACCATTTTTATGCATTGAAACCACTGAGACTGTGCGCATACACTCTACCATTTTCTTGAATTCCTTGTAATTTTCAGGTACCTATTTGATTTAAATGTTTTAGAACACCAGGGAATGTGAGTCCTAATTTAGCTTTTGTCATGATGCTTATCCAGGCTCATTGTATCAAGATTCCTGACACTCATTACAATTAATATTTCCAGGGTCAAAATATTAATTTTTCCAAACACTGAAATATGTTATTGATGAATGGGTGGATGGGTTGAAGATACCTCATTCCTCACTTTGTTGCGATATTGAAATTCTGCAAATGGGTTCGGCATTCATGCCACGAATTTCTAAAAAGAAACAAAGAAGCTCCATCTATTCCTTGTGAAGCAGAATGGGTTAATTAGTATTATTCTAATGTGGATTCAAAAAGGGAGTGGGACATAAACTCCTGCATGTAATTGCATCATCCCTCTCCCCTTCTACTTGAAGGAAGGAAAAGCTGACCCCTTTGTTTTATTTGCCTATCCTAAAACCCTCACATACGAGGAGTTGCAATTTCAACATTTCAAAGTTCCTATCACTTGGATATAAACAATTAGCCAATGTTATCATCCGGGATTAAAAATTCAATCATGTATTTTAAAAAGTGCTTGGAAGTTCAGTTTGACCAGAAAATGAAATTCCAATCGTGGTAGTTTCTGGAATTAAAATTTACCCAGGCCAACCACAACACTGAGCCAATTCCAAAAGGCAAGTTTTTACAAAACTATATGGATCAAATTTTTGAATCAATATTTCATTACAGATTTTTTGCTTTTCACAATCACTAATGGTTTTTTAAAGGGGCATTACATTAACCATAAATGTTCCACATAGATACAGGCACACGTCACATTTTTTGAATCACCATATATTCCCAAGCTGCAAACTAACTTTAAAGTATCCCTGGATCTTGAACTCCAGGGAAAAAAAAACACACAAATTGTCAAAGGCAACATCTAGAAACCAGTAAACAAAAGAGTATTCAAACCAAATCACAAAGATTTGACACCTCTACAAGGTTCAGTGCACTTGCACAGCTCTAGTTCTCTCTTTTTCTGATTATAACAGTGCCCCATCCTTTATGGAGCCTAATTGTCCTAATATACCAGCCACAGACCAGGATCCAGAGTCTGCTGCATTCTACCCTGGATGATATTTGACATCTGCATGACCTTGAATGAGTACTGTGAACATTCCGCTACGTGTCAAAGACATTATAATCAAAGTTACTTCTCTGTATCTGCTCAGATTGTTTTCTGTACTGGCTATTTGTTACACAGTGGAAGAGAAAGAGTTTAGAATCAAGTCATCAGACTTCACCTCAGAATGGGATCATGAATGATGCCAGAAAAAAGCCTTAGCCTCCAGACTAGCTGTCGATGGAGGCGTCCTCAAGGTGTAAGATGGCGTGAACCTCATTGTTTTCTTTTCTACAGTGTAACAAACAGCCAGTACAGAAAAAGATCTGAGCAGATACAGAAAAGCGACTTTGATTATAATATCTTTGACATGTAGAGGAATGTTCACAGTACTCATTCGAGGTCATGCAGCTGTCAAATATCATTAAAAATTTTAGGCCTTCAGCCCATCCTGTACAAGCAGGTTGCCACGTCATGTTTAGGCATACCTGGTGCCATTCCCGCATGCCCTCCTACAATCTCCATTGAACCACATTTGACCCTGCCTGTAATGGTGGCGTGGAGGATCTATTGGGCAACAAATTTGCAGATTTTATGAGAGTGCGCTACTGGTCCAAATAGCCTTATGGATTGCCAGATGTGTATGCATGCCAATAGTATTTTAATTACGAAATTAAAAAATATTTATGAAAGCTTGATGAAGAAAATGTGGAACAATCAAGGTTTTGCGTGATACAGTAAATTGGGAAATAACTGCTATTTGATTGACTTGATGGGGGAGTATCTGAAATGGTGTTGAATAGCTGCCAGTTTTATGTAATTTCTGAATTCTATGTCAATCTGCTGTTAATTGCATCATCCAAACATCCACAGAAACTGCAAAATACTTCAAATAAACAAAAAGATCTCTATGAATTATGAATATAAATGAAGGACATTTTCCTTCATTGCCTTTATCGCATTCTCAATTAACATCTGTGCACATGGTGGCCGAAAGCAACTTGGCCTCAGATATAACAAGGTGTAGAGCTGGATGAACACAGCAGGCCAAACAGCATCAGAGGAGCAGGAAAGCTGATGTTTCAGGTCTGGGCCCTTCTTCAGCACTACACCTTGTTGTCTCTGTTATAGCATAATTGATGAACTTTTTTTTGAATGTTTTGAACTTTTTTTTGCAGACATAGACAACTGACAGCCAATGGTAATGGTACAATCGGATATTCAGGTGGATTTTATTAAGAACTCAAAAAAATGGTATTGGGAGAATCATATGCAAGTACATGTTAAAAGTTGGGGTTTAGCTTCATTTAAAGTGAATCGGAATATAGAGGTATATACATCCCACATCTGTGGCATCAAGTGTTGGTGAGACTGGGCCTGGAGCTTTGCATACAGTGTTGGTGTTCCAATCTAAAAACTAATATACTGACCACAGAGAATGTGCAGAGAATGGATCATTGAGCAGCTTAAGACAGGAATTGGTGGGTTTCTGAAGAGTATATTGACAAGTGTTGTAAAAGTGAACTGTAATAACCTCTAAAAGTATGCCATTGGGAAAGGTAAGAGAAAAGAAGTGCAGCTTCATTTCAGTCTGAAACTAGAGAATGGAGAACAGGGGAATGGCAGAACAATGAAGCAATTACTTCGGTTCTGTCTTCACAGAAGAAAACAAAAAAGAAGCCTCAACAGCACTTGGAAACCCAATTGTGGTGAGAAGGAAGGAATACAGTAGAATGAAATTTGTATATACACAGTTTTAAAGAAATTATTGGGAATGAAAGTAATAGGCACAAACAAAGTCAACATAGATTAATGAAATAGGAAGCATATTTGAGAAATAGACTGGTATATAAATTATGAACAAGCGATGCATGCAATGCATTTGGATTTTCAGAAAGATTTTTGATAATAATCCAAATCAGGTATAAAAAATCAAATCTTGTGGGATTTGTGACTAATAAATGGCTATAGTTTTAGAATGGGAGAGCTGGCAGGAAACAGTGAGTAAGAATGATGCAATTTTTTGTGGAGTGGAATGCAGGCAGGGTATTGCAGGGTTAGGAGCTTGCACCCCATCTATTGGCAATATATATCAAACATTTGATTGAGGGAATCAAATGCAATATTTTCAAGTCTGCTGAGGTCGTTAAACTATGTAGGATTGTGGGTAGTGAGGAGAACATAGAACATAGAACATAGAACAGTACAGCACAGAACAGGCCCTTCAGCCCACGATGTTGTGCCGACCATTGATCCTCATGTATGCACCCTCAAATTTCTGTGACCATATGCATGTCCAGCAGTCTCTTAAATGACCCCAATGACCTTGCTTCCACAACTGCTGCTGGCAATGCATTCCATGCTCTCACAACTCTCTGTGTAAAGAACCCACCTCTGACATCCCCTCTAACTTTCCTCCAACCAGCTTAAAACCCCTCGTGTTAGCCATTTCTGCCCTGGGAAATAGTCTCTGGCTATCAACTCTATCTATGCCTCTCATTATCTTGTATACTTCAATTAGGTCCCCTCTCCTCCTCCTTTTCTCCAATGAAAAAGTCCGAGCTCAGTCAACCTCTCTTCATAAGATAAGCCCTCCAGCCCAGGCAGCATCCTGGTAAAGCTCTTCTGAACCTTCTTCAAAGCATCCACATCTTTCCTATAATACGGCGACCAGAACTGGACGCAGTATTCCAAGTGCGGTCTAACCAAAGTTTTATAGAGCTGCAACAAGATCTCACGAGTCTTAAACTCAATCCCCCTGTTAATGAAAGCCGAAACACCATATGCTTTCTTAACAACCCTGTCCACTTGGGTGGCCATTTTAAGGGATCTATGTATCTGCACACCAAGATCCCTCTGTTCCTCCACACTGCCAAGAATCCTATCCTTAATCCTGTACTCAGCTTTCAAATTCGACCTTCCAAAATGCATCACCTCGCATTTATCCAGGTTGAACTCCATCTGCCACCTCTCAGCCCATCTCTGCATCCTGTCAATGTCCCGCTGCAGCCTACAACAGCCCTCTATACTGTCAACGACACCTCCGACCTTTGTGTTGTCTGCAAACTTGCTGACCCATCCTTCAATCCCCTCATCCAAGTCATTAATAAAAATTACAAACAGTAGAGGCCCAAGGTCAGAGCCCTGTGGAACACCACTCACCACCGACTTCCAGGCAGAATATTTTCCTTCTACTACCACTGGCTGCCTTCTGTTGGCCAGCCAATTCTGTATCCAGACAGCTAAGTTCCCCTGTGTCCCATTCCTCCTGGCCTTCTGAATGAGCCTACCATGGGGAACCTCATCAAATGCCTTACTGAAGTACATATACACCACATCCACAGCTCAACCCTCATCAACTTTTCTAGTCGCATCCTCAAAGAACTCAATAAGGCTTGTGAGGCATAACCTGCCCCTCACAAAGCCGTGTTGACTGCATTTAATCGAGCCATGCTCTTCCAGATGGTCATAAATCCTATCCCTCAGAATCCTTTCTAACACCTTGCAGACAACAGACGTGAGACTTACTGGTCCGTAATTGCTGGGCATTTCCCTGTTTCCTTTCTTGAAGAGAGGAATTACATTTGCCTCTCTCCAGTCCTCAGGTACGACTCCAGTGGAGAGCGAGGATGCAAAGATCCTCACAAGTGGCAAAGCAATTGCATTTCTCGCTTCCCAAAGCAGCCGAGGACAAATCTGGTCCGGGCCTGGTGAACGTAACAAAGCTCCAAGATGATTGAAGCAAGAAGAGTGAATGGGCAAATATGTGGCCGGTGAAGAGCAACGTAAATACAAAGAAACAAAGAAACAAAGAAACTTACAGCACAGCAACAGGCCCTTCAGCCCTCCAAGCCTGCGCCGATCATGATCCTCTGTCTAACCTGTCATCTATTTTCTAACGGTCTGTGTCCATTTGCTCCCTGCCCATCCATGTACCTGTCCAAATATATCTAAAAAGATGCTAACGTGTCTGTGTCTACCACCTCCGCTGGCAACGCGTTCCAGGTGCCCACCACGCTCTGTGTAAAGAACTTTCCACCCATATCTCCCTTAAACTTTCCTCCTCTCACTTTGAACTCATGACCCCTCGTAATTGAGTCCCCCACTCTGGGAAAAAGCTTTTTGCTATCTACCCTGTCTATACCCCTCATGATTTTGTAGACCTCAATCAGGTCCCCCTCAATCTCCGCCTTTCTAATGAAAATAATCCTAGTCTATTCAACCTCTCTTCATAGCTAGCACCCTCGATACCAGGCAACATCCTGGTGAACCTCCTCTGCACCCTCTCCAAAGCATCCACATCCTTTTGGGAATGTGGCGACCAGAACTGTACACAGTACTCTAAATGTGGCTGAACCAAAGTCCTATACAACTGCAACATGACCTGCCAACTCTTGTACTCGATACCCCACCCAATGAAGGAAAGCATGCCATATGCCTTCTTGACCACCCTATTGACCTGCGTTGTCACCTTTGGGGAACCATGGACCTGAACACCCAGGTCTCTCTGTTCATCAATTTTCCCTAGGACTTTTCTATTTACTGTATAGTTCGCCCTCGAATTTGATCTTCCAAAGTGTATCACCTCGTATTTTCCCGGATTGAACTCCATCTGCCATTTATCTACCAATCTCTCCAGTCTATCTATATTCTGCTGTAATTTCTGACAGTTCCGTTCACTATCAGCTACTCCACCAATCTTAGTGTCATCAGCAAACCTGCTGATCAGACCACCTACATCTTCCTCCAGATCATTTACATATATCACAAACAACAGTGGTCCCAGCACAGGTCCCTGTGGAACACCACTGGTTACAGGTCTCCAATTTGAGAAACTCCCTACTACGACTACCCTCTGTCTCCTGTTGCCCAGCCAGTTTTTTATCCATCTAGCCAGCACACCCTGGACCCCATGTGACTTCACTTTCTCCATCAGCCTGCCATAGGGAACCTTATCAAACGCCTTACTGAAGTCCATGTATATGACATCTACAGACTTTCCCTCATCAATCAACTTTGTCACGTCCTCAAAGAATTCTATTAAGTTGGTAAGACATGACCTTCCCTGTACAAAACCATGTTGCCTATCACTGATAAGCCCATTTTCTTCCAAATGGGAATAGATCCTATCCCTCAGTATCTTCTCCAGTAGCTTCCCTACTACTGATGTCAGGCTCACCGGTCGATAATTACCTGGATTATCCTTGCTGCCCTTTTTAAACAAGGGGACAACATTAGCAAATCTCCAATCCTCTGGGACCTCACATGTGTCTAAGGACACTGCAAAGATATCTGTTAGGGCCCCGACTATTTCCTCTCTCGCTTCCCTCAGTAACCTGGGATAGATCCCATCCGGACCTGGGGACTTGTCCACCTTAATGTCTTTTAGGATACCTAACACTTCCTCCTTCCTTATATCAACTTGACCTGGACTAAGCAAACATCTATCCCTAACCTCAACATCCATCATGTCCCTCTCCTTGGTGAATACCGATGCAAAGTACTCATTAAGAATGTCTCCCATTTTCTCTGACTCAGCGCATAACTTTCCTTATTTGTCCTTAAGTGGGCCAATCCTTTCTCTAGTTACCGTCTTGCTCTTTATATATGAATAAAAGCCTTCAGGATTTTCCTTAACCATGTTTGCCAGCAAGATCTCATGTCCTCTCTTAGCCCTCTTAATCCCTTTTTTCAGATTCGCTCTACATTCCGGATATTCTTGCAAAGCTTTGTCTGTCTTCAGTCGCCTAGACCTCATGTATGCTTCCTTTTTTGTCTTGGCTAGTTTCACAATTTCACCTGTCATCCATGGCTCCCTAACCTTGCCTTTTCTATTCCTCATTTTCACAGGAACATGTCTCTCCTGCAGGCTAATCAACCTCTCCTTAAAAGCCTCCCACATGTCAAATGTGGATTTACCTTCAAACAGTTTCTCCCAATTTACATTCCTCAGATCCTGCCGAATCTTGGTATAGTCGGCCTTCCCCCAGTTTAGTACTCTTCCTTTAGGACCACTCCTATCCTTGTCCATGAGTTTTGTAAAACTTACGGAATTGTGGTCGCTATTTCCAAAGTAGTCCCCTACTGTAATATTAACGACCTGGCCGGGTTCATTCCCCAGCACCAGGTCCAGTATGGCTCTTTCCCGAGTTGGACTACATACATACTGCTCTAGAAAACCCTCCTGGATACACCTTACAAATTCTGCTCCGTCTTGACCCCTAACACTGAGTGAATCCCAGTCAATGTTAGGAAAATTAAAATCTCCCATCACCACCACCCTGTTTCTCCTACACCTTTCCATTATCTGTTTACATATTTGTACCTCTATCTCATGCTCGCTATTGGGAGGCCTGTAGTACAGCCCCAACATTGTTACTGCATCCTTCCTATTTCTGAGTTCTACCCATATTGCCTCACTGCTTGAGTCCTCCATGGGGCCCTCCTTCAGTGCGGCTGTGATATCATCTTTGGCCATTACTGCAACTCCTCCACCCCTTTTACCTCCCTCTCTATCCTGCCTGAAGCATCGATTTCCTGGGACAACTAGTTGCCAGTCATGCCCTTCCCTCAACCAAGCCTCAGTAATAGATGTGACATTGCGCACTTTGGTGTGATACATAGAAAGGCAGTCTACCATTTGAAAAGAAATTTGTTGACCTATAAAGGAACGTCTGTTCCTTTTTTTTTGTTTTTTTTTCTGCACAAACGCCTGAGGTCCGTGCAGGGCAGCAGCCTCTGAAGCCAGAAGTCAATTCTGGGAATGACATTAGCATGCCAACCAGTGTATGTCAACACACAAAGTGGGTAGCAGTAACACTGAAAAGGACCTGGATCTCCTTGGATTTCCTTGTACACCAGTTATTGAAAGAAATATTACTGGAGTAGAAAACAGTTAGAAAGCAGTGAGGAAGATAAGTACAGCATTGACCTTCATTTCAAGAGGATTTGAGTACAGCTGTACAGTTGTCATACTGCATCTGTACGGGTCCTTGTTGAGACCTCATCTGAACATTGTGCAGTACTATGTGCAGTTTTGGTCTCCTTACCCCATGAAGGACAAGCTTGACGTTGGGAGAATGCAGCAAAGGATGACTAGACTGATCTCTGTGATAATAGGCTTGTTGTGTGAGCAGAGATTGGTTTGACTGGGCCTGTATTCCATGAGATTTAGGAAATGAGTGAAGATCTCAGTGAACTATATAAAACTCTGACTGAGCGAGACAGATTGGAAGCAGGGATGATAATTCCCCTGGCTGGGCCAACTAAAACAAAGGGCCACAGTATTAGGTTCAGGCAGGTCAATCTGCATTGAGATGAGAATAAAAGACTCACTCAGAGACTGATGAACCTGAGGAATTCTCTACCACAGACGGCTGTGGAAACCAAGGCACTGAATATAAATAAGGACTTCTAGACACTGAAGGGATATAGGACAAGAAGAATATGATGTGAAGATAGAGAATAAGCCATCATTATATTGATTGAGGGATCCAATTTGATGGACTGAAGTGACTACTGCAGGTCAATTTATTTTATAGTTTTCTAATGGTTAGTCACATTAAGGAATATGTACATTGTGTGGGAAAAGTACATTGAGGTGATGTTCGACCATGAACTAGAAATGACGGAGGATCAATGGGGTGAGTGGCCTACTCGCTTCCTGATGTTTCTGTGTAGTCTGTGGGAAAGCTCTATAAATGTTGCCACAAGCTCTCACATGTGAGGAAAGAGGTTTCTGCAGGGTCAACAAGATTGTGTTTCCTGTTGCCTTTTCCAATACCGACATTGGCGCCAGGTGCTCTGTCTAGTTTTATCCTTTAACACCTCACAGCAGTTCAATAAAATTGAGTACCTTCCTTGGCTATTCCAGTGACCATTTAAGAGTTTATCACATATCTGTACATCTGGAGTCACAGGGAAACACAATAGATTTGTTTCCTGAAAGTCATTGGTGAAGCAAATTGGTGTTTATAATTGACATTGATTTTAAGATCATTATTACTGGTACCAGATTTTTGATCTCAACATTTTATTAATTGCTTTTAACTTCCACTAGCTGCCAGAAAACTAGCCCGGTCTGAATTAGTAATCCAGTGACATTTCTGCTACAGCATCATCTCCACATGTGGACCTGTTGGAAATCACACTGAACAGGTTCTTTTTGGGCTGCTCAACAACTTTGTCAAAAAGAACTTCCACCAATTTGACTACTGTGATGAGACTGACAGTGTGGCAACTCATGGGTTGTAGTTATTTTCCTCTTAAGGGACTGGGTATAGTTGGGCAATTTTCAACATTTTTAGTTGATATCAGAGTTGGAGCTAGCATGAAACAGTTTCCCCAGGAGTACGGCTTGTTATGCAGCACAAGTCTATAGTTCAATTGCAGGAATGGTGTCAGCCCCCATTGTCTTTATTGTAACCACTGCAGTCTGCTGTTTCTTGATGTCAATTGCAGATAATCTAATTGGTTGCAGACTGACTTCTGTGTTTTTGTCAATATCATCCAGTCAACACTTGCAGCTGAGGATGATGCAGATACTATGTTCTGAGACTAAAGGGAGACAAGTCAGCAGCAACTGATACACAGTTTTAAAAAAAGTAGTTACAGAGTGACTGGGGGTATTGTTCGAAATACTCCATTATTCTCTAGATTGCAGAAATGTTCCACAAATCTTGAGAAACATCCATTGTTGTGCTTGTCTTCAAGAAAGGATCCAGGCAAAAAGCAGGAACCTATAGGCCATTTAACATCCGAGGATGGAACTGATCAGTCCGAGTGGACTTATCCATCTTAATGTGCTTCAAGGCTACAAACACCTTCCCTGTGATAACATGTATGTGGTCCAAAACATCCCCACTCGTTTCTCTTTTCCCTTAGTATACATGATGCTCTCCTCAGTGGACATTGAGGAGAAGTATTCATTAAAAATCTCCGCCATCACCTGTGGCTCGACACTTAGACAGTCATACTGATCTTTAAGTGGACCTACTCACTTCCTAGCCACCATTGTACTTGTAATATCGTTATAGAACCTCTTGGGATTATTTTCAACCTTATCTGCGAGATCCATCTCATACCCTCTTTTTACTCTTCTAATTTCACAATTGAGTGTGCTCCTACACTTTTTATAGCCATCTAGGGATTCATTTGAGCCCAATAGCTTAAGTGCATTGTATGCCTTATTCCTTTTCCTGACCAGAGCCTGAGTATCCCTTGTCAACCAGGGATCCCTAAACCTGTCAGCTTCTCCCTTCACCTAACAGGGTCATACAGTCCTTGGACACTTGATATTACACTTTTAAAAGTTTCCCATTTGCCAGTCGTTGCTTTTGCCACAAACAGGCTCACCCATTTGACCTCTGCTAGATCCTGCCTAATGGCCCTAAAATTGGCCCTGCTCCAATTCAGCACCTTAACCTGTGGATGTGTCTTGTCTTCTTCCATAACTATGTTAAAACTAAGAAAGTTATGATCTCTGGGCCCAAAGTGTTCTTCAGCTGACACTTCAGTTACTTGTTTCCAAAGAGGAGACCGAGTGTTGCACCCTCCTGAGTAGGGCATCTACATATTGACTTGGAAAACTTTCTGGGGCACATTTGACAAATTCCATACCATTCAGGCCTTTAACACAGTGGGTGGCCCAGTTAATACAGGGAAAATTAAAATCTCCAACCAATACTACTCTATTATTCCTGCACGTATCTGCAATCTCTCAACACATCTGTTCTTCTTGTACCTGCTGGCTATTTGGGGTCAAGAATACAGTCTCAACAGAATGACTATCCCTCCTTGTTTCTAAGTTGTAACCAGATACCCTTATTTGATTACTCCTTAAGGATATCATCTATAAGCACTATTATTACGGCCTCACTTGAATGGTTTGGGGAATGGGTCTGGGTAACATGCTCTGAGGGTCAGTATGGACTTGTTGGGCCAAAGTGCCTGTTTCCACACTGTAAGGGTTCTGTGGAAATTCTATAGAAAAGGGCAACTCCCTATCCTCGCTTGCTTGTACTTCTGTCATGCTTGTAGCTTTTGCATCCTGGAACACTGAGCTGCCAATCCTGTCCTTCTCTTCACCAAGTTTCTGTTACAGTAATAATGTCCCAGTCTCCAGAGCTAATCCATGCTCTGAGCTCATCTGCCTAATCAGTCAGGCCTCATGCATTGAAATATACGCACTTTAAACCAGAAGTCTTTTCCATCCCTTTACTGTGCCCCTGGCTATCCTAAATAGTAAACTTCTTTTGATGACTAGTATATTTTCCCCAACTTCTCAATAGCACCTCTCTGATTCAGAGTTCCAAACCACTGCCAAACTAAGTTAAACCCTCCTAGATAACACAAGCAAATCTCCCCGCGAGGATACTGGACAGTCTCTGATTCAAGTGCAATCCATTCAGATATCCTTGAATGTCATGATGTTTGAAGTACTCATCCATTTTTTTGAAAGGTTGTGTTTTTTCCAGCCTCCTTTTTCTTCCCAGGCAATACATTCCAGATTCCCAACACCCATTGGGTGAGATTTATTTTCCCAAATCCCCTCTTAACCATATGGCCCTTGCACTAAAATTATGCCCTGTAGTCATTGATATCCCAACCAAGGAGAACACCTGCTATCTATTCACCCTGTCCATACCCCTCATAATCTTATACATCTCAATCATGTTTCCCTCTCCTCTGTACTCCCTCTGAAACTCCTCTGTACCCCCTCGAGTGTTACCATATCCTCCCTGTAATGAAGTGACAAGAGCAGCACGCAGTACTACACCTGTGGCCTGATCAACGTTTTGTAACGTTGTAACAACTCCACATTACTTCCTTGCTCTTACACTCCATGCCAATACTGATGAAAGCAAATGTCCCATATGCCTGCTTAACTGTCCTATTTACACATTTTGCTGACTTCAGGAATCTGTGAATAATTACTCATGTTCCCTCTGTTCTTCTATGCTAGCCAGTGTCCTGCCATTCATTAAGTAATCCATCAAGGAGCATTTAATAGTAAGGAGACGAAAGCAACTTTCCACATAGCCCCACAGATATGATCTCAGTAAGACTAGGTACAGCTGCAGCAATATTTCTTTCCAACTTGACACGCTGCAATGTAAATCAAAATAGGAATTACAGCAGGGGGATAGTTTCTGCCTTTTATTAAGAAATGTATTTTCAAATTATCACTGTGATGAAATTTGTTTTTTTTAGCATTTTATAATTCTTTTGAACTTTCTCCCACAGAGAGCAGTGGTGGCAATGTCATTGAGTGCTTTTGAAATGTCAAGAGATAGATTCTATGAATGACAATAGGGTCAAGGGCTACCCGGAGTGAGCAGGAATGTGGATTGCGGGGGGAAATGTTGGCAGTGGTGCAAAATGGAACTGCTGACAACCAGGACACCAAGGAATACGATGTAAACATAAATGAAATGTAAGAAAAGTATTAAAAACACAAACATGAAAAGTGATTAAATAAAGTCCCAGAGAACTATGGGGCGATGATCTAATTAGAGAGAGACCACTCATGGTTATTCAAACTGAGGGTGGCCAGACTTCGGGCAAAGGGTGAGGTTGAGAAAGTGGGGCCATTAATGATAACCTCTGACAGGGTGAGAATTGAACCTGCGCTGTTGGCCTCCTTCTGCATCACAAACCAGCCATCCAGCCAACTGAGTGGAAGGCCATGAAACTGCATTAGACAGAAATAGTCAAAAGCAAAGGCTGAACATAATAAAGTGAGACAAGGGAAATAACCAGAATTAATGGCTGTGATTGGGTATTGATATTCATAAAATAAGTGCATATTTTGATTGGTCTGTGGAAACTATGCCTATGATTGCATAAAAATATAAAGATGATGGAATATATTGTTTGGAGAGTCCATCCTCAGAGGAAACGGCTGTCAAACAGATGCATGAAAAAAACTGTTGTAAAGGGTGCTGAATGTTGCCTGGTCAGTGACAGGAACCCCAGGTGGTTCAATGAATGAAAGTTCCTGTAACATGGAGCTCGAGACATCATCAAATCAGTCCTGATTTTATTGAATGTTGGAGCAGGTTTGAAGGGCTGAATGGCCTCATGATGGACTTTAATTGTATGTGATTTGAAAATATAATGCAACTCCGCAACCCCTTATGTTACACACTGGGGGGCTCACATTTTCCTGAACAAGGAACACTGACAACATTATCTGGAATATTCTATAACTGACATCATCCAGAAAATTCTAGCAGTGGTATTCTCTAGAAAATCCCAACATTGTTGTGGGTAGTGTATGTGCGTGTGTGTGTGTGTGTGTGTGTGTGTGTGTGTGTGTGTGTGTGTGTCTGTGTGTGTGTGTGTGTAGTAGTGACCGCAGTGGAGCATGAGTCTTGTTCAGAAGTAGGTGCTATGACAGACACACAGTAAGTGTGAGGGAGCAGAGGGAACACGGCAACAATTACCTTTAGTTCAGCCTCATGCAGATGATCCCTCTGTCACACACAATGAAAGTGACATTGAGACAAATTATTGTTAGGTTCAACCCAGTGATTTGAAGACTGTGCTGACCCCACTTCCAGTTATAAAGCTGCAGAAGAATTGCTCATCCTAAACTCTCCATCATCTGAACTCACACCAAAATCCCATTCACCCATCATTTCTGGAAATACTGGCCCAAGTTGCAAGATGCTATTGAATTGACTTCATTTCAGCATTATGAAACCTGTGCAAACATCCTTCCATGACACTGACACTCAATGCCCTCCTCTCTGTCTATTTCCCAACCTTTCCCATTTGTTGGTGTTAAAACTGATTCCCTCAACATCTCTCTCTGGCAGTGATCTTCACATCCACAGCACCCTTTGTCATGACACAACAGAGATGTAGAGCCGTAAATGGATGGAAGATGCAAATCATGTCACTTCCAGCATGAGCTGCAAGTTTCCCCACGCTGAGCAGTGATACAGAGGTATGCACTGATCTGCACAGTTCTACATGCTGGGAGGGTAACTGCTCCATGTTTACTGATCATTTCACTGCTATTCTCTACATAGTTCTGCATGCTCAGCAGATACCTAGTGTGGGCTTATAGATCCATGCACTGCTGTAGTCTGCACAGTTACCCATGAAGGGCAGTTAACTACTCCATGTGTATAGATGAATGCACTGAAGTGATCTGCGCAATGTTCCACCCTGGACAGATTGACAGGTAGTGTTGAGCAGTACACTAGCCTGGCCTGTGCGCATGCTCTATGCTGGACATATATCAGATCTGGATTTATGGTATTTTTGCTGGGTCTGTGAGGGGGATTGAGAATGTGATATAACTAACCACTTCAGCTAATCTTACTTTATGTTCTCAGTCTTGTGATTGTACCCTCCAAACTCTCACTCTATTAATTTTACAATGTAACATCACTCAATACGTCATTTTGGTTAATATCTGCTCTCCTAGCCATAGCCACAGAAGGAATCAATCACTCCCATTGTCTTCGGGCCTCCACATTGAAAGAAAGGATGGTCTCTCAGATAAAAACCACCCTTTTGATACATGGCTTAAAACATCCACCCCCTCACCACTTCCGATCTGCAACCAAGCACATCAAAGTGTTCCATTTTCACTGAAAACAATGGAGCCACTGGGAACATCAGGGAGCAGACTACCAGGGCAATAAAGCAATGATTCCAATGTCTGAACGCGTCTGAGCAAGCCTTCTAAAACATACACTAGCACTAAATCCTGCAATCTCTCTCCATTTATGAAATATACAGCCTTTTATTCTTAGTGATCAAATCACAGGTTCACAGTTACCCATGTTATATTCGATCTGCCAAATTGTTGTCCATTTCTTATTCATTTAGAGAATTTTTTTACCTCCTCCTGATAACTTTCCTTACTACCTATCTTAGCGAAGTTGACAAATTTAGTTAGAATGCATTTGTTCCATTTATCTAAACTGTTTATGTCATTGCAAATAGTTGGCGACCCAGCCCTGGCCAATGTGTCACTGCCGTCACTGTGTCCAATTTTGGGCCCCACACCTCAGGAAGGACATACTAGCCCTGGAGCATGTCCAGCAGAGATTCTGACGGATGATCCCTGGAATGGTAGGTTTAACGTGTGATGAATGGCTAAGGATCCTGGGATTGTACTCATTAGAGTTTAGAAGGTTGAGGGGAGATCTAATAGAAACTCACAAGATAATGTATGGTTCAGAAGGGGTGGGCGCTAGGAAGTTGTTTCCATTAGGCGGGGAGGCTAGGAGCCGTGGGCACAGCCTTAAAATTAGAGGGGGTAAATTTAAAACTGAAATGAGAAGACATTTCTTCAGCCAGAGAATGGTGGGCTTGTCGAATTCATCGCTGCAGAGTGCAGTGGAGGCTGGGACGTTGGATGCCTTCAAGGCAGAGATCGACAAATTCTTGATCTCAGAAAGAATCAAGGGCTATGGGGAGAGTGCAGGGAAGTGGTGTTGAAATGTCCATCAGCCATGACTAAATGGCGGAGTGGGCTTGATGGGCTGAATGGCCTTACTTCCGCTTCTATGCCTTATGGTCTTATGGTTTTATGGTCATTACTTCTGCTAAACTGATAAAGATTAATTTATCCCTAATTTATTCCAGCCTCTGGATCAGTAATCAGTCTTCCCTGTATTCCTATGTAGCAGCTTTGAAAGGCTGAATGTTCCCTTTCATTTCTTGCCGAACGGGCATGAGCGATGAAGAGATCTGTTCAAACTGCAGATTAATGCGTTCAAATGGCGGAATGGTCTCATTCTGTCCCTCTTTAAAATTCTTGATTGGCTGAATAGATTACTTTAATACAGGTCTAGTTGTGAAGAGTGCTGAGCATTTTTGAATAATCAGTGAACAGCCTACTTCCGACATTACAATGATGAGGGGTTTGTGGGGGGGAAGGTCATTGATACTGCAGCTGTTGACATCCCACTGTGCCTCATGGATGCCCAGTTTCAATTTGTTTGATCATTTAGAAGCATGCCCTACTTCGCAGGATGAAGTGCCACCTGACACAGTGGATGTTATTTTCAGTATAGGAATGGGACTTTATGTCTGCCAGGACCCCGTATCGGGCACTGCTACAAGATATTTTTTAGGGGCTGATATATCTGTGACAAGTAGTTTGCTGAGAATGTTTCCTTCTTGCTGATTCACTCATTACTTCCTACTGTCTGGCTGCTGTGTAGTTTAGGCCTCATCCTGCTCAGTCAATGGTCAGCTTGTAAAGATCCTTCAATGTCCTTCATCAAGTGTGTCATACCCTGAGTATGTTCTGCGTCCTTGTCACCCTCAATGCTTTGCTCTGAGTTGTTTTCAACATTGAGGAGAACTGCTTTATGACCAAGGGGTGGTGTGGAGACCAGTAGAGCGTCCGTGACCATCTTTGACCTGTTACCAGGTGAAGTCTCGGGTTCTAGAATCAATGTTGGGGAAATTCCAGTGTAACTCCTTTCTTGGCTGTATACCTCTGTACCACCATCTTGATTGGTCTGTTCTGTCTGTGGGACAGATATATCCAGGGATTGAGATGATGCTTCATGAAACATGACCCATCATGTCTGATTCTGTGAGTACAATGATGTTGCACTGTTTATTGACCAGACAAAATGAGGAACGAAGGTGTCAATGAAGCAGGAAATAAAGGCTTAAAAACTGAAAGAAAGGCATTGTGAGTGTGTGTCATATTCTCATGAAAGGCTAAGGAATTCAAGTATAGATGAGGTAAATGGATATGATTTAATGGCATTGGAGAGACTTGGCTACAGTGTGAAAACTACTTTGAAACTGAATATCAGAACATTTTATATTGAGGAGCGTTATACAAAACTGAAAAAGAGGTGGAGAAGATCTCCAAATAAGGGATGACATTGGTATGACAGTAAATGAAGATCTGACTATCAAGGCATTGGCTTAATCTTATTGTCTTTGCGCCAGCTGATTTGAGTTTGGGGAGAGATTGACTGAGGTTGACTGGATTTCACCAAAATTAGTGGAAAGTATGGCCTTTGTCTTTGATGTCAATATTTATGACTCCATCACATTCTAGAACTGACATTATTTATGAACGGCCAGATGTCAGTTAATTGAACAAATTTCTTCCCCAAGGGAAGAGCTTCTGTTCCGTGGAGACAGAGACACTCTTTTGAAGTCTCCTTGGCCAAATAAAGGGGTGAATACATTATCCCAGTTATTACATGGTGATGGACTAGTAGTATTGTCTCTGGACTGTTAATCCAGAGATCCAGATAATATTCCAGGGACCCAGGTTCAAATCTCACCATGCCAGATGGTGGAATTTGAATTCAATAAGTATCTGGAAGTAGGAATCTAATGACAGCCATGAATTCATTATCGATTGTAGGGAAAAATCCATCTGGTTCACTAATGCTCTTTAGAGAAGGAAACTGCCATCATTGCCTGGTCTGCCCTACACGTGACTCCAGACCCACAGCAATGTTAGCTGCCCTCTGGGAATAAATGCTGCCTGGTCAGTGATGTCGTCATCCTGTGAATGAATAAAGAATAAGGAAAAAATTTCTTCATGACAGAGGAGTGATCACAATTTAGCGTAAAAGGCGTAAATTTCCAACTTCCTTGTCTTCAAGGTGGTGGTAGAAAATCCTTCAGATCAGCAACGTTTTCACTGTCTGTATTAGGAACAGGAAAGAAGTGACCTGCTTTTGAGTGATCAAGTATGTAAGAATCTTCTGAAAACCATCTGATCTTATGGATGTGTGTCGATGTGTTTGGGGACAGAGAATTTTTGGTGTTTTTGGTGACATTTTTGAAATTAATTCAGATTTTACCATTTGTTATTTCAGTTCCAATTATTTCAATAAAACTTTGAATATAGTGACATGTGAAAATCTCACTCTGTCCTCAATCAAATGGATAACTTTGCCTCCAGTTAACATAGTGACAATCTATGTCCTACTTTATAAAGATTGTGGATTGTCTCCATGTCCCCATCATTACCGGGTGGCCATGGTAGTGGCAGATCTACTGGTCATTATCCTCGACCTGATATTGAGACACATTCCAATTGTTTATCAGGAACCGTTTTATTTGTTGAGGTTCTCCATCCTTGTGTACAATATCCACGCCATTCTGCTTTATGCAGCCACGAACTGTTCTGTCTGGTTTACTGTCACATTCACCTTTGATCGATTTGTGGCCATTTGTTGCCAGAAGCTGAAAAGCAAGCATTGCACTGAGATAACGGCAGCTGTAGTCCTGGGAATAGTGACTGTGCTGAGCTGTTTAAAGAACATTTTCTGGTATTGTATGCTCACAGGTTGATATTGGCTGAGGAACACCCCCTGGTTTAGTGATGTAATAGATGCTGTTCATGACTCTTCTGGGCGAGTCGAGTTCCTCCACCACATTCTAACCCCGACACTCCCATTTCTCCTGATTCTGCTGCTCAGTGTTTTCACCGTCAGACACATTTTAGTGACCAGCAGAACCTGCAGAAGACTCCAGGTTCACACCAATGGGGACATTTAGTGTGACACAGAAGTGCAAAATTGAAAGAAATCCATCATTTTATGGTTTGTGATCTCTGCTAATTTCATCCTGTTATGGTCAATGCTAATGGGTTTTCTATATGGAACCGGGTGTGGTTTTTGGGATACAAGTCCATGAATCTGGCTTGGTTTGTGCAGGAATTGGGCTTTATACTGCAGCTCCTTAGATTAGATTTCCTACAGTGTGGAAACAGGCTCTTCAGCCCAACAAGTCCACACTGCTCCTTGGATCATCCCACCCAGACCCATCCCCCTAAACATTGTGGGCAACTTAGCTTGGCCAATGCACCTAGCCTGAACATCTTTGGGCTATGGGAGGAAACCGGAGCAACTGGAGGAAACCCACGTAGACATGGGGAGAATGTGCAAACTCTGCACAGACAGTTACCCGAGGATGGAATCGAACCCGGGTCCCTGGCACTGTGAGGCTGCAGTGCTAACCACTGAGCCACTGTGCCGCCCCAATATTGCTGCACAAACACCGTGATTTATACCGTGACCCAGACTAAGTTCAGGCAGCAGCTGAAGAATGTGCTGAAATTTTTTTTACCCAAATTCACTCAATCAATCCACTGGGGGTTTTCTCATTTCAGTTCAATAAAGAGCCTGTCACTAATGCAACAGACTGAGTGTGATGCTGCTTTGTCCAACGTCATCCCATTGGGGCTTACAGGTACATATTTCAATGTTCCTCTCAACTCAGGGAGCAGTGAGAAAACGTATCATTCCACTGACTGTATCCATAACTCTATTTGCAAATATTTTGTAAATAATAAAAATGTTTATTAAAAGTGCCAAGCAGCAGAGTGAAAAATATTGTTGTTTGTCTTTGTGTTGGAAAAGCTGAGCTGGAGAGCGATAGTCTCGGCCCCAAGTCCTGGACCTCAGGGGAGGGGAAGGGACCAGGACCAAGCTCAAGAGTTGGGTTTAAGTCACTTTGTCCTTACTTTCACCTCCAGGTCACCAGCTCTTACCTGGCCTTGGCAGAATTCTCTCCCCCTTTTTAACTCTCCCTCCATATCTCCCTCCCACTCTCACAATGTCCTTCTCTCTCATTCCTCCTCCATTGTTTGTGCTTTTTTTTCAATGTCTTTTCCTCTGCCATTCTCCTTCATTGAATGTACCCTGCACATTCTTTACCTCCCAATCTCCCTCTTTTCCACTCACCTCACACTCTCCAAATCTGCTATTGCCAGGACAACAGATTACATTTCGGTTCACTAGCCTTTGAGAGAGGAATAGACTGGGTATGTGTTCAAAAGGCCATTGCTAAGGGACGAGAGTTCGGATTGGCTGACAAGTCATTGCAAGGGCCACAGAATGGGGATGGGTTCACCGGTTGTTGCCAGGGGAACAGAGGTGGGAACAGGTTCAAAGCCATTGCGAGAGATCAGAGTGGAGATAGATTCATAGGCACATGTTAGGGACCACAGTGGGGAAGGGTTCACAGGCCATTGCTTGGGGGCACAGAGTAGGGATGGGTACATAGGTCATTGCTAAGGGGAAAGAGTGGAGAAACGCTCACAGGACATTGCTGGGAGAACAAAGTGGAGATGGTTTCACAACTGTTGCTATGATTTCAGTGAGTTTGGGTTCATGGGCCATTACCAGGAGATCACAGTGGGTATTGGTTCACAGGCTGTTTCTGGGAGAATAGAGTGGGGATGATTTCACAGGCCATTGCCTGGGGTAAAGAGTGGGGATGTGATCACAGATTGTTCCCAGAAGAACACAATGGGAATGAGCTCACAGACTGTTGCTAGCCATTCAGAATGTGAATGTGCCAGGAGAACAGAGTATGGATGGTATCATTGACCATTGCTAGACGAGCAGATGGAAGATGGGTTAACAGGTTGTTGCTCAGAGATCAGAATAGGGATGGGTTCACAGACTGTTGCCAGGGGAACAGAGTGGGGAATGGATTCAAAGGTCATTGCTCATGGAAGAGCCGGAGGATGGGTTCTCTGGCTGTTACTAGGAGAACAAATGGGGATGCTGTTGATAGGTGAAATGAATGGTGATGAGTTCACAGGACTTTGCTTCAGAAAATTGTATGGGAATGGGGTCGCAAATTGTTGCTGACATAACATAATTGGGTGGGTTCATAGTATGCTGCTTGGAGAACAAAGTGGGCGTGGGTTCAGAGGGCATTGTTAGGGGAACAATGCCGGGGTGGGTTCCCAGACCATTTCCTCAAGAAGAGTGCTGGGGCGTGTTCACAGGCCCTTTTTTGGATAACAGATTGGGAATGGTCACAGAAACTGTTGTTATGGAAATAGAGCGGGCATTGGTTCACAGGCCGTTGCTAGAAGAACAGAATGGGGATGGATTCACGGGTGGTTGCAATGAGAACAGAGTGAGGATAAAGACATAAGTCATTGCTGCAGGAACTGATTAGGGATGGGCTTGAAGGCCATTGCGAGGGTAACTTTTGGGGAAAGGTTTACAGGCCATTACTTGGAGAACAGAATAGGAATGTGTTCATCAGCCATTGCTAGGGGAACATGGTTGAGGAACTCTGAAGCCTGTAAAGGCCATTGATAACATTCCACGCAGGGAGGCAAAGATGGAATTCCAGCTGAACTGATTAAACACAGAAAGCCCAATCTCCTTCACTACCCCTCAACCCTCATGACCTCCAATTCCTCTTTTTGGAATTTGGGTCCGTTGGACAGCACAAGTGCGAAGCAAATATCTCATAGTTTACATAAAGAAAGGTGTGAGAACAGATCACAACAATTATAGAACATTTTACACAGCATCACAAGGCAAGCCTTCATGAAAATCATGTTTAAAAGTCCTCATCCACCTTCAGACCGAGTATAACCAGAAGTACGGTGCGATTTCTGCGCTGACAGGTTGACAGGGGGCATGATCCTCTCCAGCTACAGGAAAAGTACAGGGAAAAGGATTCACCTCCTTACCCAACTCTTGCAGATTAACCTAAAGCATCAAGACTGACAAAGTTTTTGGGAAAATATACAAAATAGTTGCAAGAGTAGGTCTTTTGGCCCTCAATATCCCATTCTTGCTTTCTATCTGTATACCCTGGGACCTTCTAACATTTGCTGTCCACCGAGACTCTTCAGTCTGATATGCGTTTTATACAGCCACGTGCCCCGTACAGTCTGACAGCACCACGTCTGACAGTTCCAGGGTGATGGTTGGAGTGAAACAGACAACAACACCAAATCAACAACCCTCAAGTGCTCCTATAATTCATTGAGCCCACACCACTCCAAAGAGCCGCCCGCACGGATTCACCCCTACTCTATTCCTATAATCCTGCATTGTTGATGAATAGGGCTCTGATTGTCCATTGTAATAATTTGTTATTTTATGTTAGTGGTAAAATTATTCCCAATTATTGAAGGAAGAAGCAACTGATTATTAATGAAACAAGAACTATGTAAATAATTAGTTTCTGACTTATACACATATTAAATAAAGCTTGAGAGTACAAAAGGTGGCCATTTGGCCCTTTGTCAGCATTTTCGGAAACAGTGCATGCACAATCTGTCTTAGTCCCCTCCTCCTTCTTCCTTGACCTGTAAAGCTTTCCTTATTGAGGAAAAGTCCAATCACTTTTGAAAGTTACTGCTGGATGTGCTTCCACTAGACTTACAGATAATGTCCTCCAGATCATCAGAATTCACTAATCCCCTCATCCAAGTCTGGATTTCTGGCCACTTACTTTGAAGCTGTGTTCTGTGGTTACCAATCATAGGGTGGTGGAAACAGTTTCTCCCTATGGAGATGAAGACTCCAAAAATATTTCCACATATCAATAAAATTATATAACCTCTATAACCTCTGTGCGTAAAGGCAAACAGCTTGTTTTTTTCAGTGATATGTGACCAGAAGTTCATTTTTGAAGTTAAATTTAACACCTAGATTGTGTGGTTGAGCCTTAGACATTTCCCAAGGAGAGGGATGAAGTTGGTAGTCAAGGAACACAATTTGTCATGATAACTGTAGTCAATGGCTTTGCCTTCTCAGTTTTTACTTGGAGGAGATTTCTGCTTATATGTCACTATCTGTGCAATAGACAGTTTGAAAATCTAGTGACGGTGGAGGAATAGAGATGGATGGTAGTGAGGCAGAGCCAAACTAAGGCAGTGTACATGTTTAAAGGAACAATGTATTGAGAAATTGCTGCCCAGTAATGAGAGATATGTGGGGCACAAGAGTGATCCTTGGAAGATACCCGAGGAATCCATTTCAGGAGCTCAGAAGTGACTTAAATGGGCAATTGAGCACTGATAGGACATGACAGGAGATAGGAGAGAAACTGAATAACAGCAGTTGAATGTTCAAAGAGCCTTAAAGGCCATTTAAGCTAGGGGAAGGGAGGAAGATGGCAGAGGCAACTTATCAGAAGGTCTCACTCCTAGTGATAAAATCTATCAGCTCCTTGCTCTTTTTGGGCTTGAGGAGATGGGGAAAGCCCTTCAACATAGATCAGGGGTGGATAATTTGGTTACCTTTCAATTAGTTCATGGTTGATCAGTTTTTTTCCAGCAGTATTCCCATTTCCCATGATGTCATCAGTCTCCAGGAAATTGTTGACTTACGGTTTGAACATCTGCAAGGATTGAACTTCCATGAAGCTCTGGGTAGAGGAATCCAAAGATTCCATCCCCTCTGAATGGTATTAAATCTCCTATTCTGAGACTACGTCCCCCAGTTCTGGACCCAGTAGCCAGGGAAGAAATTTAATGTGCACCCACCTGTAAGAATCGAAAGAATTTTGATGAGATTGTCACTCAGTCTCCAAATGTTATGACCCCATTTGATGGTAATATCGCACAGGTTACATTTCCAAGTGAAACCTGGTTTGATTGATCATTGGGTTTATTATTGCAATTTAGTTAGTATGATGGTTAATTATTCAGGATGCCAATGTTCTTTTGACAAACCAATACTAGGTCATTGCACAAAATAATAAAAGGCTCAGGTTTATTACAAAATTGATTTATTTTGTTTTTCTCCAGAATATTAACAATTCAAACTGAGTGGGGGTTTATTAAGCAATGAACATGCTTTAGTTCTGGATGTGACTAACAACAAAGTCTAACTCCTGTAGTTACATGTGAACTCACTGGTGACTGAGGAGGGCTTTCTGAATGAATCCCTACCCGCACTCAATGCAGGTGAACAGCCTGTTCAAAGTGTGAGCTCGCTGGTGTGCAGTGAAGTGAGTTTTTTTTTCTTTATTCATTAACGGGATGTGGGCATTGCTGGCTAGTCAGCATTTATTGTCCATTCCTAATTGCCCAGAGCAGGTGAGGACGGCAGTTTCCTTCCCTAATTGATATTAGTGAACCAGATGGATTTTTCCAACAATCGTGGTCATCATTAGATTCTTAATTCTAGACATCTATTGAATTTAAATTCCATCATCTGCTGTGGTGGGATTCAAACCCAGGTCCCCAGAATGTCGTCTGGGTCTCTGGATTAATACTCTAGAAATTCATTGTGAAACTTGTCAGAATGTCCTAAAAGCCTAATGCTAGCTAATGTTCATCAGGAAGGGAATCTGCCATTCAGTATGAACATGGACAATTCTCTGGCCTCTATGGGATGAAGCAAAGTGAGAAGTGAGAAAGACAGAGGCAAAGGAGACAGATTTTATGTTCTTACACCTTAACCTTCACCATTTAGAAATTCCAGGATAGGGGAAGTTTATGGGCACCGTCACCTCCAAGTTCGTTCCAAATCTCTCAATCTTCTGACGTGTCTGACATCTAGTACTGGATCAGCAGAAATATTCGCTATTGAAACACTAGCAAGTTGAAATAAGCTGCTTCAATTTCTGTTACAAACTCTACTTCCTTCTCTCCAACATCAACCCTCTCTCCTGCAACTTCTTAATGCTAAAACAGACCAATCAGAATAACAATGTTATGCCCAGACTAAACTTTAAACAATTTATTCACATCATCAAAAAGACTTTCCACCTATTTCCAGCTCAGTAACATCACTGAATTCTAACCCAGTCTCAGCCCATCTGGTTTTGTTTCTTCTCCATTCTCTTATTATCTCCAGATTTAACCTTCTTTCTGCTCTCTCAGCTGATCTCACACATTCAACCTATCAGTAATTTTGAGTTGATCCAAAATTATACTGCTTGTGTTCCTACTCCTGTCTACCTGTGTTTCTTAACTTGGTTTAAAATCTTGGGTACTTGAAATCTAAAACAAAAAGAGAAAATAGTGGGAATAAATAGCAGATCAAGCAATATCTGTGGAGAGAGAAAAACAATGATATTTCAGTATGCGCTGAATAAATTACAGGGAATAAAAATGCTGCAGAATTTGACTGTCTACATAAGCTCAGAACCAAAATGTGTTCCAGTGGAGGAAAAACAGTTGCTGATTGTGAGATATAGAAATCCTCGTGCTCACAATCACAAAGTCAGGAGATAAAGCCTTGGAAACAAGTTACTTGCGCTTTATTACGAGTCTGCAGAATCGGGTGCCTCCCATTGCCTGAGACACACACAGGTCAGGGGGTCACCCCATTTTATACATAATTTTATCCATCTATGTCCTCCCCTTTCGGCACTGTCCAATCTGAGCTCCAAGGTGCAGAATCTTCCCATGTCGTCCCTTGTCCCACCCTCTTCATACATTGCATGTTATGTTAATTAAGCAGTCTCGTAAGCATGGGCGTGAAAGTTAATATGCATTGTCTCATTAAGCATGCGTTTAACTATGTCTATGGTGCAAAGCAAAACTTAGCAGTTTGGGTCCAGTTCATTCTGGTTTCTAACTGCTTGGCCTTCACTCCCTTATCTTATCACTCGGCTCAGTACCACATGTCTTTGTTCAAAGCTGCAGTAATTCTTTACTGCAGTTTACTCATCCCTGTCTCTCACGATGATGGGAAAGTAAATCTGGTAAGTCAGCAACAAACACAGTTGGGCAGCGGAAACTTCATTTGGACACATTTTGTAGAAACAGCAACGAAATACTAAACAAAAACCAAAAGAACTGTAGATGCTGTAAATCAGGAACAAAAACAAAGCTGCTAGAAAAGCTCAGCAGGTCTGGCAGCATCTATAGAGGAGAAAACAGAGTTAACATTTTGGGTCTGGTAACCCTTCTTCAGAACTGCCAGTTTACACGATTAGCGGCAAAGCATGTTAGACAAGGTGAGAGAGATGATCAGGGAGGACAGAGGTGCAACAAAGCAATAGATAGACATCAATTTAGATCCAAATAACAGAGTCTCATCTGCTGCAGAGCCATGGTTGAGGATTGTAGAATTAATGTTGCCAACTGCAATCAGAAGCTCAATAATCCAAACTTCTGAAATAATTTCATTACCTTCAATTTTAAAATCTCTGGCTGCAACCTGTACCTTGAAAGATATCAGAAACACTGGAGGTAGAGCACAATCTCTCTGTCTTCAAACCTTCTAACTCTTGTAAAAGGATGGCAAAATTCATAAGTGTCAATCGAAGACAGAACTTGAGAGGAGACTTTTCCACTCATTTGAGTTTGCAGCGTGTAAATAATTTCCCTTCCCTCCACAATGCAAGAGGAGTTTCAAAAATAATTTCATATCATTTCTGGATATGAGCTTTCTGCTTACTGCGTGAGCACATACTTAGTTTCTGTTCTTGTGGTGACCATCAACCCTGACAAAATTTCTCAGTGATGTTCTCCCGTTAGCAAACAAAAGCATCTCTGGAAATAGTAAGCTATTAATGAGTCTGATGAGACAAGTAAATTAAATAAACCATTATGAGTAAAGATACAGGGTACAAATTAAGGGAGAGACATCACAAGAAATCCCTTAGATCATGGACTTCCATGCTAGGAAATTCAAAAATGAGCTGCAAAGAGAGTAATTCTTCTGGAGATTGATAGGACAACATAGCCCACTGTTCTTCCACCAAGAAATCTGCTAATGTGAGCCGTATAAGGAACAAACCTAACTAAACAAGTCAAAATTTGAGCACAACTTGAGTCCTGTGTGCAGGCTGACCATTTCATTGCAGAAAGTTTGTAATTATACTCAATCTCAGCAATGCCTGCAACAGAGTGATAATCCTGGAACTCCCGCTCCCCCTCCCCACCCGATGGCATTGTGGGTTTATCTACAGAACACGGACTGCAGCAGTTAAGGAAGGCAGCTCATCACCACCTTCTCTGGGGCAACTAGGGGCAGGCAACAAACGCTGACCCAGCCAGCATTGCCCACATGGACAGGTTATGTTCAAATCCCATCTGACATGAAGGTGTGTCACCTCGTGTCTAGACAGACAATCAAAAGAAATATCTTATTGCACTGCAGAGAGGGCAGTTGGCAGGACAGGAAAGTGGCAGCTTTGAGGAAGAGTTGCCTCGGCTGAGATTGTTTTCCCTGAAATAAAGGAGACTGGAGGGGAGATTTTTCAGTAATCTCTCACGGGATGTGGGCATCACTAGCTAAACCAGGATTTATTGCCCATCCCTAATTACCCAGAGGATACTTAAGTGTCAAGTACATTGCTGTTGACTTGGAGTCAAAAGTAGTCCAGAATATGTAAGTATGGCAGTTTCATTCACTAAATGACTTTAATGAATCAGATGGGCTTTTTTTTAACCCCAGACAATCAACAATAATTTCAAGGTCATCATTACACTCTTTAATACAAGATTATGTGTATTGAATTCAAAATCAGGGTTTGAACCCGGGTCCCCAGAACATGAGGTGAGTTTCCTGGATAAATAGTCCAGTGATAATGTCACTGGGCCATTACTTCCCCTATATGGTGTATCAGATTGAAGTGTCCAAGCCGTGATGGGCCTGGATGAAATAGATGAGGAGATGTTTCTCTCACACTAGAGCTCAGTGACTCAAGGGGGTGGGAGTGGGGAGAAGGTTTTGGGAGGGTGTGGAAAAATTAGATTGAGGTGTCCAAACTTATAAGGGGCCAGGATGGAGTGAATGAGAAGAAGCTGTTTCCCTCAGCACAAATCTCAGTGACTGGAGGGTGTGTGGAGATTAGATTGTGACTCAGACTGTGAGGGGCCTGGATGGAGTGGATGAGAAGGCACTGTTTCCCTCAGCACAGAGGTCAATGACTGGGGACTGAGGAGGCTAGACTGAATTTTCCCAAAATATAAGGGGCATCGATGGAATGGATGAGAAGGAGCTGGTTCTTTCAGCCCAGAACTCGTTGACTGGGAGTGGGGAGATTACATTAAGGTCTCCAAGCCTGTGAGGGGCATGAATGGAATGGATGAGAAGGAGCTGTTTCCCTCAACAGAGCTCAGTGACTGGCATGGGGGTGAGATTATAGTGAGGTGCCCCAGCCTGTGAGGGCCCTGCAAGGAGTGGATGAAATAGATCTGTTTTCCTCAACATTGAGCTCAGTGATGGGAGGCTGCAGGATCTAGACAGAGGTTTCTCAGACTGTGAGAGGCATCAATGGAATAAATGAGAATGAGCTATTTCATGAGCTCAGTGACTGGGTGGGAGTTCGTAGGGAGATACTGGGATTGTGTCAAAACCCATGAGGTGCCTGGATAGAGTGAATGGAATGGAGCGGTTTCCCTCAGCACAAAGCGCAATGTTTGCAGGTGGGTAGATTAGACTGAAGTCCCAACCTGAGCAGGGCCTGGTTGGAGTGGTTGATAAGGAGTGATTTTCCTCAGTGAAGAGCTCAGTGATTGGAAGGTGGGGGAGATTAGATTGAGGGTTCCCTGACTGTGAGGGACCTGGATGGAGTGGATGAGAAGGAAATGTGTTCCTCAGCACAGAGGGCAATGACTGGGGGACAGAGAGATTAGATTGAGGTATCCATGACTGTGAGGGATCTGGATGGAGTTGATGAGTAGGAACTGTTTCCCTCAGCACAAAACTTAGTGACTGGGGGGATGCGGAGGCTAGATTGAGGTTTCCCACAATGTGAGGAGCATTAACCGAATGGATGAGAAGTTGTTTCTTTCAACACAGAGCTCAGGGTGTAGATTAGATTGGTGTCCCAGCTTGTGAGGGGCCTGGACAGGCTGAATGAGAAGGAAGTTCTTTACTCAGCGAGTAGTAAGGGTGTGGAATGCCCTGCCTGCAACAGTAGTAGACTCGCCAACTTTAAGGGCATTTAAATGGTCATTGGATAAACATATGGATGATAATGGAATATTGTAGGTTAGGTGGGCTTCAGATTGGTTTCACAGCTCAGCACAACATCAAGGGCAGAGGGGCCTGTACTGCGCTGTAATGTTCTATGTTCTGTGAACTGTTTCTCTCAGCACAGAGCTCGGTGACTGTGGTGTGGGTGAGATTAGATTGAGATGTCCCACAGTGTGAGGGGCCTGCAAGGAGTGAATGAAAAGGAGTTGGTTCCATCAGCACAGAATTCAGTGATTGGGGGGATGGGGAGATTAGATTGAGGCGTCTCAGCAAATGAGGGGTCTGGAAAGAGTGGATTCGAAGGAGATATTTCGCTCAGCACAGAGCTCAGTTACTGGGTGGGGGGAGGGTACAGTGGTGGAAGGACCGGAGAGAGGGGGCGGGCTCAAATCTCCTGCAAAAATTCCATCCCCTATTCCCAATTCCTCCGCCTCCACCGCATCTGCTCCCACGATGAGGCATTCCACTCCCGCACATCCCAGATGTCCAAGTTCTTCAAGGACCGCAACTTTCCCCCCACAGTGGTCGAGAACGCCCTTGACCGCGTCTCCCGCATTTCCCGCAACACATCCCTCACACCCCGCCCCCGCCACAACCGCCCAAAGAGGATCCCCCTCGTTCTCACACACCACCCCACCAACCTCTGGATACAACGCATCATCCTCCGACACTTCCGCCATCTACAATCCAACCCCACCACCCAAGACAATTTTCCATCCCCACCCCTGTCTGCTTCCCGGAGAGACCACTCTCTCCGTGACTCTCTTGTTCGCTCCACACTGCCCAGTTCGTCCCCTCCCCCCACTGCATCCCGAAACCAGTCCAGCCTGTCTCTGCCTCCCTAACCTGTTCTTCCTCTCATCCATCCCTTCCTCCCACCCCAAGCCGCACTCCATCTCCTACCTACTAACCTCATCCCACCTCCCTGACCTGTCCGTCTTCCCTGGACTGACCTACTCCCCTCCCTACCTCCCCACCTATACTCTCCTCTCCACCTATCTTCTTTTCTCTCCATCTTCGGTCCGCCTCCCCGTCTTTCTCTATTTATTCCAGAACCCTCACCCCATCCCCCTTCTGATGAAGGGTCTAGGCCCGAAACGTCAGCTTTTGTGCTCCTGAGATGCTGCTGGGCCTGCTGTGTTCATCCAGCCTCACATTTTATTATCTTGGATGTTTCGGTGCCTGTCTTCACCCGCGGGGTATGCAGGGCGCCTGTCCGGCCTCGATTCGGCGCCCAAACGTTTTGTACGTGTTTATAAACTTGCAGAGCCTCCCCGCCACAGTTTCGATTCCTAACTGTCTCACGATCTCTTTCCGCCACCCTCACCGTCCGCTGTCCCTCCGTATATTGCAATTTCCAACACTAGCATGCTGAGATCACCGGCCGAGCCTGCTCATGCAGCGACACGGACCTGAGGAGTGCACCTTCTCAGCTGGTTCGCTGCAGGAGGTTAGTGCGCAGACCTGGGACACGCTTGGAGGGAACAGACATGAAGTTGGAAAGGAACAGCACGCCAGATGGTATCTGAGGAGCAGGAGATTCAACGTTTCAGGTCAAAACTCTTTGTTACGACTTGGGAGTTGGAGGGGAGCACAAAATGTAAATGGCGGGGGGCGGGGGGGTAGGTGGGATAGTGATCGGTCGATGCAGGTAGGAGGTCAGCTTCAGGGCAGGGGAGAGAACCAAGGTTTGCAGTTGGAGGGAGACTCACTGAACTCTGTTCAGAGGGAGGAGGAAAACTTCTTCAATGTTTCCTGCTCCTCGGATGCTGACTGACATGCTATGTTTTTCCAGCTTCACATCCATTGGCTCTGGCTTCCAGCATCTGCAGTCCTTACTGTTTCTAAGTCACCAATAATGAACGCTGCAAAGTCTCATCTAAGGTTGCCCAACTTGAAGATGTTTTCGTCCTCCCTCCAAAGAGAGCTCATTGAGAGTCCCACTGCAACCCCACTCCCTCAGTTGCCTTCTTTGCCCTGAAGCTAACCTCATAATGAATTCACCTATCACTATCTCACCTACCCTTCCTCCAGTCCCATCCCCTCCCCGTATTTACATCAGGTGCTGCTCCCTCAGTCCTGATGAAGAGTTTTGGTCTGAAATGTTGACTTTCCTGCTCCTCGGATGTTGTCTGAACTGCTGGTTCTTTTTTGCCAGCTTTACATCTATTGAATCTGGCTTCCAGCATCTGTGGTTCTTTCTGTCTCCAACCCATCTGGAGGGGTTGGGACACTTTGTGGAGCAGCTTCTGGCTTGCAGCCTCAAAGTTTCTCTTCCATTCTTCCTGGGAGCAGATTCCAGGAGAACAGACCCCAACCTAGGACAGTGACTGGAATGTGGTTCAAGTCAAACAATGAGGGACAAGGGTGAATAAAATGAGGCATTCCACTTTGGAGGGAAATCAATGAGGCCCTAATCAGGTAGGTAGGAAGATTCACAACCACCTCTGAATTCCCCCAAATCCTGAATCAGACTTATTGATTTGATTCTCAGTATTCATTTAGAGAACTAAGGCCAAGCAGATGAGTTGGCCGGAACTGGTGACAGAGATGGTTTTGAAGCTCAGTCAAGGAGAAGGGAGAGTGTGGGACCTTGTTCTGCAGAAACTAAAATGGTTTGTTTGAATTTCTCACTTGCACTGACATTGATGAATTTTGTAAATTCTTACAGGATATTAGGAGATAAGAATTTGCAGATATTGAACACGTGCCAAATTTCCTGTCCAGCTTTAATAGAATCTTACAAGTTATCAGGACCTGATGATCTTTGGCCTCAAAATTGTCTGTGGGAAATTGTTGAAAAAAGCAGTGTGACTGGAGAAGAAGCAAAAAACACACAAATTAAAATATTCCAGTAAATGGACAGTGGACAGAGCTTTGATCTGAGATACAGCCTGAAAAATATCACCATTTACAGTAGAGAGAAACTGTACACATGTTCTGTGCGTGGATGACACTAAAACTGATTGTCCACCCGAAGACGGACAGGGACAGTTTCACTACAGAGTAACTGTGAAATTGAGGACTGAGAGAAGGGATTCAGATTCCCACAGAGCTAAAAACACATGGACACAGTCACATTGGTGCCAGCACAATGGAAACACTGTGGAAATGTGGTGACTTTGGTAAAGTGAAATTAATCACACTATGGGTAAACTTTGGAAATGTGAAATTTGTTGGAAGACTTTCAGTGACTACCTTGGTTGGGAATCCATTGACAGAAATGTTGAAACTGTGGGAAGGGATTTAGTTGTCCATTGCAGTTGGAAATTAATCAGTGTTGTCACACTGACGAGAAGAAATTCATCTGCTCTGAGTGTAGAAAGGGATTCACTGTCATTTATCCTACTGGCACACCAGCAAATTCACACTGGGGAAAGGTCATTCATCTGCTTGAATTGTGGGAAGTGATTCACTTGACCATCCAGCCTGCTAGCACACCAGTGAGTTCACACTGGAGAGAAACTATTTATATGTTCCACTTAAAGAGAAGGGATTCAGTCATTCATCAATCTTAAGAAAAACCGAAAGAACTATGGATGTTGTAAATCAGGAAACAAAACAGAAATTACTGGAAAAGCTGAGCAGGTCTGGCAGCATCTATGAAGGAAAAAAGAGTTAACGTTTCGGGTCCGGTGACCCAGGGTTGTGAGGAAGGGTCACCAGACCTGAAAAGTTAAGTCTTGTTTTTTCCTTCATAGATGCTGCCAGACCTGCTGAGCTTTTCCAGCAACTTTGTTTTTGTTCCTGATTTACAGCATCCGCAGTTCTTTCGGTTTTTCTTAATCCTTCCTGTTGTGCAATTTGTCTTTTCAAAACAAAACTAAAACAATACTTTAAAATACAGAATGTATTGAAAGATAATTGATTATGGTTTCTACAATGTAAATATCTCAGTTACAAGTTTTCTTGTATTCTTTAATTGAATTCTAATTGAACACAACAATTAATGTGATTATCACTGGATAGGTGATCTTCATCATTAGTTCTTCCTCACTAAATAAAATGCAGTGTTCCTGAAATAGCTTTCAGCAAAATACAGACCTGAATCTGCAATGGCAGTCTGAGGAAATTTCAATGAATATCCATAAGATTTTTATTTGATTCACTTACGCAATGAGGGTGTCGCTGTCTAGATCAGCATTTAGTAGTTAAGAATTAGTTGCATTGCTGCAGATCTGGAGTCACATATAGGCCACACAAGGAAGGCGGTTTTCATTTGTGGACCAGATAGGATTGTTGGGAACAACCTAACAATGATTGTCAATAATTCCAGACTTTTTTTAATAAAACTGTTCACTTCAAATTCTTGGATGGCAGGCTTAGAACCCAGGAGCCCAGAAGATTATGTAAATCTATGGATTAAAAGTGCACCAATAATACCACAATACCATAGTTTCCCTCTTGTGTCTAATCTTCTTTGACATGACGCTCATCGGTTTCTTAGAACGTCTACACCTTATCCTTACTTCATTCCAGCATTCAATTTCCCTACATTTATCTGTAAACGCAATCGTCATCAATAAGAGTCTTGCTTACTTTCAAAGCTCCCTGTTCCATTTATAAAGAGGTGCTACTGAAAAGAAGAAAGTAGGCTTTACTATTTAAAAGCTTTCCATTGATAACCTTTGCGATATGTTGTGAGTCCACTAAAACAACAGAACGAGCCATTCTGCTTGTCAAGTTTAAGCAAATTATTTCACAGAGAAATCAGTCTATCCTACCTCCCCGCCAAGATGGAAACAACAGCCTAGGCGTATATCACTGGACTTTTAATCAAGAGACCTAGGTAATCTGGGGAGCCACGTTCAAATCCTATCACAGCAGATGGTGGTTATTGAATTCAGTAGGCATCTGGAATGAAAAATCTAATGATGACCCTGAAATGCATTTTCAATTGTCAGGAAAAAAAACCCATCTGGCCACTAATGACATCCAGAGAAGGAGAGGGGGGAGTTAAAGGAAGAGAAGGATGGAGTAGAGAGAGGTGGAGAGATGGAGAAAAGGGGACAAAGAGGAAAAGAGAGAGGGGGCAGAGGGAGGGAGAGATGGGGAAAGAGAAGGACAGAGGAAGAGTCTAGGATTAAGGGAGAGAGATGGAGGTGGGGGAGAGAGACAAGGGGTGTTAGAGACAGAAAGAAAGGATTGAAGAGAGAGATGGCCGGGGATAGAGACAGTGGGACAGATTGAGTGAGATGGGTGGGGTGGGGGTTTGGGCAAAGAAAGAGGGGCAGAGTAAGAGGCAGAGAGAGAGAGAGTTAGGGGACTGAAGTGGGTAGGGGTAGAGGGAGAGTGAGAGGAGGTAAGGGGAAAGGACAAATGAGAGATGGAGTAAGGGGGAGAGAGGTAGGGGTGAGAGAGGAGGTTAGTCAGAACGGTATACAGGGAGAGCGAGAGGAGACGGAGGCAATGAGAGAGGGACACAGTGGAAGTGAAGGGGGGGAGTGTAGGACAAAGGTACAGGGAGAGGAAGAGACAAAAGATTGTGACAGAATGAGAGGGGGGTACAGAAGGAGAGACGGAAGGGACAGGGGAGAAAGAGTGAAGGGTCAGAGTGGGGGACACAGAGAGAGACAGGGACAGATTCATGGAGAGAAATGGCTGTGGGAGAGAAACATACACAGGGAGAGAGGGTGGGGGCAGAGGACAGTGATATAGGGAGTAATGCAGGGGATGGAGAGAGATAGAGGATGGGGGTGAGAGCTCGAATGGGATAGAGAGAGGGAGAGAGGAAAGGATAGATGGGAGAGAGACAGTGTTGTTCACAGATGGGTTGACAGAGAGAGAGAGGCCGCAGAGACAGAGGGGAAGAGGGATGGGAACAGAGTGGGAGGGGCATGGATGGGAGAGACAGAGAGTGGGATAGAAGGGGCAGGGTGGCCAGAGGGGGAGTGGCAACAGAGTGTGGAGAAGAAGGGGTGACAGATGGGTATTGAGTGAGAAGGGGAGTGGAAGGGGTGGCATATGTGGAGAGAGAGGGAGACAGAAGAAGGGATGGAAGCGGGGTGAGAAAGGAGGTATGTCAGAGGAATATTCAAGGAGGACAGGGGAGAGAGAGCGGAACGAGGGCAGAGGCAGTGAGGGAGGGAGACAGAGGGGGCAGAGTGAAAGAGGGAGGAGAGAGAGAAGGAAAGAAAGAAGGTTGAGAGGGGGACAAAGGGGAGAGAGAATGGGACAGAGGGAGTGAGAGGTTGGGTCACAGGCACAGAGACGAAGAGAGAGGCAGGGACAGAAAAAGAGGTGGGCAGAGGCAGTGAGAGACAGGGCACAGGGCAGAAGGGGAACAAAGGGAGAGGAAGAGAGTGAGGCAGAGGGAACGGGAGAGAGATAGAGGGGTACAGAAGGAAAATCAGAGGGGACATGGGAGAGACAATGAGGGGTACAGAGTGGGGATGCATGGGGTGGGGGGAGAAGGAGAGAGAGGGTCAAGTTGAGGGAGACCACAGACCGGGGCAGAGAGGGAGGGGGGCGGAGAGGGAATGGATATAGGGAGAGATGATGGGGAGAGAGAGAGTGACAGAGGTGGGGACAGAGTGTGAAAGGGACAGAAAGAGAGAGGGAGAGAGAAGGGAACAGATGGGGAGAGAAACAGTGTTGTTCACAGAAGGGTGGAGAGCAGAGACAGAGGGGAAGGGGCAGTGGAACAGAATGGGAGGGGGGACAGATGGAGAATAAGAGGGAGATGATGGGAGAGACCGAGTGCGGGACAGAAGGGGCAGGGCAGACAGATGGGGCCAGAGCAAGTGAGAGAGTGCAAGAGAGGTAGGAGAAGAAGGGGTGACAGAGATGGAGAGAGAGAAGGAGACAGATGAGGAGAGAGGGAGTGTTCAGAGACGGACAGAAGGAGAGACAGAAAGGTGGAGTGAGGGGAGACAGTGAGAGAGAAAAGTTACAGTGAGGGGGACAGAGGGAGTGAGTGGGAGGAGTGACAGGCATAGAGAGGGAGAGAGAGAAGGGGACAGGAGTGGGACAGAGTGAAAGACAGTTTCAGATTGAGACAGAGGGGAAAAGAGAGAGAGAGGTAGAGGGTGACAGATGGAGAGAGAGAGGGGCGCAGGAAGAGTGGAAAAGAGAGAGGGGGTAAAGGGGAGAAAGGGGGATCGGAGAGGAAGGGAGGTAGAGACGGAGAAGGGGAGACAGAGAGTGTGAAGGGGACAGACAGAGAGAGAGACATGGACAGAGAGAGAGTGCGAGAAAAAGAAGTACAGGCAGCAGAGATGGAGAGAGCTGGGAGGGCAGAGAGGCAAAGAGAGAAAGTGGGACAGTGAGTCAGAGAGAAAGAGGGTAAGAGGAAGACAGAGGGTGAACAGGCGCAGAGGGAGAGGGGACAGAAACAGTGAGGGTGGGAGAGAAAAGGTAGAGGGGGACAGAGGGCTTTGATAGACATGAATGAGGAAGAGAGAGAGAGGCAGAAAGGGGTGCAAAAGGGAGACAGAAGATGTGGACACAGGGAACAGCGGACATGGGGTTGAGAGAGAGAGATGGACGGAGACAGAGGGAGAGAAACAGGAAGGGGTAGAGAGCAGAGAGAGAGGGGCCAGATGGAAAGAGCATTGCAGAGGGGAAGAGAAGAAGGGGGTGAGAGAAAGGGGAGACAAGAGATAGAGGGAGGGAGAGATAGAGAGAGGGCAGAGTGGGAGTGAAAGGGGTGGAGGAGAAGGAGGAGAGAGGCGGGGGTGGGTTGGGGGAAAGTGGGAATGGAGAGAGACAGAGGGGGAGACAGACAGATGGACAAAGGAAAAAACGAGAGAGAGGGACAGGGGGCAGGGGTGGACAGTGGGACAGTGAGAGGAGGACAGAGGGGATGAAAGAAATAGCAAGTGGGACAGATAGGGAGAGTAAGAAGGTGAAGGGGAGAGGCAAAGGTGTGGCAGAGTTTTAGAGAGAGGGGGATAGAAGAAGGGCTAGCAGATGCCTAGGGTGAGAGGGAGAGAGAGGCAGAGAGAGATTAGAGCGAATGTGGCAGTAGAGGGGGAGCAAGAGGGTCACAGAGTGGGGGGGGGCGGTCATAGGGAGAGAGAGAGAGAAAGGGAGAGGGGGGTAGAGAGGGAGAGAGAAAAGGTAGAGTGAGAGGTCCGAGGGGGAGGGAGAAGCTGTCAGAAGGAATCGGGGACACCGAGGCACAGAGACAGAGGGAGAGATAGAGACAGTGGCAGAATGAGTGAGAGGGAGACAGAAGAGAGAGAGATTGGAGAGAGAGGGAAAGTGGGACAGAGGAGGAGACAGAGAGAGGGAAAGAGAGGAACATGGACAGAGATAGAGAGAGAGAGACGCAAGTGGGAGAGAAGGAGAAATGAGAGAGGAGGAGAGACAGAGAGGGGCACAGACGGGGGGGAGAGAGAGAAAAGGGGACAGAGGTACACGGAGAGAGGGTGTGTCCAGAGGCTTACAGAGGGAGTGAGAGATTTAGAGGGCGAGGGGGAAGGTAGAGCTAGGGGAACAGAGGGAGTGAGTGACAGGTGTGACAGAAGCACAGAGAGAGAAGGAGAGATAGAGAGGTGGGGACACAGAGAGAGAAGGGGTAATGAGATGGGACAGAAAAAAAAGACAGTTTCAGAGTGTGTGAGAGAGAAAAAGCCAGCGGTGGGGGAAAAGAGAGGGAGAGGTGGACAGTGGTGGAGTGTGAGAAAGTGACAGGGACAGAGGGAAAAAGAGAGGGGAGCAAGAGGGAGAAAGCGAGGGGAGAATCACAGGAGGAGAAGGAGAGATGGATGGGGGACAGAGCGGAGAGATAGAGACAGAAGGGGACAGATGGAGAGAGAGAACGAGACATGGACAGAGAGGGAGGGAGAAAGGCAGAGGTAAAGAGAAAGACAGAGTGAGAGAGAGCAAGGAGGACAGAGGGGGAAAGAGAGTGGGACAGGGGTCAGAGAGAAAGGGGGGACAGCAGGGGACAGACAGGGAGTGAGAGTAACAGGAGAGGAGGTTTCAGAGGGAGGGGGGAACAGAGACGTTTGATGGAGAAAGGGCACAAAGGAAGAGAGAGAGACAGAAGGGGAGAGAAATAGATGGACAAAGGAAGAGAGGGTGAGAGATGGACAGAGGTGGACAGTGGGACAGTGAGGGGGGAGAGAGAGAGAGAAGAAGAGAGATTGTGAGCGAGAGAGAGCAAGGGGTACAGAAACAGTGACAGGGTTCAGATGGAGAGATTGCAACAGAAGAGGAGAGGGGGAGAGAAATGAGGGATGGGGAGAGGGAGAGAGAGAGGGAAGAGATGGAGAGACTGGGCAGTGTGGGAGAGAGAGAAAGGGAGACCGGGAGCCAGGGAGAGAGAAAGAGAAGGGGTGCGAGAGAGTGGGGGCAGAGGGAGCGGTAGAGAGAGAAAGAGGGTGGAGAGGGAGAGGGAGAACACAAAGACGGAGGGAATGGGGGGGAGAGAGAGAGAGAGAGACTGAGTTACAGAGAGAAGGATGGAGGGAAAGAAAGAATGGAACAGAGGGGGAGAGAGATTAATTCTTCCAGGGCCAGGTTGGAACGGGGTGACCCAGAGGTGAAACCAAGGACTGAGTGACTTAATCCCTACTCCTGAGCTCAGCCGCTATCCCCTGAGTACCAAAACCTGGGTTTTCCAGCTCAGCTTCTTCAACACAATAATCAAATGAAATATGGTTCACTCTACAGCTTGGCATTTTGAATGAACAATTTTATTATTTGCAAATTAACGTTACAGATATAGGAAGTGGAATGGCGCATTTTTTCACTGATCCCTGAGTTGAGAGAAACATTGAAATGTGTCCCTGTAACCACCTGCGGGATAAGGTTGGATAAACCGGCACCACCCTCATTCTGTTATCATAGCAACAGGCTGCATCATTGTTGAAATGTTGAACAAAAAGAGAAAATCCTCGATGAATTGATTGATTGATTAATTAATTAATCAATTTGATTAATTGACTAATTTGAGTGAAAGGATATTTCAGCACATTGTTCAGCTGTTGTCTGAACTTAGCCTGGGTCACAGCATAAATCGCAGTGTTTGTGCAGCAACTGAGGAGCTGCAGCATGAAGCCCAATTCCCGCACAAAGTAATCTAGATACATAGAGTCATACCCAATAAACCACATCCGATACCATAAGGAAAACACCATTAATGTTGACCATAAGAGGATGAAGTTGGCTGAGATCACAAACAGTAAAATGATAGATTTTTTTCGATTTTGCATTTCAGTGTCACACTGACCATCCCCATTGGTGTGAGCCCGGAGTCTCCTGCGGGCTTTGCTCATCACTAAAATGTGTCTGACGGTGAAAACATTCAGGAGCAGAATCAGGAGAAATGGGAGAGCTGGGGTGAGAATGTAATGGAGGAACTCGATTGTGACCCAGACACGAGAATAAAGAACTGTTATTGTTACATAACAAAGCTGGGGGGATTTCTCCAGCAAATATTGATCTGTGAGCATAAAATACCAGAAAATGTTTTTTAAACAGCTCAGCACAGTCACTGTTCCCAGAACCACGGCTGCCGTTTTCTCACGGCAATATTTACTTTTCATCTTCTGGCAACAAATGGCCATGAATCGATCAAAAGTGAAAGTGACAGTGAACCAGACAGAACAGTCAGTGGCTGCATAAAGCAGGACGGCGTGGATATTACACGCAGGGATGTACAACAGGAAATAAAACTGTTCCCGATAAACAATTGGAATGTGTCTCCATATCACGTCGAGGATAATGACCAGTAGATCCATCACTGCCATGGCCACTAGGTAACGACTGACACATGGAGACAATCCACAATCTTTATAAAACAGGACGAAGATCGTCACAACGTTAACTGTGAAGCAGATAAACAAACAAATTATTTGTCAGCCTGGAGGTAAATTGACTAGTTTGGGAGGGCGACACAGTGGCTGAGTGGTTAGCAGTGCTGTCTCAGCACCAGGGACCCAGATTTGATTCCACCCTATAGCGACTGTCCATGTGGAGTTTGCACATTCTCATCAAGTCTGCCTCATTATACATCACCAAATCCAGAATTACCTATTCCCCAGTGGGCTATACCACAATTTGGTCTGAAAAAAGTCCACAGATTCCTTTTCTTGGAATCTGCTGCCACCCCAACTTTCCCAGTTCACCTGCATATTGAAGCCCGCACCCCGCCCCGACTATTGCAATAGTGCCTTTCTTACATGGCTTTTCTATTTCCTGATTTAATTTCTAACTCGCTTTCTGACTACTGCTGGGAGGCTTGCATACAGCTCCCACAGGACCTTTCTTTTTCCTTGCATTTCCTCATCTCTGCCTACATGGATTCTACGCCTTCTGACCATAAATCACTTCTTGCCATTACTAACAAGATTTCACTGCCCGTTGTGCCTATCTGCTTGTCCTTTCAATAGGAAATGTATCCTGGGATATTTATTCCACAACCCTGAGCCCTTTGCAGTCACATCTCTGTGATACTGCAACATTGTAACAACCAAACCCAATCTGAGCTCCAAGCTCCTTTGCCTTGTTCCGTGTGCTGCATGCATTTAAATACAACACATTCATTACTGCATTGATTGTTATGCTTTTCATGCTTGCCCCTGATCTGCTGTGCCTGAAATTAGATGACTGACCCACTCCATACTCTGTCTCCTATTATTTGTTCCGGAAGTATCATAACCTCTCATGAGCCCTCCCCCTTCAACTAGGTTCCAGTCCTTGTGATCACACTATTTAGTTTTTCCACTTGCAACCTGATCGCAGATTAATTCAGGTGGAACACATCCCACTGGCCCAGTTCCTCCATGTCTCAATTCTGATGCCAGTGCCCCATGAAATGGGACCCCTCTTTTCTGCATTACTCCTTTAGTGACAGTTATGTCCCAATTTTTTTTCTTTGCGTGGGTTTCCTCCAGGTGCTTACGGTCTTTAAAATATGCATGCTAAGTGGACTGGCCATGCTAAATTGCCCCTAGTGTTCAGGTGGGTTATAGGGGAATGGGTCGGTGTGGGCTTGTTGGGCCAAAAGGCCTGTTTCCACGCTGTAAGGTTTGTATGATGATTTCTATGTTTGAGGATGGAATGAGATTTTCAAATTGTCACTGTATTCAGAGACTTTTTAAAAAATAATTGGAGCTAAAATGACAAATGTGAAGTTCTGAATTACCTACAAAAAAAAGATGTAAAACAGAAGAAGCACTCCCTCCTCACACACAGACACACATCCTTAACAGCAGATGATTTCTAGAATATTATCACACACTCGGTCAATTGAGAGCAGACACAAAGCTGGGCAGGGTCGTATATGTTTTAAAAACACAAGGCCGTACAATTCAGGTGCATCATGAGGCCATTCAGCCCTTCAAAGCTGCTCCACCATTCGATAAGATCGTTGATCTGTTTGTGTCCTGAGCTTCATGTAAGGAACTTTCTGTCATTCAACTCCCTGGGTTTCTGTCACTGACCAGATGACACTCAGACACTTTTTTACACTGAAATTCCTCACGCAGATGTTCAAGATCCATTTCCACAATGATGGACTATCCCAATAATTCATTCCATCAGATTTAAACCTTAATATTATTTTAAGAATATCTCACACATTGCAATCAAAATTTGCATTTGTTTTACAGGTATCAGTAATTACAATTAGGAGATGAGGTTATTTCAGTTGACTCACTTATTGCATTTAAACAGACATAGCATCTATTCTCTTGTATAAATATAAAATAAATAAAGTAAGTGGTCTTGTGCAGGCAATATCAGGAATTATGAAGCAAATTAAAGAGCAGGACCTCAGGAGTTATTATATATGGATTATGATCCAAGCAACATGTAAATTGGGGGGGCGGTGTGGGCTTCAATATGCAGGTGAACTTACAGCGTGGAAACAGGCCCTTTGGCCCAACAAGCCCACACCAACCCATTCCCCTATAACCCACCTGAACACTAGGGGCAATTTAGCATGGCCAGTCCACTTAGCATGCATATTTTAAAGACCGTAAGCACCTGGAGGAAACCCACGCAAAGAAAAAAAATTGGGACATAACTGTCACTAAAGGAGTAATGCAGAAAAGAGGGGTCCCATTTCATGGGGCACTGGCATCAGAATTGAGACATGGAGGAACTGGGCCAGTGGGATGTGTTCCACCTGAATTAATCTGCGATCAGGTTGCAAGTGGAAAAACTAAATAGTGTGATCACAAGGACTGGAACCTAGTTGAAGGGGGAGGGCTCATGAGAGGTTATGATACTTCCGGAACAAATAATAGGAGACAGAGTATGGAGTGGGTCAGTCATCTAATTTCAGGCACAGCAGATCAGGGGCAAGCATGAAAAGCATAACAATCAATGCAGTAATGAATGTGTTGTATTTAAATGCATGCAGCACACGGAACAAGGCAAAGGAGCTTGGAGCTCAGATTGGGTTTGGTTGTTACAATGTTGCAGTATCACAGAGATGTGACTGCAAAGGGCTCAGGGTTGTGGAATAAATATCCCAGGATACATTTCCTATTGAAAGGACAAGCAGATAGGCACAACGGGCAGTGAAATCTTGTTAGTAATGGCAAGAAGTGATTTATGGTCAGAAGGCGTAGAATCCATGTAGGCAGAGATGAGGAAATGCAAGGAAAAAGAAAGGTCCTGTGGGAGCTGTATGCAAGCCTCCCAGCAGTAGTCAGAAAGCGAGACAGAAATTAAATCAGGAAATAGAAAAGCCATGTAAGAAAGGCACTATTGCAATAGTCGGGGCGGGGGGGGGAGCTGGGTGCGGGCTTCAATATGCAGGTGAACTGGGAAAGTTGGGGTGGCAGCAGATTCCAAGAAAAGGAATCTGTGGACTTTTTTCAGACCAAATTGTGGTATAGCCCACTGGGGAATAGGTGATTCTGGATTTGGTGATGTATAATGAGGCAGACTTGATGAGAGAGCAGAAGATGAAGGAGCCTTTGAGGGTAGTGACTATAATATGACCAATGTCACCCTGCAATTTGAGAAGGAGAAGTTGGAATTAGATTTAATAATACTGTTGACTAAAAGGAGCAACAAATATATGATGGATGAGCTAACCAGAGTTGATTGGAAGGACAGACAAGATGGCCACAATGATGCCACCCAAAGGTTGCAGGAACAGCAACTCATATTCCGCTTGGGAACACTGCAGCCCAATGATATCAATGTGGACTTCACTAGCTTCAAAATCTCCCCTTCCCCCACCGCATCCCAAAACCAGCCCAGTTCTTCCCCTTCCCCCACTGCACCACACAACCAGCTCAGCTCTTCCCCTCCTCCCACTGCATCCCAAAACCAGCCCAGCCTGTCTCTGCCTCCCTAACCTGTTCTTCCTCTCATCCATCCCTTCCTCCCACCCCAAGCCGCACCTCCATTTCCTACCTATTAACCTCATCCCACCTCCTTGACCTGTCCATCTTCCCTGGACTGACCTATCCCCTCCCTACCTATACTCTCCTCTCCACCTATCTTCTTTTCTCTCCATCTGCGGTCCACCTCCCCCTCTCTCCCTATTTATTCCAGAACCCTCACCCCATCCCCCTCTCTGATTAAGGGCCTGGGCCCGAAACGTCAGCTTTTGTGCTCCTGAGATGCTGCTGGGCCTGCTGTGTTCATCCAGCCTCACATTTTATTATCTTAGATTCTCCAGCATCTGCAGTTCCCATTATCACTGGTTAATATAACACCCTATTTAAGATGGGGTGAAGACAGAAGATGGGAAATTATAGGTTGGTTAGGCTAATCTCAGACAATGGTTAGATTTTTTCATCCATTATTAAGAACGAGATTGCGGAGTATTTGGTTGTGCACGGTAAAATAGGGCTAAGTTAACACAGCCTCTTCAAGCAGAGGTCATGTCTGATAATTCTGTTAGAATTCTTTGAAGAGGCAACAGGCAACTTAGTTAAAAGGGACCTAGTGGATGTGGTCAACTTGGATTTGCAGAAGACCTTTGATAAGGTGCCACAGAGCAGGCTGCAGTATAACAGCCTATGGTTTTAGTGGCAAGTCATTGACATGCATAGAGGGTTGGCTGAATGACATGTGGCGAGATTAGGGATAAAGAATTATTTTTCAGGTGGCAGCTGGCGACTGGAAGTTCCACCAGGGTCAGTGTTGAGATCACAACTGTTCACATTGTATAGAAATGATCTGGACAAAAGGAACTGAGGCCATAGTTGCTAAACTTGGAAGGGCAGGTGGTGGTGTGGAAGTGGAGAAGCAGCAGAAGGACAAATCACTGAAGATGGCAGACTTTAATAAAATAATTAATAACACATAAAGCACCCTGTATTACTCAAGGCATTGTTTAAAACAGGGCTGAAGTCATATTGAGCTGTTCAGGTGTTTGTTTAGGCCACAGCTGGAGTAGTGTGTGCAGTTCCAGCCACAGCACTATTGGAAGGATGTGATTGTATTGGCAGGGGTGCAGAGGGTGTTGCCTCGGTTAACACTAAGAGAAAGGAACAGAAGTAGACCATTCATACTGTTGAGTCTGCTCCACCATTCGTGGCTGATCTGATAATCCTCAAGGCCCCTTTCGTTCCTTTCACACTTGATCCTCTTATTGATTAAACATCTGTCCATCTCAGCCTTGAATGTACTTAATGACCCAGCCTCAACAGACCTCTGTGGTGTGGAATTCCACAGAATCATTAAAGATAAACATAGTGATTGGAATGAAGTCAGCCAGGTAGACTTCAGAATTTGAGTTCCCTGCTAGGGGATGTTAATGTGAGTCAATCATGGAGCCCTGGCTGACAGATATAAAGTGGAGTGTCAAAGGTTCTGTTCATCCTGTGAACTGGCTCTGAGGGAACTGGATCAGTATCAAAGTTTCTCCACACATAATGAAAGGATGTCTTGGTGACAAGATACCAGGCTCCACTGAGTTATTTCAATAAAGTTATCATAGACCCGCTAGACCATAAGGCTATTCTCTCATTGGAAAGAGAAGTGACTGGTGGTGGTATAAACTGAGGGTCACCATGCCTCCGCTAAGGAGAGAGGTTGAGGTGTAGAGTCTTTCATGGGAATCTAGCCAGTAAGAGAATTGAATCCATGCTGTTGGCATCTGTCTGCATCACAAACTATCCATCCAGCCAAGTGAGCTCAAGTATCCCTAAACAAGTGCACCAACCTCTGAGAGGAAATAGAAAGTTGTGTCTTCTTTGTCTTAAATGTACATCTCCTAATTCTGAGATTCTGCTGTCTGCTCCCAGACTCCCCCATAAGGGAAATCACCCTCTCTACATTTAACCTGTCAAGTCACCCAACAATCTTGAACATTTCACTAAAGTCATTGGCAAGCAGTTTTGACTAGCATCACTTGCGAGGCTGGAATGTAATGCATTCATGGTCAGTTTGTTATGCCTCTGTTTCCCAGGGGACACTTCTCATCAATACAACAGGAAATTGATCAGTTCTCTTCTTGGAAACAAAACTCCAAACTATGAAAAAGTGGTAGTAATCTTGGTCCATGTACAGTTCACAGGATGAAGGAAATCTACTGACAAAGTCCTGAAGTCACACAATAATGTCAGATCAAAAGGAAATGCTTCCTGCACTCCTCTTTGCCATCTCCCCACCCCCATACCACACTGAACCTAAATTGCTGTGATCACAAGTCCTTAAAGTCATCCCTTTCCTTCCCAGGGTTCATGACACAGATTGTTACAGCACAGGAGGTGACTATTCACTTCATTGTTTCTCTGCTGACTCTCTTAATAAGCAATTAATCTACTGCCACTCATTGTAATCCTGAACATTCTTACTTTTCAGACAATAATCCATGATTGTTCTATTGAATATACTTCTTTTGCACTCGTTGACAGAACATTCCAGATCCTAACTGCTCGCTGAAGGATAACACTTCTCTTTGTGTCGCCAATGCTTCTTTCGCCAGTTATCTGTGGACTTTGGTTCTTGATCTTTCCATCAATTGACAATTTTTCTCTATCTGCTTTGTCCAGTATCTGCAGGTTTTTGAGCAGCTCCATCAAGTCTTCTCTCAACTTTCATTTCTCCAAGCAAGACAGCCCCAACTTCTCCAATCTATCAACATCACTTTAGTTAAGAGAGATGCACAGCAGACTGCATACTGGAAACTAATGAAGAGGTAAATACTCCAATTTGGATCCCCTGTAATACTGCACAGTGGTCTGTTCACACACTTCCAATGATCAGACCACACTGGGAGCACTGTGCATAGGTCTGGTCTATGGATTGCAAGCAAGGATATTAAATGGATTGCAAGGAAGATTTGAAAGGATGATACCAAAACCTGAGGTGTTCCGTCTTTTCACAAATGGCTGAAAAGTTGAGGCACTTTCCTCCAGAAAAGAGAAAACTGAGAAGCAAATAAATATGTACTTTAAAGTTAAGAAGGGAATTGCCTTGGCAGATGTAGACAAGGTGTTTTTCCATTTGTGGGGGATTAGGGGTTACTAATAATTGCAGTCATCCATAAACACAATGAGGGAATCACAAGAAAGGACTTTACACAGAAAATGGAGCTTGATACTATACAGAGCAGGGGAGACAGATTTTACAGGTATATCGCCAGTTTGGAATAATGGGTTGAATAGCCTTCTTCTTGCTGTAATAACAATACACATTTGACTGGGAAGCTCCATAAGTGCCTGAAGAATAAAAGAAAGTATATGCTGATAGTTTAAATGAAGTGGGTGGGAGGAGGAGCACATGGAACATAAACAACAGCACAGACCAAGGTGAAAAAAAAGGCCCATCTCCATGCTGTTCATCCCATGGAGCAATTCTACAACACAGCATGTGAGGCACAAACTTAGCCAACTGAGTGATTACTGTATAGGTATTGGAAAATAAACAGCAGCTTTGTCTTACATCAAACACAAATCACTTCTGATTAAGCAATCGACAATGTTAGGAATATGATTGTGCAGTGTGTCAGCATGTTCAGGATTAAAATAGTGTGTGACTACAAAGATCAGGATAGACGACGGTTCAGGAAGCGAAACCTGAATAATGTAAACCTCTATGTCTTACAATGAAAATTTCAATGACTTGCCACGAACAACAATAACCTGCAACTGCATGACGCCTGCAACGTAGTAAACATGGCTGGATGCTTCACACAACATCTTATAGCATAGTCTGACACTGAACTCAAGAAGAAGATGGCGATAAAAAACCTGGGCCAAAGATGGACAAGGCCTTGAGTTAACAGGAGGAGACCATTCGGCCCATCAGTCCTGCACCACCATTTAATAAGACCAAGGCTGATCTATCACAAATCTCAACTTCTCTTTTGTGTCAGTTCTTCACTGTTAACTACCTGTTGGTATTTCAAGATGCCATCTATCTCCTCTTTAAATACTTTCAGCAATCCAGCCTCCACAACTCTCTGGAATAGGGAATTCCAGACATTCATTAATGTCTGAGAGAAAAAAATATCTTCACATCTTAGTTAAAGTGTTAGGAGCCAACAATTGAAAGCTAAGTCCCATAGTTCTTGATTCATACAGCAGTGGAAACATCTTCTCAACACCTACCCATCAAGCCCCCCTGAATCATGACTTTGAATAAGATCATCCATCATTATTCCAAACCTTAATGCATTAAGATCTAATCTGTAACTCTTGAGGAGATGAAACCTTCATCTCAGGAATGAGCCTCATGAATCTCTACTAAACTTGCTTCATCGTCTCTTAAGTATGGGATCAAAACTGTATGCTGTACTCCAGGTGCAATCTCGCCAACACCATCATAGTTAGAACAAAACTTCTGTTTTGAATAAAATTTGCCAGCCCCTTTACAATAAAAGCAAAAATTCCATTTGCAATTGTAATTACTTGCTGTACTTTTATGCAATTTTGAGTTTCATGCAGAAGAATACCCACACCACTTTATGATCCACTGTTTTTGGAGTCTCCCTTCATTTAAATAATGAACAGGAACCTTGATTCCTCAGACCAAATGACAACACTGCCTCTGACATTGAATTGCATCAGCAAGGTATGTGCCCAGTCATTTAATCTATCTATATCTCATTAGAGATTGTTTATGATCTCATCACAACATACCCTACCACAGTTTTTTTTGTATAAGCAGCTGATATGGGTACATTGCATTCTGTCCCTTGCAAGTTATTCATAATAGATCGTGAATAATTGAGAATCTAGGGCATCCACCATTTCCACCTCAAAGAAATATATATTGTCCATCACCGAATAGTGGCATTGATGTCGATATACTGGAAGATGATGGATATGTCACCCAGTCTGCCTGGAAAGTTCTGGGTCATAGAAACTGAAAGAAACTGTGATCCCAGCAGTCATTGGCAGCAGAGAGCTCACACTGCTGTGAAACTGCAGGTCATGTTGAAGAAGGTGACACCTCACTGCGACCACCTCCTTGTTCAATTAGTGTCCTCTCACTCTCAGCTCCTGGGTTAAATATAGGTTGGGAAGCTGCTCTTGAAAAACCGGGGTGGATACAGCAGATCCCTTTCCACACATACACTCACTGCATGGTTTCATAGGTTCCCCTCTCTGCAGCTTCTGCTCCATTTGTTGTTCATGTTACAAACCCAGATGCTACAAAGACTGTCCCATGTTCTGTCCAGAGTTGGGTCGCAGCACAATCTCCAGAAAACCATCGCCAACACGTCCAGTAAATTCACAGGGACAGGGGTCAGTCAGAAGTCCCTGAGCTACAATTTGGGTCACCTGGTCTTCTAAAACAATAATTGAGGAGGTTCCTCACGTTACTGAATGCATGATCACCGAGAGGGACAAGCACAGACTTCCAGTGGACAGGCACAGACCAAGTTTCAAAAATATGAATCAATGATGTTGAAACACCCTTACAATATTGAGCAGCACTTGTGACACACCCAGAAAGTGAACAATAGCCTGATACACACCATTTCATTGTTTCTGAGCTTCTCACTGCTGGTACTCGTTATACAAGGGAACCAAAATCCAAGGCCAGAGAAAGAGACAGAAGGCCAGAAATTTTCACAATAAATTTAGAAACAGACAATTAACTAACTAAGAACATGTTGTATAAATATGGGGATGAAGGCAGGGCAGTGGGACTAACTGGAAGAGTGAGACCTTGGAGGGTCCAATCAAAAGAATGAGAAAATTGAATAGAGACATTTCCAGATCATTTGAAGTGTTTTCTAACATCAGATTCTGAATCTGCCTCACAGAACCAGCCCAGATCACAGAAAGTGGGACAAGGTAACAGCCCACCATGGAGAGCCATGCAGACTAAGATAGTGTGTTGCTCAGTTCACCGGACTATCTTCCCGGGATAGCAAACATAGTTACCAGTATATTGGTACTATTCTTTCCCAGGATGACTGCCTAGCAAGGGGAAATTTGCAGCTTATGCTGTGAGTGGCATTTAATTGGGCTCTCACAAGTTTATCTCTCAATCCCTCCATTGCGAGTGTGAGAGTGAGAGAGAGAGAGTGGATTTTGGTAGTTGTGAAAATCATTATTTGAGGGAGACCAAGCATGGAGGAAATCCAGGTAAATACAAAAACACTAGATGTTTTGGTTAATTTACAGAGAGAGACTGAGGGATGTGTCATGGGCAGATGTGATGACATGCTTGAGAATATTAAAATAAAGGCATTTGCAGACCCACTAACAATATGGATGAGTGCACACAGGAATAACAGATGGATGGGATTTTGGTGTGAGTTAAGATACGAGCCATGGAGCATTGACTAAGATTCACTTATGCAAGTTTTAAGCTGGGAGTGTTAGCAGCAGATAATTGGTATCATTAAGACACAATTTCATAGCTCAAGGCTCACATAGCAGATGGGATGAGCCAGTGAGGTATTTTCTATAAGTATTAGTAATTAAAATTAAGAATGCACAGTTTATGGTGTCACAACTCAGCTCCTAGCCAAAGGGTTCACCATAACAATGAAATGTCTGTTACAGCCTTAGATATTGGCCAAAGTTGGGATGGAGTCAGAGAGAGGAAATGGAGTTTGTAACCAGAACAGAAACATGACTTCCATGCTCCCAATATTTAAAAACAAGCCAGTGTGGCAATAAATCGTGGTTCACAACTGAAACTGAGTGGGTCAACAGAGAGACACCGGTGAGGGACACTGCCAGAAGCATAGAGGGAGACAGTGAATGAGCAATTTCACTGATGCAGTTAATAGCGGTTGTAGAATAACTATCTGGATTCAGAGTCTCAACAGGAGGAATAACAACAGCAAGGAGTGTAGAGTGAATTAAAAGATGATAACACAATTACACAGTTTATAGTAATGATAACCGGAGAGTGAAACTTACCAGGTACACCAACAATAGCCAGGATAGGATAATAAAAATAGTGAATAATGTAAAGTGCATATAGGATCTGCAGTGATAATGACCATTGATCATAAAATGTAGAAAGATACCAAATATCCTTGGATAAACTCCTGTCCATACTTGTAACATTCCAGTCTGATCTTCTCATATTCTGATCCATCGTTGGAACTTTCCAGTCTAACATTCTCAGATTATGATCTCTCTTCCGCCTCTCTCTGGAACTGCTGATCCCTGTTAGTCTTGTAGATGATGCTCCCACTCATAGTATGAAGTAACACTTTGAAGGGAGCCTATTTATCATTAAAAGATGGAAACCCTCCACTGGGATAATTAGAGTCAGTGGAGACTGACATTAATCACAGTCACTGAACGAACAGATTCAGTTAACCCCTTCCTTACATCACTTTTCATGTCACAAGAAAAGGGGACATTTTCTCAGTATGGATAGGAGGTATGAGGGTTGCTAAGAAATGGGCAACAATAATGTCAGATAACAAGGTGTAGGGCTAGATGTACACAGCAGGCCAAGCAGCATCAGAGGAGCAGGAAAGCTGACATTTCAGGTCTGAACCTTCTTCAGAAATGGGGGAGGGGCAGGGGATTCTGAAATAAATAGAGGGGGGGGGAAGATGGGTGTAAGGTGGATAAAGGAACAGATAGGTGGAGAGGAGATGACAGGTCAAAGTGGCAGGGATGGAGCCAGTAAAGGTGAATGTAGGTGGGGAGTTAGGATGGGTGTTGGTCAGTCAAGGGAGGCGGACAGGTCAAGGAGATGGGAATCAGGTTGGTAGGTAGGAGATGGGGGTAGGGGTTGACGCGAGAGGAGAGAATAGGTGGGAGAAAAGATGGACAGGTCAAGGAGGCGGGGACAAGCTGGGCTGGTTTTGGGGTGAGGTCAGGCATGGGAACAAGCTGAGCTGGTTTTGGGATGAGGGCGGGGGTGGGGAGATTTTGAAGCTTGTGAAGTCCACATTGATAACATTGGGCTTCATGGTTCCCAAGCAAAATATGAGGTGCTGTTCCTGCAACCTTCAGGTGGCATCGTTGTGGCACTGGAGGAGGACCAGGATGGGCATGTTGGACAAGGAGTGGGAGCAGGAGTTGAAGTGGTTCACGGCTGGGAGGTACAGTCATTTGTCACGAACTGAGCGCAGGTGTTCCACAAAGCGGTCTCCAAGCCGCCGCTTGGTTTCCCTGATGTAGAGGAGGCCACATTGGGAACAGCAGATATAGTATATCACATTAGCAGATGTGATATCTGTTTAATGTGTAAGGTTTACTTGGGACCTGGGATGGGGGTGAGGGGAGAGATGTAGGGGAAGGTGTAGCACTTCCTGCAGTTGCAGGGAGAAGTGTCAGGGGTGGTGGAATTAGTGGGGAGTGTGGAGCGGACAAGGGAGTCACGGAGAGTGGGGTCTCTCCGGAAGGCAGACAAGGGTGGGGATGGAAAAATAGCTTCACTGACTTTGTGTAATGATGTTTCCATTGTTAAGTGGTCTATTACAAACGCTTTCTTGACATTGAGATATCATTCAGTGCATTGAGACTGTTGCTCAGGAAGAGCGGAAAAGAATTCTGTCCCATATGCCTGTTACAGAGGGATAAGAGGAGTCCATGCAGCCCACATGAGCCTATTACCTCTTAAAAGAGGTAGAAATCTGAATTGATAGCACATTTTGTGAAGGAAATCATTCAAAACAGTAATATTACTGCAGCTATACGAGGTCTTACTGAGAAGACACCTGGGAGTATATTATGTTGCTTGTTTCTGTAACTGAAAAGGGAGAGACTTCCAGCATATACAGTTTAACAGCTACTCATAATCCACTGGTTGCTGTGTCATTTACTGCCTTGAGCCTGTTACAGAGAAACAGGAGGAGACCATTCACCCTTTCAAGCCTGTTACAGTCATACATGAGGCCACTTGACTTCGCCAATCTGTCATAAAAAAAGAACTGCCAATCAAGTTGCTTTCCCAATGACAGAGAAAAAAAGCCACAAATACAGAAACAAAAGAGAAAGGCTTTCAGTCAATAGAAGTTGTAAGGAATGTGAAGAGGCCATTTGATCCCTCAATTCCATTCCACAGGAGACCACACAGCTATTTGAGCTCGTTGCTCAGAAGCAGGAGGAGGGCTTTGATTTCCAAAAACCTGGTACACAGGAACAGGACAATCATTCAAATGCTCAAGATTGTTACACAGGGAAGTCTGGAGGCTAGTGAGCCCCAGGATGCTTCTACCCAGAAACAAGAGGTAACTCACTCTCTATCAATATGCTACACTGGGAGAGAAGGTGGTTGGCTGGTTACAACCAAAAATATGAATATGTTGCATGAGTGGGCCATTCAATCCTGCTCCACCATTCAATGAGATCATGGTTGATCTGATTGTGACTCCCCTTTCCATTTTACAGAGATTCCCCCCTTTGCAGTACGTGCTCCTTTTGTTGGTCATGTTGCAGACACAGATGGTGTAACTGCAGTGATCATGATTTATCCAGAGTGGGTCACCAAAGCCTTTGGTCTTCCTGAATGTCCACAGCAGCTTAAAACACAACCTCCGGGAAAATATCCCCAGCATTGGAACTAACTTTCCAAGGCCAGACTTAAGGCAAATGCCACAGACATACAAGTTAGAAGGCTGTTTTGAATCTAATAAAGTGTGAAGGATTACTTATGTTACTGAACACATGATTAACAGAGAGTGACTAACACAGGCATTCAGTAGACAACCACAGAACAAAGTTTCAAAGACATGTCTCCAACATGGAGTACTGCACAGGGCATAAGGAATTGAAAGAATGAGCCAGCCATGGTCTTTTTTTTGTTTCTGTGCTTCATTAAAGTGGAACTTAATGCTCCAGGAAGATCAAAACCAAAGGCCAAGCAAAGATGCAGGACAGTTATTAAGATTAAAATTGGACGTTTACTTAATGGACAACAAATTGCAGCATTATTGGGGTGGACAGGGGAATAGGATTAGTTAAGAGAAGTGAGAGCTTGGTGTGACCAATCATATGGGTGAGAACATAAAAGAAAGGCATTGCCAAATCAACAGAAATGGTTACTTGTATTACATTCTCAATCCACTTCCATGAACGAGCCCAGACACCATAAATCCAAATGAGATATCTGTTCAGCATGGAACACTGTGCAGATCAGGTTTGTATACTTCTCAATATAACCCAGCAATCTGTTCAGAGTGGAAAACTGTACAGACCGCACTAGTACATTGATCTATAATCTCAGACTAGGTATCTGTCCAACATGGGGAGCTGTGAAGCCTACAGCAGTGCTTTGATCTATAAATCTTGACTAGGTATCTATAAAATCAGACAAGATATCGCCTCAGCACAGGGAGCTATGCAGACTACAGCAGTGCATTGATCTATAAATGTGGTCTGGATGTCTGACCAGCATGGAGAGCTGTCAGATCAAAATGAGATGTGCAGAGGAAATGAGGGGCAGTAGAGTGAATGTGCACAGATCTCTAAAAGTACCTTGACAGATCAATAAATTGGTGAAGAAATGATGTTCAATTCTTTCCTTTTTCAGGTAAGGAGCAGAATATAAGAGCAGAAAGCTTATGGTGGATCTGTATAAATAATCAGTTCAGTCATACCTTGAGTACTGCGTCCAGGGGACTGAGGATATTTTCAAGGATGCTGCCGAGACTCTGGAAATGCATCCATAAGAAAAGTTAGAAACAGAAGAGGTAAAAGGGTGATTTAAATGATGGGGGTGTCAGGTTCGTTTTTGGAGACCCTCATGGACTTGATGCAATAACAAAACACTGACCTGTTTAGAAAAACACAAATGCTTTATTACAAAGCAAGTACAAGCTGTGGAGAATCACTGTACTCAACCTGGCATGGAGTGCAGAGTCTCTTAAGCAATTCTCCCCAAGTGCGGACAGTCCCCGCTTTTTATACTTTACCAAGTGCGTAATACATAAAGCAATTTTACATCTCACAATGATAAGATACATGAAACAATTACTACAAAGACATTATACAAGACAGTTATTACATCAAAAACTTAACAAGACCAGGATATAGTATCCACCATTCACGAAGTGACTGCTAATGATAGGAGGCGATTTCAAGTTGCCGAAGTGGCAGAATGTAATTTCAAGCTGCCGAAGTGTCTGGCTTGAACAAGTCAGTGCCCTGGCCCCTTTATCAGAGACACAAGTTACACACTTCAGAAGTCTCACACCTTTACAAATGCTCCTCACTTAACTTTGAGACAGTTTCCACATATCCCCATGCAGGAAGATAAAGATTTGTACAGTTTAACTCAGTTCTATTCGGGCAGGAAGCTTAAGGCAGTGTCTGCATACCTATGCGTAGGCAGATAAAGGACATTAATTTATAGAAATATAGAAATCAGTGGGATGTTATCCCAATAACATCTCATTCCTTCCTTTTATCATCTCATGATAACCTATATCGGGGCCGAGAAGGGAGCTGCCAGCCTGTCAAACAAATCTGCAGCAAGGGTTCAGGCATTCCATAAATGTACGGCAGACAGCTATGATAACTACTAGAACAACTAACCCATGTAGCAAGTATGAGCCCCAAGAACCGCTCATAAGCCATCCCAACAAGCCCTCCCCAGGTCGGAGTCCCTCTCTGTACTATTCCAACTGCCCCTGTATGGCTTGAATAGCCTGGGTAATGTTATAGGACTTGTTGGTAACATGGGTAATGCACTTGTCCCCTATAATAGTGCATATTCCTCCTTGCTGAGCCAGTTAATAGTCCACTGCATACCGAGTTTGTTGTGCATAGAGCCGAAGTTCAGCTAATTCTTGGTTGACTGCCTCCAATGCCATCATTGTGCTGTTTCCCAGGGTGGTGAGTCTGCATACAAGGTAATTTTGATTTTTTGTGGCCACCACCCATGGGGAACCTCCCAAGCTGACTGTTCCCAGGGAGCTGTATCCCAAGGAAGAGCCCAAGGCAACTGGGTTCTGCCATGCAGCATAAAACTCCCAGCTCAGGAAGTGTGTGACAGTTCGCCGTTGAGTCTGTGCGTGTTGGGTACAAGGGACCGTGAGGGGCCCAATGGTCCCAACAGCAAACAGCACTGGCAAAGTCAGAGTGGCAGACGTGAAGGTCCCGTTAAGGAGGAAAACAAATCCCTTCTTAGCCCGGTAGCAGGTAACAGACTCACATTCCTTGATAGCTATTCGAGGAGGACTGACCCTTATACGGATGGAAATTTGCAGGGTTAAACAGAAATGACCCGTAGTCCGTTTCTACATGGGTGCCATTGCAATCCCCACAAGGCCAAAGTTTGCCCGGGGTCACAGTTATTGGCTTAGCTTCTAAGCAGGGGCAGTTCAACAGTCCTTCTCTAGCGGTGCAATTTCTTTTTAGGCACCGATGGGGCCAGGAAACATTTTGGGGGTGATTAGTGACTAGAGCATGCACACAAGTCCCAGTTCCATTAAAGCAAAACGGATAGCTGTTGGGATTTGTACAGTTAGCCCCTTCTTTCCCATACCTAGGTCTAGAGTCCACACAATCAGAGGGGACATTAACTACCAATTCCACACACTTACCCTGCACACCTCTCGTCCAAGTTCCCCTCTCCCCTCGGCAAGGTTTACCGGAATACTCTACTTCATAAAGCTGACGAAGGTTCGAGGCTGGTGTTGCCACAAATAATGTTTCTACAGACCGTGCTAGCAGGTAACGTGTTGTCCGATTCCCGTGCAGCTAGATTTGTGTTCTAAAAAACAGGTTGTCCTGCTGGCCATGCACAGGCAGAATCATACTCAGTCCAATAGTCAATTGCAAGCTGATGAGGAAATCCATCATTTGCAGTCACTTAGGTGAATCCAGTGATTCTGTCCTTTAACTTTAAGTGCTGTGGGAGTTTGAAGAAGCACTTGATATGGTCCTTTCCACCTTGGTCCGAGCTTGGGACGAGCCCAGTCCCAGACAAGTACAAAATCTCCAACCTGCGGCCACGAAGACCGATCCTGATTCTTGAGGTCTTGGTTCCAAGCCTGCGGAAGCGGTCCGAAGGCGCACTTCACTTGTGAATGGAGAAACTTTAAAGATGATGTTAGTTGCCGGAAGTACCTTTGCATTTCTTCTCCCATCACATTCAGGTCAATTTGGGTGAGTGGGCTGGTATTGACATCCCAGGGTGTTCTGCTAGGTTGGCCATAGGCTGGTACTGCTTCCAAGAGCCCAGTAGTAGAGTGGGGTGTTATTCGCATGTGGTACAAAGCTAGGGGCAAAACCTTTAGCCAATTAAGGCCGGTCTCCAATGTCAACTTGGTCATTTAGTTCTGAATGTTCCATTAGCTCTTTCCACTATCCCTGCCACCCAGGCTGGTAGGCACAGTGGAACTGCTGTTGGATGTGTAACACATCACACAGTTCCTTATTAATCTTTCCTGCAAAGTGAGGGCCATTGTCCGAACTATTTTGTCATGGCACTCCAAACCTAAGTATTATTTCAGGTAATAATAGTTGTACTACTGTTGAGGCTTTGTTGTTTATCGTCAGAAAAGCCTCTATCCACCTACTGAATAAATCTACAATGACGAGACAATACTTATAACAGTTTACGTGCAGTAATTCAATAAAATCTAGCTGAATGCATTCAAACAGTCCACCTGGCAAGGGTGTTTTTCCTGGTGAGCATCTCACCCCCTGACCCACATTGTTTTGCTGGCATGTAAGACATGATGCTCTTCGAGACTGGGCTGCTTCAGTCAGTCTGGAGTGCCACCAGGTACGGAGCAGAATACCACTCATTCCCTCCTTGCCAAGATGGATGTCAGAATGCAGACAATCAACAAGCGTACGTAACAAAGCATCAGGTATGCACGCTTGGCCGATTGGAGTGACCCAAAGGCTTGAGGACGCAGAATGCAAACAAACATGCGCCTTCCAAATATCCTTTTCAGAAGCAGGGGCATCCCCTGTAATTGCTGAACAGTGACTATATCTGGCATGCCCGTCTTGTCTGAAGGCATGCGATTTACCGCCTGCTTGTTCATAGAGGGTATAATAAAAATTTGGTCTGCAGCAGCCTGTTTAGCAGCCAGATCAGCCCAAGCATTGCCCCAAGTAACTATAGAATCATCGGAGGCATGGGCAGCGCATTTGATAATAGCCAATTGTTTAGGGAGGAGGATTGCTTGGAGGTGTTTTTAACATACAGGGAATTCTGGATGGGTGTACCTGAGGATGTTAAAAATCCACGCTAAGACCACAACTGGCCAAAGTCGCGCGAGACTCTAAAGGCATTCTGAGAGTCGGTATAAATATTTGCCGACTTCCCTGCAGCTAGAATGCAGGCATGGTTGAGGGCAAAAAGTTCTGCCTTCTGAGCAGATACCAGAGGCTCAAAACGTCGCCGATTCTAATGTGGAGGCAGCATCGACAATCGCATATCCAGAGAGGGGGTACCCAAGGGGGATATGGAGGAACTGTCACCAACAAACAGGATAAGATCTGGAGAAGGGAGTGGGGCATCAGTAAGGTCCGGGCGGGGAGAGGTTAGAAATTGGTTCCTTAGCAGGCAGTCATGTGGGGGTTCTAAGACCTCACCTGGGGGTTCGCTTAGAAATGCGGCTGAGTTAGTAGCGGAGCAGGAAGAGATCAGGAATAAATTGCAGGGAGAATCGGGGAACAAGCGGGTAATCCCTGAGCTACAGTGTCCAGGCAAGTAGTAGTAGGCAATGGTCATTATAATTCAAGTTTAAAGGTCCTACTGTAAACTTGTCAGTTTCAGTGTGACGCATGTGCGTGTGTAAGCAATGTAGTTGACTGCGAGTTATGTCCTTGATATCTGAAGAATGGCAGCACATACACAAGAGGAAGAAACAGGGCTGAAACCACAATGAGATCAGCCATGATCTTAGTGAATGGCAGAGCACATTTGCAAGACTGAACAGCCTACTCCTGCTCTAAGTCCTCTGTCCACTATTGAGGAATAGGGGAGAGGGGGATGTCAGCGAAGGCCTGCAACACAATCACTGCCATAACAAAGTTGTACGGTACAAAGGAAAGTCATCAATTTAACAGCTTACAAATCAGATAAACACAGTAGAAATGCTACAACACGTTGCCAGATTGAACCAGGGAAGCAGCATGGGCACTAACATTGCCAGGGTGTCCTGAACTTAGAGAATGGCAGGCGGGAAAAGTTGGTTTAAAAATTACCAAGCAAGAGTTGGATGTCTTGGAGATGTGTGTGGGCATCACCATCAGTCAACAATTACTGAAGAATTATAGTGTAAACACTGTTTGAACAGATCCAGAATGGTGGTTGGAAGGTTCAACATAAAGGTTGCTCTTAAAAAAAACAGCAGCAAACACCATGTCCGTTAAATAATTATACCCTAGCACAATCAGGAAAATCATGGCTCCAGGATTCCTTCCCACTGGTTATAGGAGAAAAATACAACTGATTGACCAAATTATACATGCTAAAAAATTAACCAAAAATTTACCACACCCAAAAATCATTAACTCTCTGTTTTCAAAGAATGTGTGTTTCAGGTCCAGCGACCCTTCCTCAGAACTGGAATGGATGAATGAAGGAATGGATCATGGGCCCTAGGACCCAGCGGAGCCACAGCTGTGGGAGAAACTGCAGCCAGCAGTTTCAAGAAGTATCAATTACCTGGATAAGTGGTTGTGAATTTCAAAACAATGGCACGTCCCACTGATGGAAAGGCGCTCTCCTGTCTTAAAGCAGGGAGGCTGGGAATTTCACGGTGTTGGATATTTTGAATGGTTTCCAGTCTGTCCCCGTTCGGCAGGAGGGCCAGTACAAATTTGCATTTACCTTTAAAGGACAACAGTACATGTGGAGTTGTCTGCCACAGGGTTTCCATAATAGCCCCAGCGTTTTCCACCAGTGTATGACAGACTGTTGAAGAGATTTCAGTGAGCCACACAGGCTTGTACAGTACGTGGACGACATCCTGTTATTCACAGACAATAGTGAGGAACATGGCCCCCTAGGTAGTGAGTTGTTACAACTCCTGTGCAAGAGTGGGTTGAAGGTAAACCCTAAGAAGTCACAGATAGGGTTGAGGGAAGTCAAGTTCCCGGGACTGACCCTGAGGGCTGGAGAGCACAGCACAGATGCAGCACAGGCTGAAGAGGTCTTGGGCGGTGGTTTGGTGCATTTGAATAGTGCCCAGGATGTAATCTAGAAAATCTTTTGGGTTAGTCTTTCGATCGGGGCCCTTGACATAATTAAACACATCTCTTGCGGCTTCCGACGGGTACAGACCTGCATTGTATTTTGAACGACTTGTGTGTTGGGTTTGGGTGAGGGACCGTGCATTTAGGAAATTGTCGGTGATTTTTCTTATAGGGGTCCTTCTTTAGGGGACAGTTATCCTCAGGTTCGCTATCCTCTGCCGTGAGTCAGGACTATCATACTCGTCGCTACTTGTAGAATCGCTAGGGAAGATTAAACAGGTGCTAGAAGGTCGAGTGAACTGTACACAGGACTTATGTTTTCCCGGGCTTCCCTTGTGGGTTTTAAAAGAATCCTGCCGTCCCTCCTTTTGTCCACTAACAGTTTGTTCTGTATTCTGATGAATTAATTTGTTTTTCTGATGAAGGGTCTAGGCCCGAAACGTCAGCTTTTGTACTGAGATGCTGCTTGGCCTGCTGTGTTCATCCAGCTCCACACTTTGTTATCTTGGATTCTCCAGCATCTACAGTTCCCATTATCTCGGTTCTGTTATTTCCTGTTTGTTTAGTTTTAGACCTAGTACAACAGGAGATAGGGTCTGTACAAGCCACGGGTTTGCCAGGGGATTCATGTGGGCTGACTACTGAAGGACTTGGAGATTCTATAGGAGGTTTGGTTTGGTCAGCGTACGGTGGCAGCGATAGGGCTACGGGCGATTGCTGGGGGCTGATGGCAGTGTTGGGGTGCCTGCAGATGTAGGTTGGCTAAGGACAGGTAGGGTTGTGAAGGGGGTAGTGGTCCCGATTAGGGCAGAGGGGTACCTTCCCCAGTCCTCCTCGTCTTGTTCATCCGTATCATTAATTTGGAGCAACATCAGCATGCCGGATGTGTCAGGGGGTACCTCCAACTTTTTTTTGTTTTGTCAACGCGGCCTGCCGCTCTCGTCCCCGTTCTTTGTATCGTTTTTCTCTCTCTCCTGCCTTTCTTGTTTAACTTTCCCTTTCATTCATCTCAGGATCCTCACACTGCAGTTTTAAAACCTCCCGTTTTAGGTTTCTCCTCATTATCACAGGCACTGATCCCTCTGCTATGTGCATTATCCACCCAACTAGCCAGTTTCGATTTTTCAGTCCGCTCCTCAGCTCCCCTTCTCCAGAAGGACGTTAACCCTTTCCAGTGCCTCTTCTGCTTTGGTGCATAGATCTACATCCCACTTTCCCCCTAGTGGCCAATTCTCAATTCCCAATTTTTTTTAAAGGCATTCCAACAGCCGTCTGTACTGTACTTCATTTTCGGGGTCATCCCGGCATAACCAACGTAAAGGGGTTCGACACCCGACTTATCCAGCGCTTTCACTTTTTACTTGTTTTTATACACTGCACCAGTGTCCTTAGTCTCAACACCCATTTCAGGGTCCTGACCTTCACGTCAGGGACCTTCACGTTAGGGATCTCCCCTCCTAACAACCTGTCTAAGGCAGGATGGTTGAGACAGGTATAGAATAGTTAGTGTCTGTCTATGTCTGGACACTTGTTGTACCTTCCCAATCTTACACTAACCCTTTTCCCAGTTATCTGACCTAGGGACTAACCTCCCAGACATTTCTCCCCCCCCCCCCATTTACCTGACCAGGGACTCTAACCCTGGCCACCGGGGGACTCTAACCTCCTGGATATTTTTCTTTACTAACCTGGGGACTCGAATCTCCAGGCGTTAGGATTTAGCAGTGTTCAAGACTGTGAGTGGTCTCGGAGTTCCGTCAGTACAGAGCCACGCAGGAACGGGGGGGGGGGGGGGTCGCACAGGTGGCAGGTTAGTGAGAGAGACCAAAAGGTGAATCGTACCTTGCGGGCCCCTCTGTCTTACTCCACCGACACTCGAACGATCACTTATTCAGCCCTCCATGTGAGACTGCTGTACACGTTGGAATCCTGCTCGCAACACCAAATGTCAGGTTCGTTTTTGGAGACCCTGAAGGATTTGATGCAATAACAACAAGGCACTGACCTGTTTAGAAAACCACAAATCCTTTATTACAAAGCAAGCACAAGCTGTGGAGAATCACTGTACTCAACCTGACATAGAGTGCAAAGTCTCTTAAGCAATTCTCCCCGAGCAGCGGACAGTCCCCGCTTTTTATACTTTACCAAGTGCATAATACATAAAGCAATTACTACAACATACAAAGACAGTTATTACATCAAAAACTTAACAAGACCAGGATATAGTATCGACCGTTCGCGAAGTGACTGCTAATGATATAGGAGGCGATTTCAAGTTGCCAAAGTGACAGAATGTAATTTCAAGCCGCTGAAGTGTCTGGCTAGAACAGAAGTCAATGCCCTGGCCCCTTTGTCAGAGACACAAGTTACATACTACAGAAGTCTCACACCTTTACAAATGGTCCTCACTTAACTGAGAGTTTCCACATACCCCCGTGCAGGAAGATAAAGATTTGCACAGTTTAACTCTAATTCTATTCAGGCAGGAAGCTTAACGCAGTGTCTGCATACCTATGCGTAGGCAGATAAAGGACATTAATTTATAGAAATCAATGGGATCTTATCCCAATAACATCTCATGGGCACCCTCCATTGCTCCCTGTGCAATGGCGTGGTCAGATCAGAAAAGGGTGGCATTTCATCAACTTACACACCAGTGACCTGCCTGAGACACCAGATGCACTCAGATGCATAAACAGTTTGGAGAGAAGAGAACTTTACTCTGTGTTTGATGACATAGCTAGAAGAGACTTGACTTTGGGTTCTCCCCACCCCCCCCATTCATTCATAGGACATGGGTGTTGCTGGCTGGCCAGCATATTTTGCTTATCCCTAGTTGCCCTCGAGAAGGTGGTGGTGGGCTGCCTTCTTGAACTGCTGCAGCGGGTTGACACACAATGATATGGTGCAGTGAATTCCAGGATTTTGACCCAGCAACAGTGAAGGAATAGCGATATATTTCCAAGTCAGGGCAGTGAGTGACTTGGAGGAGAAGTTGGAGAGGGTGGTACTCCCAGATATTTGCTGCCCTAATCCTCCCAGATAGAAGTGGTCAAGGGTTTGGAAGGTGCTGTCTGAACATCTTTGGTGAATTTCTGCAGTGCATCTTGTAGATAGTACACACTGCTGCCACTGAGCATCGGTGGTGGAGGGAGTGAATGCTTGTGGATGTAGTGCCAATCAAGCAGGCTGCTTTGTCCTGGATGGTGTCAAGCTTCTTGAGTGTTGGGTTGAGAACAGTAGAAGCGACTTTATTCTGTTCTGAGGGGTCGGGTGAAAAACACCGCTGAATACACTGCCTGGCAATCACGCATCCTTCCCAGATCACATGTGGAACACGTTTTCAGCATAATCTGAAAAGGACTTTGTCCGTGCCCGGCCTGCGCAGAACCAATCCGTGTGCAAGCTGCACAGAAAAGCCTCCATGCACAGGAAATACAGCGGGACGCACAAGGTGCAGCCATGACTTTCTCCTTCCCAGAAGCGAAGGGGCACCGTCAGGGACCCATTAGCTTTAACCAGACATTCTGCAGCAGTGTTCAATAGTCTGATCCAAGCAACAGACCGCATCCCCAAGCTGAACAGCCCCCAGAGTCCCAAACAGATACACATGATAGACCCTATCAAATGCCTTCTCCTGATCAAGAGACCAGTACTTTGGCAAAAATGGATGATATCCGGGACCAGGTGGACATTGTCGTAAATGCTCCAGTCCAGGACCATGTACAACTGGTCAGGGCAAACCACGTGGACCAGAACGGATGCCAGATGAGAATCCAGCGTCCTGGTGAAGATTTAATGATCTGTGCTGAGGAGGGAGATCGGATGCAAGTTTAAAAGAGATTTTCTTTGGCAGCAGCACAATGAAAGGGGCACCTCTCCAGCTGTAGGACACACCCCTGGGCCTTCCAGGACGTCCAGACCCCCTGAAGAACTCCAGTCAGTTCATCCTGTCCTAGGGACTTGCGTCTGGAGGCGCAGGACAGGGCACCAGATAGATCCTGAAAAGGTGGCAGGAGTACTGAGCCTTCAAGCGTCCTGAGCCGAGCTGTGGCAGCTTCACTCACAAAAAGCAGCAAACATCCTCTATGGATGAACACAGCAGGCCAAGCAGGTTCAGAGGAGCAGGTAAGTCAGAAGAAGGGTCTCAACCCGAAACGTCAACTTTTCTGCTCCTCTGATGCTGCTTGGCCTGTTGTGTTCGTCCAGCTTCACAACAAATGTAATGTGTCTGTGAGAATATATATTCAGTTACACTGCAATAAAGGGAAATGTGACTTGCACAGCCTTTCTGGAATTTAGAAATTCATGTTGGAATATATTCCTCATTGTTCAAAACAGAATACACTTCGCCCAGAAGGTTAACATGATCATTATGGGGCTACATGGAAAATGCACAAGCGAAGCATGTACCAGATGATACCATGTAACATTCTTAGAATTTGTATGCCTGCATTGCCTTTGAAAAAGGAGAAATCATCTTCTGTACAGATGAGCTGATTTAGAATCAGAGAACTGCAGATCACTCTGCCAACAAAGAGCCATCGCACCCCAGTAATGATCTCCTACAACCTCCTCCGTCAGGTAGAAGATTCAGAAACTTGAACACATGCATGGTCCGGTTCAGGAACAACTTCTGTCTGGCCGATATTAAACTGATGAAATGGACTCTAGCCTCGTATGACACTAATCCTACTAGCATTGATCTCACCTAGAATATGCCCTGTGTGATATAACCTGAATGCCTCGTTGAGTCTTTTTGATCTGCACATCCTTTGTTTACAAGTAGTACAGACAGGTCATTGTAAGCAAAGTGCTTCACTGTGTTTCAGGACACGTGACAATAAAATCAATCAGGATATTCTAACAAAATTGCAGGTAAAAGCTGCCTTATCTCAGTTGTTTTCACTTTTTGTCTTTCTAATTAGCCATGAATTGTTTGGCAAAGCCTTCCGCGCTTGGCTGACAGCAAATGTCACAGGGGTTTCCAAGTCAGTGTGAAGCTATGTGCAAAATGAAGAAAAGGGACTCATCAGATCATACTAAATTCCACCGTGCTCATTTAGACGTGCACAAAAGGCAGTTTCTAAACATATCATAAAGAACCTAAAAAGCTATCATAGATGTCAATAAGGTGCAAACAGCACATGATCGATCTTTGTTCTAATTGTGAAAACCTCTAGTGGCTGAATCACCTTCCTGTCTCTTTTTGTTGACTGATTGAGAAGGGAAGTTCTTTTATTTTCACTACAGTTGAACGTGCCTTGCCTTTCTCTACTCTGTATCACAGAGGCAGTGGAAAAAAAAAGACAAAACTGATACAGTGTAGTTTGTAGCCTGTCATTTAGATACATAAAGATGTACAGCATGGAAAAAGTCAAACTCGTCTACACTGACCACATATCCTTGATAGATCCTGACCCATTTGTTGGCAATTGACCCATATCCATCTGAACACTTCTAATTCATATGCCCATGCAGATGCCTTTTCAATGTTGCAATTGTACCAGCCTCCACCAGTACCTCCGGCAGCTCATTTCATACAAGCAGAACCATCTGGATGAACTGTTGCCCTTTAGGTCCCTTTTAAACCTATCTCCTCTAAATTTAGACACGCCCACCCCCAGGAAAAGACCTTGCCTCTCTACCTTATCCATGCACCTCATGATTTTATACAGCCCTACAATGGTCTCCCCACAGCCCCTGATGCTCCAGAGAAAATAGCCACTGCATAATCAGCTACTCCCTAAAGCTTGAAACTTCCAACCCTGGCAACAACCTTAAGTTTTTTCTGAACACTTTCAAGCTTCACAACATCTATCCTAGAAGCAGAGAAACCAGAATTCCTTGGTTTCAGTTATAATATGGCTTTATTCTGCCTTTCAGAGCTCACCTTAATGTTGGCAACTGTATGACAGCTTGAGTCACACAATAATATAATCTTTCCTTGTAAATTGGGGAATATTCAGGGAGAGTTCCCTGATGTTCCAAATGGAACCTTCTGAATCAGTTAATTCTGGTTTGCCTCCATTACGACATGCAGCTGCCACTGTCAGCACTCCCAGGAACTGGCCATTTTCATTCTGAGACTCTGATGTCAATACAGGATCGGAGTGAAACTTGCCCCTTTGAAAGTGCGACCATTCAGTGTGCTTTCGGTTGCATTTACATACTTATCCTCGACACTTCCAATAAAGCTGTGATATAGTTTTCACCCAGGAACCAGGAAACTGGTATCTGAACAAAACCAGCTGGAAAAAGACGTTGACACTGCTAAAAGGAATGAAGAGCTAGGCTTCACCTTGGAAAGTGATATTCAAAAATGAAGGTGCCCAACATTGGGCCTCGAGCCCACAATTTCATGCTGTGCTGACTGAGCTAGCCAGGCCTGCCTAATGCTCACTTTAGTTTCCCATTTCACACTTGGCCAAATCCACCTGGAACCTCAATTTCAAGGCAGCCTAGGAAATCCCAAGGTTCCAGTTCATTCCTCCCAATTACAAATAACACAGTTTACATCTTCCACTTCGTAGCAGTTATTCCTTCATAATATTGCAACCTATTTTCAGCACTAGTTTCGAGATTCAAACTTGAGCATTAGTATTTTCATGCTGTTGCCTTCTGTTAAGCAGCTGAGTCAGTACCAGCCACTCAGTCAGATGGTGAATATATCTGGGCATTTCCTTCAATAAACCCATTCATATTTCTGTTACAAATGGTAAGAAGTGCTCACCTGTCTGCCAAATCAGACTCAACACTATCAGCGCTCTGTTTGTTCAGTGTGCTAACACCTTTTGACATTTTTAATTTTAGAGACAGGAGTTTGATTTAAATATTCTAAAGACAGGAATAGCCTCCTGCAGTTGATACCAAATTAAACAAAAAGATTTGCCACTTTCACATGAGAAGAACCATACACAAGGAGCCAGCTGTATCAGCTGAAGTTTTCTGACAGAAACTTGGAGAAAGTTTCACTTCCTCGGAGACTGTGTCATTGCTGCTTTGAAGGTTATTGAATGGAATATAATCTCTGTTTTCCTGAGCCTGTGACCATTATATTAGGAGGTTTCACCCAGGTTGGAGGATCTTGCATCCAGGAAGCCACTGATTGAAACTGCAGTGGCGGACTGGAGAGTACAGGGTCAAATCCTGCTGCTTGTCCCTGTCTGACTGTGTGGAGCCAGGAAAGAGAAAATATGATGAATAGTTGTGTCACTTGAGATCACAGGGACAATCTCATTCACATTAGCACTTGAAACATCAAAACACACAGGGCTATGGGCCAAGCACTGGAAACAGGGACTAGAAAAGATGACTGTTTGATGAGCTACACTGACATGATGGGTCCTCTTCCATGCTGCAAAGACTTGATGACAGGGAGATAATGACATGCAGGCAAAATGACAGCAAATCAAATGTCACTGAGAAGAGACATGAGTGCGCCCTCCCTGGTAGTCTAGTGTTTACGATCTAGCATTTTTCACCACTGCAGCCCTGGTGTGATTTGCTGCTAGGGAATGAGAGTTTTGTTCTGCTAATTAATCATGATGTCAGCATTTCTGACTGATTCACAGGAGCAAGATGGAAGCTGTGGAGACAGCAGATAAACTATGTTGTCCCAAACAATGTTCGGGTGGACATTAAAACAACAACTGCAAGAAGCAGTATGTGGGACAGACAGGCAGGAAACTTGCCACCAGGGCACATGAACACCAACTTGTAACAAAACGGCATAACCAACTCACCCTCGTTTGTATTCACGCCAACAAATAAGGACATCAGTTTAACTGGGAAAATGTAACAATACTAAAACAAGCAAAATAAAGTCAAAACATGAGAGTTCCTGGATGCCTGGTTTTCACCCACTGGTATCAAACAAAAGTGTTGAAATAGACCCCATATACATACCATTATGTAGCTGAACTGAACTCACAGAACTACTCACCTTGACAGGCTGGACCATATGAATTCAGAACAGAACAAAACAACAGCAGTTCAATGGAGGCTAGACAGTACCGATGATATTACCTAGCAGTGGATGAAAATGTTTGCACAAAACCCAGTCAGCTCAGCAAACCAACAACTCCAGCCACTTGCCGAGCTACACATCTTTATTATAACATTAAGCATTTCTCCCAGATTGCCAATGGTGAGAAAATGCAAGTCACTGCCTGTCAGGGTGGAACAAGCAGAAACCTTCATCAGCGTTTAGATGCAATTAAATGTAAACTTGCATTGCCAACCTTGGTGAGGCTGTGATCCAAGTGCTGGGAAATGAAAGTAGCACACACAAGGTCTTGAGTTCAACTTGTGCAGACCTGAAGGGATCCCCCCCACCCGCCTCGGTGCTGGAGATCTCTATGACCAGCTGTGATCAGCGCAGTTTGTGAAGGGACAGGACAACATTTGAAAAATGCACCCGATCCAGGAATGGATGAAGTTGCGTTACCTCTCCCCTGATTGGTCCGTCAGACACATTATCTTATGAGGACATTGCCAGCTACCCCAGTGCCAGTGTGTACTTTCCTGGAACCAGTATCAGGAAGAATCAGGAAAAGGCGATTCTGGTGTCTCTTTACCCAGATGGGTGCAAGCCATCACTTCTCATTGCCCTGTGTCTTACATTCTTTGGCACTGCTTTCCAAGTAAAGATTGACTTCACAATCTGTCGATGTTTGTACCAAGCAGCTCACTGACCTTGAACCTGGGCAGTCAGAGTGATCGGAAGGTGAGAGAGGGATAGAAGCAGAAAGAGATGTGACACAAAAATGTTGACAGTTTGCCACGTGTCAGTTATTTTCAGTGAGGGGTGTCTGCCAGGTGCCGTCCTGTCAGATTCCCAGGAGCTGCAGTGATTGGATTGGTGAGTATTAGAAATTGAAAGTTGCATGTGAATAGCTTGTAGGACTATTTCAGCTCACCGTCCATTTCATGTCCCAGCTCAAGGTAATGACTCTCACTGCCTGCAGAAGTCTCCTGACATCAACCTATAACTGCCTTCTGTCACAAAAACTTGTGTGTGGGGACAGAGAGTCAATGTGAAGCACATGAACAGTTATAATCCTGAGGTCTCTGTTACTCTCAGGGAAGTGTCTGTGGGTGTCTTCTGTGGGTGAAAATGAGGAGGAGTTTCTTCAGGGAGTATTAACACAGTTTTACCATCTCAAACTTCAACCCCATCTGTTGTGTCATTTGAGGTTACAGGGATAAGTTAATTGACATTTGCCCTCAAAATGTCAGGGCGCACAAGGCTACAGACCAAATACTGGAACCTGCGTCCAGAATAGATGGAGTTTTGATGACCTCCAATGACATGGGCCAAATCGTGTTCTTGCAAGCGTTAAAACTTTGGAGATGTAGAAACCGATCTGCAAGAAATATAATCATAAAATGAAAACACAAAAGCTGTGTCATTGAGAAAAACTACGATAGCATGCTGTGGCTTTCCCTGCTGGGTCTCATGATTTGTATTTAGTACCTTAATCACTACACCCCCATTCACAGCCAGGAAATGGAAGGTCTACTCTGCTAATTTGCCATGGTGATAGCACATCTGACTCATTTTTGAAGTTTGTAGGTCATCCACTTTGTCCCAAACATTATTTAGGTTAACACCAAACGAAAAACTGTGGAAATCCAAAACAAAAGCAGGAAATAGTTAAGAAATTCAGCAGGCCTAGCAGCATCTCCACAGAGAAACAGAGTTAACTTTTCAGATCCAGTGACTAATTGTCAGTACCAGGGTAGTTATGCATTTCTAGGATATAATGCCCTAGGAGACTATCAGCTTTATCTGTCAAATCAGTGTATTTGTTAAAATTGCTCTCTCTCATTAGCTTACAACTGTCAATTTTGCAAATTTGAAAGGACTTTATCGGGTCTAATGCTGCTTCCGTTGCCCTGAGGTGGTGAAAGGCTCTGCTTAAATGGTTGTTGTTTTCTTTCCCTTTCTGTCAGTTAGCAGCCATGTCAAACAGAAAATAGGTCCTTTCAGTGTCTTCCTAAAAATGTGTCTCTAAATGTCTGTCTTGGTCTCCGTGTCCAACTCACCCTCTTTAACACTCTCCAACTCTCCTTCTGTCAGTATCTCTCATTTCACATGTCTGCTCTTTGAAAAGCCTGACATGAGACAATTTGAGAGAGGAGCTGTGAGGGACATTCTCCACCCCGGCTGTAGTCTCTAGATCTGGGCTCACATTCCCTGGGTAATGTATCTGTCACTTAGGACTGGGGTGAGAAGACATTTCTTCTTTCAAATGATTATGAATCTTAGAATTTTAAGAGTCACGTCTCAGTGAGCCTGATGTCAAAACAACCATGCAGGAGGTGTACAAAGAGGGGCAGGCCGTCATCTGGGACCTGCACCTCATTGGGTCCCAAATGCGTGTTTGAGATGGCCAGTCCAGTTCCTTTGGGATCTAGGCCATGGCTCCCCACTCTTCTACACGCTGAAAAAATAATGCCAGCAACTCCTTGAGCTCCTAGCCCTTGAACAGATCCTTTGTCTTAGATCCAGGGAGCAACAAGCCCCAAATGAGGTACTACAATATGGCTTAGTCTCTCCAGATTTGTCCAGCAATAAAGCTCGCAGAGTTCTGCGGGAGGACATGCCATAAGTCAATCTCAAGTGTGTCGAGAAACTCGACACCTCTCTAAGTGTGGTTGAGTTGACTGGTGCTCTCGACCATCTGCCCATAGGCTGGTGTACTGACTGTAGGATTCTTCAGGGTATATTGGGGATGACTATGCAGGAATTCTAGAGGCATGTATCACAACTGGAAAGATGCCCCTTTCTATGCATAGAGCCATCATCACTCTGATGCCTAAGAAGGGTTTGGTGAAGAATTTGTGTCCTGTTCTCTTCCTCAACATGCAGTACAAAATTTTTGCCAGGACACTTTCTATTCGCCTGGACACTGTGCTCAAAGATATGATCTGCCCAGACCAATCCTACACCGTCCTGGGCCAGAGCGCCCATGGCAACATCCACCTGGTCACAGGTGTGATCCGTTATTCTCAAAGGGCAAGCCTATCAAGCATATTTCTCTCCCTTCACCAGAAAAAGGCATTCAACAAAATGAATCATCTGCCTCTGCTTGGACTGAGCTTTTGGTTTGGCCACACTGTCACCTTGATCAGACTTCTGTACACCATCACAGAGTGCTTAGTGAACGGTGTTGCAGCAAACAATTCAAAGGCTGAATTACGATAGATTCAGCCCAAACTGGGCCATTTCATGGAGACTTGAGCACAACATTTTAAGAGGAGGTAAAAAGCAATAGAGAGCATCCGGAAAACAATCCCAAGAATTACTCCAGGAATAAGTTGCGTCAGTTATGTGCATAGATTGGAGATTCCAGACAAACAGAAAATGCTAGAGAAACACAGCAGGTCTGGCAGCATTTGGTGAGAAAATATAGTTAAAATTTCAAGCCTCCTGTGTTCTGTTTCAGAATTTCACAATCTGCAGCATTATTTTTATTGGTGGTATAAGGCTTTTCATCCAGGAGAAGGGAAAGGTAAGACGAGTTTTGATTCAGGTGTTCAGAATCATAAGATGTTTGAACAGATTAGACAGTGAGACAGTGACACTGTGTTGGCAAAATTGAGAAGCAGAGGACACCAGTTTGATGTGATTAACAAAAGAAGCAATGCCGACAAGGGGGCAGGAGGGGGTGAATTTTTTTTCCCCCCCCCACTGCAAGTGGGATTGGAATGCATTGTTAGATTCAACCAAACCCTTTTTAAAAAATGGGCAATTATGTGCGAAGAGCAGTGAGGGATTCAGCCTCATCTAGAGAGCTGGCGTAGACACTGTGGATCAAATGCTTTCCTCTTATGCTGTGAGCAGAAGCAAGGAATGGTGAGCCCTCATGCCAGCTTCATATAACCTGCCCACTCCCCAAATGTCAAATTAAGGAGCAAGCAATGCATGTGTGCATCAAAAGCCTGGTGGGGAACAATGGGTTCATATTTGTGGGGTGCCAGTTTTGAGGAAAGTGAGGGGTTTCATTTGCAAATAGTGTGAAAAAGGCAGATAGGCAGACAGGCAGACAGACTTGATGGGGCTTCCGAGATAGTGTCTTCATGTTTTGGAGCCAACCTTACAGCTATACTGGACATGGTGTCATGCAATGACAGTGGATTAATTAAAACTCTGTGGTAGCAGTGATTGTAATATGATGGAATTTTACAACCATTTTCAGGGAGTGGAGTGCAGCGAGTATCAGACTTACATTTTAAACTAAAATGAGGGCAGTCAAGCGGGCACGGAATCCATAAAAGTGAAGTAGCAAATTAGGTTAGAGTTAAATCAGTTGAGATACAGTGACAAATATTTAAGGGAATACTTCAGAACGAACAGAACAGAACAAGAATAAAATGTTCCAAGCAAATAAATGTGTTTGAGTCATTATTTTGTAGGTATTGTTACAGGATGACAGATTGGAAACTGAACATTAAAAGGATTGACGACATTGAAAGAGGACAGGATGTTAGGAAAAGACGGAGGGGAGGACATGTCACCTGTGATTAATTTTCAAAGATGATACTAAACATAAAAGGACCATACAATTACGGAAGGATGAATGGCAGGGTGGAAAATAGGACAGAAATGTATAAAATAAGAATGACTGCAAGATCCAGAAAGAATTATATAGATTCAGCACCCGCTTAGAGAAGGAATTCCTCCACATCCCAGTCTTAAAAAGGTGACTCCTTATGGTGAGTTTGTCCCCTCGGGTCCAAAACTGTCCCTCTTGAATGACAATCTCTCTGAATTGGTGATAATGGGGAAGAATGCAACTGCTATAAAAGCGGACTGGCTCCATCCAAATCTTGTTGGGACTAAAGTCCTCATAATTCGAACAACTAGGATCTTTGGATAGCACTTCAAACTAAATCATGGGGATTGGTTTCAGTTGCATGAAAAGTTATGGAAAAATTTAAAGCTGGGAAAAGGGCTCAGCGCAGGTTAATGTTTCCACAACAATTACTACAATAGAAAGTATGGAAAAGATCAGGAAATTAACTTCAGGCACAGCAAATAAGAGAACAACTTTGAGAAGTGGAGCAGTCAATGATGGACTGAGTGTTGTATCTAAATACCTGCAGTACAGGAAACAAGGTAAATGAGCTTGTAGCACAGATTGAAATAGATACGTACAAAAGTTGTGGGCACCACAGATACGTGGTTCTAAGGGAATCAGCGCTGGGAACTGAATACCCACAAACACATGGCCTACAAAAGACAGACAGATGGAAAGGAAAGGAAAAAAGAAGAGCCTGAAGGAACCTGTGTGGTCTGGGAAAATTGTTTTGGCAGCAGATTTCAAGAAAAGGAATTTACTGAATGTCTGAGATATTTTTTGGAGCAGCTTGCAGTAAAGTCCACTAAAGCACAGGCAATTCTGGATTCAGTGATGTGTAAAGAGGGAGATTTGATGAGGGAGCTCAAGGTGAAGGAGCCCCCCCTCAGAAACAGTGAGCATAACATAATAGAGTTCACCCTGCATTTTGAGGGTGAGAAGACTGAATTAGATGGGACAGTATTACAATTGAATAACAGTGACTACAAAGACGTGAGGAGGAGCTGGCCAGAATTGATTGAAAGGGACAGCCTAGCAGGGAAGTCAACGAAGCAACAAATGGCAGGAGTTTCCGGGGTAATTCAGGAAACATGGCAGAATTCATCCCAAAGAAGGAAAAAAACATATCATGGGGAGGATGATGTAACCATGGCTGATTTTTAAAAAAGTGTTGGGGAGAGCTTAAAAGCAAGCAATAGAAACAGCATACACTGTGTGTTGAAGATTTGTGGAAGCAAGAAGATTGGGAAGCTTTTAAAAACCAGAGGATAACTTTTTAAAAAAAAACTATGAGGGGAATAAGATGAAACACAGAAGTAAACTAGCTACTGATATAATAGAAGACTGCAAAAGTTTATGTTTTAGATATCTAAAAAGGTTATAGAGAGGCAATGTGGAAACATATAAGGTTATACACATTGGTAGAAAGAATGAAGATGTAGACAATTTTTTAAATATGTAAAGGGTTCAGAAATCTGAAGCACAAAGGGACGTTAGAATTTCTGAACTAGGATTTTTAAGGCTAACATGTACAGTTGGAGACAAATGCCATTTTAACATTTCTTACAAGAGGCCTGGAATACAAGAGCAAAGGCAGTCACATTTGGAATATTGTGAGCAGTTTTTAGGCTTTGTATCTAAGGATGGATGTGCTGGTATTGGAGGGTGTCCAAAGAAGATTTACAAGAATGATACTAGGATGAAGGGTTTGTCATAAAAATAGCAATTGAGGACTCCAAGCCTGTATTCAATGGAGTTTAGAAGCACGAGGGGGATATAGGAAGGATAGAAAGGGAGGCAAAGAGGAGGAAGAATTACGTTCTTGTATAAAGAAAACATCACTGCTACAATTAGAGAAAATATTTCTAAAAACTCATCCAGTGATAATATATGGGTTGAAATTAGAATCAAACAAAAAGATAATCACCTTGATGGGATTGTACTATAGGCCCTCCATTAGTCAAAAGGGAAACCGGGGAGCAAATATGTAGAGATCCCAGATACACGTAAGAATAATAAGGTTGTAATTGTTGGCGATTTTAATTTTCCAAACAATGACTGGGACTACCATCGTGTTAAAGGTCTCGATTGTGAAGAATTTGTTAAATATGTTTGAGAAAATTTCTTAAAACAATGTGTAAACGGTCCACTAGAGAAGGAGAAAAACCTGACATTCTCTTGGATAATGAGGCAGGGCAAGTAACTGAAGCGATTGTAGGGGAACATTTCCAGTCTAGTGATCATGATTCTATGAGTTTTGAAACAGTTATGGAAAATGATAAGCCTTCCATAAAAGGAAAAATTTTTAATTGGGCAAAGGCAAATTTTAATGGCATGAGACAAGAACTCTGAAGCTGATTGAGTACATTTTTCACAGGTAAACAGGTTTCTGATAAATGAGAGACTTTCAAAAGTGTGACATCCAGAGCCATTATGTTACCTTTCAATCTATCAGGAACATAGTGTAAGGCTGGCATGAATAATGGACGAAAAAAAGATTGCGACTCTAGTCAAGAATGAAAAAGAATCATATTAGATATATATAACTGGGTTCCAATCAATCAATTTCTTTAACAGTGTAAAGCAGAAAGCAGATATAGGGGATAAAAAAAAGGAGTCCTTCTTAGGATAGCAGCCAGTGACTAGTGGTGTTCCGCAGGAGTCAGCATTGGGACCACAACAACTTTTCACTTTACACATTAATGATCTAGATGAAGGAACTGAGGGCATTCTGGCTAAGTTTGCCGATGATACAAAGGTAGACAGAGGGACATGTAATACTGAGGAGGTGGGGAGGCTGCGGAAGGATTTAGACAGGTTAGGAGAGTGGGGACAGAATTGGCAGATGGAGTACATCCTGGGGAAAAAAAGGGTCATTCCACTGCTGGAAGAGGAGAGGCATAGACTATTTTCTAAGTGGGAACAAAAGTCAGAAATCTGGAATGCAAATGGACTTGGGAGGAGTCCTAGTCCAGGATGCTGTTCAGTGTGACTTGCAGGTGGAGTAGATAGTTAGGAAGGCAAATACATTGTTGGCATTTATTTCAAGGGGATTAGAACATGAAAGCAGGGATATACTTCTGAGGCTTTATGAGGATGTCGTTTGACCACATTTAGAATACTGTCAGCAATCTTGAGCCATTCAAGTGGCTTAACATATAAAAGAATGTTTGAGGACCTTTGGTCTATACTTGGAGTTTAGAAGGATAGGAGAGGATCGAATTGAAGTTTACAGAATACTGAAAGGCCTGGACAGAGTGGGTGTCAGGAAAATGTTTCCATCAGCAGGAGAAACGAGGCCCAAGGGCACAACCTTAGAGTAAAGAGAAGACCCTTCAGAATGGAGATGAGGAGGAATTTCTTTAGAGAAGAAGTAGTAAACCTGTGGAATTCATTACCACAGAAGGCTGTGGAGGCCAGGTCATTGAGTTTATTTAAAGCAGAGATAGATAGATTCTTGCTTGCTAATAGGATCAAAGGTCACAAGGAGAGGCAGGAGAATGGGTTTGAGAAACGTATCAGTCATGATTGAATGCCAGAGCAGATTTGATGGTCTGAATGGCCTAATTTCAGCTCTTATGACTTATGGTATAAAGAGTGCAGATGTTTTCTTAAGAGGTAGATCAGGAGGGCATATAACATTATCCTTAGCCTTGGCAGACCAGGTTACGTAAAGAGATTCTACAAGTGCATAGGCAGCAAGAGAACAACTAGAATCAGTCAGGCACCTTAAAGATCAAGGAGGTTGTCTTTGTGTTGAGACACCAATAGAAGAGATATTAAAATTAATATTGTGCATCAGTTTTTACAGTGGAGAAAGGCCACCCAAATGTTCACTCTCCATGTTATGAAGCTGGACAGTTCCTGTTGCCAAACTATTTGACCAAGGGCCAAATAAATTGAGACTAGGTAATGTTTCTTGCAGTTGGATTGATTTTCTACTCTGCGTGGCTTCACGCTACACTTACAATCTATTTGTTCACGGGACTTGAAGGGCTTGAGTAATTGATACATTTGAGAGGCTGCAGCGTGGGAGGTTGAGCCAGGACTTTATAGAGGGTTATAAAATCATGAGGTGAATAGCAAAATTCTTTTCCCTTGGTTAGGGGAGTCCAAAACTATATTTTTAAGATGAGAAGAGAAAGATTTAAACAGGTAACCAAGTGACACAGTTTTCAAACAGAGGATGGTTTGTAAATGGAATGAACTGCCAGATGAAGTGGTAGATACAGGTAAACCTAAAACATTTAAAACATAGAATATTGTTTGAGTTTGAAAGACATTTGGACAAGTATATGAATAGGAAAGGTTTAGAAGGAGAGAGACCAAACGCAAGGAACTGCAACCAGGTGATTTGTGAAATCTAAGACAATAAAATGTGAGGCTGGATGAACACAGCAGGCCAAGCAGCATCTCAGGAGCACAAAAGCTGACGTTTCGGGCCTAGACCCTTCAGAGAGGGGGATGGGGAGAGGGAACTGGAATAAATAGGCGGGGGGGGGGGGGGGGGGGGGGGGGGACCGAAGATGGAGAGTAAAGATGATAGGTGGAGAGAGTATAGGTGGGGGAGGTAGGGAGGGGATAGGTCAGTCCAGGGAAGACGGACAGGTCAAGGGAGGTGGGATGAGGTTAGTAGGTAGCTGGGGGTGCGGCTTGGGGTGGGAGGAAGGGATGGGTGAGAGGAAGAGCCGGTTAGGGAGGCAGAGACAGGTTGGACTGGTTTTGGGATGCAGTGGGTGGGGGGGGTGGGAAGAGCTGGGCTGGTTGTGTGGTGCAGTGGGGGGAGGGGACGAACTAGGCTGGTTTAGGGAGGCAGGAGGGGAAGGGAAGGGGAGATTTTGAAACTGGTGAAGTCCACATTGTTACCATATGGCTGCAGGGTTCCCAGGCGGAATGAGTTGCTGTTCCTGCAACCTTCGGGTGGCATCATTGTGGCAGTGCAGGAGGCCCATGATGGACATGCCATCTAGAGAATGGGAGGGGGAGTGGAAATGGTTTGCGACTGGGAGGTGCAGTTGTTTGTTGCGAACTGAGCGGAGGTGTTCTGCAAAGCGGTCCCCCATCCTCCGCTTGGTTTCCCCAATGTAGAGGAAGCCGCACCGGGTACAGTGGATGCAGTATACCACATTAAGCAGAGGTTCACCTGCACATCTGCCAATGTGGAATGTCATCATTGGGCCTGGGATAGGGGTGAGGGAGGAGGTGTGGGGACAAGTGTAGCATTTCCTGCGGTTGCAGGGGATGGTGCCGGGTGTGGTGGGGTTGGAGGGCAGTGTGGAGCGAACAAGGGAGTCACGGAGAGAGTGGTCTCTCCGGAAAGCAGACAGGGGAGGGGATGGAAAAATGTCTTGGGTGGTGGGGTCGGATTGTAAATGGCGGAAGTGTCGGAGGATGATGTGTTGTATCCGGAGGTTGGTAGGGTGGTGTGTGAGGACGAGGGGGATCCTCTTTAGGGCGGTTGTGGCGGGGGCGGGGTGTGAGGGAGGTATTGCGGGAAATACGGGAGACGCGGTCAAGGGCGTTCTCGATCACTTTGGGGGGAAAGTTGCGGTCCTTAAAGAACTTGGACATCTGGGATGTGCGGGAGTGGAATGTCTTATCGTGGGAGCAGATGCGGCAGAGGCGGAGGAATTGGGAATAGGGGATGGAATTTTTGCAGGAGGGTGGGTGGGAGGAGGTGTATTCTAGGTAGCTGTGGGAGTCGGTGGGCTTGAAATGGACATCAGTTACAAAGCTGGTTGCCTGAGATGGAGACTGAGGTGTCCAGGAAGGTGAGGGATGTGCTGGAGTTGGCCCAGGTGAACTGAAGGTTGGGGTGGAAGGTGTTGGTGAAGTGGATGAACTGTTCGAGCTCCTCTGGGGAGCAAGAGGCGGCGCCGATACAGTCATCAATGTACCGGAGGAAGAGGTGGGGTTTGGGGTGAGTGTGAGGACGAGTTCGTCCGCCTCATCCGCCTAGCCGAACTCGTCCTCACACTCAACAACTTCTCTTTTGACTCCTCCCACTTCCTACAGACTAAGGGGGTGGCCATGGGCACCCGCATGGGCCCCAGCTATGCCTGCCTCTTTGTAGGTTACGTGGAACAGTCCCTCTTCCGCACCTACACAGGCCCCAAACCCCACCTCTTCCTCCGGTACATTGATGACTGTATCGGCGCCGCCTCTTGCTCCCCAGAGGAGCTCGAACAGTTCATCCACTTCACCAACACCTTCCACCCCAACCTTCAGTTCACCTGGGCCAACTCCAGCACATCCCTCACCTTCCTGGACACCTCAGTCTCCATCTCAGGCAACCAGCTTTGTAACTGATGTCCATTTCAAGCCCACCGACTCCCACAGCTACCTAGAATACACCTCCTCCCACCCACCCTCCTGCAAAAATTCCATCCCCTATTCCCAATTCCTCCGCCTCTGCCGCATCTGCTCCCACGATAAGACATTCCACTCCCGCACATCCCAGATGTCCAAGTTCTTTAAGGACCGCAACTTTCCCCCCAAAGTGATCGAGAACGCCCTTGACCGCGTCTCCCGTATTTCCCGCAATACCTCCCTCACACCCCGCCCCCGCCACAACCGCCCTAAAGAGGATCCCCCTCGTCCTCACACACCACCCTACCAACCTCCGGATACAACACATCATCCTCCGACACTTCCGCCATTTACAATCCGACCCCACCACCCAAGACATTTTTCCATCCCCTCCCCTGTCTGCTTTCCGGAGAGACCACTCTCTCCGTGACTCCCTTGTTCGCTCCACACTGCCCTCCAACCCCACCACACCCGGCACCTTCCCCTGCAACCGCAGGAAATGCTACACTTGTCCCCACACCTCCTCCCTCACCCCTATCCCAGGCCCAATGATGACATTCCACATTGGCAGATGTGCAGGTGAACCTCTGCTTAATGTGGTATACTGCATCCACTGTACCCGGTGCGGCTTCCTCTACATTGGGGAAACCAAGCGGAGGATGGGGGACCGCTTTGCAGAACACCTCCGCTCAGTTCGCAACAAACAACTGCACCTCCCAGTCGCAAACCATTTCCACTCCCCCTCCCATTCTCTAGATGGCATGTCCATCATGGGCCTCCTGCACTGCCACAATGATGCCACCCGAAGGTTGCAGGAACAGCAACTCATTCCGCCTGGGAACCCTGCAGCCATATGGTATCAATGTGGACTTCACCAGTTTCAAAATCTCCCCTTCCCCTACTGCATCCCTAAACCAGCCTAGTTCTTCCCCTCCCCCCACTGCACCACACAACCAGCCCAGCTCTTTCCGCCCCCACCCACTGCATCCCAAAACCAGTCCAACCTGTCTCTGCCTCCGCCTCCCTAACCGGCTCTTCCTCTCACCCATCCCTTCCTCCCACCCCAAGCCGCACCCCCAGCTACCTACTAACCTCATCCCACCTCCTTGACCTATCCCCTCCCTACCCATCTTCTTTACTCTCCATCTTCGGTCCACATCCCCCTCTCTCCCTATTTATTCCAGTTCCCTCTCCCCATCCCCCCCTCTGATGAAGGGTCTAGGCCCGCAACGTCAGCGTTTGTGCTCCTGAGATGCTGCTTGGCCTGCTGTGTTCATCCAGCCTCACGTTTTATTGTCTTGGAATTCTCCAGCATCTGCAGTTCCCATTATCTCTGATTTGTGAAATCTGTTCACCATGGATGAGTTGGACCAAAAGGAGGCTGCGGAACTATAAACAGTGATGTTCTGAAAATGGTTCACATTAAAGGACAGGAAGTGATTGAAATCTTAGAAAAAATAATAGTGGATAAATTTCCAGTGCCTGATCTATTGTACTCCCAGGACATTGTAGAAAAGCAAGCAAGGAAATAGTAGAGCTCCTTGCAGAAATATTTTCATCATCTATAAATATGGGCGAGGTGCCAGGTGACAGTTATGCCTTTGTTTTAGAAGGGATGTAGGGAAGTGCCTGGGAACATCAGACCTGTGGGTCTGATTTTGGCTGTGGGTAAGTTGTTGGAAAGGATTCTGAAAGATAGGAGTTTGAGACACCAGAAATGATTACGGACAGTCAGCATAGTTTCCCTCGCACAAAACCGATGATATTTTTTGATGAAATACCCAAGATGATTGACGAGGCTGCAACAGTAGACATTGTTTATTTGGACTTTAGTAAAGCCTTTGACAAGGTTCCGTACGGTAGACCAATAAGCAAAGTTAACATGCATGGAATTCAGAGTGAACTTGCCAATTGGATACAAAATTCACTTCATGGCAGGAGACAGAGTGTGGTGGTAGAGTGTCGTTTTTCAGACTGGAGGCCTGGTGTTCAGCGGTGACCAGTGAGGTTCCATCAGGGTTGGTGTTGGGCTCTCGTGTTTGCCATTTATAGAAATAATATAAATGAGAGTACAGAAGGCATTGTTAGTAAGTTTGCAGATGACACCAAAATTGGTGGTATAGTGGACAGTGAAGAAGGCTAAGATTACAAAGACATCTTGATCAATTAAGTTTATAGGCTGAGGAGTGGCAGATGAAGTTTAATTTGAATAAATGCAAGGTATTGCATTTTTGTTAAAAACAGACAAGGGATACAAGATTATACAAATAAAAGTAAGGCATTGGTTAGTGCCGGAGAACACATACTTCAGGGTTCAGTTACCTAAATTCTTTGAAGTTTGCATCACATGTAGTCAAGGTAGTGGAGAAGGATTTTAGCATGCTTACCTTCATTGCTCAGAACTTTGTGTATAGGAGTTGGGACGTCATATTGAGGATGTAAAGGACATTGTTGGGGCCTCTTCTAGAGTACTGTGTACAATTCTGATCATGCTGTTATAGGAAGGCTATTATTATATATAAAGGGTTCAGCAAAGATTTGCCAAGATGTTGCTGGTAATGGAGGGATTGAGTTAAATGGAGAGGCTGAGACTTCTTTCATAGGAGCATGGGAGGTTGCAGTTGGCTTTATTGAGTCTTATAAAATCTGGGAGGGCTACAGATAGGGGCAATGGTAGGTGTCTTTTCCATAAGATGGGTATTTCAAGACTAGGGGGCATGATTGTAATGGAATGAATTAGCTTTATTGTCACAGGTACTCACACGAGCGCAGTGAAAAGTTTACAAGTCACCACTTGTGGCACAATCTTAGCTACAAAGATACTTGGGGACAACACTACCTCGGGTCCCACCATTAAATTATGTACGTCCTGCCCTTAAGGGTTAGAGAGAAGCTGAGTGGCAAGTGTCTTGTCCTGAGGGTGTGGGATTTTTTTTTTTTTTTAAACACAGAGTGCTTGAAACTTTTGCAGGAAATGGGGTATATGGGCATAGTTACAATGTTTAAGAGACATTTGGATACGTAAGCAAATAAGAAATGTTTGGAGAGATATGGGCAAATGCAGGCAAGGGGGACTAGTTCAGTTTTGGAAATATGGTAGGCCTGGACTGAAGGGTCTAGGCCCAAAATGTCAGCTTTTGTGCTCCTAAGATGCTGCTTGGCCTGCTGTGTTCATCCAGCTTCACATTTTGTTATCTATGGTTGGGACGAGGAGTCTGTTTCTGTGCTATCTGACTCTGATTCCATGTGATTGAAACTTACAGAACACTGAGGGGCCTGGATAGATAGACATGGAGAAGATATTTCAACTAGTAGGAGAGACTAGAACCCAAGTGCACAGCCTCAGAGTGAGGAGGTGACCTTTAAAACTGAGATGAGAAGGAATTTCTTCAGCCAGAGGGTCTTGATTCTGTCGAATACACTGCAGTAGGGAAGGGGAGGCCAAGTCATTGACTGTATTTATGACAGAAATAGATAGTTGATCCTGTTATCAGCAAAAAAACTGTTACATGAAAAGGCAGAAGAACGGAGTTGAGAAACATACCAGTCACAATCGAATGGAGGAGTAGTCTCGGTGGGCCAAATAGCCTAATTCCACTCCAATATCTTGTAGGTGGCTTCAATGTGCACATGGATTGAGCAAATCAAATCAGTAAAAATGCCAGAGAGGGGAAATTGCTGGAGAGTATATGAGAGTGCGCTCTGGATCAATACATTGAGGACCAAATCGGAGAACAAGACATCCTTGATTGCATACGGTGTAATGACCAGGGATGGGTTAGCTCAGTTCGTTGGATGGCTGGTTTGTGATCCAGAGTGATGCCAATAGAACATGCTTATTTCCTTCAACAGCTTAGGACACCAGGAAGGTCCCACATTCTTAATCTTGCCTCACACCTCACTGATGATCCCCAGATTAAAGTATCATCAGTCATCTCACTGTCTCTCTCCCCCTCCCTCAACTGAGAAAGCAGTTCAACTATCTTTAGGATTATGGCAATTTTAATTTCAAAAGTGATATTATGTGATCAGAAGTGAATAGCGGCAATCTAGCAGTGGGAGACCCCTTGTGTAACAACAAATAAAACTCTGCGTGACAGACTTGATTCTGAGACTAGGGACCAAAATCTAAAGAGAGGAAATTACGATGGTATGAGACACAAGTGGGTGAGAATGGCTCAGGGAATACAACTTGAAGTGATGACAAACATTTAAAGAGCACTCGGAGACATAACAACTGTAACAAAAACAGGAAAGGCGGCCCTGCCATGGCTAACACAAGATATTTGCAATTGTAGAGGATCCAAGGGAGAGGCATATAAATTGGCCAAAAAAGAGAAGGAGACCGGAAAAATGGGAGCAGTTCTGACTTCAGCAAAAGAGGGCTAACGCATTGATTAGAAAGGGAAAAATAAAGTCCAAGCATATGTTTGCAGAGAATATACAAACTAATTGTAAAATCTCTGAAAGGAATGTGAAGAGAAAATAAAAATCAATGAAAAATCCCACAAAAATCAGAAGTGGGGGACATTATAATGTACAATAAAGAGATGGCAGACCAATTAACTACACAGATGAAAAAAAAACTACAGATGCTGGAATCCAAGGTAGAAAAACAGGAGGCTAGAAGAACACAGCAGGCCAGGCAGCATCAGGATGAAATGGTGACTGCTCCTTTCCTCCAGATGCTGCCGGGTTTGCTGTGTTCTTCCAGGCCCCTGACTGTCTGCCAATTAACTACATATTGTGGTGTCATCAGAGGCTGACACAAATAATATCCACAAAATGCTGGGGAGAAACTGAAGGAACTCAGTATTAGTAGGGAAAATGGTGTTGGAGAAATTGATGGGATTAAAAGCCAACATATCCTAACACCTATTGATCTACACTCCACAGTACTTAACAAAGTGGCTCAAGATATAGTGGAAGCATCCCGAAACAAGGGGCTTGAAGCTAAGTCAAATAAATTACTCATCATCTTTCAAGGTTCCAGGCTCTGGAACAGTTTCTATGGATTGGAGGGTAGCAATGTAATCCCACTACGTTAAAAAAAAAGAGACAGTGAGAAAACATGCAATTACAGACCAGTTAGCCTAACAGTGGAGAACAGTGACAATTGGATAGAGTCACTCAGCATGGATTTTTCCATGTACACAAGTCACTGAAAGCATGCATGCAGGTGCAGCAGGAGGTAAAGGCGGCAAATGGGATGTTGACCTTCACAGCGAGAGGATTTGAGTACAGGAGCTTGTTGAAATTGTACAGTGTCTTGGTGAGACCACATCGGAGTATTGTGGGCAGATCTGAAATACTTATCTGATGAAGGATGTTTTGGCTATGGAGGCTGCACAACAAAGGTTAATTAGAATGAATCCTGGGATGGCAGGATTGATGTATGAGAATGGAATGGATTGGCTAGGATGAAATTCACTGGAGTTTAGAAGAGTGAGGATGGATCTCACAAAAACCAATAGAATTCTAACAGGACTAACAAGGTAAATGCAGGAAGAATGCTTTTGATGACCAGGAAGTGTAGAATCACAGGGTCATTGTTTAAAGATAGGGGTAGGCTGTTTAGGACTGAGTTGAGGAAAAAAAACACTTTACTTAGAGACTGGTGAGCCTGTGGCATTTGCTACCACAGAAGGCAGTTAAGGCTGAAACATAGAACTATATCTGTCTTCTTCTTGCAAACAGAGGGCTAAAGTGAGCAAAAGGCGAAGTAGACAGTGGGAACAGGGTACGGAGTAGGATGATCAGCCACGATCATGCGGAATTGCAGAGCAGGATTGAACGTCAGTGGCCTATTCCTATTTTCTATGTTTTTCTGTTGAAGGTGAGCTATAAAAACAAAACTATCAACAACGTATGAAACTCCTGTAACTCCTTACTGAACAGCTACCAGGGAGAAGCTTCAGCACAAGGACTGCAGCAGTTCGAGAAGGTCAAAATAGATGCAGAGAGTGATTTTGGAAGCTTCTGATCCACAGAATGAAGGTGTTGCTGGATAGGCAGCATTTGTGCCAATCCCTAATTGCCCAGACAGCAGTTAATAGTCAACCACATTGCTGTCAGTCTGGAGTCCACGTAGGCCAGACCAGGTAAGGATGGCAGTTTCTTTGCCTAAAAGAACATTAGTTAGGCTGCTCTGTCTCTCGTTTTCTATCCGGTTCACGAGTTGTAAGATGTTCTGGGAAAAGGAACAGAGTGTGCAGGAACTAAGAAAATGTCTTTGGAAGTTTGCTGATGCTAGGGGAAGGGATGGAGGTAGGGTGGTAAGGGGTGTGGGTGGGGAAGGGGAGCAGAATGAGAAACAGTGAATCAGGTTTTGTGGTGGGCAAAAAAAAAATGGCCTTAATTCCCACGCTGCTCAGTTCTCTCTCTCTCTGCTACCTGATCCATTCTCTCAGCCTCTTTCACATTAGCAGCCAGTTCAGTGACAATGATGTGCACGTACATACTTTTCCATCAATCTTAGTCACTAGCAAACAGAGAAGCGTTTCCCAACAGCAAACTGCACATACTCATCGCAGCAGTGACAAAACCCAATAACTTGGCCCCATTCACACCAAAAGGCAAACAAACAAACGTCGATATAAAAGAAATATAGAAGCAAAAAAACTGTTCATATTAATGGAGCATGGAAACTGAAGTGTTTAACGGGTATAGAGAATTGTCAAATCGTCATACTGTAGCATTAATAACCAAACGTCTTTTCTCAGAAAGCACCAGTTCAAAAACTCCAGCAGCATCTTAGGAGACAAAAGCTGCTTGGCCGGCTGTGTTCATCCAGCTTCACACTTTGTTGGTCTAGGTCCGAAACGTCAGCTTTTGTGCTCCTGAGATGCTGCTGGGCCTGCTGTGTTCATCCAGCCTCATTTTACTATCTTCACACTTTGTTACCTTGGATTCGCCAGCATCTCCAGTTCCCATTATCTTTGATCAAAAACTCCAGCCTTTCCTTCTGTTTGATCACATCCCCTCCCAGACTTGTGGGCGCCGGTTCAGACACAGACCTCATTCACGGCTAAAAGTGTCAATAGAGTTTTTGATCAAGAACCAACCTGCAATTGGCTTCCAGGTCTGGCCTCAAAAACACAAGCTTGTGTTTCTCTTTTCATCAGAAGCTCCTGCTCGCAGCCCAGAGGTCACGTTCAGCTCTCAGATTCAAAGCAAATATGCTTTTTTTAAAAAAAGTCAGAGGAGTTTCAACACAGTCCAGGGAAAGATTCAGTCAGACATCTGACACGCCTGTTAAGTTTACAGGGAGTCGGATCCGAGGAAGGGTCACCGGAGCGGAAACGTTAACTCTGACGTTTTTTCTTGCACGAATGCTGTCAGACCTGAACTTTTCCAGCAACTTAGAACTTTTTAGTTCAGATGAACATTTCAATCATGCGACGAAGAGCCAGAATGGGGCGGGGCTAGAGGATCGCGCTGCTGCTGGTCCTCCAACCAGAGGACGAGTGACAGAGCATGTATAATAACCAATCAGAAAACAAGGGCGGGTTTCGCCCCCAAACTGAATGGGTGAGGGTGCGGGGCGAGTGGAGGCTCGCTGGAGCCAGAACATTGTTTCAAATGGAGGTTTTATTGTCACGTGTTCTCAGGTACAGGCAACCAGAGACCGTGAGAAGCGGACAGTGTCCCCAAACGTAGCGGCCGCTGAGGTTCAACGTACCCAGGTACAAAATGTTAGTTACACAAAAAAATAACTTCAGTACTACACTTGTAAAGCCATACAGTACAGTCCTTCCTTAAGCCATGGGCCTGCAGACAGTACAAGCTGAGCTTCCGCAGGATGGCATGCTGTCCCCCTTCACTGGGCATGAAACTGCCTGTAGCCACCAACACCTGTTGCAGCCGCCATCCCCACGCCACTCAGAAGGCTTTGGCCGTGACTGCCGCTGCTGTTGCCTTCCAGTATATTTTGGGCCCCATCCACTGCCCTACTCCATTGCTGCATCAGCCAACTTGCAGAGTCCAGCTCTGGCAGCGGTTCGGACATTGATGAGGCCATGATGTTGCTGATTGCAACCAGATTCCTTGTGGCCAACCATCAATACTGTCATCTGCATGACCAAGTTCCAAAGACCAAAGATTCATGAGGAGAAAGGAAGAAAGAAGAGTGGTCAGAAGCTCTTCTCAGCCACCATCTTGGATGTAGAATTGTTCTCTGGACAGAGGAGAGGACTGCTTTCTGTCCACTTTTTTAAAATGGCACATTCAGGGGCAAGCATTTCCGAATTGTGATATCTGATTGGAATTGACAACAAGAGATAACAGAGCCCCTCCATTCACAAACACATCACCATCATCAGCTTTCCACTGTGTAAGGTATGAGTTTCTTTATTTTATCTGTGTGAAAAGGTTTCCAAGATCAGTACAACTGGAAAAGCTCCAATAAATTTGAAATCATGTGCAGAGCAGCCCTGAAGGATTTGTCTGGGTAACACAGTTGAGAAGGGAGAGACTGGACCTTCTTGGAGTAGCAGTGCAGATTTAGCTCAATGATTCCTGGACTGTTATGTCATGTTACGAGCAGAGGTTGCAGAAATCAGTCTTAGATTGACTATGGCCCAGAGAAATAATTTTGCTGATTGCATCAATGCCAACTTTATGCTCTAATTTCCTTTTGTCTTACCAAAGCCCTACGAGTTTATTTCCTTTTAAAGTTTATCTAATTACCTTTTTAAGTAGTTGATTATCCTCATTTCCACTTGGAAGCTGGAGAGGACTGTGTAGAACAATGGATTCTGGGGGAAAAAGAAAGCTTCATTCCCTCAGTGTCTGTTGTTGCTGAAACAGCTCAGTTGGAAAAATATTAGCCTAAGATAAAGGTTTCCTGCTCAATTCCAGGTCTCACTCAGCAATTTTGGGCAGCCTGTTAGCTCAGTGTTAGCATTGCTGCCTCTGTCAGAAATGCAACTTTGATTCCTGTCTTGGGTAAACATTCATGTGGGGTTTGCACGTTCTCAACATCACTGTGTGGGTTTCTATTTGTGCTTGGCTATTGGTGTGATTCTATTGATGGATTAGCCATACTAAAAATTACCCCACCATGTCCAGGGATGTGCAGATTGGGTGGGTTAGCCATGGTCAAAACACTATGCAAAGTTACAGGGATGGGTTGGGGGAAAAGTCTGGATGGCATGCTCGTCAGAGTGTTGGTGCCTCTTCCTGCATTGTAGGGATTCTTTGATTGTGTTTTGGCAGCATGTTGGAGATGGTTGAGCCTAATACACTACCTAATGCCTTACAACTTACGTAAATCACCACTTAGGTGAGGTGAGAGGTGAAGTAGCTAAGAACGGATAGAAAACTCATGATGAAAACAGGAGGTTGCTGGCAGACATAGACAGAGTCATTAAATCATACAGCATGAAAACAGATCCTTACCAATAATAATCCCAAACTAAACTTGTCCCACCTGCCTGCTCCTGGCCCATATCCTGCCAAACCTTTCCTATTCATGTAAATGTCTTTTAAAGATGATAAATGTACTCATTCACCACTTCCTATGGGAGGTTCATTCCACAAACAATCCACTCCGTCTTTTTTTAAAAATTTCTCTCCTCTCACTTAAAAATGCCCCAGAGTCTTGAAACACACACTAGAGAAAGGACAACTGCCATTCACTTTATCTATACCATTAATGATTGTGAACCTCTAATGTCACCCCTCAAAACTCCTACACTCCAGTCAAAAATGTCCCAGCCTCTCTTCAATCTGTCCATTCGCAGCAACATCCTGGTAAATCTGTTCTGAATCCTCTCCAGTTTAATAATATCCTTGCTATAAACAGGATGACCAGGAACTGGACTCAGTACTCCAAAAGTGGCCTCACCATCGTCCTGTACAACGTCAACACGACTTCCCAACTCCTATACCCAAAGGATTGAACAGCGGAGTCAAGCTTACTTATCGACTTCTTAATCCTGTCTAAATATGACGCAAAATTCAAAGAAAGTGCCTGAGTCCCCAGGCACCCCATTTTACAAAACTACCAAACCTTTAATTGTGTAAATCCTGCCATTGTTATTTTACTAAAATGCAATACCTCGCATTTGTCCAAATTAAACTCCATCTGCCACTCCTCAGCTCATTGACTCAATTAATCAAGATCTCTTCGTAATCTTAGACAACATTCTTCATTGTCCACTATACCATGAATTTTTGTATCATCCACAAACTTATGAACCATACTATCTATGTTGTCATCTAAATCATAAGTGACAAATGTGGACCCAGTCGCAATCCCTGTGGAACACCACTGGTAACAGGTCTGAAGAGTAACCCTCAACCACCAGTATCTTTCTCCTGCAGTTCAGCCAGTTCTGTATCCCATTGCCAAGCTCACCATGCTCCCATGTGATCTAACCTTACAAATTGGACTACCATGCTGAACCTTGTCAAAGGCCTCAGCAAAGTCCAAGTGAACAAAATCGACCCTCATCAAATCTTCTTGATGACTTCCTCAAAAAAAGAAAAATCTCTCAATTTTGAGAGACACGATTTCCCTCAAAACCAATGGTGAATAGCCCCAATCATTCCTTGCCTCCCTAAATGCGTATAAATCCTATCTTTCAAAACTACTTCCAACAACTGGGCCACAACTGAAGTCAGTCTTCTCCTTACATTTCTTTTTAAACAAATGCACATCATTACCTACTCTCCAGTCATTCAGCACCTCACCCATATTTATATATGACACATATTTCTGAAAGAGGCCCTGAAATTTTCTCCTTAACTTTCTATACTGTCCTCAGATAGACTAGATCAGGCCCCACAGAATTATCCACATTCATATTTTCTAAGACCTCCCACACTTCCTCTTCTCTGATGTGAACTGTTTTCAGAACATCAACATTTATTTCCCCCCAAGTTCTGTAGCCAGAAATTCTTCCACAACAGTAAAAATTGACATGACATATTCATCTAATATCTTTCCCATCTTCAGGAGGTTCAACACAAAGATGACCTTCTTTCACTTTTAAGGGGCACAACTTCTCTCTTGCTCCAAATGTACTTGTAGAGTCTCCCAGTGTTTTTTTAACCTCACTTGCCAAGACTAGCTCATGTCCTTCCTTTGCCTTTCCTGATCGCCCTCTTCTTAGGAATACCCCAACACTCTTTACACTGTTCAAGAGACTCATTTGCACCCAGGTATTTATATCTACTATATAAACTTTTTTTTTAAAAAAGTGACAAGACCTTCATCCCTGCGATCAATCTTGTAAGTTTCCTCTGCATCCCTCCAACGCCAGCACATCTTTCCTCAGATATAGGGCCCAAAACTACTCAGAATATTCTGTGTGCAATCTGACCAGAATCTTTTATGTATACATTACATGAATAGCCATAGATGACTGCTGGAGTCAGTGTTGGCACTGACTGCCATCCTGAAGACCCTTTATCTCAACTCTCTGCCTTCTGCCAGTCAATCCACAATCAATGCTAGTACCTTGACCCTAACCCCATGGTCTCTTACCTTATTTAGCAGCTACTTATACGGCACTTTGTTGAATGCTTCCTAGAGTTCCAACAGATCACATTCACTAGCTGTCCCTAACCCTAGTCGCACCTCCATTTCCCACCCACCAACCACATCCCACCTCCTTGACCTGTCCGTCACACCCCCAGGACAGGCCTATCCCCTCCCCACCTATCTTCTCCTCTATCCATCTTCAGTCTGCCTCCCATTTATTTCAGAATCCTCTCCCCATCCCCCTCGCTGATGAAGGGTCTAGGCCCGAAACGTCAGCTTTTGCCCTCCCAAGATGCTGCTTGACCTGCTGTGTTCATCCAGCTTCATACAGTGTTATCTTGGATTCTCCAGCATCTGCAGTTCCCATTATCTCTGATCACATTCACTGGCTCTCCTTTGACCATGTTATTCAGTACCCCTTCAAAAGAATTTCTTCAGATTTGTCGGGCATGAATCCCCTCCCTTAAATGAAGCTATGCTAACTCTTCCAAGTAGATCACATTCTTACAATGATCAGCTCCACTGTGTTGAACAAAGCTCAAGTTATTTGACATTTTACAGAAAATTAAAGCATTGCTTTCAGTCCTGAGTATAATTAACACCAAAGCCAAATTGCTGAGTGACTGAATTCGTTTCCTCACAGAGGAGTGGAACTTTGTTCCCCAGTGGGATCTCTCTGCTGTGTCAGCAGGGTTGATGTGTGAACTGTTTTCCCTCACATGGAGCAGGTATATGCTTTCTCCCCTGTGTGAATTTGCTGATGTACTGAGAGTGGAGATGATTGTTTGGACCCAGTCCAACAATTAAAGCACCCGAGAGGTCTTGTTTGAACATGGTGTTGGGACATCGGTTCTACAGAACTTTGATAGCACTTCCCAGAAACTAGACATGTGGAAGGTCTCTCCTCAATGTGAGCACATTGAAGAGTCAGTCCCCAGAGGTTCTCTAGCACTTCCCACAGTCTGGGCATTTGAAAGATCTCTTTGCAGTGTGAACCTGCCAGTGTCTCAGCTGGTTGACACTTAAGAATTTTCCACAGTGTGGGCATTGAAATGGTCTCTCCGGAGAGTGAGCAAGCTGGTCTTACAGCAGGTTAAAATGACTGAGTAAATCCCTACCCATACACTGAACAGGTGAGTTTCCAGCTCACAGAGGAAGTGGATTCTTCACCACAATCCCCACAGTTTCACCCCAGTTTGGCTGTATTTGTAGTTTGTGAGGTCTGATGAGTGGCTGAAGCCTTGTCCGTCCACACACACACACACACACACACACACACACACAGTTTCTCTCCACTATGAATGGAGTTTTTTTCCATCCATGTTCAAAATGTGATCCCATTTCATTTGTGACAGAATTGATGACTCCATCAGATCATCGTGCGATGGTTGGTTTGCAAATCTTCCCCTAAGTGAAATTGATCACAAACAAAAAAAAAGGAAACAAGAGAAATCTCTCACAAGACTCTGGCTTGTGTGAAGATAGGAACTGAAGAAGGAGGGGGATTTTAGACACCTACAACTGGAGTAGAGCTTTGACAGAATCTTCCAAACATTCAGCCTCCACCACCAAGAAGCAGCAGGGTAGAAGGTGGACGTGAACGCCATCACTGCCAAGTTCCCTCCAGGTCTCACTATTCTGACATCCAATCTTGGTGGAGCTGAAATTGCCTCCAATTAAATAATGGCAAAAACTGAGGCTTGTTTTCAGTCCCCAGTACAAATTCCACCACTTTGTCACAGTCTCCATTCCTCTCCCTGCCAACTGTCTGTCTGAACCAAACTCATCATAACCATGGTGCTGAAATATTTCACACCAAAATGAGTTTTCAAACACATATATCCATCATCACCACGGCTGCACACTTGCACCTCAGTAACATTACCTGACTCCTCGTCTCTGCTTTCCATTCCTTTGTTCCCTATGGACTTAATAATTATAATGCACTCCCCACCACCCTCTCTCATTCCTTTCTCTGCACTTTTCTTACCTCCTCTACCTCTATTAGAGAGTGTACTTGAGTTCTGTTTAGTGTTTTAAATGTTTCTTTTATTCACTATGTCTGAATGTGGTTTTTACCACTGCTCATTCTCCCAAACATATGCTGCTGCCTTGGCAGTTTTATCTTTCCACACGAACTCCCACAATACTACAAGGGAAGAAGTTACAGGTTATTCACACCAAGTGATGTAATCTTGAGGCCATCCAAAACTCTGCTGCTCCCTTGAGTATACACATCCAGTCTTGTTCACCCACCATCCCGTGTTTGAGAAGCTAAATGTTAAAAACTTCTCATCAAACCGCTTGATTATTTCCTATCTCTAATATTCCCCAGCAGCTTAAAGGGAAATTAGGGCTGGCCAATAAATGCTAACACAGCCAGCGATGCCCACATCTCAAGAATGAATTTTTGGTCTTTATGGTCACTGCATTGAGTATAGAAGTTGCAGTTGTACAGGGCAATTGTTAGGCCACTTTTGGAACACTGTGCAATTCTGAACTCCCTGCTATAGGATAGAAATTGTGAAACTTGAAAAGGGTTCAGAAAAGATTTACAAGGATGTTGCTAGAGTTGGAATGTTTGAGCCCTGGAGTGTCTCAGTCTGAGAGCTGGCTGATACAGTTTTATAAAACCATAAAGGGGCACAGATAGTTTGAACAGCCAGAAGTGACATATCACAGTCCCTTCATCATTACTTGGCAAATAACACCTTACTTAATGACACTGAAGGAGGTACCAATGAACGATAATTGCCAGCAAATGGTCAGGGGATGTTCAAGTGTAAAACCTCATTTGGAGAGTCAAGGTAAGTTACAATAAAGTACCTATGACAATTTCACCCATTATTGGAGACAGACGAAGTTAAACAATGACAGAGAATAGATCAGGGACAGCAGAGATGAAACAGAGTATCCGATGGACATTGGTTCACATCCGGGGTGGGGGGGGTCGCACCAGCCCCAAAAGATAGATAACTGAGAACAGCACAAGAAGCTGAATTGTGTGGGTTACTGTTTAAAAATACTGAAAGAATTTCATTGCTTTCAACTTCAAAAATCAAATGCTGGAGTCTGCAGCTCAAAATATATCAGATAAGGGGTCAGAGGAAACTCACAGTTAAGGAAATACCTAGAATTCAGTGTGATGTTACTGAGCAACTGCCTGTGTGTGATAACATCATCCACAAGAACACAGTGCACAAAATATGAGGATCAGTGGAGAGATTTACCAGAATATTTCAAGGAATGAGGCATATTAGTTGAAAGGCTAAGAGAAACTGAAGGTGTTCTGCATGGAGCAAAAGAGATCGAGGTGAGATTTGATAAAGGTGTCTAGGTTTATGATGGGTTTAGGTATACTCAGTACTTACATGAATGAAAAAATAAAGTGGCTCGCTCAGATCTTGGTATTATTATTTGGTTTGAATTTCCAATCTGCAAATCCTGTTCTAGTATACTGTAAATAAGTTTACAAAAGCCATCTCTGCCAGTCCAGGATAGAAATTCAGAAGAGACAAATGTTCCTGTTAGTTGGAGTTTGTGTAAATCCTTCCCTCATCACTCCCTGTAAAAAGAGTTTCCAGGAGAGACATTCACAAACATTCTGTCCCCTCGCCCAGGATGGCCGCACATGTGCCCTGCTGCCCTTTACCTCCTATAAAGATGGTGGCCTGTGGCTGAGAAAGAACCTTCATTTGTCCCATTTTGTGAAGCAGGGACAGATAATTTCTTTATACGGGATCTGCTGCATCCAGAAAATGTTTAGAAAGCCTCTCCATCTAACCGCCACCCCACTAAAACTCCAGCACCTCCTCCACTCTGCCTTATTGTTAGCTTTTGTGCAGGTGGGTAGAAAAGCAGCTGCTCCACAGGATCCCTCCAATGGTGCACATTCAGGACAGTGTGTAGGTGGGTAGTTGATCCGAGTGATCTATGTACCAGGATAAATAGCAAAAACTGGTCTTCAGTACCGGCCTTGAGCCTGGCTCCATTAGGCCTCCAATCAATCCTCACAAACCATCATCAACCTTCACTTTTCCTGATGTCCCCTCTGTTCTTGCTTTAAACAAAGTGCATGTCAGGCAATTACAACTGACATTACTGATTTGGATCTGTAACATGCAGTGAAGTGATTCTGACTGGTTCACAACATAATTCAGCTTCTAAAGATCAGACAGTATTTCATGTTTGTTACTTTAAATGTTAGCTATGTCAGTGAAGGCACTGAATCCTAATTACTGGACTACAAGGGAAGGTCTCTGTTTATGTAATCCTGGACGCTTTACAATTCAGTCTTGCATGCTCCCATCTTTCTGCACATAACCCCCCTCGGGCTCTGACACAGTTTTGTTATATCTTGGTTTGAAATATACAGATTATCTAATCATCTCTCACACTCACAGATTCTAATACAAGGAGACCCTCTATCAAGCAGTATAGTATTGGCTCTGTCACTCAGTGTTTAAAGTACTGGCCTTGTCAAATAAGGGTTGAGAGTTTGAGTCTCATAGGAGGCTATGACAGTTTTTGTACACCTGCTGCTTCTCACATCCAAAAGGAACACTTAAATATCATCTGAATTATAATGATGTCATTTTCTCCACAGACCAGAAGTGTGCTTGAAATACCACATTCCTGTTTGTCCTTCCAGGAATTGAAGGAAGACCATGCGGAAGGACAGGAAGCAGCTGACATGAACAGTGTTCCAGTTTGGCAGGAGGAGCAAGATGAAGCAGCATCAACAGCAGAGTGACAAGGAAACAATGGGAGATTAACATGGACAGGGGAGCAGCAGAATGCATCCCTTCTTTGCTGTAACTAGACTCTGGTTTTGAAGGGTGAAATGGGATAATATAAGCTAAGTGTGTGACATTCTACTTTGAGGTTGGTCTCTCCAGAGCAATGTGTATGTTTCCCCTCTGTGGTGAAACTGATGTTTGGGTTCCCTTGGAGATGAGCAGTTTTCCCATCTCAAAACTTTAATCCCATTTCCATTATTGCTTGAGATTTAAATGTTACTGATATGAGCACTTGGAACATCAGAACACAAGCCTGTGGGCCACATGCTGGAAACTGGGATGATGGGTTTTTACAGCATGGAAAGAAGTCCAACAACCCAATCATTTTGGAGAAGAAACTTACCTCCAAATAAAAAAGACACCAAAAGCTGTGTCATTAACTAAAGATGTAAAGCTTTCTGCCACCATTCCTGGCAGCCTATTGGTGAGGATTTGGCACTTTTACTTCCATGGCCCAGATTTGCTTCCCAGTCAGGAAATCATACTTTATTCTTCCTTGTAGTGACAACTGCAAAAACAGAGCAGCTCTCATGGGATCCTTTCAATATTCTAGATCAGGTAAATTCTGAAGGGTCACTCGATCAGAAACATTAACTCAGATTTCTCTCCACAGATGCTCCCAGACCTGCTGAGCTTTTCTAATAATTTCTGTTTTTGTCTCTGATTAACTGACTCCACAGTTCTAATTTTTCTTCTGGATCCGTTAGCATTCCAGTGTCTGAAAGATGTTGAATGTAACTTGAATGTTTCTGCTCAGACCATTTATCCTTCATTGTCTTCTGATTCCAATTCTCAAAGAGTTTCTAAAGATTTACAAAGCTGAGACTATACTTTTTGTGCTGAATCCACCCCATTCCCAGGGGACATAGCGATGGGTAGGTGGATTTGGGAAATGGAAGAAAAAAGGTGCCCATAAACAGATTGTATGGCTATTTCAGCTATCCACTTCTCAGATGACACACCTCTGGTGGTTCTGTGATATTTACTGATGCAGGACAGTGAAAGGATTCTCTTTCCTGCAGATCTCCAATTCAGGGCAATGAGAAAGATTAATTTGGAAGCATGACATAGCGGTAAATTAAGCCAGACAGGAGTTGAACCTAGAATGACATTGGATTAGGGCAAATTTGATATCCATTGCCACCACTGGACCCGTGTCTGCCCAACACCTGCATGCTGCAGAGTTGTGGTGTTAAACAGGGATATGCACAGCAATGGTAACATTCACAAAGTCAACAACCAAAGATAATCACCATCACTGGTCTCCATTTTCATAGAATCACAAATTTCATAGAATCCCTGCAGTGTAGAAACAGGCCATTCGGCCCAACAAGTCCACACCACCCCTCCAAACAGCACCCCACTTAGATCTAATTCTGTAGCATTTTCCTTGCCTAACACACCTAAACATCCCTGGGCACTATAGGTAATTTAGCATAGCCAATCCACCTACCCTGCACATCTTTGGGCTGTGGGAGGAAACAGGAGCACCCAGAGAAAACCCACGCAGAACAGGGAGAAAGTGCAAACTCCACACAGTCGCCAGAGGCTGGAATTGAACCTGGGTCCCTGGCATTGAGGGGTAGCAGTGCTAACCATCATGCCACCCCTTTGTGAAGCATGAATTTCACTGGCAAAAGAAACATTTGTCCTTAGATGCCTGCTTCACTGTTGCTTGTTTCTCTGCCACAACTTGCTGTCCTTTTACTGACACTGCCCTTTTATAACCCACTCCAGTGAAATGTGTGTTATGTTCGTGGTCATTTTGAGTCAAGCCCTGAACCAATTCAAGCAGAAATCTCCGGTCATTTCTGGCCTGGACTCTGGAATCAGATGATTTGAACAAAACCTATGTTGGTGTTGCTCGTCACTGCAGCTCAGTGCCTCAAGACAGATTCCTGTTAGCATCAGCTTATTTTGTATCGTGCTGCAATACATCTGCTTCACAACGTCAGATTAACACAGCTTTGCTTTCCTCACATTGAGACCCAGGGCAATAATATGAACTTCTTGGATTCTGGAGAGTTTTGATCCATATGGGTCTGTATATGGGGTCCAGTTGGATCAAAACCAGAAATGACACTACTCACCATAACAGACCAGAGGGTAATTCCAAGTAATTCCAAGCAGAGTACAATAACATTGCTTCATCGGAGGCTCCGCTGATGATGTCACTTAGTACACAAACCATCTGAACGAGAATATGCCAGCTCAGCAAGTCAACAACCTCACCTACAACCCAAGGTACAGATCTTTGCCAAAAAACTTTAAATCCCTCTGCGTATATTAACACAGTTAATGGGTCCCAACAGGATGAACGCATCCTCTTTATCCTGCCGTTTAAACAGGTGAAAATATCAGTTTTAAACCAATGCAAATGGAGATTGTCTTTTTGTGTGTATTTTCAGTGGAGAATGTTCAACTGTGAACTGTCCATTTTCACAAAAGCATGAATTAATTGAAATTCTCACTGATCAACACTGGTACAGAAAATACAACATTGAGTTACCTAGACCGAGTGGTAAAAGGAAACGAACAGATGAATGGGGGAAAAGAGAACTTGTGTGGCGCTGTGGCTTAGTTGTTTAAAAGCTTTCTTAGGTTTAACTCCCAGTGATGCCTGTGCATCACACTGAATGTTCCTCATTTAAACTTCTATCAATAACAATATTGTTGGCCTAACCTGATGATGGCAAAGGAAACATGCTTCTTTTGCTTGATCTATGCTGGTTATTATTGCACCACTCCCATTCCTGTTGTCCAGGGTTGCCCCCATTGGGAAACGTCATTTCTTGCTGTTTGGTAAACAGTAATAAAAAGGTTGTAAACTAATCAGAGAGATAATTTCATCAAGCATTATATCAGAGAAAGCCACAACTAACTTGGTTGTGACGAATAGTCCCTGGAGCTGAAACTTTAACTCTGTTTCTCTCCACAGATGCTGCCAGCCCTGCTGAATTTCTTGACCAATTTCTCCTTTGTCAGATTTCCAGCATCTGCAGTTTTATGTATTATGTACACCGGAATATAGTTTGGGACAGACACACCTACCTAGTACCTTCCCTTGTAATCATAAAAGATGCAGTACCTGCCCACACACCACCTTCCTCACCTCCATTCAAGGCCCTAAAAGTGCCAAGTGAGACAGACTTTCACTTGTATCTCCTCCAATCCAGTCTGTTGTACCTGGTGCTCCCAATGTGGTCTTCTCTACTTTGGTGACCCAAATGCAGACTAGATGACTGTTTTGCTGACCATCTCTACCTGGACCATTCTGGCCAACCTAACCTTCAGGTCAGTACCTATTTTAACTCCCCTTCCCACATGTCTGCCCTCAGCCTCTTCCAGTGTCACCATAACTCAGATCACACATTTGAAGAACATTTTATCTTCTGCCAGGGCACCCTACAGCCCAGAGGACTCAACAATGGAGTTCTCCAATTTCAAGTGACCTTGCCACTCCTCTCACCTCCCCCGCTATCCCCACCATTACACCTTCTGACCCTCCTTTCCAGCCACCAACCAGATTCATCCCTCCCATCAACCAAGCAGGTCATACCCACCAAAAGAGTGTCCACCAATCACCTCCACCCCTTCTTATTGCAACGCCACTTACCTACATCCAGTCGTGAAGAAGGGTAATAGCCAAAACGTTGACTGCTCCTTTCCTCCAGAACAAAAACAGGAATTGCTGGAAAAGCTCAGCAAAGGTATGGACAACATCTGCAAAGAAAAAAAATATCAGTTAATGTTTCAGATCCAGTGACCGTTTCTGCAGATGCTGCCTGGCCCATGTTCTTCCAGCCTCCTGTTGTCTACCTTATCTGGAACACCAACATCTGCATGGACAGGCTAGTAAATAGCAAACCACAGAGCTCTTGGTATTGCATGCATTTTTGTTAGAATCTGTGTGATTTTTGCAATACAGTGAAGAAATGTCTCATTTATACGTGAAGTCATGCTGCAGAGAAGTAATTCGTTTGCTTTACATTTCACATTTCTTATATTTATTGGAGCAAACAGATTAGTGTAACTGCTGGTTAGTTGTAGTATCCAAAAGTTATGTATCACTCCTTCATAAATAATTGCGGACTTACCAGGATCAGTGGAATTAGATTGATTGGACACTTCCATTTGTTGCCTGTCTCTGACAGAGACAGCGTTTAACCTCAGTTGGGAGTGCATATAAAGAGGTACAGAGCACACTAACTTAAACAAGTCATTTTTTATTCTCTATTAAAAACATCCAAAGTATTAAAAATATCAACGGCACCAAAAAAAAACATCCAGATATCAAAACATTCCCAAATACAAATTGTAAGTAAATAAGTGAAACCACGAGTTACCTTTCTGTCGATTTAACGCCGCAGTTAATTGAAACACATTTCCCGGTAATGGGCAGGTGGCCAGACTGAACAGTTCTTTTGATGTTTTCACCCCGCCTCCTGACGAGGGATCGGTCTTGCGTTGTTCGTCTCCAGAATGATGTTGCAGATTTCCGATCATACTTTGTTTTATTCACGATCCTCTTATCGTCATCTAATCAGCGACGTCATGTTTCTGGAGAAGGGTCTCGGCCCAAAGCGTCAGCTTTCCTGCTTGGGCTGCTGTGTTCATCCAGCTCTACACCTTGTTATCTCATGTTGCTAAGTGTCGGGTCCAACAATCATGTACTTGGACTACTTTCCCTCCTTTTAAAACGTTCTTTTAAGATTTGATCAACTTGAATAGCTCACAACTTCCCTACCCGAGTTTTAACGAGTTCCACCACTAGCCAGCACAGCTGTCTGGGAATAGGTCAATTATTGTGCACCTGCTTTTAGTGCGAACATTTCCATTTTAACATGGTAATTTTGCTATTAAAATACCCTTTTGGCACGTGTAAAATCATTGTAATTTTGTTTAGACCAGCACGGTTAGCTTGAGTGTCTAAAAATTCAAATTGTCGTAGTTCTGATCTATAAAGGACCAGATTAATTTAGATGAAAGCAAAAGAATACTGGTGCCAGAAATCTGATACAAAGCAGAAACTTCTGGAGAAATACATGTCTAGCACCATTATTGAAGACAGAAACAGTGTTAACGTTTGTAATCCAGTATGACTCATTTTAGGGATAGTGGGAACTGCAGATGCTGGAGAATCTGAGATAAGGTGTAGAGATGGGCGAACACAGCAGGCCGAGCAGGAAGGTTGACGTTTTGGGCCTCGACTATACCTTGCTATCCATGACTCATTTTAGGGCTTGTTTTATTGTTCTAACAGGTGCCGGATTAGTCACCATCTGTGTACTTAAATAGATGTGGTCAGGTACTCAAATTACGTTCAACATGGACAAATCCAGATGTAGTTCGTGTAATTCAATTTTTCTATCTCGTTCTTCACGGTTAATTTCAATGAGCAGGGAGCCAATTCAGCAATCCGAAGATGTTTGCGCTAACATAACTATGATGCTCAATCAATTCAGTAAACTCACGTTGAGTTTTGAGAAGTATAGCTCAGTTCAATATTCAGAGAAGTGTTAGCATGCAGCGTTCACAAAAGTGCAGTTTTGCACATTTGTTTTGCGTGTTGGTGTGATTCTATTTGTGTCTGACTGCTTCCAAAGTAAATAAGCCATTAGAAGATAGTTCATGAAAGAATTTTTACTCATGAACAATCTCGATATTGGACTGCAAGTATTCAGAGCTCTGTTTTAAGGCCGTTACTCAATAAACAACTTTAAATGCGACAATAAATAACATTTTAAAATTTCGGTCCTTCGTCAGTGGTCGGATTTTCTCAAGATTTGTTCTTGTTTGTAACACAGCAGAACAGATACTGCACGATGCCTGGCTTAATGAACACTACTCTGCAAAAAAATTACGTATATGTTGAAAGATTATTGTTAGACGATTTTCTAATGACAGAGATCATAATATATGTGCAAGTCATTATTTTGAGTGATATCGTTGTATCATGTAAAGAAAAGCTAGGACATCTAATTGCTGTAAGGGAACATTAAATGTTATTCAGAACATAATCACCATTGTAATGTCATTTGTACAGTTTGCAAAGTATGCCTAGAGGCACTTCCTATGTTGATTTCTCTTTGTTCTTGAGACAGGTCATACAAATGAATGGTGACTTAAAACGCTAGAACACTGAATGAATGACAGTTTTGTGCACATTACTTTAACACATGATGATTTCACTAATCTGAGAGACTGTTGTCTCACTTTTGGCACAGATGTGAGGACAACATTGCAGAATCGACTGGAGCTCAGTCTTTTTTTTTCTCCTGCCTCAGTCATCAAACCAGTTTTCCTTTAATGTTTATATTCCGGGAATTGCAAAAAACAGCACTATACCAATGATAGTTCAAAATCTGCATTCGGTTCAGTTCAAGATTTATATGTGTCTGATTTCATATGTGGCCTCAACCTGGGAACACGATTGATGTCCCTTGCGAAAGTGCAATGATGAATAAAATTGTTTCTCTCTCTCCAACTTGAAAAGCAGTGTTTAATAGTCATGATTGTGAGATTTTTTAAACGTCAAGTGAATTCAGTGAACTGAGCTGCATCCCTCATAGGATCTGAGCTTATGTCTCTAAATATCCAATTCACTGTCAGAATTATTAGACCATTGATGCAACCACAGTGTTGAGCTATCCTGAATTAATTCCTTCCTTGAAAAGATAATGTGACTGGGTATCAATTGAAATTGAATTGTCAAATCAGAAATTTTAAGGTGATTGGAGGAAAGTATTGGGGAGATGTCAGAGGTAGGTTTTTCACGCAGAGAGTGGTGGAATGCGCTGCCGGCAGTGGTAGTGGAGTAAGATACTTTAGTAACTTTTGGATAGGCACATGGAGCATAGTAAAATGTAGGGTATACAGGGTAGATTGATCTTAGTAGATTGGCATAACATCATGGGGCAAAAGGCCTGAACTGGACTGTTCTATGTTCTATGATAGACTCTTGTCATAAAAAAAACTTTAGTTATTTTTCCTAATCTTTAATGTGAGTAAATTGCGATAATAGATAGATAATCTATTATTGATTTTATGGAGGCTCTCAAGTGATTGCATGACCTTCAAATCCTATTTATAAGAATCTGCAAGTAGTGATCTAATATTGTATTGAGGTCAATGCAGAACTGAACCGAATGCAGTCACGATGTAAAATAATGAGCATTTGAAAGAAATAAAGAGAGGAAGAATATGTTTGCCAGTGCAAGCAGTAGGTGCTCTATCTAATACCAGTTTGAAGTGACTGCTGAACTGACAATCCACTGACGATCAAACGATTATTGTAATCAATTCCATAGTCCAAAACAGAAAAATCTGATTTACAGTAGCAAGAAAGGGTACAGATATTCAATGAATAAACATTTAGCAAATTGTCAATGCAGACAAAGTCAAGGACAAGCTTCTAAATTGCAGATTGTAGGAAAGCATTTAATTCCACACTGCAGCTGGATACTGACTGGAATCTTCCCAATGGGAAGAAGTCATTCATGAGTCCAATGGATGTGAATCCATTTTATCTGTAATCATAAAAACAAAAAGAACTGCGGATGCTGTAAATCAGGAACAAAAACAAAGTTGTTGGAAAAGCTCAACTGGTCTGGCAGCATCTATGAAGGAGAAAACAGAATTCACATTTCGGGTCAGGTGACCCTTCTCAGAATTGATGATGACTGTGAAAATGTCTGCTTATATGCTGGAGAAAGGGGAAAGGGATGGGGTAGGGAGTAAACAATATCGTAGAGACTAAAGAGAGAGAAGAGCAGCTGGATAGAAAAAGTGTTGATAACAATCAGGCTGGAAGGGTGAATAGTTGTTAATGGGGACTTTTAGTGACTCACAACAGGTAATGTGTAATGGCAGGCTATGTGGCAACAAGTTCTGGTGTGTGGGATAGGGGACTAAGGCATGGCAGAGTTTAGACCCAAAATTATTGAACTCAATACTGAGTCTGGAGGGCTGTAGGGTCTCCTCTCCCATGTCCCAGCCTCCTCACCTACACACTAGCCATTGTTACCACATAGCCTGCCATTACACATCACCTGTTATTAGTCACTAATTGTCCTCATTAACAACTTTTACCCTCTGAGCCTGATTGTTATCAACTCTTTGTCTGTCCAACTGCTCTTCTCTCTCTTCAGGATCTATCCTATCATTTACACACTACCCCTTCCCCGTCCCCGTTTATCTTCATATAAACTGACCTTTTCCCACCCGCCATCAGTTCTGAGGAAGGGTCACCAGACTGGAACTGTTAACTCTGTTTTTTCCTTCACAGATGCTGATAAACCTGCTGAGCTTTTCCAGCAACTTTGTTAATCTGTAATCATAACAGTTCTCATTATAGAATCTTCACTTTGCAGAAAAATAAGGCTTTGAACTGACATATGCATTGCAGAGAATCAGTTGTTGATGTCAGTTGCTGAAACAACATTGACTTTTCATGTAATGGTTCTATTTGCTGTTACTGCTACCAAGACTACTACTGCTTCTATCACCACAAATAATATGGATAACAATCACATCTGTGACTTTTTAACAGACTGGAGTAATACCATATACAGCGAAGAGGCATTTTCAGCCCTGACATCAGAAGAATAAGAATTGCATGGATGTTGTGCTTAGGGATCCAGATGAAGGTGATAACTGTGAAAATGTGCTATATTTACCCCGCACTCTGGATTTTAAACTTTAGGTCAGTAACATAAAGTCGGTCTCATACAAACAAGTCTTTCTTGAACACTGACTTAAATATTGTCGACTTGGACTTGAGATACACTTTTCATATTTATCCCATTACTCTGCTGTTGTTCGTATCATTAAAGTGCACTCATCAGTAAGATGAGCTCTAATAGTAAGTTTTAAAGTAATTTCATCACCTGCATTCCATCCGGGAATTTTGTCTCCATTTTGAAGTATTCTTGACAATAAATATCTTTCTGTTTCTTTGCAATAAGTTGGAATTGCTATGTGCCTGTCAATGTCACCATTCTAACTGTTCTGAGTAATTCTGTGCTTTCTAGACAGTATGATATATTTCTAAGTATGTATCAACTGGAATACTTAAATCATTCTTCATGAAACATTGTTTCAGTAGTTTCTTTTCGAGAGAAACAGAGAGCAATGATCATTAGTGTTTCATCTAGATCCAGTTGCAACAAGATGATCATTTATACAGGATACTCCATGAACTTTAAAGCTTGGAGCAGTCATCATGGCATGAAATTGTCTCCTATGTTGCCAACTATTATTTACCGTATTTGACACATTCATCTGGATCAAGAAAATAAAGCCTGTCAATGACTTTTTAAAAAGTAGTGAAACCAAACAGAGGTCAAAAAAAATAATGAAATGCACATTGAAACAGACTCTGCATCGAAACCATCGAGACAAAGATAACTTTAACATCCATCCTTGCTGAAATCCTTGTTTTTTTTTCTCTCTCCGACATAATTTGCTTTTACAAAACCTTGCAATTTGTCACATATCCGCCATGAACTTCCAACTTGCAATTAATATTGTCCTGCACTTTGCTCGATAGGCCCTTTTTTCTCCCACCAATGTGATTTTTAAGTGGCCTGTCAAACTGGTTTATGCCTCCTCCTCTCTTGGGAATTGGCATAAAACTTGTAGGCTTTCAGAGTTCTGTTGCATATTTAAAGGGTCTGAAATATCAGAACCTTGTCGATATCCACCATTAATCTCTACTCATTTAGCAAAGGACCTGCCCAAACCAACGTTTTTTTTATCCTGTCTGATTTTTGCTATAACATTGATATATTTTAATCAGAAAAACCGATTTTTAAAATTCAAAATATATTCATGCCCCAATTCTTATCTCTTCAACTGTCATACTTATAATGCTGTCAGTGTTGTATCCAGTTGTCACACAGAACTTGGAAGTCTGTAAACTCATTTCCAATTTCACAGAGTGCGTCTCTGACACTGACTTCCATTCATTGAATTTTTTTTTGTGAGACAGGCTGTCAGTAAATGATCAGCAGATGGTCAATTACCCCAATGTCGACATAGCCTATCTTATGTCCTGCTAGCAGACTTTTTATTAATCTTTTCATTTTTTCCAACTATGAATCAACAGTCCTAATATTGTTGTCTGCCTAAATAACTCTTCTGAGTGTTTTTTTATTTATGTCCGTCGAGACCCTCTACTCATACTGCGTTGCATGAATGATTGCTGCCATTCTGGAATACACCTTCTTCATTGTTCTGCCTTGAACCCCGAATTAAGTTTAAACATTCAGAGGAGCTTGAAATCCACTTGACAACAATGAAAATAAAGGAAGTAAAATTCGCAAACTCAGTCCATATGGATATCTCACCACATTTGATCAAAAAACAGAAAATCATGTTTTTATCGATTGCACAATGCAATATTCCAATATTTTGCAATGAATAAGGTAACAATTAAACTGAAAAGACTATCTGTTAGAGGCAAAATACTTTTAAAAAATTGATCAGCTAAGGATGTTTTTTTTTTGAAGAGAGCTGCAGAGCTGAATTTTTAAATACATTACATTTCCTTGGACCATGCAGATGTCTAGTCAGTTTTTAAAAATTTTAATTTTGGTAATTGTGTTTGGAACTCAATATTCCTATGAAGCATAGCTTCTTATATTATTATGTAGCTTTGCAGTAGGAAAACTGACAGTTAATTGCACTTCCAAGTAAACTTTGACTATTCAACAAGTTTAAAGTGGTACCCAATTTGTCCACTTAGTGCTCACGCCATATTAATATTTTTTTAAATCTCTTTATGCAATTCTCTTTTGAAATTATTCTTGGATTAGCAACCATCATGTTTTCTGGTTTGGCATCTCAAAAGCTTCACAACTATCTTCAGAGAAAAATACCTCATTCAACCAATGTTTTTCTTTTGCAAATAATCTATACAGAAAACAGGGATCTTTTGTGATAATTATTTATTTCAGAGCTTTCCTTTTTGTCTTTGACAGGGTGTAGGCGTAGTTTACTCAATCAGTAAACTTAGTCACTCCTCATTTCTTTGTGAATGTGGTGGTCAGCTGCCTGCTTGAATTGAACTGAAATAATTCATCATCAGATGTGTTCAATACAAAATACAGTGAAAAGTGTGTACATTCTCCATGCCTATGCACCATTCTCATTGACTTAGAATTAAATTAAAAAATAACTTGAGGAGAGTACAACTTGTACTTCTCCACTGCTACAGTCCAATTCTAGGGTACACCAGCCCGTGCCCTGCCACTGCCAAATTCCTGCTGTGGCTGACACTATGCCATGCCATCGCATGAGTACCAATCAGGCTCACCACATGGAAGCAAAAGTCCTACTTCAAGCTTCAGAGGCCAGCCAACTCTGTAACTGTGCTATCTCTGAAGATGTCACCGCCATCTGATAGATGAGGAAAGGGCTGTAGATGTCATATACATGGACTTCAGTAAGGTGATTGATAACGTTCCCCATGGTAGGCTGATTGAGAAAGTGAAGTCGCATGGGGTCCATGGCGTACTAGCTAGATGGAGAGAGAACTGGCTGGACAACAGGAGGCAGAGAGTTGTAGTGGAAGAGTTTCTCAAAATGGAGAAGTGACTACTGGTATTCCACAGGGATCTGTGTTTGGACCACTGTTGTTTGTGATATACAAAAATGATCTGGACAAATATATAGATGGTCTAATTAGCAAGTTTGCAGATGACACTAAGATTGGTGGAGTAGCAGACAGTGAAGGGGATTGTCAGAGAACGCAGCAGAATATAGATAGACAGGAGAATTGGGTGGAGAAATGACAGATGGAGCTCAATCCAGGCAAATGCGAGGTGATGCATTTTGGAAGATCCAATTCAAGAGCGAACTATGTGGTAAATGGAAAAGCCCTGGGGAAAATTGATGCACGGAGAGATCTGGGTGTTCAGGTCCATTCTACCCTGAAAGTGGCAACGCAGGTTGATAGAGTGGTGAAGAAGGCATATGGCATGCTTTCATTCATTGAATGGGGTATTGAGTACCAGAGTTGGCAGGTCATGTTACTGTTCCATAAGACTTTGGTTCAACCACATTGGAATACTGTGCACAGTTCTGGTCACCACCTTACCAACAGGATGTGGATGCTTTGGAGAGGGTGCAGAGGAGGTTAACCAGATGTTGCCTGGGATGGAGGGTGCTAGCTATGAAGAGAGGTTGAGTAGATTAGGATTATTTAAATTAGAAAGATGGAAGTTGAGGGGGGACCTGATTGAGGTCTGCAAAATCATGAGTGGCATAGACAGGGTGGATTGCAAGAAGCTATTTCCCCGGAGTCGGGGACTCAATTAGTAGGGGTCATGATTTCAAGGTGGGAGGGGAAAAGTTTAAGGGAGATGTGCTTGGAAAGTTCTTTATGCAGAGGGTGGTGGGTGCCTGGAACACGTTGCCAGCGGTGGTGGTAGAGGCAGGCACAGTTTTCCCGCCCTTAAGACGCTGCTTGTCCTGCTGTTTTCATCCAGCTCCACATCTTGTTATCTCACATTCTCCTGCATTTGCTGTTCCTATTATCTCTTTCTACTAATGAGCTGCTTTATCAGGTAAGTTTGATCAAAAACTAAATAAAATTGAGAGAAGAAGGGGAAATATTGCTGCAGCCCACAGTGTGTGGGTACAGCCTTGTTGAATTGAGTTGAATTAGCTTTGTTGTCATGTGCACCTGAATGAGTGCAGTGAAAAGTTTGTAATGTCAGCACTAATGGTGCCATCTTTGCTACAAGATACCTAGGTATCAATACTTAAGTGTTTGTCACAAAATTGAAAGAAGAATAAATAAAAGTGCACAGGAGAATGCAAAGGGGAAAAAAAAGTACAGTACTCAAATTACAGTCCTTTACAAACAAGTTTGTGTCAGCACCTAGCCTCCAGTCCTCAAGGGCCTTGCCTGCCTGCGACAGCCTCCAGTCCAGGATTCGTTTTGTTGCGAGATGAATGAATTTAGTGCAGTCAATGTGTAGGAGTAGCGATTTGGTTAAAGACAATATGGTTTAAGGATTGGAATGGTAATTATGGATGAAATTGATCCTATTGATTTGCAGCTCTTGACTTGCCAGGTGATTGAGCTCATCTGTTTTGAATCTGTTGCAGGAGGAGACTTGGGGAGCTACAATGCATCTAACACATAAAAATGGTGAGCAGGAGGATTTGAGCCCCATGGCATCATCAGAGGAAGGTCTTCTATAAGCCACATTTCCTGCACCCGTCAGGCAAGCTGGGATTTGGCGGTGGTCTTTTCCCTCTTCATGCACAGTTACTAAGGGAATCCTTGTTAGTTCTTTTCCCCCACTTAGTAATATGCTTAAATTCGGTGAATGGTCATGTCAGATCTGTGGTTGTAGACAGAAAATGGTGGCTAGGCCACATCAGCATGCAAGCCTCCTCTCACAGGCCGGCACCATCCGACCACACTGCCACTGCTGCCTTCAAAAAGCCAGCCAATTATATGTTGCACGTGATGTTAATAAAGTGAATTCATGCAGCAGGTAATAACATGTCACTGTTAGATATTCTAGTTACGAGGAGCAGTAACTTGCCAGGGTGGTTACGTCTGAGCACTAGAAAGAGTCAATTAGGAGGCAGACTCCAAACCCTTACCTGAGGACGCCATGCAGTCCATGCGGTATAGAGAGAAACAGTCAGCTTGCCCCCTATATGCGCCTTGTTAGGTGACCAAAGGCATGCACAGTCCATGGCGAGAAGATGGAAGCTGGAGCACAGAATTTCCAAAAATTGAGTGCAGTACCGGGGCCGCAAATCAAACCAGGAGAATGATTCTTAGCCCCAAACCCCACTCGTGGTTTATGTTTATTTCTATGTCTCTAAGGGTCACCCATTTAGTACAGAGATGAGGAATTTCATCTCTCTGAGAGCTGTGAATCCGTAGACTGCATTACAACAGAGGGTTGTCAAGGCTGGTGGTTAAATATGGCTATCAGAAGTAGGAACAGCATGAGCAGGTTCAGCCGCTTGAGCCTGGTTGATCATTCAATATGATAATAGCTGATCAAACGTTCCTCACATCCACTTTCTTGCTGTTTCCCTGTAATACTGATTCTCCAACTGATAAAAATCTATCCACCACAGCTTTAAACATACACAAGGACTCTGATCTCACAGTTTTCTGTGGAAAAGAGTTCCAAAGACTCACAACCCTCTCAGAGAAGAAATTCCTTCCTCAACTCAGCCTCAAATTGGTGCCCCTTTATTCTGAGACTCTGTTCTCTGGTTGTAGACTCTCCCATGGAGGGAAACACCATATCAGCATTTTCCCTGTCAAGCCTCTTAAGAATCTCTAATGCTTCAATGAGATCTCCAATCAGGGCTGAGAAAGACACATTTTTTTAGACAGTTGAAGAACCTCTAAATCTGAAACAAAAGCAGAACATGGCCAAAACTTGGCAGGCCTGACAGCATCTATGGAGAGAAAAGCAGAGCCAATGCATTGTAACTGGTACAACTTCTTCAGAACTGATTACTAAGGGAGTTAAAGATTATAGGGAAAGGGCATGGAAGTGGAGTTGAAGTTATCAGATCATCTGTATTCTTATTGGATAGGAGTCAAATTGATGGGCTGACTAGCCTCTTTCTGTTCACACATCTCACTCTGTGTCCCTGTCTCTCTAGCACTGACTCCTTCTGCACATTCTCTAGAAATTGTTCAACATTGTGGCTGTGCTCTGGCGCCCATCACCCACACTGCACTTACTTTGGCAACAGCAGTGTGGCATTGGAACTGTGGTCATAATCAGGTGGTTAAAGTGATGGAGTTGACATGAGCCCTATGGAAATTCTGACTTTTCGTAATTTCATCATGACTTTAGACATATGATTATGGCATAACAGATGTAGAATGCAAATCTCGTGCTTTACTTTCATACATCCATCAGCATCGCAAAGATTCTACTTTCTGTGAAGATGAGTGCTTAAGTCCCAAAGCTGCTATATTTTCTGTTAATTCACCTTCAGATAATGTCAGAAAATAACTTTGGAGGAGCAACTGACAGCTCAGATTGAAAACAGGAGCTGTGCAGTGTTTTACTGTGGCTGGAAAAGTGAGGAGCGGTAATGCAAATATAAATGGCTGCTCATTAAAGAGTTGTGCAACTAGTTGAGTTAGCGAGTTTTGAGAAGATTTGTAGCTCAGGTTGAGGTTCTGGATGTGAGTTTGCTCACTGAGCTGGAAGCATGGCATTCCAACAGGAACTCCATCAACAAACGCATTGATTTGGAGCCCATCTACCATCTTCTGAGAAAAAGAACCGGAAATGACATCACCGATGCAGGAAATGACATCACCAACCCAAGGAAACCAGATAAATAGAAAGCAGGACATAACACCAGCGCTTCACTGGAGGCTCACTGATGATGTTACCTAGAATGGTGACGAAACACCTGAAAACTAACCTTCCAGCTCAGCGAGCAAACTCACATCCAGAAACTAGTTGAGTTTACCTTTGAGAGAGGCAACGACGCATGACGCATGAGACAGAGTGGGATGACACAGCAAAGTACAGATCTTCTTGGACCACTCCATATGATTGTTAACTTAGGTTGACTGACAGGGGTAAATATATTTAAATAGAACCTTTCAATACATCAGGATAATAGTGTTTCTGAAATGTACTCCATGCCTTGATCTAATGATAGATGAGAGAGGGACAGAGAGAGGGAGCAGGATAGATGAGAGAGGGACAGAGAGAGGGAGCAGGACAGCAAGAGAGGGAGGGACAGAGAAGGATGGACAGTGAGAGAGAGGAGGGAGAGTGAGAGAGAGGGATGGACAGAGAGATAGAGAGAATCAGTGAATGAGAGAGAGACAGGGAGATAAGAGGTACATGGGGGACAGAGAAAGAGAGAGAATAGGGTACAGAGAGAGAGATGGACTGAGAGTGGGAGAGGGGAAGAAGGAGACCGAGCATTTGAAATAAAGAGTGGGACAGAGAGGGGGAGGACATAGAGAGACGAAAGAGAGAGAGATAGAGTGACAGAGGGAGGGAGAAAGAGATGAGCAGGGGAACAGGGAGAGACAGAGTATTGTGAATCCATCCCCAATACGTTCTCCCAGCAATGGAAGATATGGAGAGAGAGGGAGCTGTGGGTGAGGGAGATTGGGAGGCAGAGAATGTGCAAGAGGGAGACATGGTGAAGGAGAATGATGGAGGGAGGATCAGTGATAAAGACAGAGAGAAAAGGAGGAGCAGTGAGAGTGAGGGGAGCATTGTGAAAGTCAGAGGGAGATTATAGAGGGAAAGAGAACAAGGAAGAGAGATTAATTCTGCTGAGTCCTGGTCAGAGCGGGTGACCGAGAGGTAAAGCCAAGGGCAGAGTGATTTAACACCCAAATACTGAGCTCAGCTCCAATCCCCTCACCTTCCCTGAAGATCAGGACTTGGTGACGATTCTGCATCTCTTCAGCTTAGCTTCATCAACACAAGGACAAACAACAATATAGTTCACTCTGCTGCTTCACACTTTTGAATGAACATTTTCATTATTTTCAAATTGATGTTATAGAAGCAACAAGTGGAATGGCACCTTCTCTCAATGGCCCCTGAGTTGAGAGAAACATTCAAAAGTATCCCTGTAAACAGTGAGGTAAAATTGGAAAAGCCAGCAGCACCCTCAGCCTGTTACCATAGTGATAGGCTGCTTCATTGCTGAAAAATGGATTTGAACTGAGAAAATCCTGGATGGATTGATTAATGAGTGAATTTGATTGATTGATGAATTTGGGTAAAGGGATATTTCAGCACAGTATTCAGCTGTTGTCTGAACTTAGTCTGGATCACGACATAAGTCACAGAGTTTGTGCAGCAACTGAGGACCTGCAGCATGAAGCCCAATTCCTGCACAAAGCCATCTAGCTACACAGACTTATACTGAAAAAAAACCACATCCGATACCATATAGAATACACCATTAATGTTGACCATAGCAGGGTGAAATTGGCCGAGATCTCAAACAAGAAAATGATGGATTTTTTGTTTGATTTTGCATCTCTGTGTCACAATGAATGTCTCCGTTGGTGTGAGGCTGGAGTCTCCTGCGGGCTCTGCTGGTCACTAAAATGTGTGTGATGGTGAAAATATTGAGCAGCAGAATCAGGAGAAGTGGGACAATCAGGGTGAGAGGAATTTGATTGTGACCCAGACACGACAGTAAAAGAACATCAGTTGATACATAACAAAACCAGGGGACAGTCTCCAGCAAATACTGACCTGAGGGCATAAAAGACCAGAAAATGTTCTTTAAACAGCTCAGCACAGTCACTGTTCCCAGAACCACAGCCGCCGTTTTCTTGCTGCAATATTTACTTTTCAGCTTCTGGCAACAAATGGCCACAAATCGATCAAAGGTGAAAGTGACGGTGAACCAGGAAGAACAGTCAGTGGCTGCATAAAGCAGAGCGGCGTGGATATTACACACTGGGATGTACAACGGGAAATAAAAGTGTTCCCAATAGACAATCGGAATGTGTCTCAATATCAAGTCGAGGATAATTACAAGTAGATCTGCCATTGTCATAGCCCCCAGGCAACGACTGACTCATGGAGGCAATCCACAATCTTTATAAAACAGGATGAAGATCGTCGCTACGTTAGCTGCGAGGAAGGAAAAGAAACAAATTATACATCAGCCTGAAGACAAAGTTACCAGTTTAGTTAAGGATCTAGTGAGATTTTCAAAAGTGTTACCGTATTCAGTGATTTATTGAAACAATCAGAGCTGAAATAACAAATCAGAGATAACGGGAACTGCAGATGCTGGAGAATTCCAAGATAATAAAATGTGAGGCTGGATGAACACAGCAGGCCAAGCAGCATCTCAGGAGCACAAAAGCTGACGTTTTGGGCCCAGACCCTTCATCAGAGAGGGGGATGGGGAGAGGGAACTGGAATAAATAGGGAGAGAGGGGGAAGCGGACCGAAGATGGAGAGAAAAGAAGATAGGTGGAGAGAGTATAGGTGGGGAGGTAGGGAGGGGATAGGTCAGTCCAGGGAAGACGGACAGGTCAAGGAGGTGGGATGAGGTTAGTAGGTAGATGGGGGTGCGGCTTGGGGTGGGAGGAAGGGATGGGTGAGAGGAAGAACCCGTTAGGGAGGCAGAGACAGGTTGAACTGGTTTTGGGATGCAGTGGGTGGAGGGGAAGAGCTGGGCTGGTTGTGTGGTGCAGTGGGGGGAGGGGACGAACTGGGCTGGTTTAGGGATGCAGTAGGGGAAGGGGAGATTTTGAAACTGGTGAAGTCCACATTGATACCATTAGGCTGCAGTTCCCAGGCGGAATATGAGTTGCTGTTTCTGCAACCTTCGGGTGGCATCATTGTGGCACTGCAGGAGGCCCATGACGGACATGTCATCTAGAGAATGGGAGGGGGAGTGGAAATGGTTTGCGACTGGGAGGTGCAGTTGTTTGTTGCGAACTGAGCAGAGGTGTTCTGCAAAGCGGTCTCCAAGCCTCCGCTTGGTTTCCCCAATGTAGAGGAAGCCACACCGGGTACAGTGGATGCAGTATACCACATTGGCAGATGTGCAGGTGAACCTCTGCTTAATGTGGAATGTCATCTTGGGGCCTGGGATAGGGGTGAGGGAGAAGGGGTGGGGGCAAGTGTAGCATTTCCTGCGGTTGCAGGGGAAGGTGCCGGGTGTGGTGGGGTTGGAGGGCAGTGTGGAGCGAACAAGGGAGTCACGGAAAGAGTGGTCCGAAATAACAAATGGTAAGTTCTGAAGCACTTACAAAAATGTGATGCAAAACACAAGAAATGCTCGCTCCCCAAACATAAAGACATACATCATTAAGAACACATGCTTTCTAAAACATTCTCACACACTCGATCACTCGAGAGCAGACACAGATCACTTCTTTTGAGTTCCTATTACGGAAGGTGAAACCATTGCAATGCTGAAAGATTCTCTCCCAGTTCCTTAAAGCCAAACGGTTCCAGTGTTGGCAGTTCTTACTATCTCGGAGGTTGGAAATTTCTGTCTTTTGGTCTAATTTGTGGTTGATCCTCTGTACTGAAGAAATTCAAAGGCAGGGAAAACATATTCACCCCTTTAACTGTCAGAGGAGACTTTGAAACAGTGTGTCTTTCTCCCTGGAACATGACCTATTTCCTCGAGATCTTATCCTTTGTTCAATTAACAGATGTCCGGCCGTTTGCAAATAATGTCAGTTACAGAATGTTCTGGAGAATGTTGATTATAGAATGTCCCAGAGAATGTTGGTTATGAAATTTTCTGGAGAATGCCACTTCTCGAATTTTCTGGATGATGTCATTTACAGATTATTCCAGATTTTTTAAGCAATTCCCGAGATCAAGAAAAGGCCTGTTCCCACCCTCCACCCCACAATATGTGACACATAAAGATGGGCAAAGTCATATTTTGTATTCAAAAACACAGGGGCAAACAATTCAGATGCATCATGTGGCCATTTAGGCCCTTCAAACCTTTACCACCATTCAATAATATCAGGGCTTATCTGATTATGTCCTGAGCTCTATGTTAGAGGAACATGCTGTTACTTAACCCCCTGAGTTCCTTTCACTGACCAGAAGACACGCAGACACTTTTTAACACCAATGTCCATCAAGCATGTGTTCGGAAGTCATTTCCCAATGTAGGTCGCCCAAACAATATATTCCATCAGATTTAAACTTTAATGTTATTTTAAATGTATCTTACACATAGCAATCAAAAGTATAACTCATTTTATAGGTATCAAGATTAATTTACTATTATTAGATGTGGTTATTTCATTTAACTCACCTTCTTGTATTTAACAAATGACAGCATCTATACCCTTATATCAGCATAAAATAAAGTAAGTGATCCTGTGTAGGGAATATCAAGAATAATGAACAAAATTAAAGAGCAGGACAGCATGTGTTATAATCTTTGGATTATGACTCAAACCACCTGTATATTGGCAGACAAAGACAAAAATCTGTGAAGTAAACTTGTCACTAAAGGAGTGCTGCAAGAAGTAGGGGATGTACTTCATTGTCACTGCCATCAGTATTGGGTCAGGAAGGAATTGAAGCATTGGGATGGGCTTCACCTGAACCAACATGCGACCAGGATCTAGCGTGAAAGTTAAATAGTGCAGTCACAAGGATTGGAAACTAGTTGAGTATGGGGAGGACTCGGGAGAGGTTATGAAAGATTCCAGAACAAGTAACAGAAGAGAAAGTATTCCATGAGTTAGTAATCTAACTTCAGGCACAGCAGATAAGGGACTAGTATGAGAAGGAAAGCAGTTCATGCAACATTGAAGGTGTTGCACTTAATTCCACACAGTACATGAAACAAGGCTCGTGGCTGCAAGGGGATCAGGGCTGGAAAATAAATATCCAAGGATATTTGTCATTTTAAAAGGACAGGCAGAGAGGGCAGGGATGCCTTGATAATAAGTGATTAAAATTAATCAAAAGCAATAAGTGATAAATGGCCAGAAGGCATAGAAACCATATGGGTAGTGATGAGGAACCGTAGAGAAAAAAAAGTTTGTGGGAGTTGTGTAAGGGTGTCCAAGCAGTAGTCGGGATGTGAGGTGGAAAATAAATCTGGAGATCGCAAAGCCATGTAGAAAAAGTACTATTGCGATAATCCTAGGGAACTTCAATATGCAGATGAACTAGGAGAATCAGACTGGTAATGGATCCCAAGAAAAGGAATTTATGAAACGTGTACGAGATAGTTTTTTGGACCAGCTTGTGGTAGAACCCAGTGGGGAACATTCAGTTCTGGATACAGTGATGTGTAATGAACAGGCTTTATGAAGTGTTGAAGGTGAGGAGCTCTTCAAGAGCTGTATTCACAATATGATGGATGACACCCTGCAGTTTGAGAAGGAGGAGCTGGAATCAGATCTAAGAGTCCTGTTAACTAAAAGTAGTGACAAAGACATGATGGGGGAGCTAGCCAGAGTCGGCTGGAAGGCGGAGCCTAGCAGGGAAGATAGGAGAACAGCAATGGCTGGAGTTAATCGGGGTAATTTGGGAGGCATTGCGGAAATTCATTACAAGAAATAAACACGTGCTAAGGAGAGACACAGTGAAGATAGCAAAGTAGCTAATGTAACACCACTGCTCGAGGAGGGAGACAGGAGACAGGAAATTTTAAGCGGTTAGGCTGACCTCAGTTGATGGTTAGATTTTTTGTTCATTATTAAGAACAAAATTGCAGATCACTGAAAGTGCATGGTAAAATAGGGTTAAGTCAGCATGGCTTTGTCAAGCAGAGATTGTGCCTGATAATTCTGTTAGAATTCCTTGAAGAGGTAATGGAAAAGTTAAATAAATAGGAGCCAGTGGATGTAGTCTACGTGGATTTGAAGAAGGCCTTTGATAAGGTGCCACAGAGGAGGCTACTGGACAGGGTAACAGCCCATGGTTTTAGGGGCAAGATATTGACATGGTAGAGGTTCGCTAACTGGCAGGAGGTCAAGATTATGGGTAAAAGGTTTCTTTTCAGGATAGCAGCTGGTGACTATCAGATTTCCACCAGGGTCAGTGTTGAGACCACAACTGTTTACGTTGTGTAGAAATAATCTTGACGAAGGAACTGAGGGCATTGATGCTAAGCTCACAGATGACACAAAGACAGATGGATGGAGGGTCATAGAGTTGTGGAAGAGGGGAGGCAGCAAAAGGACAAATCACTGAAAGTGGCAGGAAATGTTAATAGTATTTTTAAGGACACATACCAGACACTTTATTATTCAAGGTATTGATAATAATACCAGTGTAGTCATGTTGAGCTGTTCAGATCTCTGGTTAGGCCACAGCTGGAATAGTGTGTACAGTTCCGACCACCACAGAAAAGGAAGGATGTGATTGCACTGGCGGGGGTGCTGAAGATGTTGCCTGCGATAAGACCATGAGACAAAGGAGCAGAAGTAGACCATTTATGACTGATCTGATAACCCTCAAGTCCTCTTTCTTCCCTTTCATGCTTGATTCTCTTATAGATTAAAAATCTGTCCATCTCACAGCCTGAAAAGCACTTAATGACACAATCTGGACAGCCCTCTGTGATGTGGAATTCCACAGAATCACTAAAAGTAAATGTAGTGATTGGAATGAGGTCAGCCAGGTAGACCTCAGAAAATGAGTTCCCTGATTGGAGGTGTTAATGTGAGAGGAAATAAAAATCTGCTTCTTCTTTGTCTTAAATATACGACTCCGTATTCTGAGAAACTGCTCTCTGCTCCCAAACTCTCTCACAAGGGAAACAACCTCTTAACATTTAAGCTGTCAAGTCCCCTAACAATCTTCAACATTTCAATAAAGTCATTGTCAAGTCCCATGGTTATTTTGTATTTGTGGGAGACTTTCTGGGCATTACTCCATGAAGAGAGACATAAAGTAACTTCTTAGGCTCCCGGTATTTTCTCTGTTCTCTACAATAAATTATCCTGTCTACATATTCACATTTCCACATTTTACCATGTTTTCATTTTTTTCCTTTCAAATATCAATAGACATTTTTTGTCAATCTTTACGTTTCTTGTTAGTTTGCATTCATGGTCTCTTTATGATTTTCTGATCAGTTTATTGATTGTCCTTTGTAGGGTCCTGAATTGATCTGAATCCATGGGCTTCCCACAGTACTTGACATTTTTCTAAGCCATTTCCTTTGATCTAATCCAATTTTAACACGTGTTAATTTTCAATGAGTCACCTTTCCCTTTTGCTGCTTGTACCTTGGAGGGATTCGTGTACATTGCACGCCTTACAGTGTTTCCATAAATAACAGACGCTGCCCATCTTCTATTAAATCCTTTCTGTGTACTTTTTCAATTCACTGAAGCCAACTTCATACCTTCATGGCTTGCGTGACTCAGGTTTATGACTGCAATATTTATAAAATTGCATTCAGGGATCATTTAAAATTTAATATGCTATGATCACTGTTTGCCAAAGCTCCTTTACAGCAAGATTGCAATGAGCACTTCTGATCATACAGCACTGAAACCAAAATAGCCTGATCTCTAGCTTGGTGCTCAGCTTACTGTTAAAGCAAAACATCTTATATACATGCGAGAATTCAATTTTTCTCAGCATGGTTTGCTTGGGTTAATGCAATTTAGATGCAACTTGAATTCATCTATTAGTACTGCAGTTCCCATAAAATTGTATATCTAATTTCCTGTTTTATAATATGCGGAACATTTGTACTGCAATTTTGACTTTGATATATAACTCCAATCAACATTTGCTTCTCCTTGCTGTTTCTAAGCTCCACCTTACCAGATTCTGTGGAACCTGAACAATATGTGCTCTGGGGAGATTAGTGGAAGATTCAGCCGAGATACTTGTGAAGGCTTTTCTTGACATCGCGGTCATCTCACTACATCTTATCTGTTCTTCTCAAGTGTCATTGTTACATTTTCAACAGACCAGCTGTTATGCAGATGGAATAGGGAAGGACAAGATCTTTTAAGAATGCTGTACATTCCTCTAGAAAGTTGAGACTGCTCTAAGCTGGGCAGAAACTCAAGAGCAGACTGGCAAAGTGTTGCTGCCAAGGTACAGGATCTTAATACGATCATATCTGTGTACAGATTTAGACTGCTCACTGAAGAATTGTTGCACTAGAAGCAACACAGAGATGGTTCACTCATCTGATTGTTGCAAGGAAGGTATTAACTTATGTGGAAAGGATAAACAGGTTGATCCAAATCCCATCAGAGTTTACAAGCATGACAGATTATCTTGTTTTAACACATAAGGTCTTAAGGAGTCAACAACAGAAGCTATTTACACATCAAATGGAAGAATCAATTCTGCCTCTCTGGTGGAGCACACTTGATTCACTGAATTGTCCAGTGATGTTCCTTGTTATTCTTCAATCATGTTACAGTAGAACAGGGCAAGGCTATTCAGCCGCTCGAAACTGACACAGAGTTTCAGGAGGTGGCCAATCAGCCCCTTGAGCCTATAACACTAGATATGTAGCACCAGTATCTTGTTATACCACAACAGGGTGAGTCCATTCAGACTGCTCAATTCTGAAACACAAGAACTAGGCGAGGCCACAAAATGACTGGAAATTATCACACTGGGACAAGATGAGGCTATTTAGCCCAATTGGACCTGTTGTACAAGAATAGGAGAAGGACAGGAAACCACTTGAGAATGTTCTAAGGGAAAGAGGGAGATAAGTTAGCTATGTGTCTGTTGTATTGGAACAGAGGCAGACCAGACGTTCCCGTTATCCTACTTCAGGGATGGAGAAGGAGATCATTCAGTATCTCATACCTATTATGGAGGAGCTCAAGGAAGTCTTTCATTCCCTCCAATATTACACAGCAACAAGAAAATTCCATAAGTCCCCAAGCCTCTCATACAGCAACAGGAGGAGGATATTCAGGCTTTGAGTCCGTTGCTCAGGAACAGGAACAGGACACCAAGAAGCCATGTCAGACTGTTGATTTTGTAAACGAGGAACAGAATGAGCCCATTCAGGCTCTTACAAAGCCTTCAGAACAGGTTTTTTTGAGTTTTGTGTCCATTACACAGGATTTAAAAAGGAATATAGACGTTATAGAAAGGAAAGAACTCAGAATAATCATCTTCTCTAGGGGATAAAAACTAGTTCCAAAACTATTAGGATTTAAAGCAAATTGTAAGAAGCCATTATTAAGGAATTAATAACAAGACATTTGCAAAGTCAAACCACAATCCATCAGAGTCAGTATGGTTTTGTGAAGGATGAATCATGTTTGAATTATTTGCCTGAGTTCTTTAAAATTGTGATGAGCAAAGTCAATGATGTGGATCATGGAGATGTAATATATCTGGACTTCCAGAAGGTATTTAATGATTAGCTACCCATAAGATTAATCCATAAGCTGAGATAACATGGGGTTAGGAGAAATTCATTAGCGTGCATTGAGGATTGGTGAACCAACAAAATGCAGAGATGCTGGAGAAGTGATTAATTTTCTGGATGGCAAAATACAACTTGTGTGTTGCCATCAAGTTTGGTCCTCAGGGTCCAACACTTTGCAATCTATCTTATTACCTGAATGAGGGATAGAAAATATGCTAGCCAAATATTCACATGGCACTAAAATAGTTGGAAAAGTACATTGCAATCCAGATGTAAGAAATTTACAAATGGATATGGATACATTAGTTGAATGGACTAACGTTTGACAGACAAAATTTAACGTGGATAAGTGTGAGGTTACCATTTTTGTCAGAGGAATAGAAAGGCAACTTTTTATCTTAATGGAGAGAATCTTCAGAGTACCTGTACTTAGGTGCAGACAGATTTGGTTGTCTTCCTGCATATCGCAGAAAACTAGTATTCAGGCACAGCAGGTAACAAGAAATGCAAGTGCAATTTTGGCATTTATTTCTAAATAAAAGTATAAAAGTAGGTAAGAGTTGTTTTGCAACTATGTGAGGCATTAGTGAGACCGCAACTGGAGTACTGTGTACTTTTTTGGTACCCTGACTGGAGAAGGGGTATGTTTGCATTGGATGAGTTCAGAGGAGATTCACTACATTGATTCCGGACATGAGGGATTTGTTTAATGAAAGGAGTTTGGGCAGTTCAGGCCTACACTGTCTGGAGTTTAGAAGCATTAGAGGAGATCCTGTTGATGTATCTAAGATACTAAAGGTGAATGGTACTGTAAATTTGGAGTGGATATTTCCTCATGTGGGCCAATCTAGAGCAAGGGATCATAGTTTTAGGATTAGGTGGAGCAGATTTTTTAAAAAGGTGAAGAGAAATTACTTTTCTCAAAGAGTTGTGAATATGTGGAGTTCACTACACCAGACTGCAGTGGTTGCAAGGTGATTGAGTAAAAGAAAGGTCATGGAGAGCAGGTAGAGAAGTGGAACTGAGGCTGAGATAGCATTAGCCATGATTATATTAAATGGTGGAGCACACTTGATTCACTGAATTGTCCAGTGATGTTCCTTGTTTGTGTGCTTTTATGCAACTTTGAGCCCATCGTGCTACACAGGAATTGGCGAGGACTGGTTATCAAACAGGAAACAGACATTCAGGATTAATCAGTCTTGATCAGTTTGACAGAATCTAACTAGGTGTAGTCACACAGTGACCAGTTCTGGGTCTTCAACTATTTACAATCTATATCAATGATTTGGAGTTCACTACGCCAGACTGCAGTGGATGCAAGGTGATTAAGTAAATGAAAGGTCATTGAGAGCAGGTTGGGAAGTGGAACTGAGGCTGAGATAACATCTGTAACTAATGCTCTGTAACTAAGTTTGGAGATGACACTAAGGTAAGCAGGAAATTACATTGTCAAGAGAAGGTGGAGAGACCGCAAATTGATATAAACAGGTTAAATCAATGGATAATAAAATGTGAGGCTGGATGAACACAGCAGGCCAAGCAGCATCTCAGGAGCACAAAAGCTGACGTTTCGGGCCTAGACCCTTCATCAGAGAGGGGGATGGGGGGAGGGAACTGGAATAAATAGGGAGAGAGGGGGAGGCGGACCGAAGATGGAGAGTAAAGAAGATAGGTGGAGAAGGTGTGGGTGGGGAGGTAGGGAGGGGATAGGTCAGTCCAGGGAAGACGGACAGGTCAAGGAGGTGGGATGAGGTTAGTAGGTAGCTGGGGGTGCGGCTTGGGGTGGGAGGAAGGGATGGGTGAGAGGAAGAACCGGTTAGGGAGGCAGAGACAGGTTGGACTGGTTTTGGGATGCAGTGGGTGGGGGGGAAGAGCTGGGCTGGTTGTGTGGTGCAGTGGGGGGAGGGGATGAACTGGGCTGGTTTAGGGATGCAGTGGGGGAAGGGGAGATTTTGAAACTGGTGAAGTCCACATTGATACCATATGGCTGCAGGGTTCCCAGGCGGAATATGAGTTGCTGTTCCTGCAACCTTCGGGTGGCATCATTGTGGCAGTGCAGGAGGCCCATGATGGACATGTCATCAAGAGAATGGGAGGGGGAGTGGAAATGGTTTGCGACTGGGAGGTGCAGTTGTTTGTTGCGAACTGAGCGGAGGTGTTCTGCAAAGCGGTCCCCAAGCCTCCGCTTGGTTTCCCCAATGTAGAGAAAGCCGCACCGGGTACAGTGGTCAGCTTTTGTGCTCCTGAGATGCTGCTTGGCCTGCTGTGTTCATCCAGCCTCACATTTTATTATCTTGGAATCTCCAGCATCTGCAGTTCCCATTATCTCTTAAATCAATGGATTATAGTTTGGCAGTTGGAATATGATGTGACTGAATGTGAACCTGTCAGTTCTTTTCAGGAAGAATGATTTCAGGCATTGCTGCAGTTTTGCAACATCTGCTCTCTGAAGTTCCTAGTGGTTCCATTGCTTTCAGTACACTTGGGATATTTTGACGTATTTGTTTAGCAGTAATGTGTTGTGAGGGGTAGGGTGTTTTTAACTGTGTATCAGGGGAATGGACTTTATCTGAGAAGCCATTCATTCTTTCTATTTGGAGACCCAAAGACAATGGGAATAGCTGATTGCTTCTGAAAGAAGAGGCTATAGCTGCTGCTACAGTGGGTATTCACCAAATTGCTGGACTGTGCACAGTGACATTTCAATATTAATGGAGTAAGTGTTCCTTCAGTTCTTCTACCTCGCCAAGGGGCCCTGCAGAGCCATGGACACCATTGGAAATCCTGCTATACTGGGAAAACAAGGAGACACCAGGTACCTCCCTGCTGAGGGAGAAAATATTGTTTTCACCTCATTCACTATACATATCCACTGTCACTGAATTGTGACATTGATGTTGACATACAGGGAAATGATGGAAGTGTCACCCATTTCCGTCTGAAAAGTTTTGTATCATAGAACCTGAATGAAACTGAGATTCCAACAGTCATTGGCAGCACCATCCTCTCCCTGGTGGGAAGCTGCAGTTCATTTTGAAGGAGGTGGCACCACTCTGTGACCAGCCCCTAGTTCAATCAGGGACCCCTCACACTCAGCTCCCGGGTTTAGTGGGACTTTGGAAGCTGTTCTTGAAAAACTGTGGAAGATATGGCAGATCCCTTTCCCCATATACACTCACAGTGTGGTTTCGGAGCTTCCTCTGTCTGTAGTCTCTGCTCCATTTGGTGTTCATGTTGCAGACCCAGATACTGTGCCTATAGTCCCCATGCTCCGTCCAGAGTTGGGTCACCAAGTCCTCAAATGTCCCTGAATTTCTGAAGCAGCTCACAGTACAACCTCCAGAAAACCATCCCCAGCACCTCCACTAAATTTACAAGAACAGGAATCAGTCAGAAGCCCCTGAGCAAAAGTTAGGTCCCCTGGTCTTTATAACAATATTTGACAAGCTTCCTCGTGTTACTGACTGCATGATCAGCTGAGAGCGATGAACACAGGCGTTCAATGGATAGGCACAGACCAAGTTTCAAAGACCTGTCTCGGAGCTGCTGAAACTATCTGTCCAGCATTGAGCATCACTTGTGACACACCCGGAAGTGAATATGCACCATTTCATTAATTCTGATCGACACATTGCTAGCACTTGACACTTTAGGTTGCCAAAAGCCAAGGCCAGGGTAAGAGTCGGAGGGCCAGAAAGTTTCAAATTGGAGATGGAAACAGACATTAACTAACTGAGAACATGTTGTGGAAATATGGGGAAGAAGACAGGGGAGTGGGACTAACTGGAAGAGCGAGACCTTGGAAGATCCACTCGCGAGAATGACAAAATTGAATAAAGGCCAGAGCATTTGAAGTGGTTTGTTACATTAAATTCTGTGAATATGCCTCACAGAACTACCACAGACTCCAGAAATTGGGACAAGAAGCAGCCCAGCATTGAAGTGCTGTGCAGACTATGCCAGTGTATGTTAGTGTAGTGTATGCTCTGTTCACTGGTCTATCTTCCCCAGATGGTGACCATACCTACTCTTTGCCAGTGTATTGGTACTATTCTTGCACTAGATAACTGCCTAGCCTGGGGAAATTTGTAGCTCATGTTGTGAGAGTCAGTACATGAGGGTCTCTCAGATTTACATCTCGATGGCTCCACTGTTCAAGGCAAGGAGTTGTGTGTGTTTGTGTATGTGTGAGACAGACAGAGAGAGAAATGGAGGGTGGGGAGGGTTGGTGTTAAATGTGAAATCGTTGTTTGAGAGACACCACGCATGGACGAAATCATGTTAAACATGATAAAAAACTGGCGGGAGTTTGGTTAATTTGCAGAGAGACTGAGGGTTTGTTCAAGAACAGGTGTGATGACATGCTAGAGAATATTAGAATAAAGGCATTGTCAGACCCATTAACAATATAGATGAGCGCACACAGGAATGATAGATGGATGGGACATTTGTGTGAGGTCAGACATGAGCCGTAGAGTATTGACTAAGATTCTTTTATGCAGGCTTGAAGTTGGGAGTTTCAGCAGCAGACAATTGGTATCATTAAGATTTTATCTCATTGCTCAGGGTTCAAATAACAGATGGGATGAGTCAGTGAAGTATATTCTGGATTGTTAGTGATTAAAATTAAGAATGGACAGGTAAGCTGTCAAGAGTCAATTCATGGCCAAAGGGATCACCACAGTTATGAACCATCGGTTTCAGCCTCAGATATTGGCCAGAGATGGGATGGAGTCAGAGAGATGAAATGGACTGTATAACCCAGAACAAAAGACAGTGACCTCCATGCTCCCAATATTTAAATATCAAAGAGAGTGATACATTGAATTTTGTTACCCTGGTTTATGATCTCTACAAATTTCCCCACGAGGCATTTTATGCAGCTGGTTTGTTATTTTATCCTTGTATCCTTTTATAAACAGGGGGAACATATACCACCCCGCAGTATTCTGTCACCACCCCTCCACACACACAAACACACACAACTCCTTGCCTTGAACAATGGAGACATTGAGACAAAACTTTGAGAGCCCCATGTACTGACACTCACAGCATGAGCTGCAAATTTCCCCAGGCTAGGCAGTTATCTAGTGCAAGAATAGTACCAATACACTGGTAAAGATTAGATATGGTCACCATTTTGGGAAGATAGATCAATGAACTGAGTATGCAGTACACTAACATACACTGGCATAGTCTGCAAAGCCCTTCATGCTGGGCTGCATTCTTGTCCCAGAATGGTGGTTCACAGATGAAACTGAGTGGGTCAACAGAAAGAGACCCATGAGAGAAACTGCCAGAATCAAAGAGCGAGAGAGTGAATGAGTAAGTTCACTGATGCAGTTAATAGCAGTTTGCAGAGTTAATATCTGGATTCAGACTTTAGCTGGAAAAAAGGGTGGAAAGGAGTATAGAGTGAATTAGAAAATAGTAATGCATTTACACATGGTTTATAGAAATGATAACTGGAGAGTTAGACTTACCAGGGGCACCAATGACAGCCAGGATAGGATAACAAAAATATTGAATAATGTAAAATGCATCTCGGATCTGCAGTGATATTGACCATTGATCATAATATATACAAAGATACCCAACATCCTGGAATAAACTCCTATCCATTGTTCTAACATTCCAGTCTGATGTTCTTAGATTCTGATCCATTATTGGAACTTTCCAGTCTATTGCTCTCAGATTCTGATATCTCCTACCCCTCTGTCTGGAGTAGCAGATCCCTGTTAATACTGTCGGTGATTCTGCCACTCATATTATGAGATAACACATTGAAGGGAGCTCTTTTAGCATTAAAAGGTGGAAAACTTCCACTGGGATAATTAGACTCAATGGGGACTGACATTAAGCACAGTTACTGAACAAACAGGTTCTGTTAACCTGTTCCTGACATCATTTTTCACATCAAAATGAAAGGGAACATTTACTCCTTCTGAATGGAATATAAAAGCGTTGCTTAAGGGATGGGCCATAAACCATTCAATCTTTTTAATTTTTCTTCCTTGTAGGTGGGGGTGGTGCCAGAGTACTGCATGGTGGTATATGTTCTCCCTGTTTATAAAAGGAAAAAATAGCAGACCAGCTGCATAAAATGCCGGGTGGGGAAATTTGTAGAGGTCATAAACCAGGGTAACAAAATTCATTTTTTATTAACTATGTGTAACGCTGTCGTTTTTTTTAGGTGCCCTGTTATCAAATTCTTCGTTAACATTGAGACATCATTTAGAGCATTGGGACTGCTGCTCAGGAACAGGGGGAAGACCCATATGCCTGTTACAGAGGGATAAGAGGCATCCATTCAGCACACACTACCCTATTACGACTTTAAGAGGTGGAAAGCTCTAACGTTGGAAAGTTTGCAAAGAGAGTCATTCAAAACAGAGACAGATGTTACTGCACCTGTATTACAGCTGTCCAGTAGGTGCAGTTTAATGGCTGCTCATAATCCACGAGTTGGTGTGTCATTTAATGCCTCGAGCCTGTTACAGATGGACAGGAAGCAATCATTCAGCCTCGTGAGCCAGTTACACAGGAACAGGAGGAAGCCATTCAGCCTCTTCAGTCTGTAAAGAGGTCCAGAGCTGAGTTGTCCTGGCGGAACCCAA